>NC_072000.2:51093920-51718920 GCF_028885655.2 Pongo abelii | reverse complement strand
GACAATACACACATTGAAAAAAATTTTCAGCAATATTAGCTGAGAAATACTTGTACCTAGAGACTACAAATTTTTTTTTTACCGTATTAAAGGCAAATAATTACCCCAATAGAAAATGAAAAAAAATACATATTTCACAGAAGAAAAATTTCCTGTCCAATAAAAACATGAAAAAACAATCAGCCTAACTAGTCATTGTAAAATACTTTTTTTTTTTTTTGAGACGGAGTTTGCTCTTGTTGCCCAGGCTGAGTGCAATAGCGCGATATCGGCTCACCGCAACTTCACAGGTTCAAGCGATTCTCCTGTCTCAGCATATTACAGGCATGAGCCACCATGCCCGGCTAATGTTGTATTTTTAGTAGAGATGGGGTTTCTCCATGTTGGTCAAGCTGGTCGCGACTGCCGACCTCAGGTGATCCGCCCACCTTGGCCTCCCAAAGTGCTGGGATTACAGGTGTGAGCCACCGCGCCCAGCCGTAAAATACTTTTTCACAATCACAATATAATACAATTTTACACCCACTAGAGAGAAAATTTTAAAAAGTCTAACAATACTAAGTGTGAGAATGTGGAACAATTGCTGGTATAATGTAATTTGATATGATACCTTTGGAAAATGATTTGACATTATCTGGTAGAAGTAAAAGATATGTATATCTTATGACACCATAATTCAACTCCTGGAATAAATCCTTGAGAAACTGTTGTACATATACATATAAGGAGAAATTATAGTAATGTTAATCATAGCCTGATTTTTCTTAGCAACACCTGAAAACAACCAATATGTTTTCTGAAAGGAAAGCAATTAACTATGTGTTTGTATATTTTAAACCAGTAGATGAACTTGTCACATTTGTTGAAACAGATGATACTGTGCTACAGTGCATTATATTCACACATTCATTCTAAGACATTACTATTAGGCTTACACAGTTTAAGGAAATAATAGAATCATCACATATTGTGCACTTTTTAATGTATATAAAACTCACAAAAAGCTCAATATTTTGCTCACAGTAGTGAAAAATATTCATATGTTTGTTTGTTTTTTATAGATAAGAGAAATAAGACCTATATAAGTTATCAAAAAGAGAAATGTTTAAATGGCTAGTTGAGAACAAAATTTTAAATCTCTGGAAAAAGAGTAGCATTCATCTGAGAATTCTGAAGGTTTTAAAGTACTAAACCTCTCAAAATAATTAATAGGAAATAAAATCATTTTCTAGAATACTGGATGTTGTGTTTGTCCTGAACTTTTAAAAGGATGTTTGTGGCTATACAGGGAATTATGGACCAGTAGGACTTATATTATATCCCCTCCCCACTTAAGACAAATCACAAGGTAATTGATGAAAGAAATAAAGCTAGCCATAAAATATGTAAATAAGTTTAATCCCTTGGGAATAAACCATTATATTTTCCATGAAAGCATAATAATCTTTGGCCTCTGTAAGTGCAAACTAGTGCATTAGCAGTCTGAAAACTGTAAGACATTTGAAAGAGATCAAAACAATAACTGATCAAGAAAGTTAGCTTTTTAAAAATTAAAAGAAATTTTACAATTCCTTAATGAAGAGATGAAAAAATAACTAACCTTGGCATTACAGAATAGTCTTAGCTTGAATATGAAGTGAGCTAAATACAAAACTAAACAAACATTTCTCAAACAAAATAAAATGCCATACTAACTTTTATAAGAGGGGATGACCTGTGGATGTCTCAACTTCTGCTCAACTCACTGATAATGAGAAAAAGAGCATAGAGAAATATTTCAGTGCCACCTGTCTCTCCACATGGTCACTCAGATTCCACCCCTTCACTGCCAGCCCTACAGACCATACAGTTCTTGACACCTCCCAAGTGGACGATGCTCACCTACTCTCCCTGGGCTGATCTTATTTTATGCTTATTTCCCAGTAATCAAAGAACATGACTTTTTTTTTAATCTTCAAAGACATATTTTTCTTCCAAATACTTTTTTAATCAAAGCTTTGCTATTCAGAATAATTGTACTGATGTGGCCTTCAGAAGCTATTTTGGAGTTCTGAAACAGATTGTTCACTAGGTCTTTCTCTTTGCATTTCTCCCATAATGCACCTTGTTCTTCTACAGATGATGTAGGTGTTTCTGACAATACAGGTAAAGAAAGCTCATAAATATTTCAGTTTATCATCTTACTACACACATATTAACTGATATGGTTTGGCTTTGTGTCCCCATCCAAATCTCATGTCAAACTGTAATCCTCAATGTCGGAGGAGGGTCCTCCGACAATGCGGGAGGTGACTGGATCACGCAGGTGGACTTCCCCTTTGCTGTTCTTGTGATAGTGAGTTCTCACAAGATCTGGTTGTTTAAAAGTGTATAGCACCTCCTCCTCCACTCTCTTCCGCCTGCTCCAGCCACATATTATGTGCCTGCTTCTCCTTCACCTTCTGCCATAATTGTAAGTTTCCTGAGGCCTCCTCAGCCATGTTTCCTGTACAGCCTGCAGAACTGTGAGTCAATTAAACCTTTTTTCTTTATAAATTACCCAGTTTGAGGTAGCTCTTTATAGCAATGCAAGAACAGACTAATACATTAACCTAATACCTACTCTATGCGAGGGGAGTGGACATGCATTGCAGGAATGCCCTCTCGATGAGTTTGTCCTCCTTCACTGACAACATCAACAATACTTATGTGGATCACTTGAAAGGTAGAAGCAGCCAGCCTGCATTTGCCCTACAAGTCACACTTAGAATATGAATAAATGGAATACATTGAGAGTGTTCCTCCTAAGAGAAATCTAAAGATGATTTAAGTTGCCATAAAGAGAAATAACTTTAATCAGTAAGAACATTATATTTATATTATGAGGTGGTATGCTTTATTTTTTTTTGTATTAGCTTCATTTTAGACTTCATTTAGCATTCCTGCCTGTGTTTTACATATCTTTTCCTGTATCACCAATTTCTTCTGTATGTTATTGTTTATTTTATATATTCCTATGAATTGTAAATTTTCTTTCTATCTTTTGGGAACAAGATAGTGCATAAATAACTACACCTTTGACATATTCGTAGGTTGGTTTGGAGAAAGTTAAAGGTATACTCATGCATACTAAGAGTAGAGGAACAGATGGGTGTCAAGTATAACACTAACATATCTTTGGCATATATTATTGAAGTGATTACTGTCCCTAGATAATCTATTTGTTCCTTCATAAAATGTATTCTCAACCAGAAGTTCTCAGTATGCATGAAAAACAGATTTTGGCAAATTCATGTGTTCTGAAGCACATAAAATAGGTTGAAGGAAAATGTTTCCACATTGGGAACTTGACAACATTATAGTTGTGAGTATAACCATTTGGATGAGAGTTTAAGTCACGGAAAAAGGGAGGAATATGTTGATATCAGAGAATTAACAACAGAGAGATCGATGCAGGGAATATACAGGAAAAATTAAATAAGATTCCCAAACTTCTGGCCAGGAGAATGTACAGACTGTAGCTGTTATTTAAAAGATCAGAGTAAGTAGAGGAAAAAAAATCAAGTTGAAATAAGACTAAAATCTCTATTTCTGTGTATTTAATCAAGTGTGGGAGATACGACACATGCTTTAAATTGGCAATTAGTAATAATTGAAAATATTATAAAGATTGCTGCAAGAAAACGGAAGGAGAATGCAGTTAAAGAGAGAAGAGCATGGGAGAAATGTCAAAACCAGCTAAGACACCACAGGATGCTAGCAGTATGAATAGGAACAAAAGCCTGAGGACACAGTGAGGTCTTCCAGTTGACAAAGATTTCAAGAAAGCAAACAATATTTTTTAACCTAGACTTTCAGAAGGCATCAAAAAATTACTTCAGTAACAATAATTTCTCTTGAGTGATGCAAGATGTAGTAGCCAAGCTGAAAAAAATATTGTAACTCTGAAAGACATTTAGACACACAAAGCAGGAAAATGGAAGTGGAGGGAACTGCTATTTATTGAGTAACACCTATCTGTCAAGTTCTATGCTAGCTACTCTTCTTGTGTTCTCTGATTCCCCACTTCAAATATTGTAACAAGAAGATTTGCAGCCAGTGGAATAAAACAAGGACATACACAAAGCAGGTAAACAACAACAAAAAAGACATTTACAAAGTACAATACTTCAAGTCACCAATCAAGAAGGGATTTAATCATTTCACAAGAAAGTTCAGACAAGCAAGGCTGAGGGTCTACAAAGCAATTGGCATAGATTCTTCAAAATGTTATGATGATAAAAGATAAAGATAGACTTGGGAACAGTTCCAGATTTAAACGGACTAAAGAAACATGAAAACTAATAGTGTCAGAGTGTGATAATGGAAGTTAAATTAAAATAACGGTATTTTTCAAGATTGTACGATAATGCATATTTCAATCTTTAAAAACTTGTAATTTGTATGACAACTTTTTATTTCTGAATAAATATTGACTGTCATCCTTTTTTGTTTGTACTGTTATATAATGTAGAGTACAATAATATAAAACATGCAATTTCTTTTTTATGGGGCCCCTAAAATTGTATGAATTTCAAGCCCCACAAACCCCTGAATTTTCTCCTAGAAGCAGAGGGAGAATTTATACTCAGAAATGAAAGGAAAAGGGGAAATTTTTTTTATAGAGTAAGCATGTGCCATAGTAAAAAAAAAGAGGTGGGAATATTCATCTGAAATGCACAGTCATCTTCTGGTTGAAGTGATGTCAGACCACTTTAGATGGATACATTTACATTCCAATATTTAAAATCTATACTCAATATTAAAATGATCAATTAATGCGTACAACAGATTTATGCACACAACAAAGACCCACCTATATTTTTTTCTTTTTTTATTGTTTTATTTTTTATTTTTATTTTATTTATTTATTTATTATTATTATTATTATACTTTAAGTTTTAGGGTACATGTGCACAATGTGCAGCTTAGTTACATATGTATACATGTGCCATGCTGGTGTGCTGCACCCATTAACTCATCATTTAGCATTAGGTATATCTCCTAATGCTATCTCTCCCCCCTCCCCCCACCCCACAACAGTCCCCAGAGTGTGATGTTCCCCTTCCTGTGTCCATGTGTTCTCATTGTTCAATTCCCATCTATGAGTGAGAACATGCGGTGTTTGGTTTTTTGTCCTTGTGATAGTTTACTGAGAATGATGATTTCCAATTTCATCCATGTCCCTGCAAAGGACATGAACTCATCATTTTTTATTGCTGCATAGTATTCCATGGTGTATATATGCCACATTTTCTTAATTCAGTCTATCATTGTTGGACATTTGGGTTTGTTCCAAGTCTTTGCTATTGTGAATAGTGCCGCCATAAACATACGTGTGCATGTGTCTTTATAACAGCATGATTTATAGTCCTTTGGGTATATACCCAGTAATGGGATGGCTGGGTCAAATGGTATTTCTAGTTCTAGATCCCTGAGGAATCGCCACCCATATTTTTATGATCAGAAAGTGATTTTACAGAAAGACTGGCATTTCCACTGAAGCAGAATGAATCTGCAGAACTCCACTGGAATATTTAAACTGTGAAAGAAAACTCATTTACGAAATGCTGGAGTTAAAAATGAATAACTTTAAAGCTGGATTACCCTAGATATTTGCATTTAATTCCCTAGGCTCCTTTTTCATCCTGTTCATCTGTTATTAGCTGATTTTATGATGTCAATGTGCACATCTATACGAACAGGCCTCAATACAAGGGTCTAGTCACCTAATGTTTAAAAACTTAAAGTTCTCATCAGTGAGTACAATGATCAGTTTCCCGTTTTTATATAGGTGTTTGAAAGAAGCAGTCCTGGCTTTCAAATCTCAAGTATTTCATTAAAATCATCATACATTGTCTTTAACCATTTTGGTTCCAATATTGCTCAGTATTTTCTGACTGTTTGGATTCTGAAGCTGGGCCTTGGTGCTGTTGTCCTCAAAACTAGACACTATTTATTACTCATTTCCAGAATCACAAACCTCATAGTATAATATCCACAAATGTAGGTTATATAGATTTTATTCAATTGTATATTTGTACATAGACTTCCATGTTCCATCCAAGTAAGTAAATATTTTGAGTGTCAGTTTTCACTTCAGTGCTTCAGAATGACATGTAGGCCCCAAAGCAAATTCTTACAAGATATTGTGTGCTAGTCACCTACAGGAGTGTTCAAAAGATTAAGTATAATTTCTTGGTAACAGTTACTGTCATCTTAAATACATGGCGCTTAACTTTAAACTCATCAGCCACTCCATGAACGCTGGCTGTCTTGTTTAAAGAATATCTTGTCCCTGGCTTTTCCGCTGAGTTAATACGATATTAACAGGGTATTAGTTACACTTATCTGTGACATCAGCCCACAGACTCACCAGCAAACTGCGACTGTGAAGCAAGAGATGAGCTTTCAGGAAACAAAAACAAAAACAAAAACATTAAAAGCCTGTCAAAGATCTATCAACTACTGAGTTCTTGTGGGAGAGTTTCCTTCTTCGCATCCATTCCCTGACATTGATTAGAAGCATGGGATCGGAAGGCAGCTCACTATTAGCCCCAAAATTACACTCTGGAAAGATACACAGCATCTGGCTGAATATGCTGTCAGACATTCTTTTATAGCAGGGCCAGAAAGAGAGAGATTTTGTATCTTATTTCTGTGGCCAGCACACTGTTAATTTCTAATCTGGTACAAAGATCTGATTAGTCAATGAACATATTTTGTTGATAAAAGCTCCAGAAAACAGTTAAAATGCAAACTACTTTGTTTTGGGAACTATTGGTACTGTCCAAAAGACTTGCATCTGGCACCCTAGACATTTCAGCTTTCATCAAACTTTGCATGTCCTAGTTTTTGGCCATCCCCGTTTATGATTATTCCCAATTTTTTTGGAAATAACCAAAGGACTAATTAGGTCACTTGTAGCTTGGCTTCAGTGCCAGGTCCAGGATCCCAGCTGGAAGTGAAGGCGCTTAGGAGAGCAATCACCATGTCTAACACTGCTGCTTGGCTTTGGGGATAATTGACGTTTCAAGAGCTGAACAAGCTTAACATTGAATGAAATGCACTGAGGCAGAGCTGACACTAGGAAATGAACACATTTGTTTTACAAATATTTTCCAGGCATTTGCTATGTGGCAGCCATTGTGCTAGATGCTGAAGACAGAAAGGTTAAAATTAAATAGCACCAGCCCAAGGAAACTACAGCCTATGGATTTAGATAAGTTGTGATTTACAATATAGTATGATGAATGCCACAACTGAGGCAAAGTAGGAGCAATGGGTTATAAAGGAAAAAGGAGGAAGGTTATGAGGAAGAAGAGTCATGCTAGGGGTGACTAGGAAATAACAGCAGATGTCAAAGAAAACATTATAAGTGCAAAAGAGATCGTAAATTGAAAACATGGCACCTTCTCAGAAATCAAAATATTTAGAATATAGAGTGCACGCTCATTCCCATGATTCTTAATACTCTGCATTATTACCTGCTTCTTACTTTTTTAGCATTATTTAAATGTTCACTATTCTTTAGTTTCTTGTGCTTTGGTTCACATCTCCAACACTCTAAGCTCTTTCCTGGTTTATACTCTTTGCCCATTTGGTTCTGCCACGATTGGATCAATCTTAGCCTTTTTCTCAGCTTAAATCTCATCTCCTTAAGGACATATTTAAGTGACCACATCTCTCTTGTATTAGCATCATGAAAACCTATAGAATCTCAATGTTAATAGTTGTAGCAATTTATAATCACCGACTTTCATCATTACATTAGTCCCCTCCTATCCGCAGAGGGGTATGTTCCAAGACCCCCAGTGGGTGCCTGAAGCCACAGATAGTATAAAACTCAAAAAACACTGTCTTTTCCTACACATACATACCAAGGGTAAAGTTTAAGTTGCAAATTAGGTACAGTAAGAGATTAATAATTACATCTAATAATAAAATAGAAAAACTATAACAATATACTGTAATAAATGTTATGTGAATGTTATGCTCACTCTCTCTTTCCAAGAGTAATATAATACTCTTAGACCGTAGTTGATTGCTAGTAACTGAAACATTTGGAAGTGAAACAGCAGATAAGGGGGCACTAGCGTACTTGTTTATTGCCTATATTTGAGCATTTCTATCTCTGTTTCAGGATATAATTTTCATTGTTTGAATGTTATTTCATCAGTATCTAGATCAGTGCCTGGCATATTATAGAGTCTCAACAAATATGTGTTAAACAAGTGAATAAACATTTCCCTCCTCTTCACTCTTACGTTTCAAGAGAACATGGATATTTGGTCATATTTACCTTTGTATCTTCACAGTTTAGGTCAGTTCTTGACACACAATCGATACTCAAAAGATAGATGTTGATTGATTAAATAAATGAATGCAGGGTGGAGAGCTGTAAGAAACTGGGTTGATGAGGTAAGTCAGAAGCCAAATCCTGAAGGGCTCTTTAAGCCTCATTAAGGAATTTAGATTCTTTCTCTGGGGGCAATATAAGCAAATGAATGGTTTCAAAATTGGGAGTGACATAATCAGAATTGTTTAAATAATAAAGGTGTCCCAGATGCAGTGTCACAATGAATCAAAGGGATAAAACTATAGCAAGTCTGGGAAATAAGTCTATAGAAACAATCCATATGATTCAATCTCTGTCCTAGGGATTAAACATACCGGCATAAGAAAGATAATGCTATCAAAAGATATTCTCCACATGGGCCCTTTATCTTTATTTGGTCTTATAAAGCTGATGCTATTGCTTTTACATTTGTGTCCAAATGTTCCTTTTCTTGGACATTAAATGAGTGTTTTTTAAATGAAGCTCATTTATCATTAAACTATGAGGACATACTAAGAAGAGAAAACTTATTTTCTCAGAATCTTATTCATTTAACAATATGTAACATCAGCTGCCTTCCTTTTTTTCAGGTTTTGAGATTTTACTTGAAAATTTATAAAAGCAGAAAACCATAGCATCTTACAAAATATGTTGAAAATGAAGTTGTATTTACCAACCACTGGGGGAATATTAATTTACAAGAGAGATACAAAAATGAATATGCTGCCTTTCAGTAGTGCACCTCAACCAATTTTTTAAATGCTTCTAACTTAGTAATATTTAAATAAATTTGGGAACCAGTTTAAAGGTTTCAGATGAAAGCAATTTAATGCCTTAGGAAGTCTGATAGACAAGATATTTCAGTTACATAGTTTACTTAATACTATATGCATTTCATCATTCAATATAAAAATAATGATAGATTTCCTGAAAGTTTATCAATTTTTGAATATCTAGATGATCACAAATAGAAGAGTATAAAGACTGTCGTTAGTAATTTCTCTTTAGGAGACAATGTATGTACCACATATGTGCAGCTACCTAACCATAATTATACATAGCGTGTCAGCAGCAGACCTCAGATTTGAAAACACAGTACTTGTGCATAAACTTTGGGTTGGTCTGAAACTAGGCTTGATTTCTCTTAATCTCTCTTTATCTCCCAGATTTCATCAGATGAAGCATAAATAAACGTGTCTCTCAAAGCCATCTTTATTCGAAGAAGTTTCTTTCGCACTACAAATCTAAAGTTCTTTCTATGAACATCTTGTATGAATTGATACCTGATTAAGCTGCATCTAACTACGTATTTGTATATGTGTCTCATTGCCTCATAAAAATCCAGACGTTTTTAAATGTGATTCAAAACCAACAAAAAATCAAATAAACATTTAAATAAATTAGTAAGAAAATGTGATGTAGCAAGTAATAAAGAGTAAAATGTGAACTGCCTATCTAAAACAGGATAAAACTGAAAATGTGTTTAAGAAAATAATATTTTAACAGCTTTTAAGGGATAAAAATTTTCTGCTAACTAGAGATACTTATTAATTTATTTATTTGGGCTCCTATGATCCATAAAATTGAAATCTGCATTCCTTAAGCTAAAAAGAGACAATAGGGCATTAAAATGCTATGATTGTGCACTTTTGATGTCTTATGACTTCATTAGAACATACTAATTCTAACAGGTCATTAATTTATATTTATGCCTCTTATTTATACATCATTGATTTCACTTGTCAAGATCAAATTCATTGATAAAAATTTTTGCAGAATGGCTGGGAACTTCTTAAGAAATAAAACCTGAAGTTCATCCTATAGTTCTAACACAATGCATATAAAGGAGAGACTGTACCTAAATGTTTAGGTATCTTATCCCAGGAACAAAATATCAGGAAGCAGTTTTTCTTGATCTACGGAAACTACAGACCAACTATATTATCCTTTTTTACAGAGAGTCCACATTTTATTCTGCCCAAATATGTACAGGAACAGTCCACAGGAACAATAACCTCAGTTGGGATTTGTGATTTCTTTTCTTCTTTGTTTTCTTTTTTTGAGACAGGGTCTCCCTCTGTTGCCCAGGCTAGCATGCAGTGGTGTGATCTTGGCTCACTGCTGCCTCTGCCTCCTGGGTTCAAGTGATTCTCCTGCCTCAGCCTCCCGAGTAGCTGGGATTATAGGCACACATCACCAGCCTGACTAATTTTTGTAGAGACTGGAGGGTTTTGCCATGTTGCCCAGATGGTCTCAAACTCCTGGGTTCAAGCAATCTGCCTGTCTCAGCCTCCCAAAGTTCTGGGATTACAGGTATGAGCCACCGTGCCCAGCCAGGATGATCTATTTTCTTATTACACTTATTTTCTGACTTTTTTCATGATACAATATAAACTTACAATTCCACTTAATGAGTAATAACCTCCCAACTATTTTTAAGAAAAAGTTTGCCGAAAATATTAAGCAAAAGTGATTTTCATTGGATAATTGTTTTTCTATGTGTTTAGTAATCTTCAGTTTTTTTATTTCATTGAGTATTTAAAAGACACTAGGAAAATCAATTGATGATGTGGTTTATTCAGAAAGAAAAATCTTAGCATGTTCTTAAAGCCTGTATTGTGAGTTAATTTGTATGCTACAGTAAAATGTTGTAACTGACAGTATTTACAACTGTTAGTAGTAGAATCTAAGGAGACAGAAGGCAACAACTGGCCAGTCTTCCCTGTGAAGTCAAAATTCCATTCTCTTCCCTGGGGAAGAGGCAGGGTCAAATAATGGAGGTATTCAATTTCTTACTCTCTGGGGTTACTTAATTTCTCAGCCTCGCAGCCAGCAGAGTGCAATCAAGTCTCTAAAAGAACAGCTGATGCGGCCGAGCGCGGTGGCTCACACCTGTAATCCCAGCACTTTGGGAGGCCGAGGCAGGTGGATCACGAGGTCAGGAGATCAAGACCATCCTGGCTAACATGGTGAAACCCCATCTCTACTAAAAATACAAAAAAAATAGCTGGGTGTGGTGGTGGGCGCCTGTAGTCCCAGCTACTCTGGAGGCTGAGGCAAGAGAATACCTTGAACACAGGAGGTGGAGGTTGCAGTGAACTGAGATTGTGCCACTGCACTCCAGCCTGGGTGACAGAGCGAGACTCCGTCTCAAATAAAAAATAAATAAATAAATAACAACTGACGCACATGCACTCCTTTCACAACTGCTGGGCTTGGATGGTGGCTTATACTGAATACTCATGGAAACATTAATGTTTACTTCCATAATAGAAAGATTAATAACACACAACCTTCTTTAACTGACCAAAATCATTCTCTTCTTTTAGTATTAAAAAAGCCTAATGGTGAAGTACAAACAGAGCTTTTTATTTTATTTTTTTAAGCAAAGGGAGCATTTAAGACTATCACTTCTATATTGCTTAATATCAACATATTCTCTTTCTTCCCAACCACCAGCACTGGCACAAGAAAAAGAAAGTATACACACATGAATACTCTGTACTATTTTATGACTCATCTCAGATCTCATTAATCAGAATTTTAATGTGGGGCCCACGGAATCTATAATTTTTTCAAGAAAATAAGATTTTGAAAATGTGCTCTAAACTCTTGATAAACACCACGTTATCTGCCCATACAGACATATTTACTACCAGACACAGATAGAAGCATAATCTCAAGCTCTGAGAACATTCTCAGATGTGTATTACCAATGAAAACTGTAGCGATTAAGCCATGACGCAATCAAATTAAATGTATACTTTTAATAATAGCACTACATACATAGTATATATGAAAGTTTTCCCCAAATCATTATTTAATTACATGCCTTTTATTAGAAATACAACAGCTAAAGTCTGTCCTAGCTCCTAATGCCTATAAATAAGTGCTTGTCAATTTTTTATTTTGCACAGTTAAATGTGATCACATCCTTTCATCTATATTTCACTATCCACCCCCAATGCAATACACCTAAATGAGCAACCTAAAAATATTATTTTAAATATTTTACCATCACAAAGACTGTTCTATTTGTAACTAGATTTGTTTTGGTGGCTATAGAAATAGCTGTTAGTAGAGATTCAGGATTTCATAAAACACAGGGCAAATGGGAATTTAAAAAAAACTGACTTTACATCTACTTGATTTATTTAGACAAATAGGGTATAGTTAAACATGTTTTAATGAGTTTTATATTTATGTGAATTGACAGAAGAGGTAAAAGTTATCTGACATGTTTATCCTCCTTTCTGAAATAGACTGAAAATACGTTGTAGCTGGAATTTAGTATCTGGCAGTTACAACAGGCTCAAAAACCCAGGATGACTTCAGTGCTTCACTTAAAGACTGCAAATGGTAACATAGATGTGAACTCTCTTCAGATTTTCAATTTAGACTATAAAAGAGATTAAGAAATGAAAACACAAATTATATAGGAAGAGAGCAAGAAATTGCATTCAGAAAAAAATCTGTTTCGAAGCAAAATGGATAACTCTCCAAAAAAAGAAAGTGCAAGGGAATAGTTATTACAAATTCAGATAACAGTTATTGCAAATCAGATAACAGCACTGCATATATTATATTTGTGTAATATTGCTTTATTATGTAGACTGCATATTACTGAAATGATCTTTCAAGGAATTGTCATCTTACTTTATTCACCATTGTTCTTTGCTTATTTTTTGTTAGTGCAACTGAGGAAAATGATTGAGCAAAATTAAGTCATTCAGAAATTCAGTAAAAGAATATTCTACTTTATTAAATATTCTAAAAATAGAATAGACTTTACTGTTGGAATGTGTTTTTGTTTTTGTTTGTTTTGTTTGAGAAAGGGTTTCACTCTGTCACCCAGGCTGAAGTGCATTATCTCAGCTCACTGCAAACTCAAGCCATCCTTCCACCTCAGCCTCCCGTGTAGCTGGGATTACAGGTGCACGACCCCACACCTGTCTAAGATTTGGTTTTGCCATTTGCTCAGGCTGGTCCCGAACTCCTGAGCTCAAGCAATCTGCCTGCCTCTGCCTCCGAAAGTGCTTGGATTACAGGCATGAATCTTAATTCCACTGTTGGCATTTCTTTTTAACTGTTCTTAAAAAGAGTCAAAATTTGGAAATTGTCCAATTTAATTACAGTATAAAACCATTATTTTGTTCTGAGTTATAAAATTGTGGGTATAACAAAGAATAACTGTGATGCTTGGATTCTTACAAAATCATGTGTTAAAAAATTTTGAAGAGCTTTAAATCATAGTAGGAAATGAGTAACATGAGAATTATATATTAGTTTCAAGCCTTACATATAATAAATGTTTCCAATAAGGACACTCAGTAGTCAATTTGATTATCTCCCCTTGGTTTGGGGGATATGTCACAGTGCCATCAAAAATGATCCCAAAACGTGATCCACTTGTGAAAAACAAGTAAATCAGGTTAGCTATTGGTTCCACATTTTGAAACTCCACATCTGCAGAACTTCAGTCTTCTTTCAAGAAGCTCTCTCCATCTAGAATGTATACAGCCCTGGATTATATGTCCAATGGACCTAAGACTCATCAGGACCAAGGCCAGCTTCACTCAGATTGCTCTCCATAGACTGCCTAGTCCTCTCCTCCAAGCCCTCTGTCTCCCACTTAGACAACTACCAGAATGTCATCTAGGCTTACACTTGTGTTGTTGCTGCATTGTCAACAGACAAAGGTGCTGTTTGAACTCTCTGAAGAAAATAGTCAAATGTCTCCTTTCTTTTTATTCTGCTTCTCAAATTAATACAGACTTTAAAGACACAACTCTTTCAGCATTTCACACAGTTCTTTATCGCCACAGCACATATCTGCTTCTAGAAAATCTAGGTCAAAGCTGTCACACAGTACTAGGAACCTCAGGCCCTGTCGTTAAAGCTGTCTCATCATGCCACACTTCACAAGTTCCTTGGTGACATTTTCTCTGATAACTCAACCTCCTGCCAATTGTCTCCATTTTTACATGCCAATCCATACACCTAATATGTCTAAACATGTCATTCTCTTATGAGGCATTTCAACTTCCATGAAAATCAGAAGATAGATATATATATTTTTATTTATATTTATTTATATACCATATATAAATACAGTTCTTGGCTCCTACTATATATAAAAATATAGTCCTGGTCCCCACTCTCTCATATATGTAATTATTATATTTAGAATATATATAATTACGAATTTATAATCTATTATAAATTTATATTTATAATCTATTATAAATTTATATTATATATAATTATATAATTACATAATCATATATAAATATATTATATAACTGTCTATCCATATATATATATATATAGTAGGGGCCAGGGAATGGGGAAGAGAATGATGTTACCTATTTCTATAAGCTATTCATAACACTGAACTTCTCAATATAAAAGGAATTAGTTGCCACAGTACACAGAGAATTACTGACAATTGAGTGACATCAGTTTAACAGCATCCACGTTGTTATATATACACTTTCATAATCTTCCACAAAAAATTCTTTCATAAAAATTCACCTGAAAATTTTGATTTTCATGGTACATTATCATGATCATGATTTTGATCATCGTCTCCAACAACAACAATAAGAATCACGATATCTCAGCCTCACTTTATACTCTGTTCTTTTCATCCATGGTAGTAACATTCTACAAACATTTCAAAATTTCCAGGATGCTTCACTTTAACCAACCGTGCATGCTAAGGCACTAGGAATGTATCTGGAGTAAAGTGGAGAATTGTGGTGAATATTCGTTGAATAAATAAATCAATAAATTAGTCAGCTTGGGCTGCCATAACAAAATACTGTACAATGATGGCTTAAACAACAGAAATTTATTTTCTCAAAGCTCTGGAGGCCGGAAGTCTAAAATCAACGTGTTGCCAGGGTTGGGCTCTCCCAGGGCCTGTCTCCTTGGCTTGTGATAGCTGACCCCTCATTGTGTCCTGACATGGTCTCTTATTTCTCCATACTTAAGTCCGCTGCCTTTAGGTGTGCCCAGATTTCTTCTTCTTATAAGAACACCATTCAGAATACATTAAGGGCCACCCTAAAGACTTCATTTTAACTTAATCACTTGTTCCAGGTCTTACGCTCAAATATAGCCACATATGAAGTACTGGGGATTAGAGATTCAACATATGAATTTTAGGGGAACACAATTCAATTCATCTCCTGAACTATAGACACTTACATCATTCACTCAAAACTCAGTATTGCAATAAGACAGGCAAATGCCAATTTATGTGAAAACCTCATTGTTATCTGTTTAGTCAGTAAGTATGCATATCCTATAAAAAATTTAAAATAGTTTATTGACAGAGAAGAAACTCAGAAAAATAATAAATTTTAATAGGAAAAAAATCAAGAAAAGAGTTACAATGTGTGATGGTTAATACTGTCAACTTGATTGGATTGAAAGATGCAAACTTTTGTTCTCGGGTGTGTCTGTGAAAGTGTTGCCAAAGGAGATTAACATTTGAGTCAGTGGATGGGTGAGGCAGACCCACCCTCAGTCTCAGTGGGCACCATCTAATCAGCTGCCAGCACAGCTGGAATAAAGCAGTCAGAAGAAATTGGAAGGAGCAGACTTGCTGAGTCTTCTGGCCTTCATCTTGCTCCCATGCTGGATGCTTCCTGCCCTCGCATCAGACTCCAAGTTCTTCAGGTTTCAGACCCCTGGACTTACACCAGTGGTTTGCCAGGGACTCTCAGGCCTTTGGCTGCAGACTGAAGGCTGCACTCTTGGCTTCTGTACTTCTGAGGTTTTGGGACTCCGATTTGCTTCCTGGCTCCTCAGCTGGCAGACAGCCTATCGAGGGACTTTACCTTGTGATCGTGTTAGTCAATTCTCCTTAATAAACTCCCTTTCATATATACATATATCCTGTCAGTCTGTCCCTCTAGAGACCCCTGACTAACACACAATGCCAATGTTTGTATAGGGAAACTACTTAGCAGGTTGTGGCTGTTCTTATACAATCCCTTCACATGTGTATCAGGTAAGTAAAGAGGACGTGTGATGAATGAAAAGTACAAGAGAAAAGAAGAAAAATAAAAACAGAACTCTAGAGTTCTAAACCCAAGGGCAACATTTTTAGTTTAAAATTAATTATATTGATGGATTTTGTTAAAAAAAAGAAAAAGAAAGAAAAGAAGAACAAATCATAAAAGTATTGTAAAAGAGAAGCAGAATTCTACAGTGGTTAAAAACAGAAGCTGGAAGCAAAGCAGACCTATGTCTCTCCTAACTGTGATTTGAATGACTTATTTAACTTTCTGAATCTGTTTTCTCTTCAGTAAAAAAAAAAATTAATTGGGGATTAAAACAAGGCAAATAAAGAGCTTTGCACAGTGTCTGGAGAACAGTCAATATTCAATAAATGACAGGAAAAAGAAGAAGGATATACACAAAACTGAGTGCTAAATAGTAAACTTACTCGCATCAATATAGGGTTACGGATATGTGATTCATGTGGCACATGCTTAGTTTCCAGGTCAGAGCTAGAAATATAAGATCAAATCATCATTTTTTTCTTCTTGTTCATTATCAACCTTTTGGTAGTTCATATTTGCTGAATGCTGACTTTGCAAAACAATACGCTAGACATTTTATGAGCATGGTCTTATTTAATGTTCCCTATACACACACACACACAGTCACACACACACACCCCAAGTATTGTTATCCACACTTTACAAATGAAACAAAGCAATTTTTCCAATGTCATGCATTTACATTTAACTTAGGTATTTATAATTCTAGAAACTAAATTTTAGCCCAGCCTACTTATTGTGAATTGTGGTTGCTATTCAGATTGTTTACAGAGAAGCCAATTGAAGTATGTTAACTAAATTATTTAATGTATGTAAGATTAAAATATATTAAAATTACCTATTTATTGCAAATCTCAACCAAAAATAAGGTCAAATGTTTTCTCTTGCATTCTATTTTATAAAGGAGATATGACTACCAAGTAAACAAGTTAACTTTGGACATACATGGAAGAAAGGGGCTCATCTGTAGTCCCTTTCACTTGATAGATATGGGCCATGGGAACCTGCTTCATTGCTCACTTTTCAAAAGAGAACTTTTACTTTGATAAAGAGATGGCTACTAGAAGGTACCCCATGCCCTGTCTTCTTGCCTGCCTTGGTCACTGATGTGGAAAGACAGGATTCCTGGAGCAATACGACTGATTTTATTATCAAGACAATAAAGCTAATAGTCTCTCAGAGGTGTCGAATTCAACAGCTCTGGAACCACATTAGAGCTCTAGGGTATAATTTTTGAATTAGTTGTCCATATTGCTTAAGCCATGTTTAATTGAGTTTTCTCTTACTGAAAGCCAAAAGCCTCCCTGAATGATCCAAATTCCATTCATTGTGCAAAAACCTTGAATAATCAAATGTGAATTAACTGTGACAATTCCTCATATTGATTTATTTTTTTCTCTAGTACACATACAAGATTACTATTTTTTCCCTGAGGAAAAAATAGACAATAATTTTAGACTAGAGAATATAGAAAGCTGTTCTTACAGGAAAACTATTTTTATGTATGACTAAATTAACAAAAAGGCCCTTGGCAAAAAATGAAAAATTATAGCAAAAATAATTTCACAGATGATATGAAGATTTTCCATGTAGCTCTAATTATGTGTATATTGCCCATAAAACAATTGCCACTTTCCATATTTAGATCAATACTGGGCCAAAAAAAAATACAAAATAAGAAATACCTCTTGTTGTCATTGTAAATGTTCATTTTGCTAAAATATCATTGATTTTTGTTTGTATTGCTTCATCATCAGTGATATAAGAATTCTATCTTTCCTCAACAATTCTAACACAATATATTTTCAGTGCAGACCATTTATTAGGATTTTGGTTGCTTGTGAACTGTAAATGATGCTGTTGCTGATGCTCTCCCTGGTGCTTACTATCCCTGAAACACTTTCCAGAGTTTTCAAGTTATCATCATAGAATCAGTCCACACTAGACTCCAGTCATCTGTACCATCATTGAAATTTCTTTTAAGGTTAATAGAAAGGACAAGAGAAAATATTCGGAAGCCACAAAGACTCTTCTGGTCTCCTAAGAGGTTGATGCCACAAGATTCTCAAGCAGAACTAGGTATACACAAATACATAACCTCAGAAATGCAGCACAGATTTGAAGTGTACGTGCACTCACAAGTTAAATACAATAGTTATTTTTTAACATAAGCAATTAATAACATAGTGTTACAGATTAGAAATGGGTAAGAATTTGGATGCTTTCTCACTGTGTGAAAAGGGCAGAGCTTCTTCTCTCAAAACTCTTCACAAACCATATCCATGAAATACTATAAAAATCCCTGAAGACAGGTGATATCCTGTAATATAAAATAAAATGTTGTATTAACCTCTCTGCCATAGACATTAAAAAATTTTAGAATTTTTTATATCAAAGTTTGACAACTCAATCAAAAAAGGTTTTTCATTTTCCTATAATTATATTTTCCTATTATGTATTCAAATATAATTTCTCTTTATGTTAATAATGGCAATGCTGGAAGGTAGTTTAAGGGAATTGAGGCTTGCTAATAATCAGGTGAACTGATCCTTCACCGCTAGTTAAGCCTCAAGATGACTACAGGTCTGGCTAACAGCTTGACTACAACGCCATAAGAGACTCTTAGCATAAATCACTCAGCTAAGCTGCTCCAGGATAATGGATCTTCAGAAATCATATGAGATAATAAATACATTAAGCTTCTAAGTTTTGGGGTAATTTGTTAGAAAGCAATAGATAACTAATACAGATACAAACTAAACAGGAACTATTTATTTGGCCATAGTGGTTGATAAATAAAAAAAGGATTTGAAGACTGATCAGAATCCATTTACAGGACCAGAATCCATTTGCAGCATCTGCAATTCATGGTGTATGGATATTGTTAAAAGCATTTATTTCAAACAGTAAGTTAAATCATTATTAATATATAATTTGTTTTTTTTTGCAACAAAGTCCCAAGTTAACAGGCATTATATATATGCTTATCCATCTAACTATCTATACAGTCATCCATTTATCTTTCCATTGATATACTTATCTATCTAGAGATGGGGCTAAATGAAGCCTACTTAAATATTAACAATCAAGGTTATGGGGCCTAAAAAGGGTACAATTTGTTTTATGTGACCAATCCTGTCTTAAAGAGTTTAATTTATTTCTTAATGTGCTGTTTATTCTATAATAATGATACTTCATGGTATTGAGTGGTAAAATCTTAAGGTATAATCTCAGGCAAAGAAAATGAAGAAAACAGTTAAAGGCAAAAACAACACCAACAACAAAAACATGGCGATGGCAGTGATGGCCCATCTGGAGGGACCACTGCAAAGATGCTGGCCGCAGCAGGGGAGGTGCAGTGGGGATGTGTGCTTAAGGAGCCAGCAGGGGATGGGAACAGGTGGAAGCCCCACTCCCTACTGAGTTGGTGGGTGCAGCTGCAGCTGCCCAGCCATAACTCTGAACTCAGGCACCCATACACTCTTGGGGCCCAGGAAGCCCCCCTACCCTTGCAGGCTTGGAAGTGCCTGCTCCTGCTCCCTGGCCTCTCCCTACTCCCGGCACCTGCTCTGATTTTTAAGGAAAGTTGAAGCCAAGCCTGGGCACTGTCTTGACCTGGACAAGTGTGTGTGCGCTCAGGATGGGGCTGACATGCCAGGCCCCTTTCCCCCTCTGAAACTTTGGGCACTGATGGGGCACCTCCAGGCATGCACTGAGCCACCCTCAGTACCCCCACCCTGAGCCTCCCTCCCTGAACTCGTCAGTGCCTCAGCCCCATCTGAATCTTTGGGCACTGACAAGCTCAGGGAGGGAGACTTGGGGAGGGGGGCTGATGGTGGCTCGGTGCAGGCCTGCAGGTGCCCCTCAGCACAAACGACCTGGTCACTGTGGACAGCATGTTGACAGAGGCAAGAGGAGGACAGGCTCCTGGGTGGAAAGGGGTGGATCCCTGGTGAAATCTCACATTCAAGCCAGAGACAGCCTGAAGCCTGCCAGTTTTAGGTGGAGTCTGGTGCCCACAGTGAGAACCTATAGTGCTTTTTCTGGGCCTGCCCATGGCCACCCAGGGACCAATCAGCACATGCTTCCTCACTTCCGAGCCCATGAAAACCCCAGACTCAGAAAGACTAGGACAGATGTCGAGACCTGTGGAAAGGAGCTACCCACTGTGGGTCTACTCTCTGCCTAAAGCTGGACACTTTTTGGATGACCTGGCTGCAGAAAGGAGCTATCCACTTCGGAGTTCCTGAGAGCTGTTCTGTTGCTCAATGAAGCTCTTCTCTGTCTTGCTCACCTTTGAGTTGTCCGCGTACCTCATTTTTCCAGGACATGGGACAAGAACTTGGGACCCACTGAATAACTGGACAGAAAGAACTGTAACACAAACAGGGCTGAAATGCGCCCCTCTCCCCACTCACCACATTGTGAGAGATGAGGAGAAAAGAGCTGCAGGCCTTTGAGAAGCCCAGACCTAGGGACTCCATGAGCCAGGGCTGTGACACCCTTTTTCGAGCTCTGCGGTTCCTGGCATCTCCAAGCTTCCAGGTACCACTGCATTCCCCTTGTCCAGACACAGGTGCCAGCTGCAAAAGCCACGTGCAATACATCTGGTCGAGCCACAGCTTTGCATGGAGCCAGCACCTGTGCCAGTGCCTGGAGCTGCCTGCCGGATGCAGCAGCCTGTGTGTCTGGCTGTATGCAGTGGCCAGACCCTGCACTTGCTCACCCACATGTTCCTCACTGTTCCATGCCTGGCTCACCCCTAGCAGGTGTGGGATCCAGGCCAGTAGCTCAAGCTGAGCACAGCCTGCCAGGCTAAGTGGGCAAAATGAGGCCAGCGGGCACAAGCAATACTCAGGCAGAAGGTACTGCCGGCCACAGGTTTCTGGCTGGTGAAGCATCACCCCAAAGATCTTGTGACAATGGCAAATATAATCTAATCTATGTCTGTAGAGGCAGGTATACTGTGGGATTGTTTGCTAAAACAGGAGATTTTACTTTAACAAAATCACATTTTGTTAAAACACTTTCTTATTCAAAAAAAAGAAAAAACAAATGACACAAAACAGTCATAAGTCCATAGTAATTCTGAAACACAGAAGGGAATATTTCTGAAGTCTTCTCTTTTACAGAGGCAAGGTACAATGTATGTTCCTTGGCAAGGATACATGTACTTTCTGGGAATGATTTTACATGGCTCTTAAGCCTTTGCTGCAGGCTCTTAGCTCTAACTTCTGAGTTATTCTTTATTTTCCATAAGAAATGGCTAGTGTTTGCAACTGAGTGTCTTTCTCAGTCTGCTTCCTGCCCAAAGAAATTTGGTTGCCCAGTGGCCTCTTTTCCATTTTTTCTTTTTCTTTTAGTCAACATTTGTGGGGACTTTGCCAATAAAATTATCTTGAAAATATCATGAATTTTCTATGAGTCTTACTGGGTTTATTTCATTAGAAATTTTCATTCAAAATCACACTCACAAGTCTTTTTGAGGCAGAACTCTATCTAGTTCATTTTACAAGACAGGGTGTTATGGGACTATGCTCTTAAGATTCATGCCCATAATATGACTAGCACTTTTGTGTAAATGAGAAGCTCTAACTCAAGGTTTTGACTTAAATTTTACAGAAGTCTTAACCCTCAATTTGAAACTGACTCTGAGCATATTTTACCCATAGTACCCTGAATTTTGTCTTCCTAAGGTCATTTTTATTTTGCAAATCTCTTGCTTTTTGCTGATAATATAACCCAGAAAATATTTGATCAGGAGGGTTTCTTCTAAAGTCTCTTTGAAAACTCAACTATTATTTATCTCTTTCTTGCAATACATTACCACACACAGCTAAAAGCAGCCAACTTTAGTTTCAAAGTGCTGCCTAGAAACATACTTATCCAGATCCACACTCTATTAGGTTCATTTTTTATCTTCTATGTCACTGAAAGTGATAGTCTTATTGTTTCAACAATGCATAGCAGCTCCCTGTGCTCCAGTGATGTCTTCCTTTTCAGTCTATATAAATAGCCTCTTTGCTGCCCTTCAGGGCTCAGTTTGGTACCAAAGACAGTATCATACGTTTAAATATTTCTCATGACAGTATCCCACTTTTAGGTGCTAATTTCTATTTCAGTTCCCTACTCCCAGGTGAGAAACAAACCCAAAGTTAGTTTATTTTTTTCTACAGCACAATTTATTATTTCTCATGTTTCTGCAATCTTGGTTAGGCTCAGCTGTTCAGCTCTTCTCTTCTGCCTAGTACCATCTTGGCCTGGATCATACAAGGAAACTTCAACTAGAAAAGACGATACAGTTTATGGCTGGCCAGTAATTTTCTGTTTCCACCTGGACTCTTCTCCTGGCTAGCTTATGCTTCCTTATATATAACAGTATGGTGGCTTTAGAGGAGTCAGACTTCTCACCTGATGGTTGACTTCCAAGAGGCAGAAGTTAAAGCAGCCAATATTCTCAAAAGCTTGATCCAAATTTTCACAGCATGCCATCCAACTCATTTGATTCTTCAGACAACTCACAAGGCTAGCCTAGATTCGAGAAGAAAACTAGACTAAGCTTCTTAATGTCAGGTACATCATGAACATATCGGAAAGGAAGAAACTAATGATTGTCAACTTTGAAAGCTGCATATTTATAATTTGCTCATTAGCATTGCAATTTTCTCAAGCAAAATACTTTAAATCACCATAATTTCGAATTATGGTAGTAATTTTTTTCAGTGTTTAACATCTTCAAGTTATAATTTATATCTAAAATCATTTGACTCTACAAAGCTTCTTGCTAGCCATTAGATTTCTAATTAGATTAAAAATTAAATTCTTGCTAGCCATTAGATTTTGTATTTAATTTTAATATAAAATCATGTTACATAGAAAATGTATTTTATAATTTTTTAATATTATATTAATAAATAACTTATTATAGCAGGTTATAAAATACATAATCATCTAGTCTCCATAGTTCCCACAGATGATTACATATTCTATATCCTGCTATAAGTTATTTATTAATATATTTAAAAATTATAAAATATATTTTCTATATAATATATATAATACATATATATACATTTTGTTCCCATATATACATGTGAGAAAAACCAAAAAGTAACCCCAAAATCCAATCCACTGATTGTAATCAAAGGTTTTTTTAAAAGGGAAGTTCTTTTTGTCATCATGCTCTATGTTTTACGTAATTGATTCAGATTACTTTAATGGCTACCAGGTAGTATCTTTTATTTGGCTACAGTCCTGGAACACATACATCACAGATGTTGGAAATAAAACTGGGAAGTTGTTTTCATTTTATTTATTTTTTATAGTGTAAGTTGGTTAATTTTTTTTTTAAGCTAAGCAACATCTGGTCCCTCTTCTTATTTTGGGTAAGTCTTCACAAGAAGCAGGGACTATGACCAACCAGGTATTTTTACTTGGGGGTTTGAATCTTGAAATAGTGAAGCAAAGTCTCAGAGATGGAAAGGATAAGATCAAAAGGTGGTGGCCATTATGATGACAATTCAAAGGGCAGTATGAAGGGTATGAGGGGATCAGTGCTGGCAGATATGTTCTAACTAAATTACTTTTGTGACAAGGCATTTACTGTGTCCTCTTCTACCCAGTCTCCATTAGTTTTGACCTATTTCCTTTAACTCTCCTAGTTTTAAAAATTTATTGATAATCCAATAATTTTCCAATAAATTGATTTTCTGCTTGGGTTACTCAGGATCAGTTTTTATAGCTTTCAGTCAAGAAACCTGATGAATGCACATGCTTAATCACACTTTAACTCAATTTTATATACAGTAGTTCCCTCCTATCCACAGAGGGACACATTTGAAGATCCCTGAAAGGATGCATGAAACCATGGCTAGTACCTACAGAGCCTTATATATACCAAGTTTTTCCTATGTATTTTTAACTATGGTAAAATTCAATTATAAACTAAGCACAGAAGGGGTGGGGCCAAGTTGGCCAACTAGAAGTGCGGTGATCTGAGGCTCCCATCGAAAATAACCATAACAGCGTGTGAATCCTGCACTGGCAACCAAGGTATCCAGGTTCTGAAATCAGAACTAACCAGGCAGCTGGCATGACCCACGGAGAGGAAGTATGAGCAATGTGGTGTGGCAGCCCACCTGAGAGCCACATGGGGCAGGGGAGCCCCCACCTCCAGCCAAAAGAGGTGGTGAGCATGCTACCCAGCATGGGAAAAATGTGCTTTTTCCACGGAACTGAGCAACACATGGATCAGAAGATCCCACTCATGAGCCCACGCCACCAGGGCCTAGGGTCCCTACCACAGAGCCCTGCAGATTCTCAACAGCCACTAAGCTAAAATCTGCTTAAGCTTGCTGAGTTCCCAAAGGGAGGGGCGACCAGCACCACAGCTGCAGCTGCCTGTTGCCTTAGCCTTTTGAGCTCCTTGAGGGAGGAGTGACAGCCGACACTTGGACTGAGAGCCACCTAACACACTAAACTCCCAGGGCTGGGGAAGCGTGGCAGCCATCTCTATAGCTCCAGGCTGTGCTTTTCCTTCTGCTAAAGCTGGGAAGGCTCGGTGGCATGATCCAAAGAGGTATCCCCCACAGCCTAACACACAGGCTGTTGGCAGAGTGCAGGCAGAGTGCTTCTTCAGGCCTGACCTTGACCCATCCCTCCTCACTGGGCAGGCCTCCCTGCAGGAACTCCAACAGCTCCAGACAGGGGTCAGGGAAAGAACTCTGATCTCCCTGGGCCTGAGGCCCTAGGGGGACGGGTGGCCACAGTCTCTGCGGACCCACAGACTTAGACTTTCCGCCTGCTAGTTCTAAGGAATCCTGGCAGCTCAGATGAGTGGGTTTCTACCGAATGAAGCACACTCTCTCCACCAAGCAACAGTCAAAGTGCTTTGTTAAATGGGTCCTGTACCCTGTGCCACCCAACTGGGTTAGACTCTCCAACAGGGGTTGTCAGACACCCTATACAGCAGCATTCCTACTGGCATCAGGTTGGTGCCCCTCAAGATCAGAGATCCCAGAGGAAGGAGCAGGCACCCATCTTTGCTGTTCTCCAGGCTTCTTGAGTGACATCTCCAGGCACAGGGGTGAACCAGATGAATAGGGCCTGAAGTGAACCCCTAGCAAACTGCAGCAGCCCTACAAAAGAGGAACATGACCATTGCAAGAAAAACCAAACAACAGAAAGCAACAACAGCATAAACAACAACAAAAATGTCTCCACGAAAACCCCATCCAAGGGTCAGCAGCTTCAAATACCGATATTAGACAAAGTCATGAAGATGAGAAAGAATCAACAAAAAAAGAAATGCTGAAAACCCAGAAGGTCAGAGTGCCTCTTCCCCAAATGATCGCAATGCCTCTCCAGCAAGGGCACAGAACTGGATGGAAGATGAGATAGAAGAATTGACAGAAGTAGGCTTCAGAAGGTGGGTAATAACAAACTCTGCTGAGCTAAAGGAGCATGTTCTAACACAATGAAAAGAAGCTAAGAATCTTAATAAATGGTTATAGGAGTTGCTAACTAGAATAACCAGTTTAGAGAGGAATATAAATGACCAGATGGAGCTGAAAAACATAGCACAAGAACTTCGTGAAGTACATACAAGTATCAATAGCTGAATCAATCAAGCAGAAGAAAGGATATCAGAGTTTGAAGACCACCTTGCTAAAATAAGGCATGCAGACAAGATTAGAGAAAAAAGAATGAAAAGGAATGAAAAAAACTTCCAAGAAGTATGAGACTATTTAAAAACACCAAACCTACGATTGATTGGAATACCTGAAAGAGACAGGGAGAATGGAGCCAAGCTGGAAGACACACTTCAGTATATTATCCAGGAAAACTTCCCCAACCTAGCAAGACAGGCCAATATTCAAATTCAGGAAATACAGAGAACACCACTAAGATACTCCATGAGAAGATCAACCCCAAGACACATAAACCTCAGGTCGTCCAAGGTCGAAATGAAGAAAAACATGTTAAGGGCAGCCAGAGAGAAAGTCCAGGTCACCTACAAAGGGAAGCCCATCAGACTAAGAGCAGACCTTTCGGCAGAAACACTACAAGCCAGAAGAGAGTGAGTACCAACATTCAACATTCTTAAAGAAAAGAATTTTCAACCCAGAATTTCATATCAAGCCAACTAAGCTTCATAAGTGAAGGAGAAACAAAATCCTTTCCAGACAAGCAAATGATGAGGGATTTCTTCACCACCAGGCCTGCCTTACAAGAGCTTCTGAAGGAAGCACTAAACATGGAAAGGAAAAACCAGTAACAGCCACTGAAAACAAAACACCAAAATATAAAGACCAACAACACTATGAAGAGACTGCATCAGCTACTGTGCAAAATAACCAGATAACATCATGATGACAGCATCAAATTCACACATAACAATATTAACCTTAAATGTGAATTTGCCAAATGCCCCAATTAAAAGACACACACTGACGAATTGGATAAAGAGTCAAGACTCATCAGTGTGCTGTATTTAGGAGAACCATCTCATGTGCAAAGACACACATAGGCTCAAAATAAAAATAAAAGGATGGTGGAAATTTTACCAAGCAAAAGGAAAGAAAAAAAAAAAGCAGGTGTTGCAGTCCTAGTCTCTGACAAAACAGACTTTAAAGCAATAAATATCAAAAAAGACAAAAAGGGCATTATATAATAGTAAAGGGATTGATTCAACAAGAAGAGCTAACTATCCAAATATATATACCCTAGATTCATAAAACAAGTTATTAGAGACCTATGAAGAGACTTCGTAGAGTCCCACACAATAATAGCGGGAGACTTTAACACCCCACTGTCAAGAAGAGACAGATGAATGAGACAAAATGAACAAGGATATTCAGGATTTGAACTCAGCTCTGAATCAAGTGGACCTAATAGACATTTACAGAACTCTCTACCCCAAATCAACAGACTATATTCTTCTCAGTGCCACGTGGCACAGATTCTAAAATCGACCACATAATTGGAAGTAAAACACTCCTCAGAAAATCCAAAAGAGCAGAAATCATAACAAACAGTCTCTCAGACCACAGTGAAATCAAATTAAAACTAAGGATTAAAAAACTCATTCAAAACCACACAACTGCATGGAAACTGAATGACCTGCTCCTGAGTGCCTCCTGGGAAATAATGAAATTAAGGCAGAAATCAAGAAGTTCTTTGAAACCAGCGAGAACAAAGAGACATGTATCAGAATCTCTGAGACACAACAAAGGCAGTGTTAAGAGGAAAATTTATAGCACTAAATGTCCACATCAGAAAGTTAGAACGATCTCAAATCGACACCCTAACATCACAATTAAAAGAGCTAGAGAAGCAAGAGCAAACAAACCCAAAAGCTATCAGAAGACAGGAAATAACTAAGATCAGAGCAGAACTGAAGGAGATAGAGACACAAAAAAAAGCTTCAAAAAATCAAAGAATCCAGAAACTGTTGTTTGAAAAAATTAACAAAATAGATAGACGACTAGCTAGACCAATAAAGAAGAAAAGGGAGAAGAATCAAATAGATGCAATAAAAAATGATAAATGGCATATCACCACTGACCCCACAAAAATACAAACTACCATCAGAGAATACCATAAACACCTCTATGCAAATAAACTAGAAAATCTAGAAGAAATGGATAAATTCCTGGACACGTACACCCTCCCAAGACTAACCAGGAAGAAGTCAAATCCCTGAATAGACCAATAACAAGTTCTGAAATTGAGGCAGTAATTAATAGCCTACCAACCATAAAAAGCCCAGGATCAGATGGATTCACAGCTGAACTCTAACAGAGGTACAAAGAGAAGCTGGTATCATTCCTTCTGAACTATTGGAAACAATCAAAAAGGAGGAACTCCTCCCTAACTCATTTTATGAAGCCAGCATCATCCTGATCTCAAAACCTGGCAGAGACACAACAAAAAAAGAAAACTTCAGGCCAATATCCCTAATAAACATTGATGTAAAAGTCCTCAATAAAATCCTGGCAAACTGAATCCAGCAGCACATCAAAAAACTTATCCACCATAATCAAGTCGGCTTCATCCCTGGGATGCAAGGCTGGTTCAACCTACACAAATCAATACACGTAATCCATCACTTAAACAGAACCTAAGATAAAAACCACATGATTATCTCAATAGATGCGGAAAATGCCTTTGATAAATGTCAGTACCCCTTCATGTTAAAAGCTCTCCAAAAGCTAGCTATTGATGGAACTTATCTCAAAATAATAAGAGCTATTTATGACAAAACCACAGCCAATATTGAATGGGCAAAACCTGGAAGCACTACCTTTGAAAACCAGTATGAGACAAGGATGCCCTCTCTCACCACTCCTACTCAACATAGTATTAGAAGTTCTGACCAGAGCAATCAGGCAAGAGAAAGAAATAAAGGCTACTCAAATAGGAAGAGAGGAAGTCAAATTGTTTCTGTTGGCCAACAACATGATTCCATATTTAGAAAACTCCATTATCTCAGCCCAAAAGCTCCTTAAGCTGATATGCAACTTCAGCACAGTCTCAGGATACAAAATCAATGTGCAAAAATCACAAGCATACCTATACACCAACAATATACAAGCAGAGGGCCATATCATGAATGAACTCCCATTCACAATTGCTACAAAGAAAATAAAATACCTTGGAATACAGCTAACAAGGGATGTGAAAGACCTCCTCAAGATGAATTACAAACCACTGCTCAAAGAAATAAGAGAGGATGCAAACAAATGGAAAAACATTCCATCCTCATGGATAGGAAGAATCAATATCATGAAAAAGGTCATACCGCCCAAAGTAATTTATAGATTCAGTGCTATTCCCATCAAACTACCATTGGCATTCTTCACAAAATTAAAAAAAAACTTTAAATTTCATATGGAATCAAAGAAGACCCGGTATAGCCAAGGCAATCCTAAGCAAAAAGAACAAAGCTGGAGGCATCACGCTACCTGACTTCAAACTATACTACAAGGCTACGGTAACCAAAACAGCATGGTACTAATACCAATAGTACTATATAGACCAATGGAACAGAACAGAGGCCTCAGAAATAAGACCACACATCTACAACTATCTGTTCATCGATAAACCTGACAAAAACAAGCAGTGGGGAAAGAAAAGGATCTCCTATTCAATAAATGGTGCTGGGGAAACTAGCTAGCCACATGCAGAAAACTGAAACTAGACCCCATCCTTACACCTTATACAAAAATTAACTCGAGATGGATTAAATACTTAAATGTAAAACCCCAAACCATAAAATCCCTGGAAGAAAACCTAGGCAATACCATTCAGGACATAGGCATGGACAAAGGCTTCATGATGGAAACGACAAAAGCAATTGCCACCCAAGCCAAAATTGACAAATGAGATCTAATTAAAGTAAAGAGCTTCTGTACAACAGAAGAAACTATCATCAGAGTGGGCAGACAACCTACAGAATGGGAGAAAAATTATGTGATCTACCCATTTGACAAAGGTCTAATACCCAGAATCTACAAGGAACTTAAACAAATTTACAAGAATAAAACAACCCCATCAAAAGTGGGGAAAGGATGTGAAAAGACATTTCTCAAAAGAAGACATTTATGCGGCCAAGAAACATGAAAAAAAAAACAAAACTCAACATCACTGGTCATTAGAGAAATGCAAATCAAAACCACAATGAAATACCATCTCATGCCAGTCAGAATGGTGACAATTAAAAGGTCAAGAAACAATAGATGTTGGTGAGGCTGTGGAGAAATAGAAACACTTTTACACTGTTGGTGGGAATGTTAATTAGTTCAGCCATTGTGGAAGATAGTGTGGTGACTCTTCAAGGATCTAGAACCAGAAATACCATTTGACCCAGCAATCCCATTACTAGGCATGTAACACCACCCCCCCACAAAAAAGTAAATCATTTTACTATAAAGACACGTGCACATATATGTGTATTGCAGCACTATTTACAATAGAAAAGACACGGAACCAACTCAAATGCCCATCAGTGATGGACTGGATAAAGAAAATGTGGTACATATACACCATGGAATACTATGCAGCCATAAAAAAGAATGAGTTCATGTCCTTTGCAAGGACATGGATGAAGCTGGAAGCCATTATCCTTAGCAAACTAACACAGGAACAGAAAACCAAACACCGCATATTCTCACTCATAAGTGGGAGTTGAACAATGAGAACACATGGACATAGAGATGGAACAACACACACCTGGGCTAGTTAGTGGATGGGGGGTGAGGGGAGCGAGAGCATTAGGACAAATAGCTAATGTATGTGGGGCTTAAAACTTAGATGACAGGTTGATAGGTGCAGCAAACCACCATAGCACACATATACCTATGTAACAAACCTACACGTTCTGCACTTGTATCCTGGAACTTAACATTTTAAAAATAAAAATAAATAAATAAATGTTAAAAATAAATAAGGTACAATAAGAGTTTAACAGCAGTAGCTAATGATAAAATAGAGTAATAATAACAATTGTAGTTCCCCTTATCTAATAAAATTGAGCAATAGCAATAACAAAACTATAACAATATAACACAATTATGTGAATGTGATGTCTCTTTCACTGTTTATCAAAATGTCTTATTGTACTTAACTGACCCTTCCTTTTCTTGTAATTTGTAGGTCTGGTAACCAAAACCACTACTAAGTGACTAAGAGGCAGGTCACATATACATCATGGATACAATGGACGGAGGGGTGATTCACATCCCAGGCTGGATGGAGTAAGAGGGCAGAAGATTTGTCATGCTACTCAGAATGGTGCACAACTTAAAACTTACAAATTGTTTATTTGTGGAATATTTCCTTTAATATTTTCAGACCACAGTTGACCACAGGTAACTGAAACTCCCTAAAGTGAAATTGTGGATAAGGGGACTACTGTATTAATACATAACCAGAGTACACACAAGATGCCTTTTTTATAGCTATACATTGATCTCCAAATATTGTTATTCTCCAATACATACTCTACTGTATCTGCAAAGCTATTGCCCAACTGTGATGATTTTTTTTACAAATCTCAATGACTTTTTTAATAGTAATCTTAGATGAAAAGACTTCTTATAAACTAGTAATCAACAACTGAATTTAAGGAGAAGCTCTATAGCAAGACATAAACTCAAAAACAACAATAAAAATCTTGATTTCTCCAGATATTTAGGAAAATAATCATTCAAGTTAGAATTTTATAGAAAGCTGAATATGCATTCTTTCAAAACACACAAAAAAGATTGTTTTCAAGTTTATTCAAAAGTATAATAAATCACAAATGTATAGGCCAGTGAATTTTCACAAAATTATCAGATTTCTGTAACCAGTACCAAAAACAAAAGAACAAGTATTACATCTACAAAACACCCTTCATTCCTCCTCCAAATTAATTTTTATCAAAAGGAAAAGCATTATTTGACTTTTAATAGCTCAGATTAGCTTTGCCTGTTTTGTACTTTATATACATAGAATCATTTATTATGTACCCTTTTGTTTCTGGGTTATTTTGTGCATGCTTATGAGAGTCACCCATATTATTATTAGTAGTAATTACTTCATTCTTACAACTTTTATATAGTTCATTGTGTGACATTACATTTTTTTAAATTTTGGATTTTTCTTAAAAAATGTATTGCATTGTTTATCATTACAAATAATATATACTTAGAGTATTTTCTACCTGATGCAGGTTCCTAATTTTGAAGATCAGTTACTCTCCTATGAAGTATATGCTTTTAAGAACACTGAGGTAGTGCAGGGATTTTGGCCCTTCATCCATGTTTTCTTTTGATTTTAATAATTTTGAGTCATCATCCTTATTTTCATATTCTATCTTTACTTATTTTTTCCAGTTACTTCTCTCTTTTTATCTGTTATGATTTGGGAAATAAGAATTTTGAACTTAATGAAAGTCATGTCAACTCATTTCAAACAGAGTTAACTGAGTATTTACAATTGGCCTATAAAAACTGGCCCTGGGTTTATGAGATGGATAAGATAAGAAAGTAATCAGCTTACTCTCAAGGGCAGGGTCTCTCCAATCATGTTCAATAAGGGATGGGTTTTTATTTTTCCCCAAATCCTTGTGGACTGATGGTTTTGTAAAATAAGACAAAAATAAGATACTAGAAAAAAATGAAAAAGTATATAAAACATAAGCCTATAATATATTATTGATTCAACAGGTATCAAATTACTCTGTCAAAATAGTATGTAGTTTTCTAAATATATACTATCAATTTCTGTATTTACATCATTCTGAGCCAGTAATAAACATTTTACAAATTATAACAGTCCATGGACCACTACACCAATCAGTAAATTCTCCACAAAATATTCTAGGTGTAATCCTTGATTACTTCTGGGTTTGTGACTTTATTGATATGGTCATTAATTAAATTTTTGTCTTCTTCCTTATTTGACCAAATATACATGAAAAAAATGAAATTTTGCTTCATCAGTATTTCCTTTGCTGCCAAATAGAAAGCCTTAAATAACTGTTTAGTAAATTAATGAAAAAATGAATAAATGGATTGATGGGTAGATGGAATGAAATTGCATGAATCATAAATTCCCTATTAACTGTTCAAAGAATATTTAATTTCAGATTTTTACCTGGGTCCCTAATAACTAACTGATATTGTTGTGTTTTATCTATAGGTAACCCTGGTCTATAGCCATGTTATAGTATAAGTTGTTATTTGTAGACAGGTTTGTGTAGTGTATGGGGCTGTTGTCTCCTGCTCAATAGAGACCCTTTCTTTCCCTCTAGCCACTCCTCTAAAGCCATGTACAGTGGAGATATATATACATCAGTTAGTGCTTTTAACCTTCCCCCAGCAAGTCAATATTTTCCTCAGATTTAAAGAAGTAGCTGTTTCCTCCAAGGCCTTTTTTTCTTAATCTCTAAATCTTAAGTTGCAAAGAACGGAATCTAAGTTTAAAACCATGCTTCATCGGAAATACTCTCAATGTACTAATGGAACACATTATCATTGCTGATTATTATTTTCTCTAATACCATAAAACCTCTTGATTATTTCTAACACTCATATAATAAAATATATTTTATATTGGTAACATCAGGTAAATAAGTTGTTATGGATATCAAAAGTATGAGGAGTACAAGCCAGGATTTTATATTGCCCTCCACCTTAAAAATTACACTGTTACATATTGATATCCCTGAAAACACATGTGTTAATACATGTCACTCTAAATCATTCACAATGATATTACTCAATTAATTGTTTATTTAATTACCCTATTTGATAATCAAGACAGGTGTACAGGAAACATATCATGCAGTGATTAAGCTGCACCCCTGTTAATAAGTGTGTCTAAAGATTTTTTCACACTTTGTTATTTGACTAAGGCTATATCTTAGAGACTCAAATAAAATTCACTCAATATTTCTATAAAGCTCTTTGAAAATAAATATATTATATGCATAACAGACATTTTTGTATTTGGGGGCCTGCATAGTATCTGTGACTTTTCCTATGTTTGGAGACTTCTCCACTGTATAAGTCTTGACTGGAAGCAAATTTCTACCACAATTATAAAAGCTGAAAGCATAAGATTCTAACTTACCAGTTTCTTCTGACAGATAGGATTCCAGAATGTTAATCCAGATTTGGCCAAGCTTATGAAGCTCCTTGGTGTGTGAGTCTTGAGCTAATACACAAAGACTTGAGCATCATAAAGGATTCTTTATAGCAGAGACAGTAAGTGTAAGGTTTTAAAGACAATAGCATTTGGTGCCCAGTGCTTTTATTTTTGGCAAGATGAACTGTGGAATGGTGTTTTTACCAATGAAAGTAGTAATTCTGTTAGGAAGAATTTTGGCTGTTTATTCTTATCAATTTTAAGACCCTAGGCTGCTTCTACTCTGGTATTTATGTGAGATCCTTGACATCCTTCCAATAAAGTTATTTTTTATTGTTATTAAGTTGCCAAAGTCAGATTATGATGGTTGCACATAAGAAACCCAACTGATAACTTGGCACCTAAAGTGATGCAGCAGAATCTGAGGAAAGCAAGAGCATCTTGGAACATTTATTTGGCTGGACAAAAGTAAAAATATGGCAGAAGTGACACTGTCTTTAGGCATAGCTCTTGACTGCTTTGAGATCTCTCATTTTCCTTTTGAAAGCTTGCTTTTAAGATGATACCTCTGGGAACACACCTTCCATACTGGAAGCCCAGAAGGTCACATGTAGATACTGTAGTTGAGAGCCCTAAATGCACTCCAAGCATCAACCACTACCACTGTGAGGGAGCCATCTTGGACATTCGGCACAGTAAAGCCTTCACATGACTGTAGCCCCATCGGAAAAAGTGACAGTCCAAGAGGGAATCATCCACTGATGCTGTCAAACCACGGAATACTAATACATTGCTGAGTAAAGCTATGTAGTTTGTGGGTATTTTGCTACACAGCGGTAGATACATAGAAGTGACATGTCAGTTAGCATCCAACAAGAGACAGAAACCACAACATCAATTCGAACAGGGAAAATGTAATATAAAATCTGTTAATTAGTAAAAAGTGGTTAATCTCAGCTCACTGCAACCTCTGCCTCCTGGATTCAAGCAATTCTCCTGCCTCAGCCTTGTGAGTAGCTGGGAGCCTGCCACCATGCTTGGCTAATTTTTGTATTTTTAGTAGAGACAGGATTTCGCCATGTTGGCCAGGCTGGTTTCGAACCTTATTTCACATTGGTTACGTGCATATCAGGCAAGGAGAAAATCTGCAGATCTAAAACAGTCCTTTTTTTTGTAATTGCTCGTGAAGAGGTATCTATGACTTCCTTATCTTAATCTTATTACACATATTAAGTTAGGTTTCCTTTCCAGCCTCAGCTGGTTGTGGTGTTTTATCTAGTGGGTGAACCACCATTTCTGAAAGGTTTGAATCCTTAATGATTTTGGCTTTTTGATTTTATTGTTGTCATTTTCTATTAGCACTTAACATTGGTCATGGAAGTATTTAAAGGCATCTGCGAGAATCCCCTGGGTTCCAGACATAATCCTCATTGGTCTATTGTGCAGCAACAAATTCATGTCCCTTGAATTATTAGGATCAATCACTGCACCTAGTGGAGTGACACCTTCATTTGTTTACTCACTCAGCAGCACGAAAAACCCTCAAAATGTGCAGGCAACACTCTATGCTGCAAAGGAAATTGAAAGCATTATTATGTTCCTTGATGAAGGCATTCCCTTTTTGGGAATTAAGACCTCAAGGTTTCCAGGGTGGGAAACAAACATTCTGTGTCTGCATAATTAGGTAAAATCATGAGAGACACCAGTCCCTAGCTTTGATATTCCAGCCTATGTTTCTGGCATTAGGGGAAACAGAAATATGTAATATTGTCTCTGACCTAAAGTATATACTTCATCCTATGAGACCACATTTTTTCAGAATAGTGTCACACATTACCACTATAAATGACTCTTCAGTAAAGCATTCTACCTTTGTATTTGGCCAACTACCTCTGAGTGAGAGAGTATGTAACAAGGCCAATGAACTCTGTAAGACCACTGTAGTTTATGTTGAGAAACTAGTGCCTTGATTAGAATCAATGCCCTGAAAATCTCATAACACTGATTAATGTATTATGAGACTGCAGACAGTGGTGCTAGGAGAAACATAATGGGCACTGAGGGCAAAGCCATATCCAGAAAATATTTTTAATTATGGTGAAGTTAAATTTCTATCTCCTCCCTCATGTAAAAATGTAATATATCTGCTTCCAAATGGCATGCTGGTCCACATGAGGAAAGGTGCTATATAGAGAACTCATTGTTGGTCTATGTTACCGGGAGATTAGGCACTCAGCAGTGACATTATTCATGTCAGCTTTGGTGAAAAGGAAGCCCTCTTATTGAAGTCCATATTTCATCCCTACTGCTGTGATCTCTTTGTTCACGGGCCCATTGAGTGAGTACTGGGATGGCTGGGGAAGGAAGCTACTGGTAACCATGGAGTTATTTGCCTACTTTGTAATTTAAGATATCTTCCAAAGTGCATGCCTTTTGGTAGGCATTCACAAAAAGCAAAAATATCTTCACAATATGTTCCTACTCGAGATATCTGTCCACATGTCTTCCCAAGAATTTCTTCTAACCAATTTGTCACTCCTTTCACATCCCTAATCATCCAGTCAAACTACTAACAGCTATATATCAATCAATGTAGTCCATAAGTCTAGATATCTCATTCCATCCAAAGCAGACAGCAAAATATATTGCTTGAAGTTCTGCCTAGTGGGAGATCACACTTCACTGCTGCCCTCCAGGGTCATCTTTGTGGGACTGAAAATCTGCTGCTGGTCACTTTTAGGTGCCATAAGTATCACCCAGAACCATCTAAAAAATATTGTTTTCTTGCTTTTAACCCCTCAGTCCATGGATCATAAGTAACTCCTCATGAGGCCAGAAGTGTGGTTTGAAAGAGAGGAAGCAATGCTGCAAGAGTTGGTTCCAAGTAAGTGTGAACCACCTGTTCATACAACTTATTAGTACCTCTGGGACCTGCCTGAGCCTAGTTTCTAATATATTATGTCCATTTGATGATGATTGCTTTTGCTCATGCCCAATCTTTAGTCTGGTAGATCAGAAAATGACTAGTTCATGATTAAAAGATCAGACCTCATAGTACCTGATATTCCACACTTAGCACTGAGTCTTTACCAATGCTAAGTAGCAAGCCAGAAGCTTGTTCTCAAGAGGAAAATAATTATCTGCCAAAGAGGGCATGGGTTTCCTCCAAAATCCTTAAGGAATTTTTAATCCTTTGTACTGCAGTTCTCCAATAGGTTTTTGCCAGGTTCTCCATACAGTATTCCTATTTGCCACAGATGATTAGAGCATCATTGGACTGCCTTGATTATAGGCCCAACAGAAAAATCGGATTGTACTGAAGGGTAGATTGCAACAGAGCCTTCTTTTCCCCTGGGAGACCAAACTTACAGGTAATTTGGTACAGAAACACAGAAATGTGGCATACATTTCTTCCAAATTAAAAACAACAACAGCAACCCCACCAAACACTGCCTTGTGTATGTGTGTTGGTGGGGTGGGGGGTGGGGGCAGGGGGTAGTTAGGCAACGTGAAGTAAAGTAACCTGTGTTTCAACTTGAAGAATATATCTTGTGCCCCAGACCATTTGACTTACAGAAACTATACTGACATGAGAAGCCCCTGAAATTTTGTGGGGTTTATCTCTGTCTCTCTGGCTCATCTATGTATTCCTAAGATATCTAAAGAATTTACTACTTCCAGCTCATCCAATCCAATTTGAACAATAATATCAATTTATAGAAACAATGTGATATTTTGTGGAATCTGGTGATCAAGACCTCTGAAGACTGTATTATGCACAAAGGAGGGGAAGAGACATAACCCTGAGGTATGGCTGTGAGAATGTACCATTAATCATACTAGATGAGACCAACTTCTGATAGTCCTTGCAATTTTTGCATGGAGGAAAAAGGATTGGTTAGGGCAATATCTGAAAACCAAGTTTTAAGTACTATATTGATTTTTCTAGTAAAAATATTATATCTGGATTATTGGCTGCAAACAGAGTCATCAAAGTCATTCTCTAAGATCCATCCAACTTTTGTGTAGGTCAAATAGTCAAGTTAAGTGAAGATGTGATAAATATCACCACCCTGCATTTTTACAAGTCTTATGATGACAGTACAAACATTTTCAAAGCCTTCAAGCATTGTTTCTTGTTTAATATCTGAATAGGGAGAAAAAGGCCCAGTGGCTTTCATTTAGACCTTGTTACTATTGTGGGCTTTATGCATGGGCCACAAAGCTAGCGTGGATTTTGCCATTTACCAAGTGTGTCTTTTCTAATACATATTCAGAAACTGGAAAAATAGCTATGGAATTGACCTGTAGACCAACTAGGAGCCCACTGTGACAAACTGGGGCTAAGATTTCAGCTTTCTCCTAACTACCATTACCTCCTGCTTTGTCTGGTGAACAATCGCAACAAACTTTGAAGGGTTCTGGGCACAATGGAGTCGAAAAGCTGCTACTATGATAATAGAGAAACTTGCTAGAAGGCAAGGGCTCATAGCCTATGAAAGTTGATGCTGTGATGAATAATAGTAGGCTCCCTACATAACAATCCACTAACTTTTATATGGGACAAAGCATATAGGGAAAAGGAAAGTTCTTTCCTCCTGCTCTGATCTTGCAGTGACCTTCTAGTGTCCATTACAGCATCAAGTCAAAGTCTAAAATCTCAAATCCAATCAGCTCAATAGTCCCACCAAATCACATCATCTGAATCCGTTAAGTAATCCATTGGGTATAGCACCTGGGAACAATTTCTCTCCATCTGTGAATAAGTGACATTAAAAAGACATTTTCTCTACCCAACCACAATGGAGGGACAGGCATAGCATAACAGTTACAGACATTATGGTTCAAACTGGGAGGAAATGGAATATAGTAAGCATTCTAAAATAGTTTCAAAATCAAGCCCAGCAAGCTCCATATGTTTCACGACCTGGAGTAACTCTTTGTGGCTCTTGACACTGTCCTCTGGTCTCTGCTAACCTCACAAATTATCCTTCCTTTTTAATGATAGTTCGCAGGATTTGCAGGTGAATAGTTTGTTTGTTTTTTAATTGAAGGGTGTAGAAACTGATTTTTAAATGTAAACACAGCCCTAATATTATTTAGAAACTACATGGAAAATGAAAATCAGAGTGTCAAAACTGCTTTGAAAGTGTTAGTTTAATTTCAGGACATAAAACATCAGGAGACTTAATCAAAATACATGATTTGAAATTCACATTCATGTATTTCCCATGACTTCATTATGAGACTATATCAGTCAGGATAATCTAGACAAAAGATTAGCAAATAAGGCTCCACGGACCAAACCTGACTTGGCAACACCAACTTTTTACTTTGCTTTTAATATTTTTACTGTGATAAGAACATGTAAAGTGAGATCTATTATCTTAACAAATCTCTAAATATACAGTATAGTATTGTTAAGTATAAGCAAAATGTTGTGCAGCAGATCTCTAGGACTTACTTACTCATCTTATATAACTGAAATTTTATACAACTTGAACAGCAACTCCCCACTTCTCCCTATCCCCAGCCCCTGACAACTACCATTCTACTATCTGTTTCAATTAGTTTGACTACTTTAGATACTTACATAAGTGTAATCATGCAGTATTTGCCCTTATGTGACAGGCTTATTTTATTTAACATAATGTCCTTCAGGTTCACTCATGTTGTCAAACGTGGAAGATTTTTATTTATTAATGGTCAAATAATATTCCACTGAGTGCATATACCACATTGTATTTATATATCCATCCACTGATAGATATTTAGGTTGTTTTTAAATCTTGGCTATTGTGAATACTGAGATGAACATAAAATAGAAATAAATTGTTGGGGGGGAGGAGCCAAGATGGCCGAATAGGAACAGCTCCGGTCTACAGCTCCCAGCGTGAGCGACGCAGAAGACGGGTGATTTCTGCATTTCCATCTGAGGTACCGTGTTCATCTCACTAGGGAGTGCCAGACAGTGGGTGCAGGTCAGTGGGTGAGTGCACCGTGCGCCAGCCGAAGCAGGGGCGAGGCATTGCCTCACTCGGGAAGCGAAAGGGGTCAGGGAGTTCCCTTTCCAGGGGTGACAGACAGCACCTGGAAAATCGGGCCACTCTCACCCGAATACTGTGCTTTTCTGACGGGCTTGGGAAACGGTGTACCAGGAGATTATAGCCCGCAACTGGCTCAGAGGGTCCTACGCCCACGGAGTCTCGCTGATTGCTAGCACAGCAGTCTGAGATCAAACAGCAAGGCGGCAGCGAGGCTGGGGGAGGGGCGCCCGCCATTGCCCAGGCTCGCTTAGGTAAACAAAGCAGCCTGGAAGCTTGAACTGGGTGGAGCCCACCACAGCTCAAGGAGGCCTGCCTGCCTCTGTAGGCTCCACCTCTGGGGGCAGGGCACAGACAAACAAAAAGACAGCAGTAACCTCTGCAGACTTAAATGTCCCTGTCTGACAGCTTTGAGGAGAGCAGTGTTTCTCCCAGCACGCAGCTGGAGATCTGAGAACAGGCAGACTGCCTCCTCAAGTGGGTCCCTGACCCCTGACCCCCGAGCAGCCTAATTGGGAGGCACCCCCCAGCAGGGGCAGACTGACACCTCACATGGCCGGCCGGGTACTCCAACAGACCTGCAGCTGACGGTCTTGTCTGTTAGAAGGAAAACTAACAGAAAGGACATCCACACCAAAAACCCATCTGTACATCACCATCATCAAAGACCAAAAGTAGATAAAACCACAAAGATGGGGAAAAAACAGAGCAGAAAAACTGGAAACTCTAAAAAGCAGAGTGCCTCTCCTCCTCCAAAGGAACGCAGTTCCTCACCAGCAATGGAACAAAGCTGGACGGAGAATGATTTTGACGAGCTGACAGAAGAAGGCTTCAGACGATCAAATTACTCTGAGCTACGGGAGGATATTCAAACTAAAGGCAAAGAAGTTGAAAACTTTGAAAAAAATTTAGAAGAATGTATAACTAGAATAACCAATACAGAGAAGTGCTTAAAGGAGCTGATGGAGCTGAAAACCAAGGCTCGAGAACTACGTGAAGAATGCAGAAGCCTCAGGAGCTGATGCGATCAAATGGAAGAAAGGGTATCAGCCCTGGAAGATGAAATGAATGAAATGAAGTGAGAAGGGAAGTTTAGAGAAAAAAGAATAAAAAGAAATGAGCAAAGCCTCCAAGAAATGTGGGACTATGTGAAAAGACCAAATCTACGTCTGATTGGTGTACCTGAAAGTGACGGGGAGAATGGAACCAAGTTGGAAAACACTCTGCAGGATACTATCCAGGAGAACTTCCCCAATCTAGCAAGGCAGGCCAACATTCACATTCAGGAAATACAGAGAACGCCACAAAGATACTCCTCGAGAAGAGCAACTCCAAGACACATAATTGTCAGATTCACCAAAGTTGAAATGAAGGAAAAAATGTTAAGGGCTGCCAGAGAGAAAGGTCGGGTTACCCTCAAAGGGAAGCCCATCAGACTAACAGCAGATCTCTTGGCAGAAACCCTACAAGCCAGAAGAGAGTGGGAGCCAATATTCAACATTCTTAAAGAAAAGAATTTTCAACCCAGAATTTCATATTCAGCCAAACTAAGCTTCATAAATGAAGGAGAAATAAAATCCTTTACAGACAAGCAAATGCTGAGAGATTTTGTCACCACCAGGCCTGCCCTAAAAGAGCTCCTGAAGGAAGCGCTAAACATGGAAAGGCACAACCCGTACCAGCCACTGCAAAATCATGCCAAAATGTAAAGACTATCGAGACTAGGAAGAGACTGCATCAACTAAGGAGCAAAATAACCAGCTAACATCATAATGACAGAATCAAATTCACACATAACAATATTAACTTTAAATGTAAATGGACTAAATGCTCCAATTAAAAGACACAGACTGGCAAATTGGATCAAGAGTCAAGACCCATCAGTGTGCTGTATTCAGGAAACTCATCTCACGTGCAGAGACACACATAGGCTCAAAATAAAAGGATGGAGGAAGATCTACCAAGCAAATGGAAAACAAAAAAAGGCAGGGGTTGCAATCCTAGTCTCTGATAAAACAGACTTTAAACCAACAAAGATCAAAAGAGACAAAGAAGGCCATTACATAATGGTAAAGGGATCAATTCAACAAGAAGAGCTAAATATCCTAAATATATATGCACCCAATACAGGAGCACCCAGATTCATAAAGCAAGTCCTGAGTGACCTACAAAGAGACTTAGACTCCCACACATTAATAATGGGAGACTTTCACACCCCACTGTCAACATTAGACAGATCAACGAGACAGAAAGTCAACAAGGATACCCAGGAATTGAACTCACCTCTGCACCAAGTGGACCTGATAGACATCTACAGAACTCTCCACCCCAAATCAACAGAATATACATTGTTTTCAGCACCACACCACACCACACCTATTCCAAAATTGACCATATACTTGGAAGTAAAGCTCTCCTCAATAAATGTAAAAGAACAGAAATTATAACAAACTATCTCTCAGATCACAGTGCAATCAAGCTAGAACTCAGGATTAAGAATCTCACTCAAAACCGCTCAACTACATGGAAACTGAACAACCTGCTCCTGAATGACTACTGGCTACATAATGAAATGAAGGCAGAAATAAAGACGTTCTTTGAAACCAACGAGAACCAAGACACAACATACCAGAATCTCTGGGATGCATTCAAAGCAGTGTGTAGAGGGAAATTTATAGCACTAAATGCCCATAAGAGAAAGCAGGAAAGATCCAAAAGTGACACCCTTACATCACAATTAAAAGAACTAGAAAAGCAAGAGCAAACATATTCAAAAGCTAGCAGAAGGCAAGAAATAACTAAAATCAGAGCAGAACTGAAGGAAATAGAGACACAAAAAACCCTTCAAAAAATTAATGAATCCAGGAGCTGGTTTTTTGAAAGGATCAACAAAATTGATAGACTGCTAGCAAGATTAATAAAGAAGAAAAGAGAGAAGAATCAAATAGATGCAATAAAAAATGATAAAGGGGATATCACCACCGATCCCACAGAAATACAAACTACCATCAGAGAATACTACAAACACCTCTACGCAAATAAACTAGAAAATCTAGAAGAAATGGATAAATTCCTCAACACATACACCCTCCCAAGACTAAACCAGGAAGAAGTTGAATCTCTGAATAGACCAATAACAGGAGCTGAAATTGTGGCAATAATCAATAGTTTACCAACCAAAAAAAGTCCAGGACCAGATGGGTTCACAGCCGAATTCTACCAGAGGTACAAGGAGGATCTGGTGCCATTCCTTCTGAAACTATTCCAATCAATAGAAAAAGAGGGAATCCTCCCTAACTCATTTTATGAGGCCAGCATCATCCTGATACCAAAGCCAGGCAGAGACACAACCAAAAAAGAGAATTTTAGACCAATATCCTTGATGAACATTGATGCAAAAATCCTCAATAAAATACTGGCAAACAGAATCCAGCAGCACATCAAAAAGCTTATCCACCATGATCAAGTGGGCTTCATCCCTGGGATGCAAGGCTGGTTCAATATACGCAAATCAATAAATGTAATCCAGCATATAAACAGAACCAAAGACAAAAACCACACGATTATCTCAATAGATGCAGAAAAGGCCTTTGACAAAATTCAACAACGCTTCATGCTAAAAACTCTCAATAAATTAGGTATTGATGGGACGTATCTCAAAATAATAAGAGCTATCTATGACAAACCCACAGCCAATATCATACTGAATGGGCAAAAACTGGAAGCATTCCCTTTGAAAACTGGCACAAGACAGGGATGCCCTCTCTCACCACTTCTATTCAACATAGTGTTGGAAGTTCTGGCCAGGGCAATTAGGCAGGAGAAGGAAATCAAGGGTATTCAATTAGGAAAAGAGGAAGTAAAATTGTCCGTGTTTGCAGATGACATGATTGTATATCTAGAAAACCCCATTGTCTCAGCCCAAAATCTCCTTAAGCTGATAAGCAACTTCAGCAAAGTCTCAGGATACAAAATCAATGTACAAAAATCACAAGCATTCTTATACACCAACAACAGACAAACAGAGAGCCAAATCATGAGTGAACTCCCATTCACAATTGCTTCAAAGAGAATAAAATACCTAGGAATCCAACTTACAAGGGATGTGAAGGACCTCTTCAAGGAGAACTACAAACCACTGCTCAAGGAAATAAAAGAGGATACAAAAAAATGGAAGAACATTCCATGCTCATGGGCAGGAAGAATAAATACCGTGAAAATGGCCATACTGCCCAAGGTAATTTACAGATTCAATGCCATCCCCATCAAGCTACCAATGACTTTCTTCACAGAATTGGAAAAAACTACTTTAAAGTTCATATGGAACCAAAAAAGAGCTTGCATCTCCAAGTCAATCCTAAGCCAAAAGAACAAAGCTGGAGGCATCACACTACCTGACTTCAAACTATACTACAAGGCTACAGTAACCAAAACAGCATGGTACTGGTACCAAAACAAAGATATAGATCAATGGAACAGAACAGAGCCGTCAGAAATAACGCCACATATCTACAACTATCTGATCTTTGACAAACCTGAGAAAAACAAGCAATGGGGAAAGGATTCCCTATTTAATAAATGGTGCTGGGAAAACTGGCTAGCCATATGTAGAAAGCTGAAACTGGATCCCTTCCTTACATCTTATACAAAAATCAATTCAAGATGGATTAAAGACTTAAACGTTAGACCTAAAACCATAAAAACCCTAGAAGAAAACCTAGGCATTGCCATTCAGGACATAGGCATGGGCAAGGACTTCATGTCTAAAACACCAAAAGTAATGGCAACAAAAGCCAAAATTGACAAATGGGATCTAATTAAACTAAAGAGCTTCTGCACAGCAAAAGAAACTACCATCAGAGTGAACAGGCAACCTATAGAATGGGAGAAAATTTTCACAACCTACTCATCTGACAAAGGGCTAATATCCAGAATCTACAATGAACTCCAACAAATTTACAAGAAAAAAACAAACAACCCCATCAAAAAGTGGGCGAAGGACATGAACAGACACTTCTCAAAAGAAGACATTTATGCAGCCAAAAAACACATGAAAAAATGCTCACCATCACTGGCCATCAGAGAAATGCAAATCAAAACCACAATGAGATACCATCTCACACCAGTTAGAATGGCAATCATTAAAAAGTCAGGAAACAACAGGTGCTGGAGAGGATGTGGAGAAATAGGAACACTTTTACACTGTTGGTGGGACTGTAAACTAGTTCAACCCTTGTGGAAGTCAGTGTGGCAATTCCTCAGGGATCTAGAACTAGAAATTCCACTTGACCTAGCCATCCCACTACTGGGTATATACCCAAAGGACTATAAATCATGCTGCTATAAAGACACATGCACACGTATTTTTATTGCAGCATTATTCACAATAGCAAAGACTTGGAACCAACCCAAATGTCCAACAATGATAGACTGGATTAAGAAAATGTGGCACATATACACCATGGAATACTATGCAGCGATAAAAAATGATGAGTTCATGTCCTTTGTAGGGACATGGATGAAACTGGAAATCATCATTCTCAGTAAACTATCGCAAGAACAAAAAACCAAACACCGCATATTGTCACTCATAGGTGGGAATTGAACAATGAGAACACATGGACACAGGAAGGGGAACATCACACTTCGGGGACTGTTGTGGGGTGGGGGGAGGGGGGAGGGATAGCATTGGGAGATATACCTAATGCTAGATGACAAGTTAGTGGGTGCAGCGCACCAGCATGGCACACGTATACATATGTAACTAACCTGCACATTGCGCACATGTACCATAAAACCTAAAGTATAATAATAAAAAAAAAAAAGAAAAATTGTTGAGATTCTGACTTCAATTCTTTTTTTTTTTTTTTTTTTTTTTTTTTGAGGTGGAGTCTGGCTCTGTCACCTAGGCTGGAGTGCAATGGTGTGATCTTGGCTCACTGCAAACTCTGCCTCCCGGGTTCAAGTGATTCTTCAGCCTCAGCCTCCCGAGTAGCTGGGATTACAGGCGCATGCCACCATGCCTGGCTAATTTTTGTATTTTTAGTAGAGACGGGGTTTCACCGTGTTGGTCAGGCTGGTCTTGAACTCCTGACCTTGTGATACATCTGCCTCAGCTTCCCAAAGTGCTGGGATTACAGGCATAAGCCACCGCACCCAGCTGGCTTCAATTAGTTTAATAAATACCCAGAAGTAGGATTGCTGGATCATATGATAATTCTATTTTTAATATATTTAGGAGCCACTATACTGTTTCTCATAGAGACTATGTTACTGAAACATGAGAGGTTTGATCTAGGTCCTGCTGCTCCCACACAGAAAGTCAATCAGAGACAATGATTATTGCCAAGGAAAGAGAATTTAATTAGGTGCACAGTGAAGGAGATGGGAGATCAGTCTCAAATCCAACTCCCTGACCAACTAAAATTTGGGGTTCGTATGACAAGGAAGAAATTTAACTATGTATGGAAAAACAGGAACTCAGGAGGAGTAAGAAGGCAATCATAATGAATGAGGGGCCTGGATCTCATTGTCTAGATGGGATGTTTCAGTTCTTTGATAACTTTTGAGAGGTCTGGTTTTTCATTGTCAGAATCTGCTAAGTTTCAAGCTTAAAACCAGAAGGGTCAGTTTCTATGTTTATCAAAAACAAAACAAAGCTGTCTATGGGACTACTGGGTCAGTTTCAGTCCCCTCTTTGTATTGATTGATTCCTTAGTCATGGGGTGTCTGGTTGTTGATATTTCTGGCTGCTTCATGCTGAGAAGGGGGTGTCCTTTGCAGCTCCATACCATGGGTGACCACGTGGCCATCCAGAAATCAAAGGTTAATCTAATACTGTAGTTTTCTTCTGAAAAACAATCTTTCTCTCTCTAGTCCTCCACTTCTACCAAAGACTAATCACAGCAGGACTAACTTACTTACCAAATAATCTTCAGTCTCATATACTTGGCCTGATTACCCACACAAAGTGCAGCAAGAATCATTGTCCACAAAGGCTCTTCTAAATTGCCTTTGCTGGAACCTCTCACAAGGTCATTTCAGTCAAAGCCATGGGAAAATAATCAGTTCTTTCAACTGTGTCCCATTATAAAAGGAAACGGATTCTTATTAAATGTATGCAAACAAACACATTGCCATAAATTAAGAATCACAAATAGTTTACAAATTCCAGAGAAATTAGGCAAAGAGAGATAAATATGCCTCAAATTCTGTATACTCTACTCAGTATACCTAAAGTGTATTTAAAAGCTATAAATAGCTCAAAAAAAGTTCTCCAGACCCTGAAAAACAAAACAAAAATAATCAGCAATGTTTCAAATTTAAAAAGCCATAAACATTATTTCAGTTCTCCATTAGTTCATTCTATTCAACCAACTCCTACTCTGCTTCATATTGGTTTAGTAGTCTTTGTGAACACATTAGTCTTTTAATTAGGGTCCCGGAAGTTTTCTCTCTAATCCAGTGGCACAATTTCCAAAGTTATGAGAAACTTGCATTCAAGAGTCCTTTCCATGAGCTCCCGCAAAGAAGCAAGCTCTGGACTGTAATAGATTATAAGTCACTTGGGAAGAATCAACACAAAACAATTGTGGATGACAAAAGTCTTAAGGCAGCCATAAGTAAAGACACAGTTAACAAGGAAATTTCGTTATTTCTGTTGGCATACAACAATTTAAAATAATAATTGTAATCATTACTGACAATATAAATTAAGACGTCAGAATTTCAGGAATGTTACATAATTCTGGAACAGATATTAATAACACATCTATATAAATATAACTCGAATGAAGCTAAATAGCACCTCACATGTGACAATGCTTCTTGTATAATTTTTACATACCAAATAGCCTAATATGTTTCACTTGGACTTCAGGGGACCCAATATCCGAAAACAGTTACTTTGAGGTCAAAAAGACTGAATTTAAAAATATTTTGCTGCTGGAAAATATGTCAAATATTAAAGTTTTCAGATACTTGATATCACAAAATAGAATCACAAGTTACTCTAAAATAGTCATTCATTTAGCCAAGATGATAATATGAAGACATTTACCCTTTGATAGTGAGTAGACTCAATTTCCCAAACAATAAGATCTAATAAAGATAGCATGAGGCCGAATAAATCTGTGTCTTCCCTATCCTTCTTTTCTCTCCTGCATTTTACTCATAAGGTAAACAAAAATCTCTTATTATCCCTTACATAAATTTTTTTTTCAGAAAAGAAAACCAAATTGTACCTTTGTATAGTGTATTATTAATGTTAAAGCTAATTTTAATAAAATCTTATAAACAAATTATCTAATTTTAATCCATTTGACCATAAGGTAAGATGTCCATAAACCTTTTATAAACGTTTACAACTTGCTGCTAAAGAGCAGATCAGTGCTTCAAGAAAACCCTGTTATTCTGACACATGGGCTCCAACACTGGCCTTGCATCAGTGTGCTTTTGATATTAATGTTTAATTTATAGAAAAGCTCTGATCTAATTTAAGCCCTCAAAATTAACCCTTACAATTTTACATGCCCACCTCTTCTGTGATAGTCCCTGAGCCTAGATGGATTGAATGGTTGTAATTGCTGGCCCTGTGTCTCACAAAAGCAGTTTATTTTTATTGTCACTTTCTCCCAGGTTTGAAGACAAGACTTTGACTTGTGTCAATGCTCAAGATTTAGCTGAAGTAGGTGACCTTTTCCGACCCAGAAGTCAAAGCCTGTAACTTAACAGCACAAGAATTAGTTAATAGGATATTTATATTATAGAAAGTCCTATAATTCCCTCTAACGTGTTGCAAGTTAAAACGTGATTCGGAGTGCAGGAGTTACTGCCTGCAGCACTTCAAATCACTGTATGAAAGCAATTAGGTTATTTATTGCATATGTCTAATTGCTAGCATTCTAGTAACAGGACTGTGACAAAAAACATAAAAAATATGATAGGTCCTGCGCCAAACTTAGCAAAGTAAGCCAACTAATGTTTCTATCCATCATTAAAAATGGCAAATGCAAATATCAGCTTTGGAAATTCAATAGGAAGATAAATAATCTTTCATTTAAATACCATACAACAAAACGGGGATGAAGTAAGAACAAGCACACGGTAATTTCTTTTCAGCTATTTTGAAAGAGCATCATCACACATTACCAAGATTAGTTTCCAGATACAGTACTGACAACTGAGTAGGCAATTTCCACCATCAAAATCTTCAAACCAGTGCAACACTTGTATATATTTTGTTTTCAAGTACATACATGAAGCCACATCAGTGATAAATGTCTTGGGATTAAAAAAATCACTAAAAGTCTCACATATGTTTATTACTACTTAATCCAAGTGAACATCACTACATTTCAATATTAGGAAAGACAACAAAATTAGTTTGAGAGAAATCCCAATGAATATAATTTCCTTACAGACAAGGCCAATCTTTGCAGAACACTAACACTTTGTACTTATATCACAGATTTTCTTCATTACTTAAAGGAAAAGCTTCAAAACCAACTCAAATTATTGATTAAATTGAATTATCTTTGAAATAAACGCAATTTAAACATTTTTATTCCCACCTAACAAATAACAAAATAATGTACTACTTTGGCTTAGAACTTGTAAACGTAAATCTTTTATTTTTATTTTACATTTTGCTGGGAACCTTAAAGCTCATATAGCCCTCTAGATCACCAGAGGTAAACAAAATCAATCAAATTTTAAGTGGCTGGTGTCCTCTATCAATTTTTTGCAGGCTGTCAAAGGTAGCTTAGGAGTTTTAGATACATAGAACCACTGAGAAGCTGCTGGAAATGCAAAGATAACAAAATGGCTATTCATAAATAGAATCAAATAAAAGCCTTCCATTAGAACCTAAAAAAATCAATGGTTTTATATATATGTTCATGTAAATAAAACTCAAAGGATTTTACCTATGCAGACAAGCAAATATAATATTAAACAATGCAATGCAGACATTTATGTGAAATTTGACTCCACGTTAAATCTGGCTTCATGCCTAACTATATTTAAAAAGAATTGCCAAACAGCCAATGTATTTTATTACAGTATTTCTTAATTTACCTTCATCAAGACCAAGAGCTTTAGCTATAAGCAGGGTTAATTAGACACTTCTCCAATTTCCTATCAGGTTCTAAATAATATTTTACTATCTAAACTTTTTCAACTTTTATTTTCTCTGAAAGTGCACAGAGATACGCATACAGAGAAACAGGAGAAAAACTACATATGACTTACACAGACTATCTATAACATTCTTGGACTTTTTGTTTTGTCCTAATTTTTTTTTCTTTACAACCTTCCATACCAAAAATACATCTTCATATCCATAACTTTCTTCACATCTCTCTCCTCTTTCCTACTGTTTTAATAAATAACCTTTTCAAGTCTGTAATGTGAATTAATCTTTAGATAACTTCTGAATTAGACAAAGTTATTCTTTTTCTCAATAAAACACATCTTTTTGGCACATTTCATACACAGAATTATATCTTAACTAGAATTCTTATCTTTAGTAACCTTAAATTTTAGTGAAAACCTAGAAGGGAAGAGATCCTAAACTATCAGATGTTCTGGGGGCCTCTAAAACTGTGTATGTATCTTCTCTGGACTTGTTCATGTAAATTCTCCATTACAGAGATTTTCCTGTTTCTTTTTTCAGAAGTTTGTAATGGCTTCCTCCCCTGGTGTGCCTCTGCTGTACTGTGGCTTCTGGAGCTGAAGCAATCCCTAGGCTCTCTTATTTCATTATTAGTAGCCTCTAGGCATCTAGATTATGCCAGGTCTTGTCCACATTCCAATACAGGTGAAAATAAAACCAGTCCTTTGGGCAGTCAACTTAAAAGTCTAAACACTGGACAGATATTCCAATTGTTTATTTCCCTCCCCTGCAATAAGCCAGGGGCTGAAAGACTTTCCAAGCATGCTACATTGAGCTGGACTTTGGCATGTGAACAAGTACTAGAATAAGTCTCCACCTTTGTTCTCAGAGGCCCTCGGGCATCTAAATTTGCCGTACTATCAGTTCTCTGTGAGAAGCAGACATATGTCAGTTTCTTGGGCAACCTCTTGAAAAGCTGGAACATTGGACTCATACTTTAACTCTTTTCCTCTCCAGGGAGAGGCAAAGTTTGGGGGGTTTCATGTGCTTTCTGTACTGAGCCAGGATAGGAGCTATGGCACGGTTGTCCAACCCATGGCCCATGGGCTGTATGTTGCCCAAGACAACTTTGAATGCAGCCCAACACAAATTTGTAAACTTTCTTAAAACATTACAAGATTTTTTTGTCACTTTTTTTTTTTTTAGCTCATCAGATACCGTTAGTGTTAGTGTATTTTATATGTGGCCTAAGACTGTTCTTCTTCTTTCAGTGTGGCCCAAGGAAGCCAAAAGATTTGACACCTCTGGGCTATAATGAGTGCCTGTGTTTTAGTCCAACTGCTGTCTTTGTTCTCAGCAGTTCCCAGTATGGGTCCTTTCCTGTCAGTGTTCAGATTCAGGAAAAACAGAAATCTCCTTTGGCAGCAGCCAAAGAAGACAATGTTGGATATACAATCGAGCTCTTTCATTTTCTCTCCAGGAAGAAGCTGGGACCTTGGGATTTCCTCTGGATTTCATTGAGCCGGTGGAATTACAGTAAGAAGGATCATCAAATTTTGCTAAAACTTCGATCTAACTAGTTTCATTCTTTTCTGGAGTACTGGAGCCACTCAGCTGGTTTCTTAATTTCTCACCAAGGAAACTGGTTCATGTATTATTGTTGAATCAGTGTGTCCATGGGGAGAAAATGGGGACAGAGCCTCTTATTCTGCCATCTTGCTCCAGACTCTGCAGATGACTACTTTAATCAGCCTAGTTTTTACCACTAGAGTTTTTGGGGTGAAACATTCTTTCATTTTTTACTCTCTGTCACTTTTAGTCCAACCAGATAGTTTTACTCTAGACATAAAAATTTCAAGAACTTTCTGTGCCTCCTGTGTATATCTCAGGAATTTGCTCCATTATACAAGACACTTATTGAGAGATCTTACCTAAATAATCCCTTCTTGATTTTTGCTTCTATTGATGTAGCTGAGGAACATTGACCTCAAGTTTTCTAGAGGTCCTATGGTTTAATTGAGAAGTTCTGTGAGTCGCACCCTTAATCTTAAAAAAAAAAAAAAAAAAAAAAAAAAAAGGCTCTCCGTGTGACTAAATACTCATACCTTTTGATCTTTATGAGGTTTCAGGAAAGAGTTTTAAGGTCACATCCCCAGCATTTTCTATAGATCACACTTTCCTTATTGTAAATTTCTTCTATCTTACCATAGTTGCAATGTGGATTGGCTGAGAATTTCCAAAAATCATCAGTCCTTTTCCTTTTAGTATAATAATTCTTCTCTCAATTTATCTCTCTCTTCTCAAATTTTACTATCCCCGCCAAGCATAAATCCGGTCACATCTTCAAAACTTAGCTTGGAAAACTCCTTAACTAAGTATCATACCATAGTTCATTGAATCAATCCCTATTAATGTGTATTGCACTGTATTATATTCTTCTTCTTTTGTAAATAGTACTACATTTTGTTTCCTGTACACGTCTGTTTGTATATTTTTGCCAGTATATATTTGGGATACGAAAGAATTCACAGATACAAGGGAAAATGTGTATGTGATATTGTCAAGTTGCCTAACTTCTTTCCATACTTGTTGCACTATCTTATGCTAAATGAGAATGCCCATTCCCCAAGTCTTACTAACATAATAGTTTCAAACTTTTAAAACTTTTTCCATTATAATAGATGAGAAATGACATTTAGTGCACATTCATCTTGCAATTTTTGCTAGTGCACATTAGTCTGTTTGCATTGCTATAAAGGAACGGCAACTGGGTAATTTATAAAGAAAAGAGGTTATTTGGGCTCATGTTCCTACAGGCTATATAAGCATAGAACTAACATCTGCACAGCTTCTGGTAGGGGCCTCAGGAAGCTTACAATCATGGCAGAAGAGGACAAGGAAGCAGGTGTATCACACGATGAGAGAGCAAGGGGAAGGATGTCATACTCTTTTAAAACAAGCCGATCTCACATGAACTTATACAGTGGGAGCTCACTCATTACCATGAGGACATCGCCAAGCCACTCATGAGGAATCTTTTCCCATGAGCCACACACCTCCCACTGGATTCACTATCAACTTTGGAGGCCACATTATAACATGAGATTTGGAGGGGACAAAACATTCGAACCATATCATATTGTCATTAAGAATGAGCACCTTTTCCTCTTGTTCACTTCATTTCTGAAGACTATTTTCTCTGTGTATAAAATACTTAATTTTTAATATTTTGAAGATATTATTTCACTGCCATCTGGCTTTAATTTTTTTCTGTTGAGGAATCTGGCTTCAATCCTATTTTAAATTCCTTGCAGGTAACCTATCTTTTTTTTCCGGGTGCTTTAATGATTTCTCTGTTTGTTTTGTTTAGTTTTAGCAGCATATTTATCTATTACGTGGAAGTGCGTTTTCTTCATTTGACTTCTTTCTGATAAATATAATGGCTAAATATAATTTCAACTTTTTATTTTACATTCGGGGATGCATGTGCAAATTTATTACATGGGTATATTGTGTGATGCTGAAGTGTGGGATACAAATAATTCTGTCCCCAGGTAGTGACCATAGTACCCAATAGTTCGTTTTTCAATGCAGAGCCCACAAGTTCCCTTCCCTCTCTAGTAGTCCCCAGTGTCTATTGTTGCCATCTTTACATCCATGAACACTCAATGTTTAGTTCTCACTTATAAGTGAGAACATGCAGTATTTGGTTTTCTGTTCCTGCATTAATTCTATGTTCATCCTGTGCTTAGGATAATGGTTTCCAGCTACATCCATGTTGCCTCAAAGAATATAATTCCATTCTTTTTTACGGCTATATATTATTCCATGGTGTATATGAACCATATTTTCTTTTTCCACCATTGGTTCACACTTAGGTTGATTCCTTGTCTTTGCCATTATGAATAGTGCTGCAATGAACATACAAGTGCATGTGTCTTTTGGGTAGAACAATGTATTTGCTTTTGGATATATACCCAGTAATGGGGTTGCTGGGTCAAATGAGAGTTCTGTTTAAAGTTCTTTGAGAAGTCTAAAACTACTTTCCACAGTAACTGAACTAATTTATATTGTCACAAACAGCGTATAAGGATTCCTTTTTCTCCACAGCCTTGCCAGCATCTATTGTTTTTCAAGTTGTTTATGATAGCCATTCTGACTGGTGGTGAGATTGTATCTCATTGAGTTTTTGATTTGCATATCTCTGATGATTACTGATGTTGAGCATTTTTTCATGTACTTGTGACTGCTTGTATGTCTTCTTTGGAAAAGTGACTGTTCATGTCTTTTGCCCACTTTTTAATGGGGTTATTAGTTTTTTGCTTGTTAAATCATTTAAGTTCCTTATAAATCATTTTTTAGATGCACAGTTTGTAAATATTCTCTCCCATTATGTAGGCTGTCCATTTATTGTGTTAATAGTTTCTTTTACTGTGCAGAAGCTCTTTAGTTTAGTTAGGTCCCATTTGTCAATTTTTGTTTTTGTTGCAATTGCTTTTGAGGACTTAGTCATAAATTCATTCCCAAAGACTATGTTAAGAATGGTGTTTCCTAGGTTTTCGTCTAGGATTCTTAAAGTTTGAAATCTTACATTTAAATCTTTAATCCATCTTGAATTCATTTTTGGATATGGTGAAAGGTAGGAATCAAGATGCATTCTTCTGCATATGGTTAGCAAGCTATTCCAGCACCATTTATTGAAAAGGGAGTCCTTTCCCTATTGATTGTTTTCATCAACTTTGTCAAAGATCAGATGGCTGTAAGTGTGCAGCTTTACATCTGGGTTCTCTATTCTGTCCCACTGGTCTATGTGTCTGTTTTTTGTACAAGTACCATGTTGCTTTGGTTATTGTAGCCTTACAGTACAGTTTGAAGTTGGGTAATGTGGTGCCTCCAGCTGCATTCCTTTTGCTTAGGATTGTTTTGGCTTTCAGTTTTTTTTGTGGGGGGGTAGTGACTCCTTTTTTGTTTTCCTTTTGTATGACAGATCTTTCTCCAGCCTTTACTTTGAGTCTATGGGTGTCATTACACATTTGCTTCTTAATCTGAGGCTTTATATTATCATCAGTTTTTAAATTTTTCAGTTATTATATCTTTAAATTTTAATACTTTTTTTCCTCCTTGGAATCCAATAATGTATACATAGACTATTTTTATTAATCTCTTGTCTCATATGCTCTGTTCTGTATTTTCTATTCCTCTTTTTTTTTTTTGCTATATTTGGGAAATTGTCTTCTGATCTATCATCCAGTTCAATAGTATTTCTTCATCTATATCAAATCTGTTATTAAATCCATCTTTGAGTTCTTGATTTCAGTTTCTCAATTTTCCAGTTATAGAGTTTCTCAGGTTATTATAATAGTTTCCATTTCTGTGTAAATCATTTATTTTAGTTCCTGGAATATTTTAGGTATAGACTTTATTTTCCCTATATATAGACCACAACTATCTGTCTTCCCCATAGATATTTCTATTTTATGTTTCCTTGGGCTTTTATCACTATATTAGTATAATAGTACTGTGATGAGCAAGTACCAGTCAGGTGGCTAACATAACAGAAATGTATTTTCTCACAATTTTGGCTTGTAGATGGCCATCTTCATCTGATGTTTTCACATCATTTTCCCTCTGTGTCTGTTTTAATATCCTCCTCTTATAACAACATCAGATAATATTAGATTATAGCTCATCCATTGTCCTGATTTTATCTAAGTCACCACTTTACAGGCCCTATCTTCAAACAGAATCACTTTCTGAGGTACTGGAAGCTAAAACTTCAACATATGAATTTGGGGGCAGAGGTGGCACAATTCAGACAATAGCAATCAATTTGCATTATTTCTTCATACATTTGGATATACTGGATTAGGCCACCAGTATTGTTTATTTTAAAATGAACTGTAGAACTTCCGGCCTCAGTAGCATGGACGTATAGTCCCAGCTAGTTTGCAGGTTGAGGTGGGATGATGGCTTGAGCCAAGAAGTTCAAGTTCAGCCTTGGTAACATAGCAAAACCCCATCTCTAAAATATTAAAAATTTAAAAATAATTGGAAAATAAATAAATTATAGAACTTATTTGAGACTTGAGGCAATATGATATTGTCTGGATTACCTTAATCAAATAAGTGCTGGAGTTGATTTAAAACTGTGATTCAGACCCAGTGAGAGCTAGTCTATTTCAATTTCATCTTTACTCCTAAATTGCAGATCTTTAGGGTTTCAAATTAAACTTGGTATTTTACCATGCTTTATTTTTTTAGTGGGTCCTAAATCACAACTTTACCCTGCTAGGCCCTTGAATTTGTTGAAATATTTTGCTTTGCTTTTCAGCCTCTTGGCCACATCTTCAGGAACATGCTAATTCTTTGTGTTGAGAGAAAAGGGAAAGTGACCTCAATGCTTGGGTTACTATACTAGGTTTTTTTCTATCTCTTAAATCTTGGCCCCACAATTCTCACTGGCTTGTTAGTTCTCTGTTGTTTAGATAGACAGACAGACAGACACGTAGATTGATGTAGATATATAGCTATACAGAAATTCTCGTTACAAATTACTGATTTTTCAGTGGCAATTTTGATCCAAATTACCTAGACTGTCATTACCAGGAAAAAAGCTCCACCCCACTGATACTTCTTAATGAGCTCAAATTAGCTATGACAGCAAGGATACTGGAGAAAGAACAAACTAAAATGAGTTTTATTTTTTTATCGATACATATTTCAAGTGCTTTTAATTATTATTTGAGAGGTAAACAATTAATGTTAGAGACATTTACTATATTACTTCCCTCTTTCTTTTTGAAAGCATCCCTGGAAACTTATGCTTTTAAGTATTTTCTTCAAAAATTGATTTAGATAGATAAAATAAACATCTTCGAGTCAAAGAATTTTAAGAAATGCATATATTTTAAATGTTTGCTAAATTAGAAAAATAAATGGCAATTACACACTATCTGCAAAATAAACAAGATAGGTAATTTTCAATTCTGCATGCTGGAAGTCATTGTTTCTGAGTGCGAATTCTTTAGGTAGTTTAAAAGTTAAGATTAAAAATAACGGTCATTATAAGCCATATGCAGTGGCTCATTCCGGTAATCACAGCACTTTGGGATGCTGAGGTGGGAGAATCGCTTGAGGCCCGGAGTTCAAGACCAGTCTGGGAAACAAAGTGAGAGCAAGTCTCTACTATATATATATATATATATATATATATATATATATATAGTGTTTTTTTTTTTTGTTTTTTTGTTTTTTTGTTTTTTGTTTTTTTTGCCAGAAGTGATGGTGCATCCCTATAGTCCTAGATAATCTGGAGGTTAAGGTGGAAGAATATGATGAGCTCAGGAGTTTGAGGCTGTGGCGAGCTATGATTACACCATGCACTCCAGCCTGGCCAACAGAAAGAAACACTGACTTTAAAATTAATAATAATAATAACAGTAATATTCGCTATAAATTATTTTAAATAATCTGTCACGACCTTAGATTTCTTGTACATAATTTTATTTTATACTTATTAGCTTTCAACATTGTGTGAGAAATCAATATTTTGTGTTTACTTGAATGTTTTATTAACTAAATGTGATGATATTATTTGAATAGTGATACTATTTATTTGCACCATATCATGGAAAGAAGGCAAACATAAATATTGTATTACAAACCTAGACTTTCTCAAAAGTGATAATTACCCAATTATGTTTTCACAATTTCCTGTTTACAACTCTTTCTAACATTATTAATTCAATATGGAAAGTAAACATGAGACTCACTTTATTTTGAAATGTAAAGAAGTAACTTGAAATTCACTATCAGTTCTTCATTTCTATGCTAACAAGAGGAAGGGTTACATTTCAGCAGAAAAGGCAGTACACTGAGTCAGATAAGCAATAATTGTATCCTTTGGGCATTTGTTTATCAAATAAAGAAGCCCTGAATAAATATGGAATTACTCTATATTGTGGGGAAAGACAACACATTTTTAAAATATATTGCATTATGTCATCATCAAAATTAATTATTTTGAGCATTTGCAAAGTAGAAGCTGGATTTTAAATTAACAGATATGTCCCAAGAAAAAGAAAGTTATTCTGAAACGCCTCCAGTCATCCTAAAATAAGACTTTCAACATAGATTATGATTTAGCCCAAAGAAAATAATTACTTGAAAACTTGGGTTAAAGTTAGGATGTAATGCTATAATCTAAGAATATTATTAATAAAATTGCAGTTTCTTAGCAAAGTGATCCAATTCAAGCTATGAAGAGATAGCAAGTCTCAAAAGTCAGTGTGTGCCTTTCACAATCTTTGAACCTAGGACACTGTTTTTCTGCCTAATTCCAAACCTGTAGAGTGAAAGCATGTATTTTACTCTCTCATTATATATTTTTCTTCAATTAACTAAATCCAGGTTTTGTTCATTTCTAATTAAAGCATTTTTCAAGAAAATTTTTGGAAAAATCTTATGCTTGTTAGGGAGGTAAAGCACGGTGTGACTAGAGAGTAGTTTGTCTTTAGATTAGACTTAATAATAAAATGACAGGATGAGTGTTATTTGCTTTAAAAGACTCTTGAAAAATAGAATAATGTATGTTCCTGTGTTGGTGTGAGTGTTAACTGAAAGGAACGTGAATGGGGGAGGAATTTGGAAGTGCTGACAATATTCTGTTTGTTTTATCTGTGTGCTGGTTACATCAGTGTGTTCAGTTTGAGAAAATTCATTTTACTGTACACTTATGATATATGCACTTACGATATAGGCACTTTTCTGTGTATATTACAATTCCATGAAGATTTTAAAAATTAAGTGGGATAGGACACATTAAAATGTATAGCAAATGTTAATATTTATTGAAATTGAATGGCAGGATATATGCGGTGCTATGCTCTGCTTTTAGAATTTTGAAATATTTTGAGATTTTAAAAATAAAAAGATTTTTAAAATAAAGTAAGATGATGCAAGATGGATAGCTGGGTTGGCAACAATTACTGACTTCCTGGCATGAAGCTTTTACATGAGAAACTAGCACTATTATAATTATGTAAAACAATGGCTTGGAACAAACATTTTGGTGATAAGTTTAATTGAATAGAATACATTTCTAAGAAATTACTTCTTGGACATATATGCATTGATTGACACCTCCAGTAATTATTTGGTATCATATATACAAAGCTTGGAGGTGAATCTGAGTCTAAGAATCACATCTAAGAAAGGGAAATGCTCTCTAAGAAAGAAGGGCACTTCTTAGGTGATGTTTCTCCACAAGCAGTGCCTGATCCCAGAAAGCACGGTTAGGGAAATGAGATCAAAAAGGGGGTATAGTCAATAAATCATGTGCTAATAAATGGGCATTGCTGTGAGCAACTGGAGACTCAGATTTGCTGATTTCATACTGAGAGAATTTTTCATCAATGAGTGAGAAAGCTGAGGTTTTATCTAACAATCAATATTCCTTATTGTTTGAAAGTTGCTCCTACGGGCATTAATTTTCCCACACCTCTGGCCACCTCCTTAAGCAGACTTCGTGTGCTTCTACAACTACAGAAAGCTCTCAGGTTGAGGTCTCTGAGGTAGGAAGCCATTGGCTTGTATGACATTCTTTACTGACACTGCAGGTGACTTCCAGGGTGGACCAAAAGAGTAAGGTCAGGGCATTATAAAAATGCTACACATTCCTGAATGTATTTAACCAATGTTTCAAATGTATTAATATTACTACTCATCTAATAACTTTTAATTCATACTTTGTGGTTTTGCTTCCTTTAGTTTCATATAAAGTTAATAATAAAAGTAATAGTAAGATGCACAATGTATTTGGTTCAGATGTTTTGTATGGGTTCCAGGGTTCTAAGAATTTTCTCTGAGATTCTGAAGCAAGAGTTCTTCCACTTTCAAAACAGGTGACCTGTGCTAAATCCATTTCAGTTTAATTTCTGTTGCTGTAGAATGAGATTTATTTGTAATACAATCTTATAATTATACTTTGTGATTCTATCATTCTTTTCATGGGTGTTTTGTAAGCAATAAGGGCAATTTAACAAAATTCAAAATAACCTGAAGAATACAAGCAAGGCAAAATTTATTAAGGCTACCAGGTAACAATATGCAGAATGGTTGGATTGTTTACAACAATGAAAGTAAAGATGATGGCTTAAACTAAAAGTTTAGAAAATGTAATGTAATAATTCCCATTTTAATGATATGTGGCTATGAGACCCCTAATGCAGCCTTCTCCAGACAGGAAAAAAAAAGAAAGCACAGAAAAAGACAAAAACTAATAAGGAAAAGAGAACCTTAGCCTTAGGCTATAATTGGGATGCAACTGACATACTTAAAATAGACACAGAAGTAGTTGGAGGGAGAATACAAGAAAGAGGGAAGAAAGGGAGGAAGGGAGGAAAGGAAGAAGGGAAAGGTGGAGAAAAAAGGCAAAGAAAAGAAAAGAAAGAGAGAAAGAAAGAAGGAAGGAAGAAAGAAAGAAAGAAAGGAGGGAAGGAGGGAGGGAGAGAGGCATGCAGAGAGGGAGGGAAGAAGGAAGGAAGGACAAAGAAAGAAAGAGAGAAGGGAGGGAGGGAGAGAGGGAAGGAGGAAAGAAAGGAAGGAGGGAAGGAAGGAAGGAAAGAAAGAGAGAGAGAGGAAGAAAGAAAGAAAGAGAGAGAGAACGAGAGATAGGAGGAAAGAACCTATCTAATTCTGGCAATAGCCTCCACTAAAGTCAAGAGATTGACTGCAAAAAAAAACATGAAAGATGTTTTTTTGCATTCCCTAATTCAGAATCTGTACTAACTAAATATTAGGCAAGCACGCCTCTTTACCTTTCAGGTGCAGTTTGCAAAGGAAGTCACACCATGCACACTTTCTGGAAAGTATAGTTAACTACAAAGTGAGCACTGAAGAGGTGACAGACATTTTAAAAACCCTGTTGCAGCATGCTGGAAATTATGGAATTTATCTACTATATTGGTTTAGAACCAGAAAATCAGATTCTGCATGTAGTAGAAAAAAAGCCTGAAAATAATAGAGAATTGCATGGCTTGCTCCTTGCTAAGGCTAAATCAACTTACCCTCAGCGATCACTCTCAGAAGGGAATTTCACCATTGCACAAATAATAATAAAACAGGACCTAAGACAATTCATTTGTTCTGCTAACAAAAATTAAATCCTCATAGATCTAAACTCTCTTTTAAAAGAAAAGTAATTAGCATCAGGCTAATACAAAATTCTGCAGCAAAAGAGTAAGGGAGTGACACTGAACAGAGCACATCTCTGACAATAATTTACTTCAGGATCTAGAACAAAATTATAGTTACTTATTTAACAAGGCTTAGGACCTCCTGAGTGTCAGGGGAGGATATAAGACAAAAACAGGATGAAGAAAAGAAAGCAATAAGTAAGTTATCAAAAATCTTCAAGGAAATTTATAAATCAGTGATGAAATCTCCATTTGACTCTTGAGCGGTTATTCACTGTTGTGGAAAATCACAGCAGTATATAGACCAGAATCATTAGAAAATTTTTTTTAAAGTATTTGCTTTATACTAAAGCCTCTTTCATATATATACGTGTGTGCCTCTGTGTGTATTCATTTGTGTATATATCATATGTGTATATAATATATAATATGTATATATAATATACATGTGTAATATATATACATATAATATATGGGGAATATATGTATATATAATACATGAAGAGATATTATATATAATGTATAATATGATATATATCTCTTCATATATATGAGGAGATATATATGTATGTGCTCATTTGTATATATAATATACACACACATGCACATGCACACACACATATATATATACATGAAAGAGGCTTTAGCATAAAGCAAATAGTAGTTGCTCCCAAAAGTGTATGACTAGAATAAACAGGGAAGATATAATTAAGAGACAACATTTCAGAGATGACAAAGGGCTTATTATATTTAAAGTATAATTTCTTAGAAAGTATATATATATATATTTATATATATATATTTATATATATATATTTATATATATATATTTATATATATATTTATATATATATATTTATATATATATATATATATATATTTATATATATATATTTATATATATATATTTTTATATATATATTTATATATATATATTTTTATATATATATTTATATATATATATTTTTATATATATATTTATATATATATTTTTATATATATATATAAATATATATATATATATATATATATCCTGATGAAATATGTGAATCACAAACAGGAAATAAAAACACTGAAAGAATCTGGGGAGAAAAAGCAAATACCTATAGTGGATGAAAAATTGACCTGGCCTCAGATCTCTTCTCTACAATAATGAATGACAAAATACATTGGTGCAGAAGGCATCAAATTACATCAAGATACAATGCACATAAATAATCTAATTAGGGTTTTTTATATTTATATTTACAAATAAAATTTTTAATCTTACACTTAAGATTACACACTATTTTTAGAGTATAGAAAATATTTACCTAGAAGAACCCTAAAAGGCCACAATACAAATTTCAATGAACTTAAAAAAGCAGAAATAATATAGTCTTCATTTTTGTCAGTATGGTATATTTAAGGGGGCAGTTATCTAATCAAAAGGTAATTTCTAAAAATTCTTTCTGGCATCCCTAGGTAACCCAGAATTCAAAGCAAAAACTGTACAGTCTACGTGGGAACTAAAAAAAGACAACAGAATCTGTACAAAATAGAATGAAACGGCAAATTCTACACTCAAAATCAGAGGTATAAATCTAAACATTTCCTAAGTAAATAGATAAGGATACAAATAATAAACTAACTCCTCAATTTAAGAAACTATAATTGGAATGCCAAACTTAAGGAAACGAAGAGACAGCAGTAATTAGGAATAAAAACAAAAGAAAGACTTAATTAATTAGAAAAGAAGCAACAGGGCCTGGCACGGTGGCTCACACCTGTAATCCCAGCACTTTGGGAGGCCCAGGTGGGCAGATCACCTGAGGTCCGGAGTCAGAGACCAGGATGACCAACATGGAGAAACCCCATCTCTACTAAAAAATAAGTGGTGCTCGTCATCTAGCACCACTTATTTTTTAGTAGAGATGGGGAGCCAGCATGGCACATGTATACATATGTAACTTACCTGCACATTGCGCACATGTACCATAAAACCTAAAGTATAATAATAATAATAATAATAATAATAATAAAGAAAAAAAAAAATAAGTGGTGCTGGGAAAACTGGCTAGCCATATGTAGAAAGCTGAAACCGGATCCTTTCCTTACACCTTATACAAAAATTAATTCAAGATGGATTAAACACTTAAATGTTAGACCTAAAACCATAAAAACCCTAGAAGAAAACCTAAGCAATACCATTCAGGACATAGGCATGGGCAAGGACTTCATGACTAAAACACCAAAAGCAAGGGCAACAAAAGCCAAAATTGACAAATGGGATCTAATTAAACTAATGAGCTTCTGCACAGCAAAAGAAACTACCATCAGAGTGAACAGGCAACCTACAGAATGGGAGAAAATTTTTACAATCTACTCATCTGACAAAGGGCTAATATCCAGAATCTACAAAGAACTTAAAGAAATTTACAAGAACAAATCAAACGACCCCATCAAAAACTGGGCAAATGATATGAACAGACACTTGTCAAAAGAAGACATTTATGCAGCCAAAAGACACATGAAAAAATGCTCATCATCACTAGCCATCAGAGAAATGCAAATCAAAACCACAATGAGATACAATCTTACACCAGTTAGAATGGCAATCATTAAAAAGTCAGGAAACAACAGGTGCTGGAGAGGATTTGGAGAAATAGGAAGGCTTTTACACTGTTGGTGGGACTGTAAACTAGTTCAACCATTGTGGAAGTCAGTGTGGCGATTCCTCAAGGATCTAGAACTAGAAATACCATTTGACCCAGCCATCCCGTTACTGGGTATATACCCAAAGGATTATAAATCATGCTGCTATAAAGACACATGCACACGTATGTTTACTGCAGCACTATTCACAATAGCAAAGACTTGGAACCAACCCAAATGTCCATCAATGATAGACTGGATTAAGAAAATGTGGCACATATACACCATGGAATACTATGCAGCGATAAAAAATGATGAGTTCATGTCCTTTGTAGGGACATGGATGAAGCCAGAAACCATCATTCTCAGCAAACTATTGCAAGGACAAAAAACCAAACACCGCCGTGTTCTCACTCATAGGTGGGAACTGAACAATGAGAACACTTGGACACAGGAAGGGGAACATCACACACCAGGGCCTGTTGTGGGGTGGGGAAAAGGGGGAGGGATAGCATTAGAAGACATACCTAATGTAAATGATGAGTTAACAGGTGCAGCACACCAACATGGCACATGTATACATATGTAACAAACCTGCACGTTGTGCACACGTACCCTAGAACTTAAAGTATAATAATAATAAAAAATTAAAAATAAATAAAAATAAAAAATAAATAAAAATAAAAAATAAATAAATAAGTAAAAATAAATAAATAAAAAAATACAAAAATGCAAAATTAGCCAGTGTGGTGGCACATGCTTGTAATCCCAGCTACTTGGGAGGCTGAGGCAGGAGAATCGCTTGAACCCAGGAGGTGGAGGTTGCGGTGAGCCGAGATTGCGACACTGCACTCCAGCCTGGGCAACAAGAGCGAAACTCCCTCTCAAAAACAAAAACAAAAACAAAACAAAAAACAAGAAACAGTATAATCAACAAATAAATTTGAAAACTAGTTGATTGAATAGGCCAAAAAATACATTAAACTTGTTAACTCACAAAATATATATATTAATATACATATACACAAAGAAAATAAAAGTACTAAATTTTGAAAATAAGAAAAGTGATACAAACATATTTAGAGATGTTTATTAAAATTTAAAACCATATTACTTATAAAACTTGATTTAATAAATGTAAAGAAATACATGGCTATCTATGATACTATAAATTGAGTAGACTAATAGAGAATGCCCTTCAAAAACATTCAAATCCAGATAACTAACGGGTAAGCTCTTTCGAACCTTTTTGAACAGGTAAGCTTTTTGAAATTATGTAACTATTTCTATAATATTCTGGAGCTCATAAAAATTAGAAGCTTTCTAATTAACCTAATAAATATGGCACAAAAAATTTGAGATACATTTCAAATAGAAATATAAGCACAAGAAAATTATAAATAAAATTACTAGTAAATTCAGCACTTTATCAAGGCCTAATGTATTATTATGTGTGGGATTTTTTTTCAGAAATATAAAGATTTTTCAACATGATAAGTGTTTTATGCCTCAGTTTCCTCATTTACAAACTGAATAATGATAAACTCTACCTCATATGGTGATTAGGAAAATTGAATGTATTAAGTTTAAATGCCCTAGAAATTTTGTTACATAACATCTTAAGTAATAGTGTCTATCCATACTAATATAATAGCAATGAACATTGATTAATTACATTAACATTCATCAAAGTGGTTTTGGATCAGATGGATTTGTATTTAGAATTCTATCTAACAATGAATTTAACCTCTTTAAATGTCAGCTTTTTATAGATGCAAATATACAATTATGTTTTTCTTCTATATTTATTGTGATTAATACAAGTTTTCACTGTAATTGTCATTACAATGAACCTATGTTTAAAATCATTGTGAAGTGATTATAATTCATACCAAAATGGCATTGGTTAAATTAATTAGTCATGCAGATTGGGTGAGCTAGGTGCGAGAATAGGAAAAATGACTGCAACAAAAAACAACACAAAGAAACCTTTTTTTTTTTTTAGATGAGATCTCACTCTGTCACCTAGTTTGGAGGGCTCACTGCAATCTCTGCCTCCTAGGCTCAAGCCATCCTCCCATCTCAGCCTCCCAACTACCTGGGACCTCAGGAATGCAACATAATGACTGGCTAATTTTTTGTATTTTTGGTAGAGAGCAGGTTTTGCCATGTTGCCCAGGCTGGTCTTGAACTACTGAGCTCAGGAGATTCACAAGCCTTGCCCTTCCAAAGTGCTGGGATTACAGGTATGAGCCACCATGCTCAGTGAGACCAATCTTTTATTAAACTAGGAATTGTGCATCCATTTGAAACTAACAGTCAGTGTTGTTCTGATCTGTGAAACACTAGAAGCAGTCCAATGATAATCTGAAACATGTTATCAATATCATTTTTCTACTATATAACAGAAATTTCTAACAATAAAATTTTGCAAAAACGGAAGGGTGGAGACTCATTACTACCGGAAAGAAGCAAACACAATTGTCATTATCAGCAGATTATATGATTGTCTCCCTAACTTATAAACTCAAGATAATCAATGAAAATGAAAGACTTAACAAAAAAAATTCATCTAATTAACAAGTGATTATACAAAAATCAGATAACTTTGCTACTACTATGGACTGAGCTGTGTCTCCTTAAAATTTATACATTAAAGCCCTAACCTCCAACATGGCGGTATTTGGAGATGGGGCCTTTGGTATATAATAAGGTTTAGTTGAGATTATGGGGATTTGGACCTCATGATGGCATTAGTGTCTATTTATAAGAAGAGAATCCAGAGAGGAGGTTGTCTCTCTCTCCCTCTCCCTCCTTGCCCTCAGCTCTCTCTGTCTCTCTGTCTTTCTCTCTCTCTTTCTCTCTCTCTGTCTCTGTTTCTCTGTCATGTGAGGACTTAGTAAGAAGATGGCTGTCCACAAGCAAGGAAGAAAGCCCTCACCAGAAATTGATCGTACTGTCACCTTGCTCTTGGACTTCTAGCCTCATAACAGTAAGAAAGTAAATTTCTGTTGTTTAAGCCACCCAGTCTATGGTATTTGGTTATGGCAACCCGAGCTAACTAATACACCTATATACCAACTATAATCAATTCAAAAATATAATTTAGAAGTTTAGTATTCCTAGAACTAAGGTATAATTTTTTAAAAATGTACAAAGCATATACAATTAAAAGTATAAAATAATATTTAAAAACTTATAAAACCTAAGTGAATTTGAAAATAATCCACATTACTAGGTGTGTGTAAATTGTTTGTTTTCTAAACCCTGAAACTGACTGTATCATATGCTGATTTCCCAAATCAATTCATTCATATCCATATACAATATACCCACCGATTATAGGCTGTCTCCTCTCCTGAAGATAGTTTTTGTCTCTCCTCTTCTGGGATAGTTTCTCTGCTGTCTCTACTCTTTATATCTTTATATATCTCCATTTTCTATTTTTTTGATACTTATCAGGCCTCTTTATTTTATTTATTTTTTTTTTTTGAGGTAAGCTTCTTTTTTTTATTATACTTTAAGTTTTAGAGTACATGTGCACAATGTGCAGGTTTGTTACATATGTATACATGTGCCATGTTGGTGTGCTGCACCCATTAACTCATCATTTAACGTTAGGTATATCTCCTAATGCTATCCCTCCCCACTTCCCCCACCCCACAACAGGCCCCGGTGTGTGATGTTCCCCTTCCTGTGCCCATGTGTTCTCATTGTTCAATTCCCACCTATGAGTGAGAACGTGGCGGTGTTTGGTTTTTGTCCTTGCGATAGTTTGCTGAGAATGATGGTTTCTGGCTTCATCCATGTCCCTACAAAGGACATGGACTCATCATTTTTTATGGCTGCATAGTATTCCATGGTGTATATGTGCCACATTTTCTTAAACCAGTCTTTCATCGATGGACATTTGGGTTGGTTCCAAGTCTTTGCTATTGTGAATAGTGCTGCAGTAAACATACGTGTGCATGTGTCTTTATAGCAGCATGATTTATAATCCTTTGGGTATATACCCAGTAATGGGATGGCTGGGTCAAATGGTATTGCTAGTTCTAGATCCCTGAGGAATCGCCACACTGACTTCCACAATGGTTGAACTAGTTTACAGTCCCACCAACAGTGTAAAAGCCTTCCTATTTCTCCAAATCCTCTCCAGCACCTGTTGTTTCCTGACTTTTTAATGATTGCCATTCTAACTGGTGTGAGATGGTATCTCACTGTGGTTTTGGTTTGCATTTCTCTGATGGCTAGTGATGATGAGCATTTTTTCATGTGTCTTTTGGCTGCATAAATGTCTTCTTTTGACAAGTGTCTGTTCATATCATTTGCCCAGTTTTTGATGGGGTTGTTTGATTATTTGATTATTTGATTATAAAATTATAAACTAAGGTATAATTTCTATTTGATTATTCTCTCTTTTCTTCTTCATTAGTCTTGCTAGCAGGGCCACAGAGCACTATCACACACCCTTAGGACAGGTTCTTTCTTCTACCACCACTGCCTCTGCTGCCACCGGGGCCAAAGTGTGTCCTCACCAGTGCCTGAAAGTCGCATACATGTCTGCCTGGAGTCGCTCCCACTAACAGCAACCCCCCCACCACCAAGCAGTACGGCTGCTGTGCACAAACATGCACTCTGAGAATAGGCTCCTTGTACACTGCTGCAGCTGTCACCAGTGGCCCAAACACACTCTCCCCAGAGATTGAAAGCCTCCCAACTACTTGGGAATTCTCCCATTGGTAGAATTCCTCCAACCCCCACCAGCAGCAGGGCCATTGTACACTTGCATGTGACCTGAGTTCATGCTCTCTCCACCCACCACCATAGTTTGCACCGCTCTACCCATTATGGTCTCTGTCCCTCTGCATCACTGTGGGATCTGATGACAGGCGTGCCCCATCTCGCTGTTACCCACTGCTGCCACTGCTGGCCCTTGAACAAACCATCCAGAGGCCAAAGAATAGACCCATGTTGACCCACTAACAATGGTGCTAAAAATTGACAAGGATAACTCCTCACATATCAATAATAACCTTGAAGGTTAACAGATTAAATTTTCCACTTAAGATACATAGATTTGTTGAATAAACAACAAAACAAAACAAAATGAACCAACTATCTGCTGCCTACAGAAAACTCATTTCACTTGCAAAGACACATATAGTCTAAAAGCAACGAGATGGAAAAAAGATATTCCATACAAATGGAAACCAAAACAAGCAAAGGTAGTTATATTTATATCCAATAAAAGACTTTGAGTGAAAAATAGTAAAAGGACATAAAGAAGGACATTATGACAAAAAGATAAATTCATCTAGAAGATATGACAATTCTAAACATATAGGCACCCAACACAGGAGCACCCAGATATATATAGCAAATGTTATTAGACATAAAGGTTGAGATAGACTCCAATATAATAATAGTGGAGACTTCAACACCACATTCTCAGGAGTCTAGAAAATCAACATAGAAACATTGGATTTAAATTGGACTTTAGACCAAATAATCCTAACAGACATTTACCAAACATTTTATCCAAGAGCTGCAGAATGCACATTCTTCTCATCAGCACACAGAACATTCTCTGGGATATACTACTACATGTAAGGCCACAAAAAAAATCTCAACAAATTTTTAAAAATCAAAATCCTATCAAGTATCTTCTCAGACCATGAAGGAATAAAACTAGAAATTAATAACAAGAGAACTTTGAAAACTGTAAAAACACATGGAAATTAAACAACATGCTTCTGAACAAACATTTATTCAATGAAGAAGTGAAGAAGGAAATTTTAAAATTTTGGAAGAAAACGAAAATGGAAGCACAACATACCAAAACCTATGGGATACAGTAAAAACATTGATAAGAGAAAACTTTATAGCAATAAACACCTACATCAAAATATTAGAAAGATTCCAAAGAAACAACATAACAAGTCACCTCAGGAAACTAGAAAAGGAAAAAAACACAAAACAAAATTAATAGAAGGAAAGAAATAATAAAGATCAGAGCAGAACTAAACAAAATAGACCAATAACGACAAACGACTAATAAATGAAAAGTTGGTTTTTTGAAAAGATAATTAAAATAAACCACTAGCTATACTAACCAAGGGAAAAAAGAGAAACTCAAGTAAATAAAATCAGAAACAAAAACTTAGACATTACAATTGATACTACAGGTATGTGAAAGATCATCAGAGATTATTATGAACAACTATACACTCAAGACTCTCTCTCTCTCGAAAACCTAGAGGAAATAAGCAAATTCCTGTATGAATATAACCTACAAGATTGAATCAGAAAGAAATAGAAAATCTGAATGGACCCATAATGAGTAAAGAGATTGAATCAGTATTAAGAACTTTCCCAGCAAAGAAAAGCCCAGGACCCAAAGCCTTCACCAACAAATTCTACCAAACTTAAAAAGATGAACTAACTCAAACTGTCCTCAAAGTATTCCAAAAAATTAAACAGGAGGAAATTCTCTTTAACTCATTCTAGGAGGCCAGCATTATCCTGCTAACAAAGCCAGATAAGGATACAACAAACTAAGGAAAGTATTGATCAATATCCCTGATGAATATAAATACAAATATCTTCAACAGAATTCTGGCAAAATGAATCCACAGTACATCAAAAAGATAATACTGCATGTTCAAGAGAGATTTATCACAAGAATGCAAAGGTGGCTCAACATACGCAAATCAATAAACATGATACATCACATCAAGAAAATCAAGGATAAAAACCATATGATCATTTCAGTAGACACAGAAAAATCATTTGATAAAATTCAACATTGCTTTATAATAAAAACCCTCAATAAACTAGGCATAGAAAGAACATCCCTCAATATCATAAAGGCCTTATATGATAAACCCAGAGTTCACATCATATTGAATGGAGAAAAGCTGAAAGCCATTTTTTTAAGAACTAGAACAAGACAAAAATGCCTACTTTCACCACTCCTATTCAACATAGTACTAGAAGTCTCAGCCACAGCAATCAGACAAGAGAAAAATAAAAGGACTCTAAGTTAGAGGAAGTCAAATTGTCCCTTTTTGCAGAAAACATGATGTTATAGTTAGAAAACCCTAAAGACTCCACCAAAAATCTCTTAGAATAGATAAACATATTCAGAAAAGTTAGAGGATGCAAAATCAATATGCAAAAATCAGTGATCTTTCTATACACTAATAATGAATTAACTGAAAAGGAACTCAAGAAGGCAATTCTGTTTACAATAGCTACGCTAAAATAAAATTCTCAGAATAAATTTAACCAAGGAGGCTAAAGACATCTACAAAGAAAACTACAAAACACTGATAAAAGAAATTGAAGAGTGCAAGAACAGCAAAATATCTCATGCTAATGGATAAGAAGAATTAATATTGTTTAAATGACCATACTACCAAAAGCAATCTACATATTCAATACAATTCCTATCAAAATACCAATGCTATTTTTCAAAGAAATAGAAAAAATTTCCGAAATTCATATAGAACCACAAAAGACTCAGAATAGCCAAAGCAATCCTGAGCAAAAAGATCAAAGCTAGAGGCAACACATTACCTCGAAATATATTACAAGGCTGTAGTAACCAAAGTAGCACTGTATTGGCATAAAAACAGACACACAGACCAATGAAACAGCAATGAAACAGATAACTCAGAAATACATCCATGTATTTACAGCCAACTGATTTTTGACAAAGGTGCTAAGAATATACATCAGGGAAAGGACAACCTCTTAAATAAATGTTACTGGGAAAATTAGATATCCATATGCAGGAGAATGAAACTAGATCCCTATCTCTTACCATATACAGAAATTTACTCAAAATAGATAAAAGACTTGAACATAAGTTGTAAATTTACTTGTGTAAATTTATAAAACCACAAAACTACTAGCAAAAAACATAGAGGAAATACTCCAGGATATCGATGTAGGCAAAGATTTTATGGTTATGACATCAAAAGCACAGGTGACAAAAACAAAAATAGAGAAATGGGATTATATTAATCTAAAAAGCTTCTGCACAGCAAAGAAAACAATCAATACAGTGAAGAGGCAACCTGATGAATGGGAAAAATATTCACAAACTATTCATCCAACAAGGCACTAATATCCAAAATATACAAAGAACTCAAACAACTCAACAGCAAAATAAACCCAAATAATTTCGTTAAAAAGTAGGTAAAAGACCTGAACAGACATTTCTCAAAAGAAGACATTCTAATAGCCAACAGGTACATCATCAAATGCTCAACATCACTAATCATTAGGAAACTGCAATTCAAAACCACAATTAAATATCATCTTGTCCCAATTAGAATGACTATTAACAAAAAGACTAAAAATAACGGATACTGGTGAGGATGCAGAGAAAAGAGAACTCTTATGCACTGTCCATGGGAATGTAAATTAGTAAAGCCATTATGGAAAATGATGTGGAGATTTCTCAAAAAATCTAAAAATAGAACTACCATATATTCTTACAATCCTACTACTGGGTATTTATCCAAATACTATTGGGTATTTATCCAATCAATACTACTGTTTAAGGAAATCAGTATATCAAGGGAATAACTTAATTCCTATTTTTAATGCAACACTATTCACAATAGCAAAGATATGGAATCAACCTAAGTGTTCATCAGTGAATGAATGGATTTTAAAAAGTGGCATATTTACACAATAGAATACTATTCAGCAATAAAAAAGAATGAAATCCTGTCATGTACAACAGCATGGATGAAACTGGAGGACAATATATTAAGTGAAATAAACCAGGCACAGAAAGACAGACATTAAATGTTCTTATTAATATACAGAAATTAAAAGAACTGATTTCATGGAGGTAGAGAGTAGAATAATAGTTACCAGAGGTGGAGAAAGATGTGTGTCAGCAGCAGGTAGGGGCAGGATGGGAGAGGTTGGTTAATGCATACAACATACTGTTAGATAAAAAGAATAGCATCTACTGTACAATAGCAGAGTGACTACAGTTAACAACAATGTATTCTGTATTTCAAAATAGCTAGAAAAGAGGGCTTCAAATGTCCCGACACATAGAAATGATAAATTCATGAGGTGATGTATTCCTAGATACCCTGACTCGATAATTGCACGTCCTATGTATGTACATATCCCATAAACATGTACAAATATTATGTATCAATAAAATAATCTTCATTTCTTGTCTGCTTTTTTATTATTTGTTTCCTCTCATTAGAATATAATCTTTTGAAATAAACCAAATGCTAACAAGGGAGGTTGGTTAAATGATTACATTGCGTTTACACATTGGAACATTATTCAGTCATTAAAAATGTTGCTGGAAATGTTGCAATGGAAAGATGTCATTCTGTATTAAATGAAAAAATAGATATAAAATATGTAAGAAAAAAAGAATGTCATTCAACATATATCTTTAAAGCTGGGTGTGGTGTTGCATGCCTGTAGTCCCAGCTACTAGGGAGGCTGAGGTGGGAGGATCACTTAAATCCAGGAGTTTGAGGCTAGCCTGGGAACATAGTGAGACTTTGTGTCTGATACATACATATATATTAGAGACTTATATTTGTTTATATATCTCTTTCTATATATCTCTCTCGATATATATAGATATATAGATATATAAATATATACATATATATTAATATCTCTCTATATATCTTTATATATAGTGATATAGAGCTATATATAGATATAGATATGTATATACATATATACATATATCTCTATATATAGAGATATACAGATATACATACATATAGATATTACATACCTTTATAGATCTAGATCTATATTACATATATATATATGTCTATACATGTAGGCATACACACACACATACACAGATATATACGTATCCCTCCTCCAAGGCTTAAAAGATTTATTACCTCAGGACAGAGTGAGGATAAATGTTAAATGTTCTCTTCAGGCTTTTTAGATAGAGGAGTTGCTTTTTTTAAATTTATTTTTGTTTTTTTGGATGTGCACCTCAGCATGCCCAAAACTAGGATTTTTTTTTTTTTTTTTTTTTTTTTTTTTGAGACGGAATCTTGCCCTGTCACCCAGGCTGGAGTGCTGAGTAGCTGGGATTACAGGCACCTGCCACCACACATGCTAATTATTTTATTTTTAATAGAGATGGGGTTTCACCATGTTGACCAGGCTGATCTTGAACTCCTGACCTCAGGTGATCTGCCTGCCTCGGCCTCCCAAAGTGATGGGATTATAGACGTGAGCCACTGTGCCAGGCCCCAAACCAGGATTTTCACTTAGCATAATCTATAACATACTAAATAGTTATAGAACATTTTTAATATGTTCCAACCACACTTTTTAAAGATAATGCGGAATCAAATGGAATGAATAGAAAGAAACATATCAAAATACTTTGCATGTGCTAAGGGTAATTGCTTTGTAAGGGAAAAAATATGTTCTGGATTGTGTGTGCCTGTGTGTGTGTGTGTGTACTGGTTCACGATATTATTTGGGGTTGAGGTTAAAAAAAATGGCAAGAAAAGACAGTTGAAAAGCTTCTACTCTACATAAATTTTATTTAAGGGAGACAGGAAGAAGAGGGAAATTCCCCTCTTTTGGTCAAAGGAAAGAAAGAAAAAAGAGGAGAGGGCTTGTGAGATTTCCTCAGACCTTTTCTAAGTAGTGGTCTTCATCAGATAGATACAGGGGAATGCTGAGGACAGGGGCACTGCTGCCTTGATTCTTCTCTAGGACATCTCGGGCTACTACACCCCTATCTGGACAGCAGTCTCATTGAAGTTAACTTGGGCATAGGAGTCCTTCTAGTTTAGTTTTCCTGGTTCTTTCTGGTTCCCTGAGAGAGGGAATAATATGTCATCTATGTTTTAAAAAGTGTTATTCCACTGAGCTCTCAAGATATTTTTCTGAAGTACGTTTTACAGATGCAGAAATTCAAGTGCTATTGATTTGTCTAAGCTAGGCAAGTGTGATTCCATAATGATTTAAAAGAAAATTTCCTAAAGACAAGGAACTGGGATAAAGACCCTAGTTATTTGGTCTTAGCCAAATAACTTCTGTGTAGACTCTTGCTTAAGGTACAAAATGAGCTCTTGTATTCATTTCCTAGGAATGCTGTAACAAGCACCTCAAACTGGGTGGCTTGTAACAGAATTTTATTTTTTATCTTACAGTTCTGGAGGCCAGAAGTATGCAGTCAAGATACACAGCAGGACCATGCTCTCTCTGGAGGATCTAGGGAGACTGTATTCTATGCCTTTCTCTTAGCCTCTGGTGTTGCTGGCAGTCCTTGACGTTCCTGAACTTGTCAATATATCACTCTAATCTCTGACTCCATTGTCACATGGTGTCCTCCCCTGTGTGTCTTTTGCTGTGCCTTACTAGAGCATATTGATCCCCATCTGTTTCCTTGCTCTGCTAAGCAATAAAACTTGAAAATGAAAATTAAAAAAGACATCAGTCATACTGGATTAAGGGCCCATGCTACTCCAATATGACCTCATCTTAACTAATTTCATGTTGCGACCATTTTCCAAATCAGCTCACATTCTGAGATTCTGAGAAGGATGTGAATTTTGGGGGGACACTACACCCTCTAGTACAGCTCCCTTTGCCACATTTCTTCTTTCCGTATCTATCTTGTCATGTTCGTGCTTGTTGACCTACATCAGGTGACTCAGCTGCATAGGTTTATTTGGCTGGTCTTATTTTCTTTACCCTTCCAGTTTGATGACACACCCCTGGATACCGGCCTCTCCAAATTCCTAATAATCAATTTCCTTGCTACAGGTTTTTTTTCCCCCTTCTTCAAGGTACTTCTTTTCACTGATTCCTCTGAAATCCTCCTACTCCAGCCCTGCATTCCTCTGGATCTCCTCCTGACCTTACAAAAAGATGTTTTGCCTTCCTAGACCACCCTAAATAGATAGGTCCTGGTCCTACCACCTTACTAACTTATTTATAGAGGGTTGGGCAATGCAGCCATAAATTGAAAATATGTTATATTCAATTTATTTCTGATCCCTGTAATTCCTGCTGCTCTATGGTTTCACATTTATTGAAGTCGAGCATCCCTTCAGGGAAAGGGCAAAAGCCAAGGGAAGAAAAAAATGTGTCAGAGCAGATATTTGAGAGAAAAAGGTTTTTTAGGGGAACTCCCAGACTTAAGCTTTAAATTATTAAGTTCTAGCTCAGAGGATTCAGACCACGGCAGTCTTTTGTAAACCAGAGAGTATGGAGAATGCAAGGTTGAAATGAGGTCCATTTTTCCCTATACAAGAAAGGTAAAAACTCCCCTGGTGGGAGGCTTGGGGGACAGTAGAGGAACAGAGAGAGAGAGAAAGAGAGACAAAAGAGACAGCAAAGTTGGAAGATAGGTATGTGCACGTTCCTTACACTTTAAACATTCTGTAGTATAGAAAGTCTTTTTGCAAATCTTGCCTTAACTCTGATGAAAATGCCTCACAGAATATAAATTAGAAAATATACAAAGGAGTAGAAATGTCAACATGGTATATCCAGGTACGGAGAATGAAAAGTGCGGCCATTTGGTTTCCCAATGTGAGTGATATGCAAGAGTTCCAGAATTTCTTGATGCCCTCAGAGGAGAATGGGAAATGCTTCCATGGCTAGAGAGCTGGGAAAAGCCTGATGTTTGGGACAGGAGGGAGCTAAGTCCTTTTTACTCAAAGCCAGTGGGCAAAGATGTGGGCTGTGGGTATAGCAGGGTAAGTGGCAGACACTCACAGATCAAGTGGAGGCCGGCAATATTGGACAAAAAAGGACATCCTTCTCCATTGTCAGGACAAGTGGAGAGGACAAGGAGAAGACTGTGTGAGAGTAACCCAGAAAAACTGGGTAATTACATAAAGGAGACTAAGTTGTAAACCCAGAAGATACTGTGTTTCTCTGACGTCCAAACATTAGCTGATATGAGTAGCTCATTAGCAGATTGAGTTTAATTATGGAGGATGTTAAAAGTTACATTTCTATAAATATCTGTGGTGATGGCAAATTTCAAGCCTATCATCTGGTTAAGATGCAAATATTCTTTTATTTCCTAGTACATGCACATCTGTAAATTGCTCCAAATACAGGATCTTGGAAAACATTTTTCAACTCTCTTCTAGTCCTTTATATCTTATCTGTGGGTTAATCAGATCATCTCTTTGTCAGAAACAATAGATGTTTTAATATTTACATCACAAAATTTCTAATCTAACTTTGATGTTGATCTTTAATCTGGTCTATCGGCAATCTACACGTGTATGCATTGCTTCATACTAACATGCTTTTAAAAGATAGTAAACCAAGCATAGTGATAAACAGGAACTTCTTCACATTAATATTTAAGCTGTCGAGTTCTCCAAGGCTACATCCAGGGATGTGGCACTTTCAAAAATAATCTTGAAGCAGAATTGCACTCTCAAATTTTCAAGTTTCCAGAAGATATTAAGTGATGCCTAAGTACTGAACTGCCAAACCATTACAGCTAAACTGTGGAAAGACTTCAGAGTTCGATGTGACTGGACAGAAATGGGGCAGATGAAGTTTGAATGAAAGAAAGTAAAGTAATGCTTTTAGAGAAAAACATGTCATCATACTTATAAAACTAAAGGTTCTAAGCTGTCAGTTCATCCCCAAATGTAAATTATTTAAGTTATTACCCCTATATATTAATACCCTTTAACTAAAAATATTATCAATAAAAATATTGAGTAAGAATAATATATTACTTGACCACTATGTGCCAGGTGATGAGTATATCTTACATGTATTATTTTATTTAAAATTCTAGTATTCTTTTGCTCTTTTCCTTTTACGGGATAAGGGGAATGTCAAGGTCATACTGACGTCAATGATCCAGCCTAGGGCAGTCTGATGTCAAAGCTCAGACGTTTACCTACTATGTCATACTGCCCTGCACTGAACATCTTCTACTCTGGAACAAATCAGCCTTGTGTCTGTTCCTGAAATAGTGTCAGAATTATAATAAGAGTTCAAGGTAGACATGCCAGAATAAGAATAAATCTAGGGCAGGGCTACTAAAATTACCCAGGATATGGTATCTAAGGGTAGCCTTTTAAAAAATAATTACAAGTTCAAGATACAAATTGTATAGAAATCATGAGTGGTACACAAAATCCTGAAAGTTGAAATTAGGCACTAGCGTGTCTGGCTTGAAAAAGGGATGGCATTTACCAAACAAGTAAAAACTCTCAGAAATGTGCTGCTACTTTTAAACTGAAGATAGAATATGTAGAATACCAAGATCCTTGCCTCATGCTTTCTGCCTCTCCTTCTTCTTTTCTCAGCTAGATACTCTTCACTGGCAGCCACAATATATCTGAGACCTCAGCCCATTCATCTGGTTACAAATTACCTTGGCATCCTCTCAAACAGTATCCAAATATACAGCCTTTCCTGGGTACCTCCTTTTCTATTTGCACCCCCGATTTGCTATTTCCAGGGATTGTTCTTTGGTTATTTTGTTGCTTCCTCAAGTTGAATATCTCTCCTGGACCTCTCTCAGTCCATACAGTGGGGATCTGGGACTTGACCTGCCTCCTTATTTCTAATATTAGAATTAACCATTCTTATTCCTCTCTTTGTTCTCACTAAAGCCCTCTTGAGAGATAATTCTGTTTCCCTAAATGAAATTTTCTCATACCTAACAGCAGTATCTGCGTCCCACTGCTTAGGAGCAACTGCCCCCTATCTGCCTCCTGAAAATAACCAGAACCTGGAATCTCCAATGCTATTCTGTGCCTCATGGCTTTCACTATCATCTGAAACAGCCAGTTCTATGTGATGCTTCTTAGACTTCTAAAAGTAAGTCTTGCATGCTGGAAACTATTACTAAGTAGAGAGAAAGAAATGGGTGAACAGGGATTTGGCTAGAAATAATTTACCATCATCACTGATAATTTTCACATTCTTGTTTGGCAATAGTGTGAATAGGAGTTTGTGTGACTTAAAGGGCTGGCAGGGAAAATGGAAGTTGATGTAAACAACAAACAAGACCTGAGATTTGTGTTTTGGGAACAGGCTAAATTGGAAAGAAAGACAGATTTGTCCCCAGTGTTCTGAATTTGCCTTACTCAACTGTATCTCTGGAGATACCAGTTTTTCTCACTTCTGTCCCACTACCTTGGTTGAATCTTGTGCCAACCTGTGACTCTTTCCATGAGAACGTCTCCCCCATGCTATGGAGGTTGGAACATCAAGCTCATACTGGAGAATGGAGACAGAAATTTTAAATAAAACTATAGTCAATAAAATGATAACAGGTTATTACAGCAGGTTATGTGGAATTTTTTATGCTCTATGCAACACCCATATTCACCGTGAAAAATCCAAGAAACTTGTGATCTCTGAAATTATTTACACTGCTCCTGAAGGAAACTGCTCTACTGGGCGATATAAAGTGTGCTGGGCCAGATTTCACAGTGGTCTCTGGGCCTGCCTTCTATAGCTTTTCCCTTCTCTCTGATCTGAACCATCTCTTGCCTGTCCTTAAGCTTCAGCTCAGGCTCACCACCTGGAGGTCTTCATTAGCCAGTGCTAAGGTGTGGTTATACATATTATGTCTGGTTGGTCAGTGCAGCCTGAAGAATGCTGAATTGCAAGAAGCAAAAAACGTCATTTGATTAAACTGACAATTATTTCCATAAGTAATCTATGTAGTATTTTCATAGGAACAGAAAACCCACATTAAATACAGTGCATTTAAAAAAATCTGTTGTGTAAGTCATCTAATGATTGCATGTAAAAGTTGCCACTTTGTGGCCTAGGACTTTGTTTATCTACAGCACTTACAATGTCAGTAGAAGTGATGGTGCATATGTTGACCAATGCACTCTGCCCACTAGATTGTGTGCTTCTTGAAGGAAGGAAATATGTCTTATAAAATCTTTAAGTGTACAACAGTCTAGGATAAGGCCCAGCAAAGAGTAGCTGCATCTAGCTATTTCCTCATTTTTAATTTAAACTACAAGTGGAATAAATTGTAAATTGACTGGGTTCTCTAAGTTCTCTAAGTTCAAAGATTTCACTCAGGCATTGCTGAGGGCTCACTGGGTGCATGTTCCTTCCTCTGCAGAGATGAGCATTATACAGAAAGGAAAGGTCCTGGGCTCCTGAGGCTTTGTTCTAATGTTGAAGGTTAGGAAGAGTAATCTTCGTACTGAGTCTGGGCTCCTTTAAAATGATACACCAACGTTTGGGGATGACAAAGTATTCCAATCTAGAGTCCTTCACACACTCAAAGATCCTATGATTCCATAACTAAGCGTTAAAAAGTACAGTACAAATATGGGGGTGAAGTACTACTTGAACAGAACATGATAAGCTGAAATCAGGAAGAGCCTCATGGACAAGATACATTATGAGCTTTGATCTGAGAAAGGAGGTGCAGTTTATTGCCCCATGAAGCTACTGTGCTGCAAGTGTACAGGAATGATCTACTCATAAAAGGCAGATTTCTAAAATCATGAGACAATTTTTACCCCACAGGTGACCAGTAAGTGAGTGTCACCCATTTTTCTTCAGAAATGGCACATATTGACTTTACTTATAGTATGACGCTTAATTCCATCTAGTTAAAGTGGAATTTCAAAAATAACGGGTTCTCAACACTATGTGAATGATCCTCTGGGGGACCTCTCAAAATGTTTGGTTTCTCATATCTTGTAAACCCAGAAGGTAAGCACTAAATCACACCCTATAAACAATAATATGCACCTTTCATTTAAGTGAGGAAAAGGACCTTGGGGGAAAGACTGGGGACTATACATTTTCCAGTGCTTAGGGTCCCCCACCCCCAGCAGAAGTACAGCATGGGGACAGGGACCTGCAGTGTGTTCTACTAGTCTATTATGGGAGCAGATAAATGAATACTGTGCTCCAGATTTCCCATAGCAATTACTTTTGTAACACATGTATAAATGTGCGTCTTAAACCATTCCAATCACTTCCTACCCATATGCTGTTTGAATAGTGAAGCATATATTCAACAAAGTGGACTGCGTACAGGAAACATTATTATCTCGGTTACAGAAAAAAACACTACTATATTCCCAGATGTTCCCTATTAATTTTTAGCGAAGTATTTCCACACTTGTTGCAATGTAAATTAAAGACGCTTGAGATTTTCTAATCCTTTTGCACCTATAAGTTTTTAAAGCCCCTGAAACATTAGAGCTACCTCTGCCCCAACAAAAGAGCCTGTCTTTCACACAAGGAAAAGATTTTCCAAGCAGTTAACTTTAGTAGGAGACATTGCATATAAAATAAACTAATCTCTGAACTCCTAGTGTTTCTTCCCCCAGTGCCTTCATCTACTGTGATGACCATATTTCCTTTAAAGAAGACAGAAATAGAGAAGAAACGTTGCCACTTCCAAATGCTGTGGCCTGTTCTGCCCTCTAGCCAAGCATAACGGATCCTGGAAGACCTTGGGCGGCGGAGAGGAGATAGCCTGTCATGTAATTACCCTGGGTCTAAGGTGGTAGCTGGCCCTTCGGCGTGGAAATGCAGACGGCGGCATCAGAAATACATAACGGGCACTCGCCACCGCGGAGCTCCCGGAGAGGCGAGGGAGCGCTTCGGCGGGGGAGGTTGGAGGCCAGATGCCGCCGGCCTCGCGGAGCCTTTCGGCGTTGTCCATACTGATGAGCTAGGCTGACACAGGAAGGCAGAGCAAAGGAGGGGCAGAGGAGGCGCGGAGGCAGGCGGCAGAGCCGCGCACCCGGCTTTGACGTCGCCCGGCTGCGGTAGCAGCTCGCGCTCTCAGCACGTAGCGCACAACGTGACCACACACAGCCTTCCTCCCCGGCAGCCCAGCAGCCCAGCAGCCCGGCCGACGGTCCGCCTGCGCTCCGCGCTTGCCGCTTCGCCCTCCTCCTCCTTCTTCTCCTCCTTTTCCTCTTTCTCCTCCTTCTCCTCCTCCCTCCTTTCGCCTCCGCGGCGCGCATCTCCGCGCACACCCAGGGATCCCGGCCGGCGTCGAACCCCAGGCGCCCAGCCGCCCAGCCAGGGCACCTCTGCCGCAGCAGCGGCCCGAGCGGACGCCACGCAGCCGGGTGCCCTCCGCAGGCGGCCGCTCCCGCGTTCACCTCTGGATGCCACCACTACGTTAGCTCAAGCGGGGAACCCCTTCTGCGGCTCCCTCCTCTAAACTCCCGCCTGTCCCGACCGTCCCCACCCCCTCCACCTGGCGGGGGCGGCGCGGAAGCGAAGAGGACGCGCGCAGTGCCGGTGGGCACGCGTAGACGTGTGTGCGGATCGGGTATTTGCCTGGCATTCTCCCTCTCTTGCAAGTGGCGGTGCCTGGACTCTGCTTTCGGCTCCGGGAATTGCTGCGGCCGGCCAGAGCACCTCCACGCTGGCGGGGCGCTAAAGGCTATTTTGGAGAGCGGTGGCGGTGGCGGCTGTGGCTGGTGTGCCCAAGCGAGCTCCAGACGCACACTCCGCTCCCTGTTGGACCCTTTCCTCCTCCTCCTTCCCCCTCCTCCCTTCCCTCTTCCCCACCCCCGTTCCCCTAGCCCCACTCCTCCTCTTCCTCCTCCTCCTCTTCCTCCTCTCCCGGTTCGGCGATGCGAGTCTGTATCGTGTAACAGGATTGGCGTTGCAATGGCAACTGATGGAATGGGGGAAGGCAAGACAGCAGGGCTGGGGGCTTCGGACTGCGAGCGGGCGGGCCGCTGTCGCCGCTTGACGCCCCTCCGGGGACCTTCGCGAGTTACTTTGTAAAGGCGAATCCAGGCAAGAGAGCCCTGCTCGGTGTCCTGGGTCAGAGGCCACTTCCTGCTCCTCGGCTGTCCAAGCCAGGCTCCTACCGCGCGGCACCCCCGGCCCCCTGCCCGCGCCCGCCGCCAGCCCAGCGCGCCGCCGCCGCCGCCGCCGCTGCGGAGACTGGAGCCCGCTTCCCTGAAGAACACTTCGCCTCGCAGCTCCCCTTCCCATCACCGCCCCCTGCTCCTCCCCGGCGTCTGCGATTTTCCCAGGCACCCGGTGTGAGTGCGGCGTGCGTGTGAGTGTGTGTCAGGGTATTGTGTTGTGGGAGAGAGTGTGAGTGTGTGAGTGTGTGAGTGTGTGTGTGCATGAGTGTGTGGAGTGCGGGGCTCCTGCGCTCCGCTCGCGGCCGCCGCCGGGGAAGGACAGACGGACGGCGCTTCCTCCTTCGGCGAGCGGTTCCCGGGCACCTCGGCTCGGCCCGGGCGCGAGTGGAGCGCGCCTGGCTGGCCGCCGGCCTCCCGAAGGTCCCGCTGCGTCCCCCCTGGGCTGGATATGTTCATGTTCACGTGAAGATGGATTTACTGTACGGTCTCGTGTGGCTGCTGACAGTCCTCCTGGAGGGGATCTCTGGCCAAGGAGTGTACGGTGAGTGGAATCGCGACGCTATCGTGACCTTGTGATTCTTAGGCAAGATAAGCTGGTGAGCGAAAATGCACGACTCGCGCCGTTCCGGGGCCCCTCCCGGCGTGGCATTTGATTTACACTTCATCACGTTATTGGGAGCGATAAGGAGGCAGCGAGCGCGCTGCGGATTGGGCTGCGAGCCGCTCCCCCGGCGCCTGGGCTCTGGCTCGGAGTTGGGTCTAGCCGGCAGCAACGCACTCGTGCGAACGAGTGGCTTTGCACTTGATTTATCCCCGCGGGGAATCCGAGCTCCAGCAGTCTTTGATTTAATAATGGTTTGGCTCCTTGCATGCCACGGTGTCGGTGCCGCGGTTTCCCCCCACCCCCCAGGGAAGCTTCCAGTGTGACCCCGTGAGTCTCCCCACCCCTCTCCGCCCCCCGCCGCCTCCTCCTCTCCACCTTTTCCTTTTTCTGTGAATGCCTACATGCCTTGATTTTCCGGCTCAGGAAGTGGGGTGACAGTTGAGTTGCGTTCTGCACCAGCGGTTGCCATGAGCACTGACTTGGGGAGGGGAAAATAGCAGGCAAGATTCTCGGTGCCAGACACAATTAAGGGACATGTTTGTGTGAATGGATGAGCAAGTGCATGAATGAACGGACTGCTAAGTCCGCGCGTCTGGGTTCCAGGGCAGGACACCAGCTTGCTGCAGCGGGAACACAATCTCATCTCCCCTCTGGAAAACCCAGATTTAGATTTAGGAACTAGAGAAGGGCAAGCTTGTTAATTAGAAGGTTTTGAAGTCCTCAAAAGCAAATTCAGGTTTTTTTTGCCTATCAGCAGTTGGCACCCTTAGCTTTCAGGATGGAAACACACACACACACATATCTAGGTCATAGTTAATAGTGGACTAAAATGTAAGTCTTCTCTTGGGACAAGCAGGTGGTGCCCAAAAAATAACTTCTGTGTTTTTGAGGTCTGGTGGGAGGTTAGAGGTGCACCCCTTGAGGGGACATCAAGCCAAGACCCGCCCACAGCCAGTCCCACCCCTCGCCCCTGAGTCAGTGTCCACAGAATGTGTGCTGAAAATCCAGCCCACTTGCCCTTGGTTTCACTTAGGGGTTTGGACTCCGGTGCTGCAGGACTAAGTCAATGGCCGACCCAGGGCAAAAAGAAATGAATATTTGTGGAAGTGTCAGAGCTTTCCCTGCAGACCCTGGAACTGACTGCAGAGTGGACACAGGTGCCAGTGAATCCTGAGTCCTCAAACTCTCTGGGAACGGAGTGCACAGTGGGTGGGTGTTTGGGGATGAATGCCACAGACCCAGCTTTTACTCTGTCCACTGTGTTCTGTCAAGGGCTGAACAGTGCTGAGGTGAGCTCTGGTACCCACTGCACTCCATCTGCTCCTCTCCTTTCCTGTGTTTCTAGCTCCCTTCTTGGCTCCCAAGAAACCTTCACTTTCTCCCGACTCTAAGGATCAGAATGTCACCTCTCCCAACCCTTCCTTCCCAAACGAAAGACAACTTGTCTGGTGGTGGTGATGGTTGTGGTAATGAGGGGATGTGTGTATGAGAGAGATGCTGAGTCTCCTGACAGACCTCAAGGTTTGACTGACAACAGGAGGTGGGGCCTGAAAAGAGTAGGAATTAACTTAGTGCTCTTGTGACTATCCTGGACCCCGGTGCCCTCTGAACAGCTGAGAAAAACGGGGATTCTAGGGATGTAGGAATGCTGGAGATAAAGCCTTCTCAAGGGGCTGTTCCTTAGGATGGGAGAGTCTGAATTCTTCTCAGCCCATGCCTAACTCTGTATTCCTCTCTCATTGATTCAGATCATCTTAGCTAAAAGGAATTTTTTGTTCTGTTTTTTTTTTAAATTTCTGTGTATGCATGTGTGAGTGTATGTGTGTGTGACAGGGTGATGAGAAGTGAGAAATGTTGGGGACGTGGGGAGACAGTGGTACATTGCTGGAACTATCTGGATCAGAAGGGCATGGTTCCATTTTCCTGTCACTTTTTGTTATTCAGATTTTTGCCCTGGCAAGTCTCAGATTGGGTAGTGGAAAAGGGTAACATCTAGTAGTGAAGACAAATAGGAAATAATTGCATTAAAATAGTCCTGTGTTTATGTCTGTTAACAATAAACAAGGAGGCAGTTCTGCTACTGAGCTGATGATTGTGATGAAGGTGGGGGTCTTTTTCATTTAGTTTTGTTTTTATATTGATGTGGTTATTAGTCGTGTAGCTAGGAATAGAATTGCTTTTGTGTGAAAAATATTAATCAGTATTCCTGGCCATTATAAATGTCACAGCTATGAGGTGGGTTAAAAATTATATATTACTTTTCAGATATGTTTTACCTGTCACAGAAGTTAGGTTCTCAAAGAAGATTAGGCCCCTAATCTTCAGCATTAGCATCACCCTGGAACTTGTTTGAAGTGCACATTTTCGGGACCCTCTGAGACTTTCTAAATTAGAAACTCAGAGCGTAGGGCCCAGTGATTTGTGTTCATCACCTCAAGTGATGATTACAGTGGACACTGAAGTTGAGAAGCACTAACATAGGCTTACGGTTTCATTGCTTTAATTTTGTAAGTCATGAACTTTCTTAACCTAAAGTAGTTTTATTTTTATTTGTGGAAGCATTTATAAGGAAGAGAACATTTTTTAAATTTATCAAAAAAAGGAATCAATTGTAAAGGACATAGACATAAGATTTAGTGTAAAGTTAAAAAGTGTGTTTTGAACATTTTATATGAATAACTTTGAGAATTATTAATTTAAAAGACAGGGTTATTAGAAACAGAAACTTCAAAAGCCTAGATAGGAACTTTGCTAGCATAAAAATCTGTATTCCTTTATTTGCCTATATTTGCTACATATAAAGCCATTCATACTACACACAAAGTAATATTTCTCAATAGTGTTTTCTAGTATCATGGTTCAAGAGGAAACACAAATGATTTTCTAGGTTACTCAGGCAAAATCACTTCATTGTAGCCTAAAATTGTTTACATGATTGAGAACTATGTCATTATAAACTTTCTTCCCTGGAATAGCTAGGGTATCCCTTTTCTCCTCTACTTCCTCACTAAAAAACTCTGAGCATGAAATTCAGATTCTGTTTTTTAGTGAATTGAGAATATTTGTTGTAATGCATGGATTATATTGTCTCAAGTATTTTAATCTTCTTCCTGTTATGCCCAATCTGTTTGACAACCATGTGCAATACTTAAGTATAAAAGTTTCTGCTGTAGACCTAAGAACTTACTGTCGTTTATCTGGGAATATTGCTTAGCAAACTAACTGCACAATAGCTAAGATTTAGATATGGTGTCATAGTTGGATGAGGGAGATTATCTCTTAACTGCCTACCTTCCACCAATAATTCTGTCCTATAAATTTTTTTTGTAAGTGGGATTTGTACTTTATATTTATTACATTTTCAGTATCAGATGTAACATTACAGTAATATGAATTATTTGAAAATATTTCTGAAGGAAAAATTGCAAGAAAACCTCTCCATAATAGAATAGCACAAAAAATCATATGGACTAAGCAAGGCAATTTTAATGGATACTACCCATTTGACATATATATTTGGCAATATATATATGTGTATTTAAAAAATTTTACTTCCCTAAGCTATAGATTTTTGCTTATTGGATTTTAAAAAGTTATTTATATTAAAATAATTATCCCAAATACTCTTGGAATGTTAAAGTTTTGTTTGAATTTTCCTTTTAGCTTAATTAAATACCACTGGATAACAAAAAGTCATTAAATGAACTGGTATCTATTTTTCACGTTATTAATTTTGTTGCACTCACATTTCATTAGATTTAGGATAACTAATCGATGTAGCCTCAAGAATTGGAATGTAAAACCTAGCTATCTGTATGCTTATTGAAGTACCTAGAGCTAAGTGATCCAATGCATTTTCTTAGTTTTGAAAGTTTTCTTTGTAAGTCGTTCTATGGTAGTAAGTCATTTGGGTTAACTGTATTTTCTAGAGATCCTATTGATAATGACATCATATTAAGAATTGTATCTCCTGTAAACTTATCAGTTGGCTTGCTAAAAAAAGATAAAGTACTCTATTGACATATTCTGTAATTTTACTTCTGGTCATCATGCCTTTAATGTCCAAGGAAGTTATTAAACATTATGAATGCATCAGCACAGACAAATCCCCACTACAAACAAAAAACAAAATACAACTCCAAGTCTGAATAGTTTTATTGGGAACCAAATCAAACGATGATTTGGTTTGAATTAACCTGAAATGGTTAATTCACTGTCCAAAAATAGCTTTCAGAATGCATTAGAAGTAATAACTAGAGTAAACTTAAGAAACACGTGAGTATGACAAATTAGCAAGCTATATTAACTCAATTCAGGTAATATCAGTAAATCTCATACAATTTAAGAATGACACCCCAGGCAGTAGCTGGACAGAAATGGCCTTGGTGAAACTAAGAACAAGGGCGTAAGTGACACAAGAAAGCTATGGAAGATATTTCAGATGGTATTTTAGTGGATTGAATCTGGATGGATAGGAAGGGATAAGAATGACATGGATGGTCAGTTGGCCATTACATTCAGTCTCAGGATGTTGCCATTCTCATAGCAAAGCTATCCCAAGGAACATTGATTATGATTTTTGTTCAGATTGGGTTTGGAGAGGTCGTGTGATGAGATACTGCCTTTGACTAAACCATATTTAGGGTGTTAGTCTGTAGGAAAAGAGGAAGAGATTATTTTAATAAATGTTGTTAAAAAATCAATGTGAAGTTCTATTACATACCATCAGCTCCAACCTCTTTTTCCTCTTCTCACTGCATTGTCCCTACACACTCATGCACATTCTTATATTGTCACCACCTCGGCTACGATCACGAAAGAAAAGTGGCTGGGCTGCTCATTGTATCTTGGGATCATTTTTGCCCAATCAAAAATTTTCCTTGTTGGTCATATTACTGAGATTTCACATGCAAAATGGGCAGATTATTTTATATAGTGTTACTTGTTCATGTCCTATATTTCCCTGGGAAAGCCCCTAAGTGGACTAATAAGTATTTTAGATTGAGCAGGTTGAGCCTAACTTATTTTACAATGAATAAGTCAGTGAGAGTGCCAGGGTTTAGACGATTAACAGTCAGAGATAAAAGTTTAGAGATGAAATAATTCCGGTGAATAGATGTCACAAAAGTAATTCTAGGAAGGCATTTTTTATGATCTTGATTTCTTTGCTTAATTTTATTATCTCTGGTTATGCTTCTTTATACTTATATTTTGCCAGTATTTTTATTTTTGTTTCATAGTTGTGAAACACCTTAAACCCTGGTTGAGAAGCAGGGTACAAATAAACTTTTCTGAAAGGATGTGCTCTGTACTTTTTAAAAAATTATTATTTTAATGTAACTGCAGTAGGACTCATGGGGATGGGATTATAGCATAAGCCTTGTGAGTTCAATTACATTTTATTAAAACATTGTCAGGAACCATGGTTTTGGGTTGTGTTCCAGGTATAGAAGCGATTCATCACTCATATTCTCTGATTTGATCCTCATGCTTTGAGAAGAGTATTGCAAGGGTTGGGCTCAAGGTTTGTAATCTACAAAGGCAACAGCAAACAGCCAGATACACCGACCTACTCTGGGAACTGAGCTCGAGAGCTGTGCTCTCTGGTAGCTCAGATTAACGGAGGGAATGTGCTGTCATCTCAGTTAAATAAGAGAAGGTCTTCCTTAGGCTCCCTTTTGGCTATTTTGGAAGGATATGCAAAGTATATTGCATGTATTTGAAGTATGAAAAGAGTGAACATTTTTAGCTTCTTTGTAATTGACATTAACTTAATGGTCCCACAAAATAACTTTTGTTTCTTTGCTTCAGTGACTATGAGTGTAAACACTATATTACTTCGAGCAAACAATAAAATATTGCATTCATAGAAAACTATATTATCCTATTTTTATTTTCAAATCCAATTAATAATCTTTTGGCTCTGTAAAATCATAAAGCTGGAGAAGAGACTTTAAGATATCATTAAATCATCTCACTAATTCAAGGCACAGTGATTTTACCATTATGTCAGGCAGATGGAGGTCCTGCATTGTTTGTGAAACTTATTTTCTCCAGGGTCCAGTCGTATTCATTAGGTGGATTTGTTTTTTACAAATTACTAAAATCTCTTATTAAAATAATCTCATATTAAAATAATGGGGCATGTACTTAGTTATTTCCATTTTATACCGGTGCAATTCCATTTTCTTTTCTAACTATACCACCTTGCACTGATCCCATTTCAGCTTTTCTATATCAGTTTCTTGCTACTTTTCCAAGACACTATGCCATTTCTAATCTTATATTTTTAAAAACTGTTTCTTTTCCTGTTGATTTCATTGATTGAATTGAGTAAGATCTATGCTTTCTGTTTCAACATCCAAATGATATATTCCCTAGGAGTTACAGAAGAGGATTTCAACTATTATAAACATATTTTTGGCTATTACACATTTGTTATTTAAATACATATTATGGTATGATGAAAGGAATTAGAAATTATGATGTAACTTACTCTTTCTGTCTCTACAACTTTGCATAAACAGAAACCTCAGTTTCTTGCTGTTCCTGCTCAAATCTATATTAAGGACTGTTGTGTGGCTGAAATTTGGGGTCATGTGTATGACATGTTACAGTATCTTCAAGCAGTATATTTTGTGTCTTGTTTTTTTGTAATGTGAATGGTGGAAATAAAAATAATCAAGTGATCTTGTGGAAGGGGAAACACATCTTCCTGAAAGAGGAAGGGTTCGTTCACAGCTAGGCATCTTTAAGTCTTAATAGACAGCACAAAAGGCAGCTGAGATCTGAAGGAGGTGAGTAGGAAGTAAAGGCTATTAGAAAAATGTATCTACCCTTTAAATAATGGCAAAACAGCAAAAGCATATATTTTTATCTGAAGCCACTAGAACTTTGTTGTAGTGCATCAGGGTGAAAAAGAAAAATGCCTGCTGTCTGCCTGAAGAAAGACCATCTTGAGGGAGATTTTTCTGGTGTCCCGAAAGGAACGGATGAGGAGATAAAGGGCTCTTAATAGAGCCTATGGTCACTCTGAACCAGATTACTCTTCTCACTGATGGATTGTGGGATTTGGGAACACAAGGAAAGGTTGGATACAGATTGATCGTTGGAGCATTCCGTCTTTTACTCCTGAGTGTAACTGAGTTGGGTTTTTGCCTCACCTGTGCTGGACTCCTTACTAGGAAGGCAAGAAAATACTGGAGGAAGATGTGCTACTTTTCAGAAGTGGTGACCAGTGAGAATTCCCCACAGAAATTCTAGGCCGATTTAGGTTCAGTTCTCATAAATTCGGTCAATTAATGTATAACTGCTGTGGATGATGCATGTATATATAGTAATGTGTCTGGAATTGGTGGGTTCTTGGTCTCACTGACTTCAAGAATGAAGCCGTGGACCCTCGCGGTGAGTGTTACAGTTCTTAAAGGCAGCGTGTCCAGAGTTTGTTCCTTCTGATGTTTGGATGTGTTCAGAGTCTCTTCCTTCTGGTGGGTTCGTGGTCTTGCTGGCTCAGGAGTGAAGGTGCAGACCTTCGCAGTGAGTGTTACAGCTCTTAAGGTGGTATGTCTGGAGTTGTTCGTTCCTCCCAGTGGGTTCGTGGTCTCGCTGGCTCAGGAGTGAAGCTGCAGACCTTTGTGGTGAGTGTTACAGCTCATAAAGGCAGTGTGGACTCAAAGAGTGAGCAGCAGCAAGATTTATTGCAAAGAGCGAAAGGACAAAGCTTCCACAGTGTGGAAGGGCACCCAAGTGGGTTGCCACTGCTGGCTCGGCAGCCTGCTTTTATTCCCTTATCTGGCCCCACCTACATCCTGCTGATTTGTCCATTTTACAGAGAGCCGATTAGTCTGCTTTACAGAGAGCTGATTGATCCGTTTTGACAGCGTGCCGATTGGTGCGTTTAAAATCCCTGAGCTAGACTCAAAAGTTCTCCACATCCCCACTGGATTAGCTAGATACAGGGTGTCGATTGGTGTATTTACAAACCCTGAGCTAGACACAGAGTGCTGACTGGTGCATTTACAAACCTTGAGCTAGATACAGAGTGCCGATTGGTGTATTCACAATCCCTTAGCTAGACATAAAGGTTCTCTAAGTCCCCACCAGATCAGCTAGGCACAGAGCGCAGATTGGTGCATTTACAAACCTTAAGCTAGACACAGAGTGCTGATTGGTGCATTTACAAACCTTGAGCTAGATACAGAGTGCTGATTGGTGTATGCACAATCCCTTAGCTAGACATAAAGATTCTCCCAAGTCTCCACCAGATCAGCTAGATACAGAGTGCCAATTGGTGCATCCACAAATCCTGAGCTAGACACAGGGTGCTGATTGGTGTGTTTACAAACCTTGAGCTAGATAGATTGCTGATTGGTGTATTTACAATCCCTTAGCTAGACATAAAGGTTCTCCACGTTCCCACTAGGACTCAGGAGCTCAGCTGGCTTTACCCAGTGGATCTTGCACAGGGGCGACAGGTGGAGCTGCCTGCCAGTCCCGTGTGGTGTGCCTGCATTCCCCAGCCCTTGGGCGGTTGGTGGGACTGGGTGCCATGGAGCAGGGGGCTGCGCTCGTCAGGGAGGCTCAGGCTGCGCAGGAGTCCACGGTGGGATGGGGCGGGGAGGGGCGGCCAGAGGGCGGGGGAGGGGGCGGGCTGCAGATCCTGAGCCCTGCCCCGCAGGGAGGCAGCTAAGGCCTGGCGAGAAATCGAGCGCAGTGCCGGTGGGCCAGCACTGCTGGGGGCCTGGTGCACCTTCCGCAGCTGCTGGCCCAGGTGCTAAGCCCCTAGTTGCTCAGGGCCAGCAGGCCGCTCTGAGTGCGGGCCGCCAAACGCACGCCCACCCGGAACTCCAGCTGGCCCGCAAGCTCCGAGCGCGGCCCTGGTTCCCGCTCGTACTGCTCCCTCCACACCTCCCCACAAGCCGAGGGAGCCGGCTCCAGCCTCAGCCAGCCCAGAGAAGGGCTCCCACGGTGCAGTGGTGGGCTGAAGGGCTCCTCAAGCATGACCAGAGTGGGCACCGAGGCCGAGGAGGCACCGAGAGCTAGCGAGGGTTGTGAGGGCTGCCAGCACACTGTCACCTCTCAGTAAGTGCTGTAAAATCAAAGAGGTTATGCATTAATCCAGGAGATAGAAACAAATGGAAAAACAAATAAAATAAGGCTATGAGAAATACACAAAGGTGTGTACCTAGACAAGAGAGAGGAATTACATTTCCTATTGTGGTTGGAGAAAACTTGAAAAAACTCGGAACAGTTAAGACTTGAAAGTGGGCAGGCATAATGTAATTAAAGAAGGAAGAAAAGGGCATTGCTATAGCGTGGGTTCTAGGTGGAGGAACAGTGGTGCAGAAAGAAAAGTAGTCCTGGAATGGGTGTGTAATAAAGCCTCAGCAATTTCTTTAAAGTTTACCCCAACTAGAAAGATGTATCTGTCCTTTAACCTATGTTATCATACAATTTTATTGTATGATACTCTGGAACTTGCTCAGATATATGTGTACATCAAGATTCTGAAGTGTGTGTGTGTTAAATGTGTGAAGCTAACTGACCATTTTTTCAGAAGATAGGACAGTTATCTCTAAAGTTCTTATGGGGGCAACTCCTTTTGGAGGTAAACTCAAAGACTTTTTAAAGTCTTTTTAGAGTGCTAAAAAGAAGTGCTGTTTAGCAGCAGCAGACTATGGGTCCAGAATGACTTAAGTCATTTCGTTCTTTACGAATGTACAGCCACTGAGATGAAGGCATTGCCCTTCTGAAAAGAGAGGTATGTGCTTTCATTATTGTTTTTTATTACAGTGCAAGACAGTATGATGTAGTTGAAAACTGTTGGGTAACGTGGGCTTTCTTCTTCTTCAGCTGCTGCTTTACTGTGTTACTTCAGGCAAAAATCTTGATCTCTATCCCTCAGTTTCCACATCGAATAAACTCTTAGGAGAGTGGGCTGATACATAGAAGAAATGTAGATATTAGCAAGAATAAGAAACTATGGCTGCATTTTTATATCTGGAGTAGAAGCAGGAGAGAGCATGGAGAGTTTCCCTTCTGTTCTTAAAAATCTACACTTAGATGCTCTAGCAGTTGAACCTCATAATAGGACTATCATTTAGTTTTCAGACCAGAATAAGAAGCTAGGAGGTAACAGAGACCAAGTAATTTTTTTTCTGGAAAAAATATTCTGGTTGTGTCAGTCTAGTGGAAAATGACAGAAATTGAGTATTTTTAAACACTTTATTATAAATATGTGCATGAAAATGCAATTTGATATTGTATTTCGATGCACGTGTAGTTTATATTGTTGCTTATGCTAGTCTCCTTTTCTCAATCCACATAACCCAGGAGTTTCTCCTTTCTTCTCCTTAACAGTGGTGGTTAGCAAGGAGCTGGCATCCTCCCCCTCATTTAAGAGCTCCAGAGAACATTAGTGTATCCTAAACCTTATGGTTATGGGTAAATTTATGCTTATATAAATCTATAAGTGTGTTCAAATACATGTATCAATATTGTTTTTGAATCAAGGAGTAAGAATATTCTTAATATTAATAGTCTTCAAGACTAATTAGTAGTCTTCATTTCAAGACTAATTGAAAAATAGCAGCTTATAAAACTCAGCCATCCAATTGGAAAAAAATAACCTAGGGATATATTTATTTATAAAAATACTTATAATTGGTAGTTAATACATAAAAACAGAAAATGAGGATAAACAATTAAATGGGGAAATCACACAATTACTGTGTCACATCTTCTAGTTTTGATCCGGAAGTAACCAAAATTGGTGTTTCCCACCCAGTCACCTAATCATTTAAAACATTTTTAAATTAGAATTAACTGAAAAGGACTGTGGGAATTTACTCACCATTAAACTGTGACAGCCACATACCTAAGAAAGCATTTTATACATAATGCAATCGTTTTCTTTGGCAAACACTTTCTATTTTTGGAGGGTGGAAGGTAGTTCACTTCCATATTCTGTATTCATATAATTAACTAGATGGCTATAATTGCTTAATTCAATTATTCTTCTGCATGTCTGAATATTAACTCCATATTAGTTGAGTATATTGGTCAAGTATCTCTTTAACCACATAGAAGGCAATCTTTACTCAGTACTGTGAAAGACAACAAAAATTGTTAGTTGAGAAGATATTTCCCATTATGTGAAATGAGCAATATTGACTTTGCTAAACAAATCACCTTAAGCAAAGACACACAGTACTGTGTAATATGGACAGATATAACTGCCAAGTAATTTCACAGTTGTCAGTCTAACTTGGTATCTCAGAATGAGTTCAGTTATTATCAAGAATTGGCATAGTTAATGTTTTTATCTCAGTTCTGAACTTGTTCCTTGTTTTTCATGGGTTACTCTATGCCATTATTGTGATTCTCGCTCATCCTTTGAGTAACTTATATTTTTCATTTGGTTCATGTTTCACACTGGTTTGTACCACCTGTACAACAGAGATGCTATATTCATTTTAGAGTTTTAGGTCTTAGTCCCAATTAATCAAAGCTCAACCTTTGACTAATTTTGTTCTTCCTTTGTTGTGCATAGATTTATTTAAATATACTTGTCTAAGGAAGTGCAACCCTTTTCCATTATGACCATTCCCTACAATATTATAAACTACATAATGACATCATTACTGTGAAAATCAGGGTTTAGAAACCTCCCAGTCTTTCCCCAAGACAAGAATAACTCCCAGTGGACTGCAGCCTGAAATAATCTGTCTTGTTACTCAGAGACTGCTTACTCTCTGATTATTTCCTGTGCCTCACTATCAAACATCCCTCCAGTTGCAGCAGCTGGGGTGGAAAGTGGCCTTCTTCTTGCTTCCTGTGATTTTGCAGTTGAACTCTATGGTCATTATATCTTTTTGATTAATATTTCAAACAGTGTTTCAGTTTTATTTTCTGTCGTCAATGATACTAATTTAATGCCTTAACTGTCTAAGCTAACTTATGCAAAGGAGTGCTTTGACACCCTTATGTTTAACCACCTTCCCTCTTCCAGAGAGAGCTAAAGAAGATACACACACACACAGGTGCACATGTGCATGTACATACACACATTCATAATACAAATATATGTTTGTATATAGAGTATTTGCATGTATACTATAAAAAATACATATTACATGTTCAAGTAGAAATCGATTAACTATGTTAAGAGTATGTAAGAGTGTGTGTGTGTATTCAAAAAATGCATGGAATAGCAGCTAAACTTTATTTAGGCTAATCCAAAGAAACTGGGTGCTTTTCCCACTTCCCTTGCAAAGCTGATTCTAATTCAGTGTTGACAGCAGAGTATGCAGTCCCTCACCTAGTACTCAGTTTGGGTTTGAATGTTTGTGATACATTCATGTTTCTATTGTTCATGGGTTTACAAAATTACCTTTAGAAACTCCAACTACTGGCCAGGCCGGTGGCTCACGCCTGTAATCCCAGCACTTTGAGAGGCCGAGGCAGGCGGATCAACTGAAGTCAGGAGCTCGAGACCAGCCTGCCCAACATGTCGAAACCCTGTCTCTACTAAAAATACAAAAAATTAGCCGGGCGTAGTGGCGGGTGCCTTAATCCCAGCTACTCGGGAGGCTGAGGCAGGAGAATCCATTGAACCCGAGAGGCAGAGGTTGCACCACTGCACTCCATCCTGGGCAACAAGAGCGAAACTGTCTCAAAAAAAAAAAAAAAAAGAAACTCTGATTACTTCTTTTTTTGCAGTTGATAAAAGAGAAATTTTTCTTAGCTGCCTAACAGCAATGCATGTGCAGTTTATTCTACCTGCATTACAGTAATGTGTATATTTGAAGCTTAGCATCACTTGCATATTCAGAAGACCATCCCTGCCATTCTATTAATCAGGCCTTTAAGTTGTATTTTATTCTTTATAAGTGAGCTTTCAGTGCATCAGGCATATCTATATTCATGTCTGGATTCTAAAATACATGCACAAACAAAACTTAAGTAACTTGGATTATCTTTCATCTTTTTTCACCTATAATTGAAAAATAATTAAAGATGAGATATAGTAATTTTTCATGAAATAATTGCCATTTATCAAGTGCCTACTGTATGCCACACCTTGTATTAGAAGTTTTATACACATTGTACCATACTCTAATCTTTGTATGAGATAGATGCAAAATCTGAAGCTCATGAAGTTTAAATAAACACCATATAGTTACTGGTGGCTGAATTTGGAATCAAATATGAAATGTATGTAAAAGTAAATACTTGTATTTATACTTATTTATATTATTAAAATTATATTCAGATATGTGTGTGCTTATTCTAATTAAATCATAAAAATAGGTAGCTTACATTGTGCTATGCATGAAAATTATCTTAAACAGTATATACTTGAAATGCAACTGGGTAATACATTTTAGCTTGTCACATGAGAAGTATATGTAGGTAGCTAATGTCAGCACTTTATACCATACGGTTTTCTTTCTTAGAAAAGAAAGATATGATTTATAATTCTTTTTTCTTTTCAGTATTGAAATGCCCATACTGAGGACTCTCTCTCATATAATTTATTTTTGGAATGGTAGGATATTTTAAGCTTATTCATAATTAGTAACCTCTAAAAATGAAGAAATGGTTTACTACATATTCTGCAGAAGTAGTTATATTCCTCCATGTAAAATAGTAGGTATGTGCTCATAAAAAATAACCACTGTCAGGTGTACTACTTTATTTCTCCCTAGGCTGATTAACAATCACTGGTCTTGGAAAGATTGATAGTTAAATGTCATATTTGGCCTGATTTTTGTTGAGTTCCCTCCGGGTATTGCTTGGGCATTTTTCGCACAGAGTTAATTGAGGAGACTCTATCAGCGGATTTCTTTTCTTGAAAATCTTGTTGTGTTCAAGAGGACAGTTGATTGCGAGCTCTGCCCTTCTCTTAGCTGACAGTGAGTTCCTCAGACCTCAAAGCTTACAAATTGGTGCAGTTTAGTGATTTGTTTTAGGCTTTTAGCTACAGTATTTGCCACTATAAAAGTCATTTTTCCTATGCTTTTTGAATGCTGTTATTGTGTCCTATAGTATAACCCTGTATCATTGTGGCTATTGTGTGATTGATACAGAAACTGCTTCAATAGGAAACCATTTCAAGAGAGAACAGGAAAGGTATTATATTCAGCTGTAGCGCCATGCATTTCTAAGCAGCTGATGTTTTCTTTAACTGATAAACATCCCCCCTCAAATTTTCAGAGGCAATTGAGTCTTTAGAACTTTAACTCTTAATTCAGTCTGGCTGCAAGAGCACTGCCCTGAAATTCATTATACATTCACATTTCACAATTGGGAATTCATTAATTCTGTAGTATAACTGTTGTTATTGTATTTCAAAGCCAGATCTCTTCTTTTAAAAAAAAAAGCATGGAGAAGCACTGATTTTGTGAATTCCTTCTTTAAACAATGGCTTCCTAATATCTGACCAAATACTTGAAACTAATGGGATATGACTTTTTGCACACTGGAAATAGTACTAATGTTAAATGGTGGAGCCATCATGCATTTTGTAACTAAAAATTTCAAATTAAACTGGAAGCCTTTGTAAAGGGTAGAGTAAAAGATGAGTCAAATCCAAGTTCATAAGAATTTAATAGATTTTGTGTTTTTACAATTTACACATTTAGTTCTATATTTGGGAGTACTTACAGAATATAGTACACCTTTTTAAAGTCTTTCTCTGCTTCCAATTTTTGCATTTTGTGATATATTAGATGCATGTTCTATTTTGAGTGAGAGTGGATAGTGACTTCATAATTGAGGTATACACTTATAAACCTAAGATTTAAGTACATCTCTATGTTGTGGTTTATCATTTAATTTTACCAACAATAATTAAATAATATCCATGAAAGCTGGAATAGAGTTTCTTAAATAAAATAAAAGGTAAAATATCTTATGAACCTAAAAATGCCATTTAAATGTCTTTGGCTGTGACGAAAGCTAATTTAGACTTTCTTAAGATATTTCTAAGTTTGTTCTAAGAATATTTTTAGCGGCTTAACTATTGACTGCTTCTCATTCATTTTACATAGCTGTCACCCTCCCAACAATTATTATGACATTTCAGAGGTTTTCACAGTAGTAATGAAAGACTCAGCATTTCTACAGATGGAAAGTTATTTATAAAGCAAATAATGAAAATAGTAAAGCAGAATTTCAACCTACTATTGTGCTCTGCTCTGGGGATTAGACTTGAAGTTGCATGGGTAGGAGCAGATGTGTTAGCCTGGTCATAATCTTAGCCTACAGAAATAGGCCTAGAGAAATAGGAATAAATTTATTGACATAGCAGGGTGATAGGAGGATTTCATGTCATGAGGATTAATAGAATAGATCAAAGCAGAATGCAGTGTGTTCATGTCATAGGTTGACTTCTCCAGGAAACCGACCCCAAGTGGAAGGTTTACATGCAGGTGGTTTATTAGAGAGTGATGTTGGGAAGAACACCTGTAAGGGAAGAAGGGAGCCTGGGTAGAGCAGAGGGAGAAGGTGAACTCTGATTCACTTGCAACAGAGTCCTAGGCTGAGTGCATGGGATGCTGTAGAGTTGGGATGGACCTTCAGAGATGTTCCAAATAGAGAAAGAATTCTGTTTACTCCCTTTTCTACCAGTCCTTGGATGTGGGTTGACCCTGGGGCAGAGCCAATATATTTGGGTTAGGCAGCTCCCTTTGGTTGAAGGGAAATTCTGGGAGGAACTCAGTTGTGAGCAATCATCAGGTAACACTCTTGGAAGTTGGGAGAGTGGATGCCTTCTTCATGCAGAAGGAGTTCTGGATGTTACATCCCATCTTAGCCCACTTGTGTTGCTCATATCTGCTTGCTTATCTTATTTGAGAACTGGCCCTCCGGGAGCCGGCCTTTTATCTTAAGGAAACTTACAAAAGAGGATGGTTAGCGGGACAAACGTCAGCCCCTATGTCTGGTCTCAGAACCATGTCTGATACTCATCATTCCTCTTTTCTACTACTTCTTCTAGAACCCATTACCCTCAGCTAGCAATTCTAAAGGATTAGATTGTGAACTTGGCAAAGTGAGCTGAAGGGCCTAAGATCTTGGTCACCAAGATCTTCTCAGGTCACAGCTGATGGATTTATCGGTTGTCTACCAGAACAAGGTAAGAGAGCATCAACACATACTTAAAGTGGGTCACTGGGGTGCCAGAGTTCTTCTCCCCTGCTCATGTTACATAACAGCAGCCTTGCCTCCTCCAGACAATCAGGATTTATTATCCCTGCCTGAAAAGTGACTTTGTTCTTTGCCTGCTTGTCTTTTGCATAATGAGCCCAAATAAACAGGTGACAACTGTCACAGGAGTTTGAGACTTTTGCTATTGTCCCTAAGAAAAGTGTTCCCCCTCTGGGAACCAACACGTCTTAGCCACACAGGCCCTGTAATTCTGGGGACAGGAAGCACAGATACCCTACATATGTCGTGGGAGTGAAGATAACTGAGGATACTACACTGCCTCCTCTTGGCTCTTGGACTTACATATTCTACCTACTGGGGACACAGCTACATATAATAGTCATTAATTTAGGACTGTGTCATATCCTGCAAATGTGGGGTCCAACTTTAAGAATATCATCTCCAAGCTGCTGTATTAATGCTGCTCCTTCAAAAGTTTTCTATTAGATGTGATAGAACCAGTAAATTCCATTGTCATTGCAGCACCTTCTTTTCTGTTCAGTGGATCCCTTTGGTTAGTACAATGTTAGGAAAGATCCTGTTTTGGGTATATCACATATTCTGAAATCTCTTACATTGATGTGTTTTATGGGGCACTATAGGTACAAGGTAACTGTCAGTTCCAATCAAGATGAATTTCTAATCTTTCATTTGTAAATGGAGTCCATGGTACTCAATTTCTACCAAATGCCTAGTTAGTTTCCTTGAGGAATGGGGTACATCAGGGTCCCTCCTGCTGGCAGGTTGGACATTTAGCAGCAGCATTAGCTAGTTCAATGCTGATGAATGGGAGCTTTTGCTATTCAGTATATGGATAATGTCCATAATTTTCACTATGGCTTCTTCCTTTTTGTGTCTATTGATGCAACATTGGAATAGCTGATGGCAAGCTGACTAATGTCAATAAATCAAGTTATTCTGTATTCTGATTCCAATTACTATTGCTCTGTAACAACCCACCCCAACTTTGTGGTATAAAACATTCCCTTTATTATATTTGTGGATTCTGTGGGCCAATAATTTATATGAGGGATATTCAGAATGGCTTATCTTTGCCCTGTAATTTCTGAGCCCTTACCTGGGAAGACTTGGAGGTGGAGGATGACTTGACATCTGGAGGCTGGAATCATCTGCTGGCATCTTCACTGACATATGTGATACTTGAGACTCTGGCAGATAGCTGGGACTTTGGCTGAATTGAAAAGTTTGGGCTTTCTTACAGCATGGTGTGAGGATTCTAAGAGTAAGTATCCTGAAAAGCTACAAAGGATCGCTTTGAGTTTTGCCTTGGAAGTTACATGCATCAATTCTGTGACGCTCTATTGTTTGAGGCAGGGACAAAGGTCCACCCAGGTTGAAAGAAAGGGATTATAGATCCCACTCTTTACACCTCTTTATGGGAATAGTGTTAAGTTTACATTTAATGGAGGACTTGTAGAATTGGAGAAATTGTTGTGGCCTTTTTAAAAGAATGCAATCTGCCACATGCCTCTTTTGTGGTGGATGCTCTCTGGGGGACAATAACATTGTCTACAGAGATCTCTGTACTTTGTGCCCACTCCCATAGGAGGTACATTTTCATGCCTGTTTTTCTGAGTTATTGTTGCCGATTTTGTGTCACTTCTCTTTGCAGGCCTCCAGCCAACAATCAGCTAAGTTATTCACTGCTGCCAATAAGACTATGTTTATTTTTACCGCAGCCACTTCTCTTTCCATACAACTTATATGGTCCCTGAAGCTGTATCCTATTGGGAATATTTTCTCTCATTGCACTCTTTGAAGGCACCCATTAGTGGGGCTGCAGGGCAGGTGCAGTACCTTTTTGGTTTATACCACATGTGGAGCTAACCGATCTGTGAACCTGTCTTGAACTTGGTGGTTAGACAGGACTGCCCATGCAGTCATAGGGATGAGTTGAGGGAAATGAGGCAGTGCAATAGGAAAGATGTAGGGGTTTGCCATTTCTGCATATAGCTTACTTGGGCTTTCTCTCTCTACTTGTGCTCAGTCCCAAATGTATCATTTTTATTTAATAATGGATTGCTACAGGACCTACTTGATCTTGTGACTTGGCTGACAAAACCTAGTTATAATGGACATTTTGGCACCATGGTCTCTTAATTGCCTATTTTCAGGCATTCTGCCTAAGTAAGTTCCCAGTAGTACACCATAAACTGTTTGTCAAGTGATTTGTAATTCTATATTGCAAATGGCACAGGCTTGCTGAAAAACCTTCAGTGGCTAACGTTGTGATTTTTCTATAGGGACTTACCGTAGACTTTATGTGTGGCTTGTCACACTAAAGATACTTCTAATATCATGGGGTGTGTGGGATTATATGGTCTAAGCTTGAGGAATTAATTCTTCAGTTGAACCTATACGTCCTCCAAGGTCTTTAACTGCCCTAAGCCCCAGTCCAAGCCAGCATCTTTCTGTGGCACTGGTAAATAGGTCAGAACAGTATTCCCGGAATGGACTGTGTTCTCTCTTAGATCTAAAGTGTTCTGTTATGGATTGTGCTACCTTCTTATTGATGGGGAAAGTGAGCTAATTTGTTCTTTTTTTGGAAGATTGCCCTTTATTTTGGAATGTGCATCAATTTGTCTTTCTCTTTGGAAAGATTGTCTTTCCGTGACTCAGGCCATAGACTCCTACAACTCACTGAGGAGGTGTCTATTTTCCATCTTCTGAACACATGTCTTACCCAGACTTCCAAAGTACTTGCCACTTTTTGCTTATTCGGTTCTCTTACAGGATGTCATTGATATTATGTAATGGACCAGGGTAATGTTCTTTCTAATATCCAATACATTCAGATTCTTTCAGACTGTATAATGGCAGAGGACAGAAAAGTTATTATAATCCTGGGTCAGGATGGAAGATGCATACTGCTGTTATGTCCATGTGAATGAGAACTGCTTCTGGTTCACCTTCTTGGTAGAGATGGATAACAGTGTTTTTGCTAGATCAGTTGCCAGGTACCATGAACTTAAGTTGCATTAATCTGCTGTAGCAAAGATACTGCAACTGGCCAAGCACTTGCAACTGGGGCTTCTACTTGGTTGAATTTGTGTAGTTCAATTCCAACTTCCAGCATCTATCTGCTTATTTAACAACAAGAGTGGTGAATAAAATGGAGGGCACAATGAGGACTATAAAATGTGCCTCCTTTAGATCTTTAAAAGTGGTACTGATATCTTACATTTTTTCTAGAATGCAATACTGTCTTTATCCTAGCAACATTATCACACCATTTTCTGGAGTCCTCATCAGGGTGTTATTAAATCCTGTATCCTGGGAGGGTCCTCCCACATCAAAAATGCCTCTCTTATCCAACATTATATTCCTTCCCATCTTAATCTAGCGTCCTTAGAATCAATTCATCTACATACTCTTCTAACTTCTGCCAGTACTTATTGGCTAAATCTACCTCTTTCAGAGCGTAGTCTTTTTTCTTCTTCTTTTCTCCCTTGGTAATCTCAGCACCTTCTTTGCTGGGTTAACTTGTAACTTAACCCTGGTGATGAGTTTGGCTGCCAGTAGGAGAGTTGGGGATATATTCTAAGGGGGAAATATACTGTCTTGATAGGTGGAGATCTCTTCATAACTGGAACTCTCAGTTATTCAACTTTATGTTCCATTCTCTGGTGACCCAGCATCTTCAGAATTGGTTCCAAAGTTATTCTACTGATTCTACTGGAACATATTGGCTGGGTCCTGTGGCTCTTTTGGGCTATTGTCCCTGTCTTCCTTTTGAAGGGTTAGCACTTCAGCCAGTTGTGACTTACCCTTAGTTATTGGCCAGTTGGCCAGCAGAGGAGATGGTGGAAAATCCTGGGTGGGACTTACGTTCTTTTTCAGGGAAGAGTCATCTTCACTGTCTTCAAGCAGGAAACACTAGTCTCTTAACAGGGAGGAGACTTCTGTAGGCACCTAGTGTCCATGGGAACCTGATGATCAAGATTATTGACTGCATCAAACTAGATTTTGTTATCTCTAGGCCTCTTTATCTTCCTAATTTGCACCCTTACTTTCATGTAGCTAACTTTTCAGGTGAATTCAACCATATCTGGAGCTTTGCTCTTATAATTAAGTTCTGTACCTGAACCTAAGGAATTTTTACGCTGTTTGTAGAGGTGAAATTCTTTTTATTTACTCCATGGGAAGATCTTTTTTTTTTTTTTTCTTTTATTGTAATTATTATTATTATTATTATTATTATTATACTTTAGGTTTTATGGTACATGTGCCCAATGTGCAGGTAAGTTACATATGTATACATGTGCCATGCTGGTGCACTGCACCCACCAACTCGTCATCTAGCATTAGGTATATCTCCCAATGTTATCCCTCCCCCCTCCCCCCAACCCACAACAGTCCCTGAAGTGTGATGTTCCCCTTCCTGTGTCCATGTGTTCTCATTGTTCAATTCCCACCTATGAGTGAGAATATGCGGTGTTTGGTTTTTTGTTCTTGCGATAGTTTACTGAGAATGATGATTTCCAGTTTCATCCATGTCCCTACAAAGGACATGAACTCATCATTTCTTATGGCTGCATAGTATTCCATGGTGTAGATGTGCCATGGGAAGATCTTTGGCCTTAAATTTTGTTTTTGTAACAAATTACCACAAACTTGTGGTTTTAAGCAATATTAATTCTCTATGTAGGTCAGAAGCCTGACATGGGTCTCATTGAGCTAAAATCAAGGGGTCAGCAGAGCTGCACTTCTTTTTGAAAGCTCTAAGGGAGAATCCATTTCCTTGCTCTTCCCAACTTCTACAGCCTTCTTTTATGTCTTGGCTTGTGGCCTGTTTGTTCAGTCTCCAAAGCTAACAACGTCACATCTCTCTGTGCCTTTCTTCCATAGTCCTGTCTCCCTCTGACTCTCCTCTTTTTCCGCTGTCTTGCACTTTCTGAGACCCTTGAGTACATTGGACCCACCTTGATAATTCAGGATGTCCTCTCTATTTTAAGGTCAGCTGATTAGCAACTTTAATTACATCTACAATCTTACTTCCGCGTTGTCATGCAGTCTAACATATTCACAGTTTCCGGGAATTAGGATGTGGACTTTTTTTGGCGAGGTTTGGTTTGTTACTGGTTTATTACTGCTTACCACAGTAATACATCAGTGTCATCTTTCCATTTTCCATTGGCTTTCCCAAATGCGTGGGTAGCCTCCAGAGATAACCATCTAATGTTGTAGTCCTTGTAATTATTACTTCCCCCAAGTCTTCAAGCACCAGCGACATTTCACATACCTTCCTCTGGTATATTATCCCAGTTCACCTAGAGAAGACAGAATTACATAAAGCTCAAGAGCAATCTCAGTCATAGATCTCAGCAAATCTCAGCAAAGAACTATTGCTTTCACAGTATTCCCTGGATGAATGAATTCTATTCTCCTGGAAAAATCATTGCTATTGTCTTGTTCGTATTTCCTGAGGTTTTGTGTTCCATAGAAAATTGATTTTTCTATTTTAAAAGACCTTAACTGTGGCAATTTCACATCTTCTTATGGTGAGAATTATTTCTTGTCCATCTAAGATTCTTATGGGATATTGAGGTTCTACTCATATCCACCAGTGGCTCCATGAATTGGTTTTTGGAAGTTAGCAGGATAGAAATGGAGAGAAGATAGTTTGTGAGACAGTGCTTCAGCTTGAATCTGGCTCAGACTTTCAATTACTTCCCTGTGGTGTAGTAAGAATCTGGGCCACACAGGTCAGTTCGTTAGGGATTTTGAAATCCCAATTTCTGACTCTGAGTTATAGTTCTTATTCATTTTTACTTTTTTGAAAAAATTAAAAGTGATATGTTTTCTTTCCACTATTAATTATCAGTTGCTGGATAAATATTTGTGTGTGCCTGGGGGGAGGGGAGCAGCATTGAAATTATCTTTGCAATTTTAAAAATTACTAAAGAGTTATAAGGTACTAATTTTTTATGCAATATCCACTTGCCTGGTTTGCTGATGTTTTACAGTACTTGTTTTAACTCAGGAAATAATTATATAATCCTGAAACTTTAATGAAATTTTAATATCATCTCTATAAGCTTGTTACTTGTGAATCAAAGTTTAATTCTATTTCAACACATGTAACTATTATAACTTGAACAAATTGGTATTTTCAGATAAAGGATACTGACTTTGTAGTTTTGCCATCATTGGAGTTAGTCTCATTTATATAACATTTAAGAACATTCATGTGTTTCTGAGACTTTTATTGCTGTTATGTATGTATAGTAAAAGTTCAGGTTTCTCTGTGAATAATTTATAATGTCTATATAAAACTTTGTTCTCAGGAATAATAGATGAGAGGAATATGGGCTGTATATAAATTTTGTGTAAATAACCTTCTTTACTCCAAAATAATTTCAGATATTTTGATAGTACTTTATAGCAAAAGAAGATAATAATACTTTCTAGCAGATAAATATATTTGATAACTAATGCTTCTGTATATCCTTTGCTAGTTCTTCCTCTTCTCCTCAATCACAGGTAATCAAGATCCTTATATTTCTGTCCTTGTCCCTCTTTCTTTTCTCACCATGCACCCTCTTGCCTTAACCAGTTTAAATACCATCCCTGTCTGCCAACTTTTAAACTTATACTTCATATCAGGTCTTTGTTCTGAGCTCCAGATCCATATGTGTAACTGCCTCTTTCACTTTTTTTACTCAGAGTGCTCAAAGGCATCAATATTAATTTGTCAAAAGCTGGACTCTTGGTCTACCCAACTCTTTCTCCTCGTCCTACCCCTTCTCATTAAGTCACCCAGGTCCACATATCATTCACCTGAAAGTCATGCTTGACCTTGACCTTTCGTTTTTATCCCTGAAAGCAGACCGTCACCTTTATTTGGGGAGCAGTTCTGCAAAATAGATCTCAGAGGTACCACTGCCACCACTGTTATCCCTTCCGTGTTTCTATTTTGTCTCATCGAATGTAGTATTCTCTTCATTAGTCTCCTATTTGCCCTGTGAGTACCCCTTCCTCATGCTTCATATAACTCCCTACATACATCCATACATCAAGCCTGTGTGATGGCTAAAAAAAACAAAGCAGATTACATCACTCTTCTGATTTGAAAGCCATTCAGTGGTTTCTCATTCCTCTGAAGATAAATTTGAACCTCTACTATCATTCTCACGCACTCCAGATATGGCCCTGCCCACTCTGCTGCCTCATCTTGAATTGCTTCTCCCTTTAAGCATTGTGGTGGAGATACAGTGATTTTTATTTCATCCCACGGAAGCGCTAAGCTCTTTCCTGCCTCAGAGTCTTTGTGTGTGCTTATCCATTGCTCCGAAAATGTCTGCCCTGTATTAGAGCTCTTCAGAGAAACAGAACCAATAGACTATGTGTGTATAGGTATTTATGGGTGTACGCACACACACACACAGAGTCTCCCTTAAGGTCATCTACAGGTTCTTGAAAACTGTGACTTTAAGCAAAATGACATATAATGAAACAGATTTTACCATAGGCTAGTTAACATAAATGACAGTTAAGTTCCTGTGGTATATTTTTGGTCACAAAATCATCACCGAATTTCTAAATAAAGACCCAAAAAGCTTCTAATATTAAACATTGAAATAAATGTTAGTTACACATACTTTTAAGAAATAATAACACCAAGTAAGATAATTATTTACCCAATTTTTGGTGAACCACTGAGTGACAGCACTCATAGTGGCAGTAGGTCAAATCAAGGAATAAAAGTTTGCAAAAAGAAAACTGTCACTACCTACCATCATGCAGTTCAAAACAAACAATAACAAATACGATGGGCTTCCTGAGTGTGTTCATGCCATATTGTTGGGTTTTTTTGTGCATTTGTATGATTATCATCTGCTTCACATATTTTTATTTTACAATAATTTGTGTGAATTCATTCATTTATGCATTTTTCCAACCTGCTTATTCCAGTTCAAGATTGCAGGTGGCCAGACTCTATCTCAGCAGCCCAGGGTGCAAGTTGGGAAGCAACCCTGGACGGGTTGCCTTTCCATCACAGGGTGCACTCACACATACCCATACTTAATCATATTGGGACAATTTAGACATGCCAGTTTGCCTAATGTGTGTATCTTTGGATTTGGGAGGAAACCGGAGTACCCAGAAAAAACCCATACAGATATGGAGAACCTATACACTTTACACAGGCAGTGGCTTCTGCTGGGAATTGATTTCTTTTTCTCATCAAAATTATAATGAAAAGATGTTGAAAGAAACAATGTTATTCAAGGACCTGCTGCGTATGTAAAATAAAGAATTGGCTCACATGATTATGGGGGCTGATAAGTCCCAAGATCTGCAGTTGGCAAAGTGGAGACCCAGGAGAGCTGAGGATATAGTTCCAGCCTAAAGGCTGGCATGCTTTAGGCCCAAAAAGAGATGTTTAAGCATGACTCCCAGAGCATGAAAAAACATGATATCTCAGTTTGAAGGCAGTCAGGCAGGAGGAATTCCCCTTTATTTGGGCAAGGGTCTGCCTTTTGTTCTTTTCAGGCCTTTGATTGATTGGATGAGGCCCACCCACATTAGAGAGACCATGTGCCTTAATCAGTCTGTTGATTTAAATGTTAAACTCATCTAAAAGCATCCTCATAGAAGCACTTAGACTAAAGTTTGACCAAATATCTAGTATCCTATTACCCATTCAAGTTAACACATAAAATTAACCATTACATTCTCTTCCTCTCTCCCAATTTTTTTAGCCTAATTCATCCTGGTTTTTCAATATTCAGATTAAAAATAGAGCCACCTCAATAATCACCATCCCCTAAATTTAAATTTAAATCCACTGTTATGTCTCCTATAGCATTACATATTTTCTCTCTGAGTACTTATTATAATTTATTATGCTGTATATATTTGTGGGGTTTTTTTTGTTTTGTTTTGTTTTGTTTCTGAGATGAAGCCTCACTCTGTTGCCCAGGCTGGAGGACAATAGCATGATGTCAGTTTACTCTAACCTCTGCCTCCCAGATTCAAGCGATTTTTGTGTCTCAGCCTCCTGAGTAGCTGGAAACACAGGCACGTGCCACCATGCTCAGCTAATTTTTGTATTTTTAGTAGAGATGGGGTTTCACTGTTGGCCAGGCTGGTCTCCCGGGCTATGCTGTATAAATTTGTGAAATTATTTGTTTAATGTGTAAAATTGGATGACCAAAAGGACAGGAACTACTATGACTTGTTTGCCATTTATACATAAAGCGCTTAGCAGTTTGCCTGACACAACACATTTATTTTACTGGAGCCACAGAATTAATGGGTAGATCCATGAGCAAACTCTTTAGCTTAAATTTGTCTATAGATAAACTTTTAAGCAGTTGCTACAGTCTCTAAATAATAGAACCGTAAGAACGTTTTCCAGTAGTAAGTTGCAATTTACTCCCTCATTTATTAAGAAGAAAAAAATACCCAGTAGGTTTTTTGGCAAAAATGTAAAGTTACTCTAAATCACTATGACTAAGGAAATAATAATTAAAACATTTAATGAGTATACAAATATTTTATATGATGAATTTTAGACATTTAAAAATGTATTGATGTTACTAAATAATTATTTCCTCTAGGTACTAGACATGAGGTCAGAATACATATATAAACCATCATTTTTAAGTGTTAATGTGATAGGTGCAGGTACAATTGATGTTAATATAATTTTAGGTAAAAATGTATTATCTCTTCTCCATTTCTGTTTGTATTCTAAAGAAGATCTGTTTAAATATGGTTTAAGAAAGAAGTGTTGAACACACATGAAGAAATTCCAAAGTTAAGTGATTTTATGAACACTTTTTTATGAACTTTATTTTAAGAACACTTCAATTAGGTCAAAATATGCTTCTGAAATGTATTCTGCAGAGAACATTGGGTGATTTTATTTATCCAGTCTTATGCTACTTATGAAACGCTTTTACTTCCCATTCCTGGTCCCCTGTCTGCCATTGATCTTTCTCTGACTATACCAGCCCACTCAGATATTCTTTGCAGCTGAACTTTGCTTGAGCTTATATTTCAGTGCCTTATGGTTAGCACTTATTGCCCTCTATTTATTTTTGATTACGATTGTTCTTTGAGCAAATCATTATTAGACATTATGTATATAGCAGGCTACTTTCTAGTCATTGAGGGAAACACTCAAAGAACTATAAAAATGGTTTTTGTCTTCAAATGGCATATACTGTCATTGGAAAGATAAGGGAATTTATAATCATGCCCATAATAATACCATTTACTGAGAATATACTATGTAGAAAGAACTTGATTTCAAAAATTCTCAACATACTTCTTTAATAGTATCCCAAAATTCAGAGGAAGAGGTTAAGTCTCAGACTGCATAAATAGTGAAAGGTTGTGTAACTAATAAATGTGAAAGCCTGGATTAAAAACAGAAGTGTCTCACTTGGCAATCTGTATTCATGTCTCTTAACAATATAAAATGGCACAGTATGACATAGGCAAACCGTTGGAAGATTCACAGGAAACAAAGTTTGAAGTTGTGTGTATGTGAGTAGATATTTGCCTACACAATTTGAAGTGGTTAGTCATAGTTTATTGTTGTTTTGTAGGCATTTATTTATTTATTATTTATGCATAACAGATATACATATTTTGGTGGCTCTGTAATAATTTCATACATTAATATAATTTGTAAAGATCAAATCAGTGTATTTGGGATAGCCGTCACCTTAAATGTTTGTCTTTTCAAAAATGGATCTATATAAGTTATAACAATAATTTTATAGAATTCAGAAAATAAAATGACAAAGATACTACAATGTATATAGCTGATTTCATGTTATATATTTCATCTTTAACCTTCTAAAGCTTTTAAAACAACTATAAAACACATATATTTTGGACATAAGGGTATTAATATTTCCATGTTATTTTGTGGTAGGCGAAAAGTGGCAAGCCACCTGCCCACCCTAATATTACTGCACTGCACAGAATAAGTTAAGTATCAACATGGGTAATGTGAACTACTTTTTTCTACAAGAGGAGATCAATATTGTATACAGTGTATATAAAAGGTTATGGTTTATGTCTCCAGTTGGGTTTTGATCAACTAGGATGAAAAATCTTATGACATTCAGTCCCTGAGCCAAATGGAGAAGTGGAATTGTGTTTCACAGAAATTATCTTTTTTTTTTTTTGCCTTTTTAAAGCTTGTGTCTAATGTTAATGCCTACTATTATAAGGAAAAGTCATCCCAAGGATGACATTACAAAGATTCATACAGTGCAATAAAATGAATAATTCATTTGAAATAGGCCATGTGTGTTACTGCTTATAATCTAATATAACATGTTGCAATTAATAGAAAACTTTTGAAGTTGATTTTGTAAGGTGAGGCTTCAAAATGTTTGAACAGACCCAAAATACGCTTGAATAATTAAAATCTTAGAATATTTTTACTCTTCCTGACTTAGTCTGCATGACACGTATTTGGCAAATGGATACAAACATTCATTTTTATGAACATTTGACATATTAGAATACCATATATGATGATAGAGCTAAAGATTAATCCAAACAATATTTAGTATAGACAGTCATAATTCATAAGACATGGCAATGTATTTCATTAATAAACTATCTCTTAGATATTCATGTAAATTATGGTGCAGTAGAATGCTCCTAAATAGTTGAGTGAATCTTGGTCCAAGGGAAGCAGAGATATTAATCACACAAAGCACTATTTACACACACTAAAGAGTGTGGATTTAAGGAGCAAGTAAATCTCACTTTCAAATTACAGATTCACAAACAATTTCATTTTACATAAAGTGACTCTTTGATCAAAATTCAACCCTAAAATTAAGTTGTCATCTAATATTTGTGCAGAATGTGCCATATTTTATGCTAAGGGTTGTAGAGCATTAAATGATGCATAAGAAAAACTTTTATCCATAGAAATTATGCTCATGATTGGGCAAGTATTTCATATGCATTCTCAGCTGCACACCATAAGGAAGAATGCACTATTGTTACTCCCACTTCACTGATTATTATACCAAGCTTAGAGAGGATAAATAACATATCCAAGTTCACCCAACTAGTAGGTGGCAGACCAAGGATCCAAGGATCCAGACCCAAGAAGAAAGACTCTGAAGCATGCATTTTCAATCACTTTTCCGCTATTTTGTCTTCAGAAGCAAAATTTAAACTGAAAATCTGCTAAGAATTATATGTATAATATATATGCATCTATATGTATTATATATGTTATATGTGTGTGTATATACATGCATATATGTATATGAAAAGCTTAATGAAGTAATTGTATAGATTCTTGAAGTATGCTTTAAGAAACTAGTTTGGTAATCTATCCTAGACAATCATTAGTGAAAAAAGCAAAATCTATTGGTATATTGTATATATTTATATCTTTGTATTTAACATTGAGTATATTTCAAAAATGAAAGTTTATGTGACGTAGTAAAACTGAGAAAAATTTTCTTCCTTTTTTTTTTTTTGGGATGGAGTCTTGCTCTGTCGCGCAGGCTGGAGTGCAGTGGTGGGATCTCAGCTCACTGCAAGCTCCGCCTCCCGAGTTCATGCCGTTCTCCTGCCTCAGCCTCTCGAGTAGCTGGGACTACAGGAGCCTGCTAATTTTTTTTTCTTTTGTATTTTTGGTAGAGACTGGGTTTCATCGTGTTAGCCAGGATGGTCTCGATCTCCTGACCTCGTGATCCACCCGCCTCAGCTTCCCAGAGTGCTGGGATTACAGGCATGAGCCACCGCGCCCAGCCAGTTTTCTTCCTCTTTAATGTTGGGTGTTATTGTTAATCTGTTTTGTTAAATAGTTACATTTTGGTTAGAGCTTCTTTTGATCAGTTGTAAGCATTTTTGTTAGTGCTGATACTAGTTTTATGAAATCTTAAAAAATTGTGTAATAATAAAACAGTCCGTAATTATAATAATTGTAATTATAAGAATTCTTATTTTTATAAGAATCATACGAATTATTTTTATAAGATTTATAAGAATTGTGAATCATAAGAATTGAATTGGGCCGGGCGAGTTGGCTCACGCCTGTAATCCCAGCACTTTGGGAGGACGAGGTAGGCGAATCTTGAGGTCAGGAGATCGAGACCATCCTGGCTAACACGGTGAAACCCCGTCTCTAATAAAAATACAAAAAAATTAGCCGGGCGAGATGTCATGCGCCTGTAGTCCCAGCTACTCGGGAGGCTGAGGCAGGAGAATGGCGTGAACCCGGGAGGCGGAGCTTGCAGTGAGCCCATATCGCGCCACCGCACCTCCAGCCTGGGAGACAGAGCGGGACTCCCTCTAAAAAAAAAAAGGATTGAATTATAAGAATTGTGTAAAGATGGTAGCTGCATTATTTTTAGAGAAACAGTGTCTTAGTTTCTTATTGCTGCTGTAATGAATTCCCACAAATTCAGTGGATTAAAGCCATTCAAATATGTTATCTTAAGTTCTAGAAGTCAGAAATCTGAAATGAGTCTTATAGGGCTGAAATCAGTCTGTCTGTAGGGCTATGATTTTTTCTGCAGGCTCTAGGGGAAAATCAGTTTCCTTGCCTTTTCCAGCTTCTAGTGGCTGCCTGCATTCCTTAGCTCATGGCCCCTTCCTTCTTTTCCAAAACCAACATGGTAGCATTTTCAAATCTTTCTCCTACTCTGAAACTCCCACCTAATTATTATTTTGAGATAGATATATATTTTTAAGATTTATTTTTAGTTTTAATTGACATATAATAATTGCATAAACTTATGGAGTACAGTGTAATGTTTCCATATACATGTGTAGTGATCAAATCAGGGCATTTAGCATGTCCGTCACCTCATACATTTATCATTTCTTTATGATGAGAACATTCAAAATCCTCTCTTCTAGTTTTTTTTTTTTTCAAATTTACAATACAATATTGTTAACTGTCTTCACCCTGTTGTGCAATAGAACACCAGAATTTATTTCTCCTATCTTAACTATAATTTTATACCCATGGATCAATCTCTTCCCTTCTCCCTCTCCTTCCTACCCTCTCCAGCGTCTGGTAACTTCTCTTCTGCTCTGTACTTCTGCAGCTTTTTTAGATCTCACATATGAGTGAGATGATGTGGTATTTGTCTTTCTGTGTCTGTCCTATTTCACTTAATGTCCTACAGATTCATCCTTATTCAAAAATGACAAGATTGTAATCTTTTCTTATGATTAAGATTCCATTTTGTATATATACCACATTTTCTTTATCCATTTTGTCCATCCATGGACACTTAGGTTGATCTTATAAGAATCTTTGTGTTTCCATTGAGCCCAACTGGATGATCCAGGATAATCTTTAAGTCTCAAGATATTTAATGTAATCACATTTTCAAAGTTCTCTTTGCCATATAAGGGAACATATTCACAGCTTTTAGGGATTAAAGTGTGGGAATCTTTGGGGGCCATTATTCTGCCTACCACAGCCAGATTCTAGTATGTAGACTGAAGTGACTGTTTTTCTATGAAAACATATCTTTATATATCTTACTGTATGTGTATAGATGCTCTAATAAACTAATTTCAAATTGGCTGTGGAAAAACTCATCTGGTCTACACTCTGATCCACTGAATGACCTTTTAATGGCTTATTTCCTCCTTTTCACTATATAAATTATACTGAACAAGGAGAGTGCTCAGTAATGAGCTTTTAGCTATTACTGTATTTTTAAGAACTGGTTTAATCAGTAATCCTCACAAAAATTTTTCTTTTCTGTTGAAATAAAGAAAAGTGGAGAATCTATGCCATTTAAAAATCCTGGCCCTGGTTGTTCCTAAATTTATCTTTGCAGGTAAAATGAAAAAGTAAAAACATTTTGTTATTCTATCAAATGAAGATTATTATTACATAAGGAATGTATCAGTCAAATTATGACTTCTTGATATTTTTTATGTACACAGCAGACCTTTTAAGAAGAGATTAAGAACTGTTAGGTAGGTTAACATTTGGTGCCTCCTTGCTTTCCTACTTGGGAATGGCTGGTGATAGAAAGATGCAAGGTTTTATTTCAGGAACTAGGATGCTATTCTCTTGCATATTAAACTACTACTAGGGGATGGGTATCTAGAAATCACTGGGAAGAAATTGCCATATGCTATTTACATAGGTAATTTCCATATAGCAAATCTGATGGTGTAGAGAAATCATTAATTTACATATGCATGTCCAAAAATGGTGAATGTTAGTGATTGCTGCATCATTTAAAAAATGATTGACAAGAAGCATCATAGATGCTAAAACAGGCTGCTCATTAAATATGTTTTCAACTTTTAATAGACATTTTATTAAAAATGGTATAATGTAATACTTTAAAATATTTTCCTTTTAAAAATTTTTTGCTTATGAATAGAATTAAAAATAAATGAAGATTTACAGAACCTGTTATATATTTGGCTCTTCCTTTAAGAATAGAATGTGATTTCTCATTAGTATAAGGAAGGAATATAATCATTGTGCTTTATCCAGAATAACAACAGTAATGCTTACATAGTGGTCAGTATTTGCCAGGTGATATTTTAAGTGCCTTACATACATACATACATACATACAAAATACTCTGCTGTTATCCTTATTTAACATATGAGGAAAATTAGGCAAAGACGCATTAAGCCCAAGTCCCATTAGTCTTAAATAAACAGCTGGAGTTTGAACCCAATCTATCTCCAGCTCATTAAGAAATAAATTGTATTGGATTGTTTAAAATGTTATTAGGGAGTAGTCTTGATGAAATGCGAATAAACCAATCCACTTATTAATCTTCTAGAGGCTAAATTTACAAAGTTAACCTTTTTTAGTTAACAGAAGTTGGGTTATGGAATTTACAATGTTTATGCTTTAATACAGATATTATTATCTAGAGATGGATAGATGATAGATAAATAGATAGATAGATACATAGATAGGGCTGGTAGAATTGAGGACTCTAGTGCTTCTATATAATATGGATTTAGGAACACAGTTTGTTTGCTTGGTAGGGTATGAAGCAGTGTTTGCCAAGCAATATGTGTGAGGCTGAGAAATGTAAATTTTTGATCCAAATGTATCGATAGATAATCTGTGGGAACTAAAGCTCTCTCGAACCCCTCTTTTGGAATGGTCAATGGATGTATGTTATTGTCTGTTTTTAATATGCTGCAAAGTCATGTTTGGAGCTCATTTTGTTGTCTTAGAATGCATACATATTGTTCAGCATAAAGAGTTATGTACTGCTGATTTATATATCACACCCTTTTCTAAGTGCTTTGGGAATACTGATTCAATTAATTCTCATAAGAGTCCAATGAGATAAGTACCAAAATAATTCCCATTTTACTGGTGAGGGAGCTGAGTAGTAAGAAATGGGCACATAGCTGAAGGCTACTGAGATAACAAGTGGCAGAGCTGTCTCCAGAGTCCATTCCTTATTCATAAATAAAGTAGTTCACATCTGTAAGAGCAAGTTCCCCTTGGGAGAGAATCTTCTCCCCTTCTTATTTTACCCCACTTTACAATTTTTCCTACGTTACACATTTGGAATGAGGTAATTAAGCACTGTAACACCCAGTTCCCATTCTTCACCACTTGGGTTCTAGCTTATTTTCATCTGCAGATTGTACTGATTCTCTTCCTTCCCCTTCACTCTCCTCTGCTCTCCTCTTCTCCATTCCTATCCTTGCATCTCTTCTCTATCAAATGAGTTCAATTGACTAAGGAACTGGTAAATAAATTAATACACTTCTAAAATGGCATTTTATATGCAGTGCCTGACAACCTTGGCTAAAGCTATTACATGCAGATGAGGTATTACAGCAAAACTTTCTAATTATTTAATATCAAATTGTGTTATCATAAATGTTCAACCTAAAATGTATTCTAAGAGGTTGATATCCTCATTATGATAAATAGCAGCTTTTTAGAAGATAGCCACTACTTATCAATCTTTCTTTTGATTTCTTATTGACTCTCATCTGGACTTTTGAACTCCTAGCCACCATTCAACTCCCTATTCAAATGCTATTTCTTTTTGGTATCCTCTCTTTCACTGGATCTTCTCTCTCCTTTCCCTTTTTCTCTAATACTTGGATCCTCATTATAGTATTTCCATTAGTCTACTTTTTACAGTCACGTTTGGACCTGGACTCAAGTAAACAGAAATGGTGAGATGTCTGTAGAGACATTCATTGAATCAGGGATTACAATTGTCCAGAGTGGGCAGAGTTGACAATGTAAATGAAGTAACTGATCGTGCTTTGGAATCAGACTTGCATATACTTGACTAAGGAACCTGTTTTATCCTTTAGACCAGATGTGGTCATTTAGGAATCAAGCTAATGATCTGTATCCCTGGCAAGCCTATGGACTTCTTGGCTTGACTTCAAGTATAACAAGTTGAGACATACTTAATTTGCATTGAATACATACATATGTATAGGTGTACATATGAATTCTTCTGTATTTTTAATTAAATGAGTAATTTAATGAGTGTTTCATTCACTGGGAAGAAGAAGAATATTGCTTCTTACCATTGAGGAGCTACATGAGTAGGGAAAACAAAAAAAAAAGGTAGAGAAATCATTGCAAACTTGTTGATTCAGGAAATGGTTGATACGTACTTTCTTGGTGCAAGTCATACTAAGCTCTATAATACTAGCTGTGAACCAGAGACACTTGCTCCTGCCTTTATTAGCCTTACACTGGGATCTTGTGTATGAGAGAAAGCAGAAAGGACTTGATGATAACATAAAGAAAGGAAGGCGTCTTAAAAGAAATTATGTTTAAATCTTTGTAAAAGCATCAGAAATATTGAGGGACATGAGGATATTTTGTGCAGAGGGATAAGCATGTGCAGTAAGCCACAACTTCTGACACTTGGATGACTAGCAGTGGGACAACTGTTGGAGAGTAGATGGATCTTGGAAGGTGAGAGAACAGTCAAGTGTCAAGGAAGATGTACAAAGAAGAGGTAGGATTCTTAACATTTGGGGCTTTTATGATATGCTAAAAATTTGATTTATATGCATTCTAGAATGATACAGAAATCGCTCCACAAATTTTTAGAAAGGAATATGATATGATGATTTTACCATAAAAAACCAACAACCACATCAATAAAGAGAAACCATAAGGAAGACTAGTGGGGTAAAATTGGAGGCAGGAAAGACAGTTCAGAAGTCATTGCAGTACATCTGGTAAGAAATAAAAAAAAAAAACCAAAAAAACAATAAAAGGATTTAAAATTTCAGATTGGAAAAAAAAGAAATAATGAGGGCATGAATTGACATAATCATGTCAATGTTAAATGAGGGAAGACTCACTGAAGAGACATTTAGAAGAAAAAGCCTTCAGAAGTTGAAAACTGGATATACACCATCAGGGAGCAGAAATGATTCTCAAATCCTTGACTCAAGATGTAAACTATACAAGAAGGAGACCATTTGGCATTAAACTTGAGGGTGAGGAAAGAGGAGATGGAGAAATATATGACTTACGTTGTGACCGTGTGTGCATTACATGTGCGAAGACACTCCCAGTCAAGGGAGCATATCTAATAGGAAGTGCTATAGTTCTGGAAACAAAGGCAAGATGTTACATAGAGTTATACATTTACTTGAGAGTTCTCATTCATTCAGCATATATTTACTTACCTTCCGTTCTTTACCAAGTACTGGGCTTAAAGCTAGTGATGCAGTAACGAGTAGATTAAGGCCCCTTTTCTCAAGCAGCTAAGAATGGAAAAGTGAATAATGGTTATTTGAGAGTTTAAGCTATATAGATATTTGAGATTGTCCAGGCAGTGTTTCTACTGTGCAGAAAGGCACATGTGGGGTCTTACAGTGTTAACATTTTGATGGATTGCTGTTGGAGAAGAGGCCCTTGAATGAGAGACTGGGAAGCAGCAGCCTCTGGTAGGAGCTGAACTGGGAAACACATGGAAACATGGAACAATACAATATGAAATGCCACAAAAGTCTTAAATAAAAGAAGAATAAAAATAGCATTTTTTATTCGAAATCTAAGAGATTATCTGTGCCTCTGTTGTAAGGAGTCATGATGTACTTGTGAGCAGAATTCTACGTGTAGTGCTTTGATGCAAAAATGCAAAGCACCATACGCTGGAGCCCATGAGTAATTGTAAAAGCAAGGAGGGCTCATTTCTTAGACAAAATAATTTTTTAAAAACTTACTATCTCTGTTGTATTCAAAGGGGAAGAAGGTGGAGGAAAGCCAAAGGATTTATCTATGTCTGGGACAGAGTTTTTCAGAGAGTGAAGTTCATAGTGGATGAGGCATGGTAAGGTAGTAGTGGTGTCTAGTGAATATGTTTGTTCATCAAAGTTTTGATCAAATAACATTTTCAAAAGACATAAATAGCTGTTTACATGGAGCTTACATTCTAAGAGGGTAAAATAGACAACAAATTTATATCTATATCTATACACTCACCTTTATACTCACACATATCAGGTGGTAATAAGTGCTATAAAGAAATATAAAATAAGATGAGAAGATAAAGAAAAATGGCAGGAGGTTCCTAATTAAAGTAAAGTAGCCAGGGAAGACTTTCTGTGGTGACATTTCATCAAAGACCTAAATTATGTGATGAAGTTACGATAGAGCATTGCAGGGTGAGGAAATGCTAACTGCCAAGAACCTAATGTATGTGAATGTCTGGTATCTTCAAGGAATGCCAAGAAATTACACAGAACTAGAGAAAGTAATAGGAGGTGAGACCAGAGAGGTAACCAGGGCCAGTCGTGTGAGGCTTGACCATTTTAATAATGAATTATAGGGTCTGAATGGTGATGTGAAATAATCTATCACAGGTTTTAAAGGGATCGCTTTGGTGCATGGGTAAAGACTTGACTATAAAGGGTTAAACCTGTATGAGAGAGGCCTGTTAGAAGGCACTTGCCATAGTTAACGGGAAGGATGATGTGGTTTGGACTAGGGCAGGAGATGATGCAAAGATTCATGATGCATTTTGAAAGTAGAGGCTTAACAGTTTTGAGTACGGGGTGAGGGGTATGGAAGAAAGAGAGGCGACCAGAACTACTCAGGAATTTTAGCCGGAGTAATGGTGCAGGATTAGGCTGAATAAATATGAAGGTGAAATTGTTTGGGAGATCTGTAATTCCTACTTCTTACCTAACACTGGCAATTGCATGTTCCAAAGAGCCTGCACATGGTATACATTTAATGAATGTTGGCATTAATTCCATCCGAAAGGAAGGATGGAGAGGCAGTTTTTGTTTGAGGTGCAAAAATTACTCTAGGTACTGTTGTTGCTAAGTTTTCTCATAGCAAAACTGGATTTCTAATTTATTATCTTCCCATGAATTCTCTCTGCCTGTTACTCCTACTGCTCAAATTAAATTTATTTTGATTGATTTAAACTGCAAAATGGGTTTTATATTTATACCTAAACATTTGTATGTCTGCACACGCACCCATAATGTACACGTGTATTCTGTGGACACGTACAGACTTAGCATGGACCCCTTTTCTACTGAGTATTTCTGACTGTGGATGTCAGGGGCCTCATCTAAATTATTTGCTTTAGGCATCATTAAACCAGCTTCTGTGATTCTGTTGTAGTTTTGAAGACTATAATCACATGTTCAAAGCCTGGCCGGATTTGATTGAGAATGGTGATGACAAAGGAGACAGTAAGCAAATGAATCAGAGTTGTGTCATATCATCTCTTTGGGTAACAGCGTAGACATTTAATCTAAGTGTGTTTTAGTTTGCCTCACCAAAGCCAGTGTAGGAACAGAGCTGTGCAGTTAGCATGAAAGTTCATCCAAGAAGAACAATGAAATGAGACCAGCTAAAGTTTAGTATTACGTATATCATATCTGAAATCTGACACTTGACACTATCTAAAAACTAACTTGCACTTACAATTTGGATAATATTTTCTATGGTGAATTCACACGAGTTTTTATTTCTTATAATATGTTACATGAGGGCATTTTTATGCAGAGCTACATGTATTTACAATATGCAGAATTTAGATTTTTAAGAGGTAGGAGTGGTACAAACTTTTGGGGAGATATTTAAATCTCCAAAAATTATTTCCTTAAAGTTTCACCAGGATATTATTCTTGGAAAATTGTTTAAAACTAAATTTTTGTACTGGTTATTTTAAGTGACAATTTGGCTGTATTATCTCAGGAGGAACTCAGCCATTAGAAGAGTGGTTTTCCTCTCAAATTCATTTTCTTATATTTATGCGGAATTTAGTTATTTTAAATAATTTGCTGCCAAAGTTAAATAGTTTATTCATAAAATTAAATAACTGTGGGCATCTTAACAACCAACAAAACCAGCATCTCATAATGGTTAGAGTTAGTAGCGCTTGAGTTATTCTACTTGGATTTGTATCCTGTTTGTACCCCTAGCCAACTGGGTGATCTTGGTCAACTCATTCAACTTCATATACATACCCATATCCATAAGTATGTTTTATGAGACTTGTTTCCTTATTTATAAAATGTAGATAAAATAGCAGGTCTCATAAAGTTGTTTTATGTGTTGAAATGTGAAAAGAGTTGTACATATTTATTATGATGTTTAAAACATTGTAAATACTTATGCACTTTTTAAACTGCTTCAAGCATATGCATACATTTATTCATTTTTTTAATTTTTATTTTTTGAGACAGAGTCTCGCTCTGTCACCCAGGCTGAAGTGCAGTGGCATGATCTCAGCTCACTGTAACCTTCATTTCCCAGATTCAAGTGATTCTCCTGCCTCAGCCTCCCAAGTAGCTGGGATTACAGGCACACGCCACCATGCTCAGCTAATTTTTTTTTTTTTTTTTTTTGAGATGGAGTGTCACTCTGTCACCCAGGCTGGAGTGCAGTGGCGCGATCTTGGCTCACTGCAACCTTCGCCTCCCGGGTTCACGCCATTCTCCTGCCTCAGCCTCCTGAGTAGCTGGGACTACGGGCACCTGCCACTACACCCGGCTAATTTTTTGTGTCTTTAGTAGAGGTGGGGTTTCACCATGTTGGCCAGGCTGGTCTCAAACTCCTGACCTCAGGTGATCTGCCCGCCTTGGCCTTCCAAAGTGCTGGGATTACAAGCATGAGCTACTGCACCCGGCCCACTCATGCATTTATTAATGCTGGCTTCTGGATGCTAGATATCTTCAGTTGATGTAGCTTTCTGTAGCTACAACAATTTTAGTGGATTTTGCTCTGATGATTAATTCAAACCTAGAAACCAACAAAAACTGCCTTCTTCATTTGTGTGAATGAAGGCACAATTAGACAGCTTTGAGGTTTCATACAGTTTATTTCCAGTTATACTGAGAAGTTGTTGCTTTTAATAGTAAAATTAATATTCTTTTATCTTTTTTGCTTAAATTCAAGTTATACCGTATGAAGATACATGTGTTTTAGGAGTTTTTGAGTCTGGGGGGATCAAAGTGTTTGAAAGTATTATATAACCATAAAAAGATCAGATATAGTGATATGATATCCATGTTGTAAGAAATTATTTGTCCTTTACTGGCAGGCCTTATTCCCTAAGTAGCCTTTTGAAAAAAATTTCCGATTTATCCTGCTGCTTCTTAGTTGCTCGAGTATTTTAAAATAGGCAACTTTTTGAATGAAGATTTCAAATGCCTGTGTTTTTTATCAATAAGTTTATTGTCTGACTATCGTTCTCTCAGATTGTGTCGTACGTAAGGTGTGTCTATTTTTATGTTTTCTAATTTAATACTTTTCCATCTTATTCTTGGATATTCACACACTGCTTGTATTAAACCTACACTCACTGGAAGATAACAAGGCATGAATAATTTTCCTGACAGCAAATCAGCATTACTCTTCCTGAAAGTTTGAGTTGCAAGATTATAAAACATTAACACTTCTGATTTTAAGGACCATTGAATTTGGGGGGTTAATTGTTTTCTGTGAAGACAGATTTAAATCAGATAATGGCCACAGTCCTTTGTACCCAGAAATGGATATTTTTCTAGTCTTGTAGAAAGATATTTGCACTTTGGCATCAAAGTACATTTAATATGTAAGGGATGATGCCAACTCATGGCATTCGGCCTGTTGAAGTTATTTTTTATAAATTAAATTCATGTCTACTGGAGCAACTTTTTTTCGCACAATTATCCCTACTTTTAAAAAGTATTATTATTTGTAAACCATCTGCTCTGTGTTAGATACCATGTCAGGTCATATAAAAATTAGGAGAGAATAAATTGATTATATTGTATTCAATTCTGTTGTATGTCTCATTTAATCATGTCTAAATTATAATGTAAGCATTTATCTGATTTTATTAGTGATGAACCTGATACTCAGATAAATAAGTGACCTGCTTAAGGTCAAAACTTTGAGATACAGAATCCTTGGACTTTCTCTTAGAAAAACAACATAAAATTTATTTCTTGCCATGCTTTGTAGAGTACTTTAATATAAAACCTAGCTGTGATTAAAAATGAGTGATGATGATACAAATAATATTTTTTACCACCTGCCATTTACTGATCTAAATGTTTTCTGTCTATAAAAACATTTAATGTTCAGCACAACTCTGTTGGGTAGGTATTACTATTATTACCCATGGTAATAATCAGATGAACAATTTGAAGCACAGAGATGTTAAGTCACTTGCCTGACCTGAGGTCACACAGTTTATTAAAGAAGAGTTGAACTATGATTTTATAGCCTGCCATTGAAATACTTTTATTTCATACTAATGCGCTCTTTTGAAAGTGATTCAGTTAATGAACCTGAACATGGTAATGATTGAGATGGAAGACTCAAAGAGCAATAAGTCTTTTACCTAGCATCCTATAGATTTTTCATTTATCACAAAGTAAATAAAACGAAAGTATTCTTTGTCCTATATGAACTGGGGCTCAAGAACTCATGAAGTCAGATTAACTGCTACTAAGATCAATCAGTCTAACTAAAGTTTATGGTTTAGGCATATGAAATACAAAGTTGATCATTTTATTTAAAAAAATGTAGCAAAAAATATAGCTTAGAAAAGCTAAAAAAGAAAAAACAGTTTTGTTTGCTGGAGGCCAGATTTACAAGCGATTTTTCTTTTAGAACAGACAATATTAATAAAATTCTAAGACTGTGTTTTTACATTTGGGGAATTTTTTTAAATGGGCACATATTGTAAAAACATGCATATTACACAAAATTTATTAAGTGAGCTTACACAGTTATACAACTAATGAATTATTAATCGTTTATTTTCTTGTCTACTTCTTGATATGATTATATAATTTTTACATAATTGAAATCAATTTATATCAAATATTTGATATTTATGACAACATGAAAAGTGCTTATGATATAACTAATTTTAAGGGCTGCATTTGGTGTGTCATAATATACAAAATTCATTTTGAATCTAGATAGATTTTAGTTTTTCCCCTGTATTTTGAGAAATACTACACTAAGCAAAAAATTACCACAAATGGTGCATTTGGCTTTTTTCTTTTTATATTTAAGGTGAATTCCTCGAGAGAGGATTACTGGGTCAAACTATACAAACATTTTTCCAAATTACCTCCCAAAAGATATGTACTTTATTTTCTTTCTTAAAGGATCCACTTACTGGCTAGATACATTTTGCTCTGTACTTCATCCTAGGAAAGGACAAACAATCTATTTTTCAAACCTTTCACCTTTATAGTATTTTAACATAGGGAGTTTCTCATCTAAACATTTCGGACCCAGGTAATAGAGTTTGCATCAATCCTTATGTTAGAAAACTCAGGATCCTTTAGCTAACCTACAGGAAGTATTTTTGAAGGTGCTTAGACCCAGGGAAGAATTAGACCCAGGGAAAATGGTCTATTATATATTTAAAGTGGACTGCAAACTAAAATTTGTCTTGTCTTTATAGCAGCATCAGTAGAATTCTACAACTTTCGCACAGCATTTGTAAAATAAGCAAAATGTGCAGTGTGGTTCACTGGAAATTACTGATGTGATTCCAGTATTTTGGGATGTATCGGAATTCTTCAAACTGAAATTTGGTGTTTTTTCTTATATGCCCACTTAGTTTTGTCATGTTTACCTATGAATTTATTTATACTGCATGTTTACTAAAGTGTTTACAACATAAACTAACATCTCACATTTTTAAAAAGTAAACAGTGTTAGAGATTATCCCTGAACTGTTCAATTTACATACTTACACATGCACAAATACTATGATTATTCCTTCCAGGAGCAGCTTTTAAAAGTGCACAGCCTGTGCAGTTGGAGAGTTCTTTGGAATTCCAAAGCCCCCTGCTCTTTATTGAACTAAGGTTTAACTGGTGGTGTTATGGGCTCATCTCTGTGTCAGGTGTCCAGAATTCAGCAGCAAATAAAATGGGCATAGTCCTGACCCTTAAGAGCTTCAATATAGTGGAAGATTTGGAACAATAACAAAAGACATCGTTGTTCCATGTAATGGGAACAATGACAGGAGCAGTAGGGGGCATGGTGAGAGCAGTTAGGATACTGACCAAAAACATTTCTAGGGTCAATGAAAGTATCCCAGGTGCATGAAAATAATAACATTTATTGATAACATTTTCCAGGCAGCATGCCAACCACTTTACAAGCATTATCTCATTTAACATTTATATAGTTATCTGAGATAACATATTTCCATTATCCTCATTTTAAAGAGGAGGTGATTGCAAATTAGAGAAGTTAAACAACTCCTTCAGGTTCACACTGTAAGAAATGATACAGTCCCAGTTCAGACACAGGCAGAGTTAAAAGTATGAGCATTTATTGTTGAACAAAAACTTGAAAGATAATTGAGGTGTTAATCAGAAGGAGTGAGAGGTTGGGGAAGGAAGAAAAGAAAGAGGCCAAAAAAAAAAAAAAAAGAAAGAAAAGAAACTATGCCAAGTCTCAGAAGCCAGAAAGAGCATGACAAACTCAAGGAAATTTAAGAAGGTCATTATGGATGTTTCTTTTAATGTGAAAGACAAAATCACATGCTATAAGGCCATAAAGGAAAATAATGATCAGTTCATGAAGGATCTTTTAAGATAACAAGTTTGAACTTTATTCTGAGGGAACTGTAGGACCACTGAAGTTTTATTAAGAAACGTGACCTTTTACAGTTTGCTTTTTACAATGTTTCTCATGACTACCATTTGTGTATTGGAGTAGAGGGAACGAACAAAACTGGGAAGAGTTAGGAATAGTAATTTAGGTACTAGATAATAGCAGCCAGGCTGGGAAAGTAAGGATGATATCAAGAAGACATATTTATGGATTAAAAAGACTTAATGATTGGTTTGGAGTCAATGATTGGATGTTTGTGTAGGAAGGGAGAGGTTTCAGGAATGCAGGTATGTTTCTGGGATGGGAGTGAATTCATGGCACCATTCATTTCTATAAGTAAAATGGATGATAAAATTTTGTGGGGGAGGATGATGAGTTTGCCCTTGGACATATTAAGTGACTGCAGACATGTCTAATTTATAGTAGGACATATGAATGCACAGTTCAAGAAAGATTAAACAGGGCATCAGAATTTGTAATTTACATCCCATAACAGTATTCATGTGGGTTTCATGTCCATGCATAGGTGTCCAATCTTTTGGCACCCCTGGGACACATTGGAAGAAGAAGAACCATCTTCGGTCATACATAAAATACACTAACACTAACAATAGCGGATGAGCTAAAAAAAAAAACAAAACAAAAAAACAAAAAAAAATTAAAAAATCTCGTAAGTTTTAAGAAAGTTTACAAATTTGTGATGGGCGGCATTCAAAGCTGTCCTGGGCCACGTGCGGCCTGTGGGGTGCAGCTTGGACAAGCTTGCATTAGATATTATGAGAAACCCTTGTCTCGCATCAATGTATGCAAGACAAGAAGCTTGCAAAGTGACTAAGAAGGACCTTACAAATAATAGGAGAAAAAGCCTGGAAAGTGCAGTGTTGCAGCAATGAAAATAAACAATTGGGAAAGGAAAATATTAAGAGTCAACTACTGATAGGAGAGATATTGGGTGAAAAGTAATTTTGGTGTGAATAGATTATATTGAGAGTTGAGGTAGAAATCAGGCTAACAGGGTAGTATGAGTGGAAGGAAATGTTGTCATCCATTATGGATAATTTGGGGAAGAAATTTGGCTTTGTTGGGATAGGATAGGCTAAAAGGTTATGTGATGACAAAGAGGGCTTTTCGTTTTTGTTTTAAAAAATAAGAGAAATTTAATCATTTTAAAATAGCAATGGAAATATATTCAGGGAGGTTCCTGGAAAGGAGTTTGGGCTGGGGGAAGAGAGGATTCAAAAATTACTTTCCAGTGTAGACCAGAGGAAGGGGATGTGGATAGAAGGTGTCCATTACATAGCATCTACTGTCCTTGAGAAATGAAAAATGAGGTCATCATCTGGTTACATTGACGGGAGTAGAAGAGAACAAGATTATTTAAATGCTCCAGAATAATGGTTTTCAGCTCTGGCTATGAAAACCAAACATCAGACAATTTAAGTTAGAATCTCTAAGAGGTAGCATCTAGGAATTAGTACTGCAAAAGCTTTCCAGGTGATCACATTGTGTATCCATGGTTGAGAACTATTAAGAGGATTTTTTACCTATCTTTTCAGAGGAGAAAAGGAGCTGTCTTGCTGTGTGACCAAGGATGGATTTCTTAGCATTTCTGTTTCGCTTGCAAAATGGGGATAATAGGGAATAACCTCACTAAGTTGCTGTGAGGAATAGTTGAGCAAAGAGATGTAAAGCAACTACCATACTCTCTGGAATATAGGAAGTACACAATGAATATTGATTGTGTTGTTCTTTGTGTCCAAATAGAAAAGAATCTTAGAAATGTATTTCATTTCTAATATCTGGCTGTTCTATGTACTCAGGACATTAGGATAGTTGTATTGACTTCATTGGAATGGAACAGGTAGGGAATAGATATTCTAGATGTCCTTACTTCCTTTTGTACTATTGTAATAATTCATTCTCAGAGTTACAGGATGCATAGCTGCATATGGCTTATTTAGATGATTGCCATTGTTTTTAATATTTAGACAAATGAAAGTATAGGATTCTTTCCAGAAAGAAAGTCTCTGTATTGTGTGGATAATTCTATAAGCACAAAAAGTAAGATTTTTACTGAAGAAACAGACATGAAACCAAACTGTTTGGATCATCAACTTGTATTATCTGTCACTGAAATGCATTACATCATCTTTGACATACAAAATTTGAATCTGTGTATGATGCATACACACACATTTATACACACACATAGACATATGCTATATACATATATACTCAAATTACAAGCTAAAGATTTAGTTTCTGTAATATAAAAATAACCTATTGAAACTTTTATTGCTCCATGTAACCCATACTTATAAAAATATATAACTTTTTGAGGTATGTATTGCAGAAGTGATTGCTAACTAGGCTTTTGTCTATGTGTTCATTTTATAAGTACAAGTGTCTGTGTGACTTTTTTAAAACTTGCGCTGTGTGTGTGTTTGTGTGTATTTTTTCGTTCACAAAAATGGTATACATCCTTTTTTTAGTATCAGAAGTACTGCCTTGTATCTAAATCATATTCTGTGAGCCCTCCCCACAAGTTGTGTTTTTATACCTTGCTTTTATACCTTGCTATTCAGAGTGTGGTCCATAGACCAGCAGTATCAGTATCACCTGGGTGCTTATTGGAAATGCAGAATCTCAGGGCTCTTCACAGACCCCCAGAATTAGAATCTGCATTTTAATGAGATCCTTTGGGTGATTTGTGTTCACAGTAATGTTTGAGAAGCCCAAGTGCCTCAAGGGAAACCTTTTCTTCTCTAGTAGACATTTTCTAATGAGCTCAGAGGAAGGAGAATGTTTATTCCTTTAGGAAGAAAGGGTGCACCTAGTTTTAATTGCTTAACTATAAAATATGCATAACTAATTTATAAGGGAGAAAGTAATAAGGGTTACATTTTAGCTAGTCGGCTGCAAAATAATAATTCCTTTATTTTAATAATAAACAGTTGTATCTCCTTCCTTTTGTATAAGGCATCCCTTCTTACCCTGAACTAGTTACATCTTCATTCTGCAGTACTTACTGTCTGAACCAATGCCTTTATATGGAAGATCTCCTGTTTTCAGGGAGGTAAACAGAAACCGCTGTGGTATGGCACAAATAGGGCATGCCTGCCCTCCACTATTTCCTTTTTTGGCATAAAACTATCTTCAATAATGTATTACTTAGCCTGTATTTATCAGGCAAATGCAGACCATAATAGTTAATAAATTTTTAAAAACCAGAACAATAATACCAATATATCTGTAAACCTCCACTCAGCTCAAATGAATCAGAATTGCTATTAATATAATGCTGTTGTAAGAATCATACGCTGTCTTTCTAGTAGCTTAGTTATTTAATAATAGCATGTACATCCCCACAACACAGATATGACACAGATTATTTACAAGCCGTTTTTATTCACATACAACTCTAACATTTTTTTCTTGTCACAGATGGGAAGAGATATCCTGGATGTGAGGCAGGCCCTGAGATGGAGGTTAGCATGCAGGATGTTTGTTAAGTGTGGTTATTAGAATCAAGAGAAGTGAAAGAACAGAAAACAGGAGTGGGTACAGGGAGGAGTTGAGTGAGGCTACAGTGCCTGTGACAGCCTCTGTGGACTCCATGGAGAGCTCTGAGGTGGGATGGCTCTTCAGGCTTGTCTCAAGTTGGGATATGGGGCTGACCTTTTTATATCTGGAGTATGAGTGTCCCTGCAAGGAGGAAAGTCCTCAAACGCAGCAGTTTCCTTCCTTTGAGAGCTTCTAAAGCTATGCTTAAGTGTAGCACAAAGTGAGCTGTAACTCTCACACCAGCTGGGGGGAATAAATCTTCATTCTTGAAGAAGAGTCTGGCTGGTGCATCATAGTATCCGTCATATTTCTCCTTGAGATGTAAGTCTAAAGAAATACAAGGTCCTTCAGTATATCTTGATACTCAAAAAGAGGTTAGTACTGTTCACCATAGTTTTAGTCTTAGGAGTTTTGGTTGGTCTTTGAAAATTGCCCATTTATTAATCTAATACTTAGTGAGAACCCTCTATGGGCAGTTCTGTATTGTACAATTTCTTAGTGTTAGAAAGTTACATAGAAATCACAATTCGTCAAGAATAATAAAGCTTAGTGAAAGAGACTTTAAATTCATTAAACAAATATTTCTAAGCACCAAATGGTGCCAGTCACTGTGCCAGGCCTTGAGTTTAGGGTGAACAAAACCAACATGTTCTCAGACCTCATGGAACTTATCAAGGATGTAGAGGCAGATATGAAACAAATAGTCATGCAAATAGGCCCATAATTATACATTTTGATAGGAGCTATGAAAGAAAAGCAAAATATGCCATGCAAGAGCAATTTGCATAAAAATGGATTGAGGGGAATTATTGAGAAAGTGTCAGGTAAGATGAGACCTGGCAATAAGTGATGGCAAGAGTGGGGAGAAGAGAACTTGAGACAGAGGGAATAGAATATGCTAAAGCTGGTAAAGAGTTCAGGTTTGCTCCTTTTCTACCCACCTACCCCACCAAAACCCCAAAACTATGGCAGGTGGTATTGTGTCCGGAATTGGTGGGTTGTTGGTCTCACCGACTTCAAGAATGAAGCCGCGGACCCTCACAGTGAGTGTTACAGTTCTTAAAGGTGGCATGTCCGAAGTTTGTTCTTTCTGATGTTCAGATGTGTTCAGAGTTTCTTCCTTCTGGTGGATTCGTGGTCTTGCTGGCTCAGGAGTGAAGCTGCAGACCTTTGCAGTGAGTGTTACAGCTCATAAAGGCAGTGTGGACCCAGAGCGTGAGCAGCAGCAAGATTTGTTGCAAAGAACGAAAGAATAAAGCTTCCACAGTGTGGAAGGGGACCCTAGCGGGTTGCCACTGCTGGCTGGGGCAGCCTGCTTTTATTCTCTTATCTGGCCCCACCCACATCCTGCTGATTGGTCCATTTTACAGAGAGCCGATTGGTCTGTTTTTACAGAGAGCTGATTGGTCCGTTTTGACAGGGTGGTGATTGGTGCGTTTGCAATCCGTGAGCTGGGCACAAAAATTCTCCACAGCCCCACTAGATTAGCTAGATACAGCGTGTCGATTGGTGTATTTACAAACCCTGAGCCAGATACAGAGTGCTGATTGGTGTATTTACAAACCTTGAGCTAGATACAGAGTGCTGATTGGTGCATTCATAATCCCTTAGACATAAAGATTCTCCAAGTCCCCACCAGATTAACTAGATACAGAGTGCTGATTGGTGCATTCACAAACCCTGAGCTAGGCACGGGGTGCTGATTGGTGTGTTTACAAACCTTGAGCTAGATACAGAGTGCTGATTGGTGTATTTACAATCCCTTAGCTAGACATAAAGGTTCTGGAAGTCCCCACCAGATTAACTAGATACCGAGTGCCGATTGGTGCATTCACAAACCCTGAGCTAGACACAGGGTGTTGATTGGTGTGTTTACAATCCCTTAGCTAGACATAAAGATTCTCCAAGTCCCCACCAGACTCAGGAGCCCAGCTGAATTCACCCAGTGGATCCCGCACCGGGGTGCAGGTGGAGCTGACTGCCAGTCCAGCGCCCTGCGTCCGCACTCCTCAGCCCTTGGGCGGTTGATGGGACTGGGCGCCGTGGAACCAGGGGCGGCGCTCGTCAGGAGGCTCCGGCTGCGCAGGAGCCCACGGAGAGTGGGAGATGCTCAGGCATGGCGGGCTGCAGGTCCCGAGCCCTGCTTCCCCGGGAGGCAGCTAAGGCCCGCGAGAAATCGAGCACAGCAGCTGCTGGCCCAGGTGCTAAGCCCCTCACTGCCCGGGCGGGCAGGGCTGACCGGCCGCTCCCAGTTCGGGGCCGGAGCCCACACCCACCCGGAACTCGCGCTGGCCGGCAAGCGCCGCGCGCAGCCCCCGTTCCCGCCTGCGCCTGTTTGTCCACAGCTCCCTGCAAGCTGAGGGAGCCGGCTCCGGCCTTGGCCAGCGCAGAAAGGGGCTCCCACAGTGCAGTGGCGGGCTGAAGGGCTTCTCAAGCGCGGCCAGAGTGGGTGCCAAGGCCGAGGAGGCGCCGAGAGCGAAGGAGGGCTGTGAGGGCTGCCAGCAGGCTGTCACCTCTCAGTATAGCGGACAGGAAGAAGAATGTTGCCAGGCAGGTAAGGCTGAAGACTTAAGCTGGACTATCTCAGGTAGAGCCTAAGGCGGCTGTTGTCCAGAATTCAGGAGACAAGTCTTGACTGTTTTTAATAATATGATTAGTTTACAAAAAAAAAAAAAAAAAGCCCCAAAACAAAAACCTATCTGCCATGTAGAAAATGGATTCAGCCCAGATTGTTGATGGATAGAATGCAAATATTCAGAGGATGCAGTAAGACCACCCAAGAGGGCATCTAATCAAACAGAGGGTCAGTGCCATGCTTGAGCAGAGACTTAAGTATGAGTGAGTCTCACTGTACCATTGATGGGAAGCAAAGGATTCTAGGTCCAGGAAAACAGTAACTTGGAATTAACAGAGACTGGAAACTGTCTGCTGTTCTGAGGTTCCACTTAGAATAATTAGCTGTATAAAGATAACAAAGGAACATGGGGCAAAAGAGAGGGCAAAGGCTAAGTGTTTGGGCTCCTGAGATTAAGGTTAAGAATTTTTCCTTTTATCTGAAAACTAAAGCACTAATGAAGGCTTTAAAGCAGAAAAATGACCATCAGCCTAATGAGCATATTAGAAAGATAACTTTGTTAGTCCTGAGAAATAAAGTTTGAAGAGTGATTGGTAAGACTTGACGTAGGGAAATGGTTAGACAGACATTTCAGTAATCCAGATAATAAATAAAGAAGGCTTATTTTGAGACATTGAAACTAAAGATTGAGGAACAGAATCTAAAAATGTTTCATGTGAATCTATATATGTCTATTTTTATTTGCCAGTTTTATTTGATAATCCAAAGTCATAGGGCAATTTTGATAGTTGGAAACCACAGTTACCCTATTTTAGACTGAAAATACAAATATAAATTTTGTGTAACATTGCTGTTAGGGTGATATTGTGAGCATCAGCATTGGTATGTGAGTAGCAGGTACAATTTAATGTAAGTTTTAATAGGAGACTAAGTAAAACATTGTTATATAAATATTTTAGTAAAGTAAAGAATCTTGTATTCTGAAGTTAAATGACATACTTTTTTTTGTTTTTGCATAAACATTGTTTAGGATCATCTGTGTCCTTTATCATTTCTCTCACTGCAGATCTAAGAAGTTTGACCAACTTTTAATAGAGGCCCTTACAGTATGCTAAAAAAAAGCATTCCAAGATAAATAAAAACTTGTCACAGAAACAACTATACTGTGACCTGTTGTGTAAAAGGAACCATAGATTTGTCACTTACTACCTATACAATCTAGGGCAAACTGTTTAATTTTTAGGGCCTATAAGTTGGTCAGGGCATATATATTGCACCATTCTACAACATAAAACTTTAAAAATGAGAGTTTGAGTGATTTTTAAAAAATTTAGATGTCAAGTGAATAGTAGAACCAGGTCTAAATGAAGGTTCCATTTAATTATGATACTAATAGAAATATCTATGTGGGCAAAGATTAAGATCATATATTCAAAATTATCCTGCATTTGCAGAGTTTTATGGGGTGCCTGACATAGTCTCTTTATTTCTGTGTACTACAGTTTTTATCTGAGAAGCATTTCTTGTTATGAAGAAGATAAGCAGAAGTGTTATGTTTCCCTAGGTTGAGATCAAAGGAACTAAATTGGTTTTGACTTCCACCATTTCAGTGTGACCTCAATTTTAATTTAAAATTAGAAGCACATAGGGAAATTATTTGCCATCTATCTTACAGCCCGGAGCTTAAAAAAAACTGATTAGATATAAGAATATTCATTTATATTCAGGTTCTGGAACCAACCCTTTGGCTCTATTTATATCCTTACAGTTTAATAAAATGATAGTTGTTATTTCATGGGTAAATAGAAAAGAGTTATCATTTATTTATTTATTTGTTTGTTTGCTTGTTTACTTATTTGAGATGGAGTCTCGTTCCCTTGCCCAGGCTGGAGTGCGGTGTTGCGATCTCAGCTCGCTGCAACCTCCACCTCCTGGGTTCAAACGATTCTCCTGCCTCAGCCTCCTGAATAGCTGGGATTACAGATGCCCACCACCATGCCTGGCTAATTTTTGTGTTTTGAGTAGGGACGGGATTTCACTGTGTTGGCCATGCTGGTCTTGAACTCCTGACCTCAGGTGATTCCCCCACCTTGGCCTTTCAAAGTGCTGGGATTACAGGCGTGAGCTACTGCACCCAGCCTAGAAAAAGATTTATCAAACAAAAGGAACGAGGACCTTCAGCCTTACTACGCTGTGAGCACATCTTTTACAAATTACAATGATTGCATTAAAACAATACTTATATGGGTAGACATTAAAGGAAAATCAGTGCCTCAAAAAAGGGGATAGTAAGGCTAACATAGGTTAATAACCTCCTGAGCATACAATGTAGCTGAACATTTTTCTCACTGAAATTACCAGAAGAAGTCGGCCATTGTTCTTTGGTTTGGGAATTAAACAAAAGAATTTGTTTGAAGTGATGGATAATTTCAGTATATACTTGGGTTTTGCCATATAGATAACCAGCTAATGCTTCTGACTTTTCTGCATGGATTGTTTAAGTGGCACACATCAAAGGGGTAATAGTTTGGGTTTTAATTATAATCCATTACAAACTCACATTGGGATTTTAGGCAAGTGTTAAAATTTGCTCAAGCCTCAATATTTTTTTTCAGTTATAAAATGAGGATATTAATACTGGTTTTCTGTAACTCACAAAATTGTAATGACAATTAAATGAGGTGTTTATGATGAATGGGAAAGCATTTGAAATAAAGGGAAGTGCTATGCAAATAAAGTAGTAATACCCCCTTAGATCACTTAAGACATGACTGTCTCTGCTGGTTCACAGAGAGAAGTATTTAATATATCCTGATGATAAAGGCCGACAGTACTGCATTAGATATTGTATGTGACCTAATTTTTTAAAAAAACCTATGCATTAGTTTCATTGAGACCACCAGTCCCTTGAAACTTCAGCTTTTATAGTTTCTTGTCAGTAGAAACATCCTGTCTTAGTTCAGTTTTTGTTGCTACAATGGAATATCACAGACTGGTTAATTTATGTAGAAAAGAAATTTATGTCTCACAGTTTTGGAGGATGAGAAGTCCAATATCAAGGTGCTGGCATCTAGTGAGGGCCTTCTTGTTGCATCATCCCATGGTGGAAGGGTGGAAGGGCAAAAAAGCATGTGTGAGAGAGGGTGGAAAGGGACTGAACTCATCGTTTTATCAGGAACCCACTCCTTCAATAACAAACCCATGCCTGAGGTATTGGCATTAATCCATTCATGAAGGCAGAGCCCTCTTGATCTAATTACCTCTGAATAGTCCCACTTCTCAACACTATTGCATTGGGGATTTTTTCCAATACATGAACATTGGGGATGCATTCAAACCCTACCACACCCTCACCACCATCCTTTAATTTTCCTGACTCAGATAGAATAGTCCACAAAGACAGCTACACCCTGGTCAACATCCACAATTCATTTCCTGGTTGGCTTCAGTGCAACCATCTGGCATCAGAAGCTGCTCTGGAACAAGCCACCTATCTACTTCCCTATGACTACGACCAATCCTAGTGTTGCCATAGAAAATCGCCCAACTCTGAAGATTCGTGCCATTCTGATGACATTTTACAACAGGCTAGCAACAACACCTAGAAGATTTCCACATCCATGGGTCAGTTCCCCTACTTATTTTCTGTAATGGCTGCATCAGACCTCATGCAACTTCCTAAAGATCAGCATTCGTCCCCCCCACAACCTGTAATTGACAACAGATGGTGTTATTTGTTTTCACTGGGAAATCATCATTAGTTGTCTGCTCTACCTGAAACATTCTTTCCATATCAACTTTGTCTACTTCATCTACACACCTCCCATTTATTCTTGAGGTTACAACCTGAGGAAAATGTCCTTGATCCAAGTCGATCTGTTTTCTCACACTGGAGGACACATATGCTTATAATTGCTGCTTCCTTTTCATGATTTCTCTAACTCAATGAAGGCAGAATTGCCCCCTTCACGGTTGTCTCCTTAATGCCTATCACTGTGTCTGACTCATAGTTAAGTGTTCAATAAATATTTATTGCGTAAAAAATAGTGATGTCATTCATTCTCCCATCCCCCTCCAAATCTTATTCTTCTCTCTTTTGTGGCTCTCTTCAGGTTACCTTTTTGTTACCTTTAACTTTGACTTAATGTAATATGTATTTATTAAGTACCTGTCACTCTTCTAGGCATATCAGGAATTTATAAAACACATAGTTTTGTTCTTTGAAGGATGTTAGAAAATGAAATAGATATGTGTGGAATACGTTATAATAGCTCATATGAATTTAATACTTACTATGTTACAAGCACAGTGCTTATCACCATGCCCATTATCTCATTTAATCATCACTATGTTTAATCAACATTACATGTTAATTCCTATGTAATAATGTATTAGTTTTCTCTAGATTATGCTCTGGTGACATAATCCCAGAATTTCAGTTGTTTAGAACAATAAAAGCTTATTTTTCACTTACAATGTATGTTGGCTGTGGTTCAGCTGTGATTCTGCTCTGTGTCTTCTTCACTTTGGGAACTAAACAGAATGAGCAGCCCTATTCAAGATATGTCTTAGTCCTTCTTAGGGGTTACCGACATTCGGACCACAGTAGGACTTGACATTCTTGTGTCAGAAGGAAAAGAAAGAAGTGGCAGAAACAGTTAACATCATCCCTGCTCAAATTTTGCTGACCAGAGGAAATCACATGGCCACTCCTAATCCCCATGTTTTGATGTGTTATACTTATGAAGAGATGCTGTTTGCTCTGGGGGCATGATCAAGAGAATTACATGAAAAGAGGCAAGAATGTATTATTAAGGAGTGGGAAGCCAGCCACAGTGGTGAGCTCCTGTAGTCCTAGCTACTTAGGAGGCTAGCATGGGAGGATCATTTGAACCCAGTAGCTCCGGTCCAGCCTGGGCAATAGAGTAAGTCCCTATCTCTAAAAAAAAATTTAAAAAAAGAAATTATAAAAAAAGATGAGGGAGGTTGGGCAGAATCTCCCATGCATGTTTGAGTATTAAGAAAAGTGACATGGAAAGAAGAAGGGAGAATAATAATTCCTAAGGACTAGATCTTAACTGTATTTAATATAGGGTTTAAGAATTTGTGAAGGGACTTGGAATTGTAAATAAAAGGAAAATCAAGTTCTAATATGCAAGAATATGAGTAGTGGGAGTTAATGAGAGTGCTCAGTAATGCCAAATGCATGTATTCAGGCATAAAGATCATTAATTTGGCCAGCAGAAGGAGGGTGACCAAAATTTCAAAGGATTTGCTCTGTTTAAGTAATCTCCAAATATTTGTTATGTCGAAGTATATTACAGGTAAATGGCTGGATCTAATTTTCAGCATTGGAGATGCTCAATGATTACAGTCGTAATTGGGCTTCAGGTGACAAATAGTGGGCAATTTTGCCAACTCATGCTTTACCGTGTCTTAATTAAAGTGATGTTGTGCCTCAACCAGCCTGACCAGTCATGGTGAACACAGATACTCAATCATTTACTGCTGGGGAAAGTTCAGGTTTGCTATTCCAAAAGACTGAAAGCCCAGTCTTTCAATTTCTCCATTCTTCCCTCAAAGCTGTATACTGTATTTGAGCCATACAATGGCAACCAGATTCTTAATCTTATTTAAAAATTGTTGATACTCTGAAGGGCGGGATATAAGCTAATCTTATAATTTAGAAATTGGAATAGACAAAATTTGGGGGCAAAGTTTATGGCCCAATTAGGGAAACAATTAGGTTATCTTGCCCTCTCATCGTTGTTTGAAGAAGTATATTGTAAGCATCTACAACATACATCTATCATTAGATGGAAAGTATTCACATGTAATCAGATCTTTATGATTTAAAAATTTGAAATTCAAATTGAAGAAAGTTTTAACTTGCATTTGCCAAAGATTTCGTCTAAACAACAATTTTCTTAGAGTATCTTTATATATGTTAACAATACCACAGTGGTGTCCACTATGTATCATTTTGTTCCATGTGTCCTGGCACAGGCCACACAGTGTCATGACTGCTAGTTGTTGCTGTCATTCAAAAACTCAGTTATTAATGTCTTCTTGAATCAGAAACAGTGATTCATAGTTTGATAAAATATTCTGTTGCCATTAGCCGCTTGATGATTCCTTTATTTCTAAAATGTAGCATCAATTCGGTGCCTTGGTTTTCATATTACATGCATGGTTATGTCTTCATATCCATCCTTCAATGTTTAACTTCAGATTTAATGTATGCCAGCATTAAGCCAAGGATTTTGTGTGCTCCTAGCCAAGAGCTTCCTGTGAACCTTTCATTGGAGCCTCTTTGGTGGCCAAGATGTGAAGGAAGGTTTGGGCCATCAGAATCAAGTGGATGGCTGTGTGCTGGGATGAGGACAACAACAGATCAATCTGTGAGTCAGTCAGGCTACTGCCAAGAGTAGAGCAGCCCTGGATATCTAAGTAATAAGTTAAATTTCAGTCGCATTTAGAATCAGTGTTAAAAACCTATTCAGATATTGTCTGTGGTGAAAAGTGTCCAACTGGATGACTGAGTTTGTCAAAGGAAACAAAACATAAAATTCACAGCCTTTTAAAACATCAGTACCAGGATCAAAAAGAGCAATGTAGCTCCTTATGCTTGACCTGTGAGTACAGGGAATTACCTACTCATCTGTGAGTTGTGCTAGATGCTCCCCTGAAAGCCCTTAAGGCTTGGTCATTCTGAGATTCCATGTTTGCCATCCGAAAGCTGAAGAGATGTGTCACTGTGCCCTTTATCTGCCTCCTCAGATGCTTTCTGACTGAATACACAGTTCTGAGTCATGGCTACTTCCACCCTTCACTTCATGTGTGAAGACTTTGACTTACTTATGAAATTATTAGTATTAGTTTTAATGTACTTAAAGCTGTTTGCTAATTCATTCAAAAAAATAAGGTATCCATTTCTGTTAGCAGCCTACCTCATTGTGATGATGATGCAGCTAACCACTATACCATAAAGAGTACAATGTTTATTCATGTGGCTTATATTTAGAATATTATTGGGCACTAAAATTATTAGGTACTATTTATGATTGTCTAATTGGTAGTATCTAACACAATGCTAGGTGCTGTATAGACATTGTTTCCAATCATATTAGCAGTTTTGTAGATAATGTATCTCTCTCTCTCTCTCTCTGTGTGTGTGTGTGTGTATATATATATAATTAAACTGAGGCTCAGAGATGCTATTATATCAATGTATCAAAATCATTATAACCTAGAGATTTGTACTTCAGGGCTGTGTATCAAAACCTTGATTTTTCCATCCTTTCAACCTATAACAAAAAAAAGAGGCCTGCGGAAGCTACAGTCCCTGGATGGGTCAGGTCTGACCACCATGAAAGGCTTTTTTATTCCCTCCAGTGTGCCTTGTATGTGTGGCCCTTTTCTATGATTGCCTTGAAGAGAAAATTTGGAAAACTCTGAAGTCTACTAAGTTGTGGTACTGGAATTTCAGCTCAAGTCTGCACAGATCCAAAGCTGTGTTATTTTGTGTCATCATGGCCTAGTTTTTTTGTTTTTGCTTTTAAACTCAATCTGATTTTGCTCATGTTCCAAGCTTATGGACATTTGTAATTTTGTGGCCAGTTAAAAGTACTAGAATAGCCATTGTAGAAAAGTAAATGCAAAGAAGAAATGCAAAGTAGATAAAATAAAATATTAGATGTGGCATTCAGAAAAATTGCAAAAATGAGCGACATACAGTACCTTCTGGTTTGTAACACATTTAGAGAACTTAACATGTATTGCAGTAAGAAAAATTGAAATAGAGAGTTTTAGAGAGTCGAGAAAGGACAGGTCACATTCAGGGAGTAGGGGATGATTGAAACATCCAGGTAGACATCCACACAGACTTGATGGACAAGTAGGCTTTTGATAATGGGGAGCATGCAGATGGACACTTGGCAAAAGGAACAGATCAACAGAAATGGAGGTACAATGCCTACTAACTTTCATACAATTCACTTATCTTTCATTCTGAATTTTGCATCTGCAAAAAGTGCACCAAGGTAGGTCCTCACTACTTTATAGGCATCTGAATGATATTTAAGACTGACTGTGATACAATTTATGAGTGGAGCATTTTGCTTGATTAGAAGCAGCATCTCAATCTAGTATGGTTATTTGTATTTGTGCATATGTTTATCCTCGTCTCCCTTTTGGCCATAATGATAATAATTATGTTTCCCAAAATTGCTCTGAGTTTTGCCATTTTCACCCCTATTGAACACTGATAGGATGTAGCTAAGAGATGCAAAACCAGTGAATTCTTAGCTGAATTCTCAGATTCAGCTTATATTGAAAACTTTTTAATTAAAAAGTTATATATTAAGAAGCTCTTTGGGTTTTTTGTAAGTACTGGCATTTTTTAATATAAATCTTTTATTAATCCACTCATTTATATACAATGAACATGAATTTACCCACCATTCCCCAATTACATTGTTCCTCAAGCTGTCTCTATCTCCATCTTGGTCTATGTATAGTATTTAGCACATAATATGCTATATGCAAATATATAAATAATATGCATGCAACCTAAGGAAAAAGCAATAAATATAAATTAGTTTACCAAGCAACTCAGTTATGGTTTTGTAAGACATCCATAAAGAAATTGTGTTAGGAGACAGTTAATAAAGAAACTCTATATGAGACCTAAGAACTGTAGCAAGCTGGTAGGTTTAGTGCAGAAATTGTTTTTTAAAACTGTACTGACTTGATAGCAGCATGCAAGCTCACCAGTTCCTCATTTAAAAAGGACTAATAGGCCGGGTGTGGTGATTCACACTTGTAATCCCAGCACTTTGGGAGGCCGAGGTGGGTGGATCACCTGGGGTCAGGAGTTCAAGAGCAGCCTGGCCAACATGGTGAACCCCGTCCGTACTAAAAATACAAAAATTAGCCAGGTGTGGTGGTGGGTGCCTGTAATCCAAGCTACTCTGGAGGCTGAGGCAGAGAATCGCTTGAACCTGGGAGGCAGAGGTTGCAATGAGCCGAAATTGGGCCACTGCACTCCAGCCTAGGTGACAGAGCGAGACTCTGTCTCAAAAAAAAAAAAAAAAAGACTAATAAAATTTAAATGATCTTAGAAATGCTTTATTATTCACCTAGTTTACCAGAATATTCTACTCTTCACTGTGTATGAGACTGTTCGATCTTTTGAAGGCATATGAGTTGAATCCCTAAAGTTCTTTATTTAGTAACAAGATCATACCAACAGTGGTGCTCTAAAATCATTGCTGTCTGGTAGAACATACGTGAATGATGGAGATGTTTTATATTTGTGCTGTCCAATAGGACAGTTGCTAACCACATTTGGTTTTTGAGCACTTGATATGAGGCTAGTAAGAATGAGGAAGTAAATTTTTACTTTTGTTTAATTTTAATTAATTTTAATTTAAATAGTCATATATGATTAGTGACTAGCTAGTATATAGCTCAGTTTTAACTGATTCATGTCATATTTCTAATGTTTTTGGACAAATGTATCTTGTGAACATTTTATATATGAGCTCATACAAATATGGAAAATGCATTTATAGTCCATGATCTAAAAAATTGTTCTATTTTTATATTATGCTTTCTTAGGTGCAAACTTTATAAATTAGTGAGATTTCAGTTGTCCCTTTTGTGTGTGACAACTTCTAAAAGTAGCCTAAGGAACCATTTGGCCCATTACTTTGTGCTTAAAGCAGACCCATTAATTCGCAGGAGAAGCATATAGAAGAGCATTTGGAAACTCAAGACAGGCCTCAAGCAAAAGGTGTCTGAGATAAAGAAGTATGTGCTCCAAAACTGTACTGGCAGGTAAGTAATGAGAAAGGAGAAGTTAACAGCATTATAAAATTTAGGTCTTCTTCTTTTTTTGGCATTTTAACCCAATACCTAGAACAATAATAAAACAACCATTATCTTACAAATTATATGAGTAGCATAAATGCATAAGCCGACACTGTTAATATATGTCTTCTAATTGGCTAATTTAGAATTTACTGCCAGGAGCAAAGTAGTCTTGAAATTTTAGCAGTGTATCAGAGAAGGAGCAGACGATGTGCAGACACTTACTTTGGTTCTCCTGTCAAATTTGACAGTAATGGCCCTTCATATTTTACTGTCTGCTTCAAAATTCAGAGTCAAACGTATTTTAGTTATAGCACTGAAACTCACAGTGCTTATTGGTCTTATGCTGAGATTTTGTGGTCCTGATCACTCTTCCTCACTTTCTCTCGCTCCTACTCATTCCTCCCAGGAGAGTGGAGTAACTTTTGTACTTGGAGAGATTGGAAGGAGGAACAAGGCTTCCCCCTTTAGTATTCCCAGCCCCACCCATGCTAGTGCCAAAGACCCCGTTGAAGGGCTCAGGCTCAGATTGTTCCAGTGTGTCAGTGCTGAATGGACATGGTCAGTCCACTCAGTTCTGGGGTCAGTATCAGGAATCCCATTTGCTCATAGATTTCAGTCATACTTTACAATTTCTGCTTTATTAATAATCAAGGTGAGGTGGGGAAGAGGTTTGTTATTTATTAGACCCCTTTGAAACCTAATAGTTCTCACCTAAGCTGGTGATAAATGAGATTGAGGCTTTAGGATTGTCTATTAGAATATCTGGGGTACCATGTCAATGTGCATTTGTCCTCTTCCTTCTATCCTCTGTCTAACTGACCTAATTCAACTGCAGTCCCTGTAAATATTTCCACTGAGAACTGGCTTAGGATATTGGAAAAGCCCAGTTACTATTCTACTTAGTGTAGACTTGCACGTTCCGCATTTCAGACTTTAACTACACCAGGCTACTATACTGTGAAACATTGTTCTGTATGTGGGCTTGGGCTAGAATCATACACTTTACATTTATCTTGGTCAGTCCCTCAATGCTTAACATAGCCATTGATCTGTAAAACTGGAATCACTCTTAAAATGTTCATGAATTTCAAATTTTATATTAATTTTTAGTAAAATGTTATTATAGAATGGTTAAAATCATTATTTTGTTAGAAATTAAAAGCACCGCTAAAATGTTATTTTTAAATTTTCTGAATCTTTTTTTATTAATTCAACATCTGTTACTCAGGAGGTCAAGGCAAATAAAATAAATGTGTTTATCTTTTTTATGGCCATACATCTATGAGAAAAAATATAAAGGCAAATAATAATAATAATACCACATCAGGAATATGAATCAAATTTGCTATAGGATTTTTTTAAATTAAATAATGAATTCTACCCAAGAAAAAAAATAAAGCAAATAGGTGCTTACTAAGCCCACCAATTGTAGAATCTACTTGGTGACTGCCAAATACTAGTAATAAAGTTAAACTTAAGGAACATTTACTATGTTCCAGATATAGGGCCAAATCCTTAATAGATACAATATTCTAAAAATCCAAACCCCACCTGAAGTGGGTACTATTAATTGGCACCATATTATAGAAGAGAAAAGTAAGAGATAGAGAGATAATATAATTACTAGGTCCTGGAAACATATACCTTAACATCTTACAATATGGAATTGGTTTAAATCTGAGATGCATACAAATTGCTACACTTCTCATTTTCCCTTTTCTTCAGTAGAGGTTTTATCTGATCAGATAGTGATTTAGATCCTTGTCCCACTGGAGGGTTTTAAATCAGGAAACTTGGCCTTTTTAAAATCTATAGCCATTTTTAAGAATCACTCACTGGTGAACACTTCTAATTTATATGGCTTCATGGAAGAATGTTGTATTAAAATTAATCTATAATTTATCTGTGAGTTAGCACAATGAGTATGGAAATGACATTAATGGAAGGCCAGTATTGGGTGTAAGAGAGGTAGGCTTCTGCTCTATAAAACTGAGTGAAATGCATCTGAGAGAAGTCATTGATTTAAAAGGTGAAAAAGTGGCCGGATGCGGTGGCTCATGCCTGTAATCCCAGCACTTTGGGAGCCGAAGCTTGGTGGATCACTTGAAGTCAGGAGTTCGAGACCAGCCTAACTAACATGGTGAAACCGTGTCTCTACAAAAAATACAAAAATTAGTGCAACGTGATGGCAGGTGCCTGTAATCCCAGCTACTCGGGAGGCTGAGGCAAGAGAACCACCTGAACCCAGGAGGCAGAGGTTGCAATGAGCTGAGATCGCACCATTGCACCACTTTTTTTTTTTGAGACACTGTCAAAAAAAAAAAAAAAAAAAAAAACCAAGAATAACCAATCTCTGGGCAAATTTAAACAACGTTTTTTATGGGGAAAATTGATTTTTATCCAGGAAAAGTTTATCATAACTTCTAAATAATCTATATAAATTTCTTCTAGAATGGCATAAATTCTGTTGTCAACCCGTCCAACAGAGTTACTTAGTAGCCATATTTAATACAACTCCAAATATTGCAAAGATGTTTTAAATGTGTTCATAACTGATGAAAGAAATTTAAAATAGTTCATATAAAAGTATAGGTAAAATGTTTAATAAGTGAATGGGGGTTTATTTTTAGTGTGACATGAAAAGTTAACCACATGAAATCTTTTACCAGCAAAGAAAATTACATTGTCATCACCTGTGATGAATGTTGATAGGACAGATGTGTATCATTCACAAAGGAAATCAGGATAGCTATATATAAATGTATGTGCAGATAACATATTAAATCCATATCCTAGATTGTTTGGGTGTTTTCAGCCCTCATAATATGAAGTGAATCTCTCTTTCATGATAAATAATATTTCTGCAAGTTCAGGATTTGTTTATTTCTGGGATGGTTGGTGCGTGTGCGTGTGTGTGTGCGTGTGTGTGTGTGAGAGAGAGAGAGAGAGATAAATGAAGTAAAGTTGCCCGCAAAGAGTAGATTCAGAACCTCCTCCCCAAAATATGCATTCCCATCTTCTGGTGAATGTCTGAAATCCACCTTGCAGCTTGTTTTATTTCTTTTGTTTAAAACTTTGCTAATGTGTTCAGATGTAGAATTCATTTGAATAGGATATGTTTTCGGCAGTTTGCAGTCTAATGAAAAATGGGGCTTTGGGGGTCAGACAGAGCTAGAGTTGACCCTTGCCAGTAGCTGGCTGAGTGGCCATAGGCAAGTTATTTGTACCCTAAGGTCTCCTCAATTATCTCTACAGGAAATAAGGTAATGGTAGTTACTTCAGAGTTGGTATGAAAAAGAAATGAGAAAACTATAACAATGATCACAATAGCTGGCATATGGAAGGTGCTTAAAACTCACTGTGAACGGCTTTCTGAGATTCTTCCCTAACTTCGGTTTTCAATACCCGCAATAAGGGAAATAAAATATGGTATCAGTAGGTCTCCAGAGGATGCTAAAGTGTTGGAGAGGTGAGGAAGGGGAAATATTAGGTCCTGCCAATAAACTTGATCAGCTTTTAAGTATCGTCAGGTTTAGATGACTGGAGCACATTTGCCTAATAAATAAGTACTATATTTTAAAATAGATATGAATTTTATTCTGTGTATTTTTACCTGGTGGAATATATATAAAGTACACTTAATTTCTTGTATATAACACATTTCCTATAGAAATGCTATTTTAGCACCTCATGTGGGAAGAAAACAAAGTATAGATAGCTTTTAAAGAGTACCAACAGTGGCAAATTGCTTGGAGAAGGTATAGAAGCCTACCCAAATAGTTTTTCATAGCCAGTAATTTAAAAAATTACGTTATAAGTGCTGTTTAAGAAGTTGAAAGACATATCACCTTGGAATACTAATAAAATTTAAAATTGAGATGCCAGAGGTTATAACCTTTGACATCCAGAACTTTGAGCAGCTTAAGAAAGTTATATGACTCAAATTTTTGTTATTGTTGTTAAACCTTGTATTTGAAAAAAATATTTTGAAGAATTAGAAACATAACAACTTATTATTTTAGATCGGTAGTTTATACATGAGTGTGTGTAACCTCCTAAATCACATGAATTCTATTGAATAAGCTTTTATACTGTGACTGTGGGGTGTCACACTTTATGCCAGACGACAGCAATTAATAAAACACAGGAGATCTGTCTGTCTATCTGTCTATCTATCTATCTATCTATCTATCACATTTGAAATATAATTTGGTGAATGCAGTGATAAAGTAGAATTTGGGTACAGAATAGGTAAATCATATTTCTTGGATTCATCATTCATTTGGAAACTTGGGAAGTATTGCCAGATAAGATAGCCAGAGTTTCTTCCCTCTAAACATTTTGTTTGAGTCCCAAATAATTTTTTAACTTGTGATTCTGTGGTATCTCTGCCTTGCTAAACACAGCTTTCCACTCTTGGAAAGTGTTAGGTTTTAGTGTTTCTCTGTTTACTGAGCAAGTGCTTCACATAGGTGAGTTACTCTGCTGTTGCTCCCCATAATTGCTTTTTGATGTGTTATGTTATGCTGTTGGCCAATAAAATGCTTGATCAATATGCACTACATCCCAGATAATCCTGTTATTTTCATTGGCTCTACTATGCTTTGTTTGGCATGTGGCTTTCCAAGCACCTAAGATTGGGAACATCTCAAGCGTAACATCAGAACTGAATGCCTACTGTTTTTTTATTTTTTTATTATGGCCATTTTGGCAGGAGTAAAGTGATATCACATTGTGGTTTTGATTGGCATTTCTCTGATCATTAGTGATGTTGAGTATTTTTTCATATTTGTTGGCCATTTGTATATCTTCTTTTGGGAATTGTCATTTCTTGTCCTTAGCCAACTTTTCGATGGGATTGTTTGTTTTTTTGTTGATTTGTTTGAGTTCGTTGTCGATTCTGGGTATTAGTCCCTTGTCAAATATATATATTGTGAAGATTTTCTCCCACTCTGTGGGTTGTCTGTTTACTCTGCTGACTGTTCCTTTTGGCATGCAAAAGCTCTTTAGGTTAATTAAGTCCCAGCTATTTATCTTTGTTTTTATTGCATTTGCTTTTGGGTTCTTGGTCATGAAATCTTTGCCTAAGCCAATGTTTAGAAGGGTTTTTCCAATGTAATTTTCTAGAATTTTTATAGTTGCAGGTCTTAGGTTTAAGTCCTTAATCCATATTGAGTTGATTTTTATATAAGATGAGAGATGAGGATCCAGTTTCATTCTCCTACCTGTGACTTGCCAATTATCCCAGCACCATTTTTGAATAGGGTGTCCTTTTTCCACTTTATGTTTTTGTTTGTTTTGTCAAAGATCAGTTAGCTGTAAGTATTTGGGTTTACTTGTAGGTTCTCTATTCTGTTCCATTGGTCTATGTGCCTATTTTTATACCAGTACCATGCTGTTTTGGTGACTGTGGCCTTATAGTATAGTTTGAAATCAGGTAGTGTGATGCCCCCAGATTTGTCCTTTTTGTTTTGTCTTGCTTTGGCTATGCGGGCTCTTTTTTGGTTCCATATGAATTTTAGAATAGTTTTTTTCTAATTCTGTGAAGAATGATGGTGGTATTTTGATGGGGATTGCACTGAATTGTAGATTGGCTTTGGCAGTATGGTTATTTTCACAATATTGATTCTCCCCATCCTTCACAATATTGATTCTCCCCATCCATGAGCATGAGATGTGTTTCCATTTGTTTGTATCATCTATTATTTCTTTCAGCAGTGTTTTATAGTTTTCCTTGTGGAGGTCTTACACCTCCTTGGTTAGGTATGTTCCTAAGTTTTTTTTTTTTGTTGTTGTTGTTTGTTGTTTGTTTTTAGCTATTGTAAAAGGGGTTGGGTTCTTGATTTGATTCTCCGCTTGGTCGCTATTGATGTATAAGAGAACTACTAATTTTTGTACATTAGTCTTGTATCTGGAAACTTTGCTCAATTATTTTATTCTAGGAGCTTTCTGGAGGAGTCGTTAGTGTTTCACGATAAACGATCATATAGTCAGCAAACTGTGACAGTTTGACTTCCTCTTTACCAGTTTGGATGCCCTTACGTTCTTTGTCTGATTACTCTGGCTAGGACTTCCAGTACTATGTTGAAGAGGAGTGGTGAGAGTGGACATCTTGTCTTGTTCCAGTTCTCAGAGGGAATGCTTTCAGCTTTTCCCCACTCAGTATTATGTTGGTAGTGGGTTTGTCTTAGATGACTTTTATTACATTGTGGTATATCCCTTTTATGCAGATTTTGCTGAGAGTTTTAATCATAAAGGCTGCTGGATTTTGTGGAATGCTTTTTCTGCATCTATTGAGATGATCATGTGATTTTTGTTTTTAATTCTGTTTATGTGGTGCATCACATTTATTGACTTCCCTGGTATGAAACCCACTTGATGATGGTGGATTCTGTTAGCTAGTATTGTGTTAAGGATTTTAGCATCTATGTTCATCAGGGATGAACTACATCAGTCTGTAGTTTTCTTTTTTGGTTGTATTCTTTCCTGGTTTTAGCATTAGGGTGATGCTGGCTTCATAGAATGAATTAGGGAGGGTTCCCTCTGTCTCTGTCTTGTGGAATAGTGTCAATAGGATTGGTACCAATTCTTTGAATGTCTGGTAGAATTCTGCTATGAATCCATCTGATCCTAGATGTTGGTGTGGATGCAGTGATTGGGGAACACTTCTACACTGCTGGTGGGAATGGAAACTACTACAGCCACTATGGAAAACAGTGTGGAGATTCCTTAAAGAGCTAAAAGTAGAACTACCATTTGATCCAGCAATCCCACTACTGGGTATCTACCCAAGGAAAAGAAGTCATTATACAAAAAAGATACTAGCACACACATTTTTATAGCAGCACTATTCACAATTGCAAAATCATGGAACCAACCCAAATGCCCATCAATCAACAAGTAGATAAATATATATATATATATATGTATGTATGTATATGTATATATGTGATGGAATACTACTCAGCCACAGAAAAGGAATGAATTGACAGCATTTACAGTGTCCTGGATAAGATTGGAGACTATTATTCTATGTGAAGTAACTCAGGAATGGAAAACCAAACATCGTATGTTCTCACAGATACGTTTTAGCTAAGCTATGAGGACGCAAAAGCATAAGAATGATACGATACAATGAACTTTGGGGACTTGAGAAGAAGGGTAGGAGGGAGGTGAGGGATAAAAGACAACAAATACTGTGCAGCGTATACTGCTCGGGTGATGGGTGCTCCAAAACCTCACCAATCACCACTAAAGAACTTATGTAACCAAATACCACCTGTACCCCAATAACCTATGGAAAAATTTAAAAAAATTAAAAAAAGAACTGAATGCCTGATTTTCCCTCACTGGACCTGCTCTTCTAGACTTTTTTTTTTTTTTTTTTCTCAGTAAGTGATAAATTCATTCTTTTAGTTGCTCAGGGCAAAAACCTTGACTCCCTTTTTTCTCTCCAGACCAAATTCCAACCTGTCAGCATAGTTCTGCTTCTACAAATATCCAGAATCCAGCCGGTTTCCCTGCTACTACCCTCTTCCAAGTCACATGTCATCACCTGTCAACTGAATCACAGACAAGATCCTAACTAGTCTCCTGCTTCTTCCCTTGTGCCCCTCCAGTCTGTTTTCAGTACAGCAGCCAGAGTGATTCTTTTAAAACTTACTTTTACATCTTTCACCTGCTTAGAACTTTCCAGTGACTCCCCGTCTCATTCAGAGAAAAGCCAAAGATCTTTACAGTGGCATAGCAGTTCCATATGATCAGGCCCTTGTTGCCTCTGAATTTCCTTTTTACAGTGCCTATCCCCTACTACTCTAGCCACCTGGACTTTCTGCTCAGTGTTCTTCATATATGGACGTGCATTCACCCATTTCACAGCCTTTTTATTTGTATTTGTTATTCCCTTTGTTTGAATGTTCCTCCCTATGAGCCTCACTTAGAATTTTCTCGTGAACATCATGTGCTCTCAAATATTTTTGCAAGAATGTATGGATTTAGTGGGATCTACACAAAAGTTGACATATAAGTTGCCTTACTGCTGTCTGTCTGAGGATCATGTTACATAATTAGGAATATTTGTTTCTCACAGTTCTGTCCATAAAAAAGTGGAAAAGTCTTAATAAAAGACGCCCAATTCACTAGGGACTACTTGTGCTTATTCCTAAGCCAGTGTCTATGAGCAGTGATACATGCTATGCACCATTCAGTGATGTCTTTCCCACCATGAGTTAAAGGTATTACTCAATGGAGATTAAACTATTATTTTATTGGGCTTACATTATGTCTCTCAAACCATTACCGGTGACATCGTGGTCATGGAAATGTAAAAGAAAATCATAGTAATTTAAATAATGGCAAGTCTTTTAGAGCTTTGTATTTTTTATTATTAGGAAAAAACAATGAATGTGAGTTTATCAGAAAAAAAACATGGCTGTGATGCGATTCAAAGTATTACCACAATACTTGCTTTTATCATATTATGAACACTTCCTGTGGGGCTGGATTAGGCCATTTCTAATATACACAAGAGTATTAACCTGTTTTAAGTATTCAGATAGCTATTGACTACTTATTTGAACATACTGAATTAAGTTTGCTTATTAACCAGTTTTATAAAATACAAATGCCATATCCCCTCTGGCCTACATGATGCAATCAAAACCACTTACTCTGGATGCAAGGGACTTCCTGCTTTGTCCATTGATCTGATGACCTCACTATCCTATTGCTTGCAAGGACCCTCTAACCCCCTGCCCTCTATGCCCTCAAAATTCAGCTCATTGACTTGTATGTTATGAACCAAAACTGCTGCCATTGATCTTTGATGTCCAACCATACAATTTGAACTATTTCCCAGTTTAAAATGTCTATTTTAAAATTAAAGGCACAGAAGATTGTATTTAAATTTTTATTTTGCCTAAGGAATAGTTCTGTTGATATATAGCAACTAAAATAACCTTATATTTTCCTTCTTAGCTGCAGTAAAATTCAAGAAAGGTGAAAAATAAGTGGATGAACAAGGTTCATATATCACTAGTTGTAATGTTTCCTTAAACTATAAATGAAATTGAAATACCTATCTTTATAAATATGCACTTTATTTTCTTCTTTTCCCCACACTGATCTCTTTCATAGGAGAGTAAAGAAGTTACAGAGATTTGGAAGCAGCACATATCTGGAGATGAATGTCAGGCAATTTGTGTTCTGCCAAAGTGTGCAATATAATAGGGAACTATAGGTTTTTTTCCTTGGGTATTTATATCATAACAAATCTTAACTTTCAAAGTAATTTGACTCTTGCTAGTCGTTGACCAAATAATCTTTAGCGAACAATAATGCAAATTTTTTAAAATTAAGGTGTTGAAAAATTTTCCTCTACCATTTAAAATTTAGAAAAAATTAGTTACACCAGTGCGTGTGTTTTTCTTTATTCAGGCATCCTAATGTTATAACTTTTACCTGTACAGGACATTTTTTGCATTACTCATTAAGCTGCTAATAAAATGGCAAAGTTTAAGCAGTAGAGAAAACTGGTGAATTATTTTACAAAATTCTCTATGCTTCATGGAGCGAGGCATTTCAGTTTTACAGAAGATGCATGCTTTCTGACTCACTCACAGCAGCTCTTTTTGTCCTACAAACCATTTCTTCCCAGTGGGAAACAAATCATATCATACATCTTTATAAGTATACTGTGCACTGTAGGGAAGGGTGGTGCATTTTCAAAGTGATGTGGTGGATCTGCTGACACAAGGCAAACAGTACGTTTAGTATTTAGCCTCAGATATAAGTTTTTAGCTGGAGGCCATGATTCCAAGATTGCTATACACAGTCAGGTCTCAATTACCTCTGCTGATGGAGAAGTGCAGGTATCTCATGTTCTGACATGTGATAAATATAATAAATACATTTAAACATATAGAATATATATTTAGCTTTTGAATTAAATTGTGTTCCACACAATAGACACAATTTAAAAAGTTTCGTTAGGCCCGTATCAAAATTTAGCTTTCTTTTTGGAGTACCGATGTTGATAGAAAAGCAAGAGATTCCAAATTATGTGGCAGGAAGAAATTACGTGGGATTAAATACTTTAGCCTGGCTGGTAGATCAACTTTGCACTTTCTATATCTAGTTCATTTGTCCAATTCATGCAACAAACACATATGTTCTAGAAACTAAGGACATAATAGTGAGTATGGAAAGGAAGGTCCTTGATCTCATAAACTATTAATTTAGTTGGAGGGAAATAAATAATAAGTCAACAAATTAAAATGCAAGGTAATTTCAGCTAATGATATGTGTTATGTAAAATAGCATATCAGATTAATATTTAGAACACTAACTTGGGCAACAGGCACCACTAGATATGGTGTTTGAAGACGGCCTCTTTGATTCAGCACCATGAAGGAAGAGACTTGGATGATGACCAGGAGATGGCCCTTTGTGTGGACTGAGCATATTTGAGATAAACCAAGGCCACACTAAAGAGTGGGAAAGGAGATAAGGAGAGATGGGGAAGGAATTGGATTACTGGGGGCATTATATTAGGAAATATGTGTATACCATATGATCAAATGGCAATAGAGATTTTGAAAACCTACTGTAAATCAAATTTGCCTTTTGTGGGGGATTATCAGTCCTCAATTTTTGGAAAGGGATTCCACAAACGTCCTTCAGAACTTAAAGTGATTTTGAGGAATTCTGATTAATCTTTTTTTTTCATTGTAACCATTATAAAGCTTATCTATAACACTATAGGAACATTGGGCATTGCCTTAATTTTCCTGCCTTGAATATTTGTTGGGCTGATTTGATGTGATTTTCTCCATTCTGGCAAGTGATCTTATTCTATCTGTAATGTTTATAGAAAAATGTGAAAGATACAGCAGTTTCTGATCTTCTATTTACCAGCTGAGTCATCCATTCCCGTGTGTCCATACATCTCTCTTGTAGTTAGGACTTCTACATTTTAGTACATAAAGTCCTTGTAGCTATAATAAAAAGTGTGTGCATGTACATCCATATGCACACATAAAATTGCCACTTAACTATTTTTCTTCTTATCTATAAGTGAAAAAGAATGATTGCCTTCATCTGTCTCATTGAAAATTTAAATGAATTCATGGGGTCATGGTCAAGTGCTGTGTTACTCACTGAAAAAAAAAAATGATTTGCCAAAGGCAAATAAATAAACCTAAGGGAACTCTTATGACTAGACAAATGTCTGTAGCATTGGTAGCACAGGGCATTTTAAACTACGGGGGGAAAAAAGAGAGAGGAGGAGTAAAAGAAAATGAGACACTGAAAATGGAGTCTATCAGTTATGTATGCATTCACAGCATACACCCCCCAACCAAGTTTAGTGGTTTTAAAAAAAACCATGAATTTGTGAATGGTGTGGTGGTTCTTCTGCTGGTCTTGCTTGTACTGTGTAATGAGGAGTCCTGTGCAGGTAGGTCAGCTGGGATGGCTGGGCTTTTCTCTATGTGGCATTTCAGCCTCAAAAAGAAAGCCAGAGCAGGCTTCCTGAGAGCAGGTAATCTCAAAGTACCAAAAGGTTGAGAATGACGTCCTTTTGGAAATTGTAAGATCATTTCCACTGAAAGTCATAGAACTAGCCCAGACTAAAAGGATATGGAAATAAATTCCTGTTCTTGACAAAAGGGGCTGCAAAGAATATGTGGTCCTTTAAAATTTGAGAGAGAGTAAAACCAAGATTAAAGACTAGGTTGGGTGTGGTGGCTCACACCTGTAATCCTAGCATTTTTGGGAGGCTGAGACTAGAGGATCACTTGAAGCCAGGAGTTCGAGACCAGCCATGGCAACAAAGAAATATCTTGTCTTTGTAGGGGGGGGGGAGTGGGGAAGGTGTGAATAGTGGAACATGCCTATAGTTCCAGCTACTTGGTAAGCTGAGGTGAGAGGATAGCTTGAGTCCAGGAGTTTAAGGCTGCAGAGAGCTAAGATTGTGCCACTGAACTCCAGCCTGGGTGACAGAGCAAGACCCCCATCTCTTAAAAAAATAAAAATAAAAACTGAAGAAAAATAATAAACATGGGATGAGAGTGGTGGGGGGGAGAGAAAGGGATGGAGATGGAAAGGAAAGGAGAAAGTGACATTTGAACTGCCAACATGAAGGTTACAAATATTCTTTCCAAGTTTTATTCTGTTAGCCATAAGTAAGTTACGAAAAGTCTTCCAAGGGCTTGGAGGCTGTGTTTGGCTGTTCTCATATTGCTATAAAGTAATACCTGTGGCCAGGTAATTTATAAAGAAAGAAAAGACATTTATTTGACTCATGGTTCTGCAGGCTGTGTACAAGCATGGCACCGGCACCTGCTCAGCTTCTGGGGAAGCCTCAAGGAAGCTTTTACCTAAGGTGGAAGGTGAAGAGGGAGCAGGCACTTCACATGGCAAGAGCAGGAGGAAGAAAGAGAACAGGGAAGGTACCACACACTTTTAAACAACCAGGTCTTGCGTGAACTCACAAATAGAAAGCACTCATTACCAAGGGGATGGTGCTAAGCCATCCACTGGATCTGCCCCTGTGATCCAATCACCCCCGACCCGGCCTTGCCTCCAAAATTGGAGGTTACATTTCAACATGATATTTAGAGGGGACACATCCAAGTTGTATCAGAGACTATGGGTGCTGGATAGGAGAAGGAAACGAGGAAGGGAAGAGGGCAGAAAGAGAGAACAAGAGAAACAGAGAAAGAGAGACTATGAGGGATAAGTGGGGGAACTGGAAACAAATCCGCATTCTAATTTTAGCTCAATCATTGGACAAAATAAAAGTATTTGCTAATCAGCATTATGCAGAATATAGGTATCTTGTTTGTTAGTTTGGTGGAATGACCGGGCATAGCACTTTGCAGTGTGATTCAAATATGACCCCCTTTGAAGAAGCTAGTCTTTTGACAGTGATGATTTTATGTCTATGGTACACAATTTGAAGATATACTCTGATGTTTTGGACTGATACATCATTATGTGGAAGTGGTGCAGACTGATCTATTCGTGTAATAAAGCATTCAAATGAAATCTGATAGTTTCATTAATGACTAAGAAAGGATTATAAAAGCAAAGTCAATTAGTAGTGAGACAGGAAAAATTAGGATTCCTTTATTTAAATCTTTGAAGGTGGAAAAAGTAAAAATATTGCATGTCTCTGCATCTTGGCAGACAGACTATGTTATTACTTAGAGAGCTGTGGTCCCAATTCTTATTGGGGTAGATTATATATAGACTCATCAATTTAAACCCCTAAATTGGCTAGATGAACTTGTAAAAAGAAGCAGGCTCCCATGGCTTTGTGTGGGCAACAACTGGAAGTCCTATATAGGCTCTACTTAATGTAGGACTGATGGTCCATCTTGTTTCCTTCTTATTTATAACTTTAGCCATTCAGACGTACCAAGTACTTCACTTGGACTCCAGTGACATATTCAATCAGAACAAAGTTCAGAAGTGTTATGCAGGACTAATCCTAACGTTCCGCACTGTGGAGCCATTTCTCTATATAGTACAACGTATTTCACAGTCCTTGAGCCCTGAATAAGGGAAATGTGTATGTTGGGCTACTTTTCACCAAGCTCTCTCTTTTATCTGGTTTGCATGCTACAGACAAACTGGTGGTAAGTTTTCCTGCCATTGGAGGCCTCAAGGAAAAAGTCTAACAATTTTCTGTCTGTCACTTTTATCCTCCAAGGGGGCAAAAAGAAATTCCTGTGCAAACTCTTCCTTACTGTAAATAGTTTTTGATAGAGACATTGCAGGAAACTAAAAATATGCACATTTCAACCTAAAAAGAGGAGGAACATAGGTGGTCTCTTTTTTCCTGTTGCTTTTAGAAAAATTGTGATTTTTTTTCAAATAAAGAGCTTCAGAGCTCTGTAAACACCGTGTAAAATAAAGTTGAATTATTCTACTGTTTTAATGAGTGATTCATCTGATTAAAGTTAATGCTGTTCATTTCTCTTGGCTCACCATGATCTGGAAGCAGGCATTAATTAGTGCTTTTAGTGCACTCACTCCATGCTGAGACTCTAGGTCTTACCCGTGTTTTTGGATTTTAGAATGACTGGCACTCATAGGGCACTTTTGTGATTGGGTCTGTCGGTTGGTTGTTTAACATGGTCATTTCATAGAAACATTACATTGCTGGTAGAAGATTGAAGCAAAATATGTGTCACTTACTTTAAAAAAATAGTTTGTTAGCATTCAAAATAGTCACAAGTTTTCAGTCCTGAGAGGAGCTTTCTTAGGTTAATAATGTAGCGTAGATTGTATCATTTATTCTGCATCATAAATGTATCATTCTTTCTGAATGAGTAAATTTCCTATAGTAGCCATACATAAAACAGTGCATAGTGACTCCAGGAAAATAAGCCTAAATCAAAACTCTGAAGCTGGGGGAGAGAATATAATTTTTGTACTTTTATGCATTCAATAGATTTCCTTGTAGTTAAATCAAGTTCAACTTTCATTAAAGAATGTCTTTTAGCATGGGCCCATACATACACAGACTCGCTTTCATATGCACTGGGCTAACAGATCTAAACACTATTCACTGATGTAGCTAAAACATGACCCTTTGACCTTGTCTCAGATGCCACTGAAATGGGAATGAAAAAATCTTTTACCCACATTTTTTAGGAACAAAATTTTAGTTTTATCTCAACTATGTATATAACTCTGACATGCTATTGTCTTTCTTATTTAAAATAAGAAATGTTTTAAATAAAACCATTTTGTTTCACTGTTGAATAATGGAAAAGGAAATGAATAGAGCTGTTTTATCCTACACTAGTAATAGAAAATAGCTTTATATGTAAGCATCCTTTATAGTTTAAGGGTCATACCTTAAACTATTTCTTTTTAATCCTTTGTCATCTTGCAGAAAGATAACTGCCTTTGATCAATACAGATTTTTTAAAAAAAATTTGCTTCTAAACCTAGGACGTAGAGACTGATGAAGAAAGTCACAAAAGTATTCACTTCATGGCCTGTCACCTCAGAGGAGTCCTTGATCTTGCCCTATAACCGCAGCTGTTCCAAACAGCCTCTCTTCATTGTTCTCTGTAAATATTAGAGACCTTCACTACTTTCTTCATGCCTCCTATCTCACTCCTCATCTCTCTTTAGCTGATGGCACTGACTAGTATTTATTCGACAGAGCAAAAGGAGGTTGCCAGTATACAACATAGTCAGTGCTCAAAAATATTTGTTAAATTAAGATGCTTAGGATTTCTGTTTGACTTCGTATAAAATATTTTGTCAGCCTGTACTCTAAAAAACTTTTGAAAACATACTTATACGGTTACTCTAGATAGCTATACAGTCTTATAAACAGTAGATGTTTTGTACCACATATCTCTGTATGTTGTAAGAAAGTGCTATATTAACAGCATACAATTTTGGTATCACTAAATTTAAAATTCTTGTTAAAGTTGCTCATTAAGTCATGGGAAACCTACTGGCTAACATTACTTTTTTCATTACTTGGAAATGACTTATGAGTGATCAGACAGACGGTTGAAAGCTGCCTTTTGGCAGTAGGGATGGATTGATAATTGAAGTGCAGTGCACTCTTCCCTACTTTTTTTTTTTTTTTTTTTATGATCCGATAAGAAGAGACACAACTCATGTAGTTTACCAAGACAAGGATGACTGAGGTTGGAGTTGTGAAACATAAGCATCCTCACCTGTGGGTTTAGATGCATTCCTTTTATCTCAACAGCATAGAACTCCAATAAATCAAGACTACGGAGAGTCCTGGAAAAAGTTTGGACACAATTCTTACTACCTATAAAAGGAACCATGTAGACATTAATTTAATAATTCAATAAGAATTAGGTTATTTTCCTGGAACTGTTTTCCTGGAACAACCATATACGATATTTTAAAATTTTTTTGAGACAATGTCTTGCTCTGTCATCCAAGCTGGAGTGTGGTGGCATGATTGCCGCTCACTGCAAACTCTGTCTCCCGGATTCAAGTGTTTCTCATGCCTCAGCCTCTCTAGTAGCTGGGATTGCAGGTGGACGCCACCACCTGCAATCCCAAAAAAATACAAAATATGAAAAAACACAAAAAGCTACTTTTTTGTATTTTTAGTGCAGACAGGGTTTCACCATGTTGGCGAGGCTGGTCTCAAACTCCTGAGCTCAAGCAATCCACCTACCTCAGTCTCCCAAAGTGCTGGGATTAGAAGCATGAGCCACCGCGCCTGGCCCATATACAATATTATAGAAGAGAAAATTCAATGTAGCCATGTCATCTATATGGCTGTAAGTCATGTATGTCACATTTCCTTGAAAATTTGAATTACACTTCTTTATTCTGTATAGTGTAAACTAACAACCAAATAAGCTCTTATTTTGGCTCTGTGGAGTGACATTATTGAGGATCTATGAAATATGCAGTAGGTTGTCTATATAAATATATTAAATCTTTAATTTGTATATATTTAATACATTCTAAACAGACCTCTTCTTCATTTTAAAACACAGAGTTGAGGGGACGATGACACAGAATAATCCATCAGTAGACTTGATGCCAAGCCCTGGCTCTAGCACTGACCCAGTGACCAGCAGAGCAATCTTGAGAATGTAATATACATGCTCTTGTCCTTATTTATCTGTGAAAGGAAGAGATGGGGACACACTTATTTTAAAAAATCTATTCTAGTTCTACATTAGTATAATTTTAGACCAGAAACTCACAAAATGTATGCAGGAAATGTTGTCAAATGGGGAAATGGAGGCAAAGTCAATAACTTTTTTAAGGCCTGTTGTTTGGTATGGGATCAAATTCATTGGTGGGGTCAAATGAAAATCTCATAACTCCTTATTCCAAGCAAGTGCTACTTTCTGCTACTTCTTGGAAGAAATAGAATATTGAATGCAGTAAATAGCTGTGTGTAAGTGCTTTGAGTTCCATATATTGCCTTTTCCTTTTGTGCCTAAGTATACATCAGTAATTATCTTAATTTGATTTGCTGCCATTTGAATAAAATGGAAAAAAAAAAACCCAGCATTTGTCTTAGTTTCCAACTGACTTCATTCTTTCCTGATAGCAGATTTTCTATCTAGTTATGTTTCAGATGGATGGCTTAACAGATTAGTTTTAAGTTAAAATCATTGACTTATTTACAGAATATCTATTTTGTGCATAATGACATTTTGAGGCATACTAGAAGAGGACAGGCATAATGTCTTCCCAAATGGTCTTATTATCTAGCTTAGGAGATGAAATAAACTGATGGGAAACAAATAGAGAATGACATATGGTTGTTGTAGCACACGAGATTCGTGATTTGAACTCAGATACTTTCTACTAAACTAGGTAATATATTCACTAGGTATTGTGTCTAGATTTTTAAAATAACACTTCCTTACAATGTATCTCATATCAGTTAGTTCTCCTAATTATTGTTTCTGTGGAGAAAGTCTTTGAACCTTATTTAGGTGGGGAAGAGTGTAGAGACAGTTGTAGCTTGAAATACATAGAACATACCGTTTATCATTTTAATTCTTTGTCAGTATACAGATTCAGTGGCATTAAATACACTCACAGTGTTGTGCGACCTCACCACTATCTATACCCAAATCTTTTCAGAAATTATCTCTAACATAAACTGTACCCATTAAACAATAATTTCCACTTCCCTTTTTCCTCCTAGCCTTTGGTTATCTCTATTCTACTTTCTGTCTCTGTGAATTTGCCTATTCCAGATACCTCATGTGAGTGAAATCACACAATATTTGTACTTTTGTGTCTGAATTATTCACTAAACATGTTTTCAAGGTCTATCCATGTTGTCACATGTATCAAAATTTCATTATTTTTATGGCTGAACAATACTTGATTGTATGTATATATCACTTTCTATTTATCCATTTATCTGTGGATGGATACTTGAGTTGTTTTCACCATTTTGCTATTGTGAATAATGCAGCTACAAACACCAGTGTGCAAATATTTGTTCACATTCCTGCTTTCAGTTATTTTGAATATGTACCTGGGAGTAGAATTGACAGGCTATGTAGTAGTTCTATGTTTAACCTTTTGAGGAAGCACCAGACTGTTTTCCAGAGCAGCTGTAATATTTTATGTTTTCACCAACAATACATAAGGATTGCAATTTTTCAATATCCTTACCAACATTTGTTATTTTCTATTCTTTTTAAAATGATAACCTTCATAATAGGTGTGAATTTGTGAAGTCCTAGCTTTGTGGCTCTGGTTTGCATTGCCTTAATGAATAATGATGTTGAATGCCTTTTTGCGTGGTTATGGCAGCTTGTTTTTCCAACACATATACTAAAGCACACTTCATGACTATGTCTTATAGATACTTTACTTGTAAAGGTTTATACACACGCTCAATGTCTTAATCAATCAATATTTTTTTCTTGGATAATTATATCTAAAAGTGGCAAGTCCAGACTCTGTTGTGTGTGTGTGTGTGTGTGTGTGTGTGTGCGTGTGTGGTGTGCGTCTCTGTGTGTTTAAGGAATCTTCCATATATTTAACTCTCTCTAAAATAAACTCTAATTGACTATATTTTTTAAAGGAAGCCATTGTAGCAGCTATTAAACCCAACCAAAGATGTGTGAAAGTATTTTAAAGTTGTTATAATAATTATGATTAAGAGAAGGGTGTTTAGCAAAGGTCTATTGTAATTCAAATGACTATAAACTTGTCATATTTATATCCATAAGCAATGAATATAAAAGAAAAGGAGATATTATAAAGTTATTTTTTACGTTTTCTAATTTCTGAGATATAAAAATACAAAGTTAAAAGACTTAATGTATTCCATGATACCCCAGGGGCTAGTCATATTATAGTTGGAACATTTTACCAACATTATTAACTTATGTTCATTATTGAGAAAGAATTTTGGTGAATTTGCTGGAAAGAAAAAAAATACAGGAAAGTGTCACCTATAATATTTTTCCCAATTGACTTCAGTTTTACTGAAGAAAAAAAATAATTTCTTTAATTAAAATATTCATTTTGTTTAAAAGTTGTATAGATTACTTCATATATATCATTTATTGATTACCCAATCTTGATAAATCTGTGATAAATAATATTGAATTTATTTTAATGATTCTCTTAGATTTTTTAAACTGATTACCCAGAAAATTTAACCTTTAAGGGGAAATTTTCATGACCAGAGTTTTGTAATGAAAGTGTCTCATAATTGCTTGAACATACCCCTCTATCACAGAAACTCTCAGTCATCTATATAGTAAGAAGGTTTTGATGGGATTTTGAATGTATGGTCTCAGTGTAGCAACACAGTGAGTCACTAACACCTTAGCATGAATCCTTTATTTTATTTAGCTACTGATTAAGGCAGAGCAGGGCTCTTACAGAATGGGCTTATCTACCAGGACATATTAGTTATGGATACAGGCTCTTGATTTGGACTTGAATCAAGACTCCATGACTTATTAAGTTTTAGGAGTTAGGAAAGCTTCCTAACCTCTACAGGACTAGTTTCTTCATCTGCAAAAAGGGGAATAACAAAATACTAACCTCACAGGGATATTTTAAAAATTAAATAAACTACTCCACTTAGCAGAATGCCTGGGAGATGTTACATGTTTAGGTAGTATTAGCTGTTAATAATATTGGTAGTAATTTTTGGTAGGGGTATGAGGACAGGAGGAAAACAGAAAAGTGCAATTTCTAGGCACTTGCTGTTTATTTATGTCACAAGGAGCCCTTCAGGACAGCCAAGGATAAAATGGGCTTCCTGGGAGGAGACAGGGTGGGGAAGGTGATGCTGAAAGTGAAGCTGGATAATGGTCAAAAGCAAACGTCACCTGCATAATAATTTTACTGTGGTCTCTGAATATATGAAACATCAAAGAAAAACATAAATATGGAAATAAGCCTCTAAAATGGACTTTCCAGAATGAGTCAGAAATGCTTTCTGAAGATGATGAAGAGCTAAATCCTTATCTGTTTTCAGATTTCAGTTCTTAGGGTGAGTCAAATGCTTAAAGTTAGTTAATTCTCATGAAAGTCCTACTTCTTGGCTCTAGAATTACTAGAACAAAACTGTATGTGTTTTGGCTTCCTTTTTATTTAACTTTAAATTTCATTTAGATATAATTAGCATGCAATAAAATAAACTTATTTTAACTTTGTAGGCCCATGAGTTTTGACAAATGTGTACACCTGTGTAACTACCCTCACAATGAAAATATAGACTACTTCCATTATGCCCCCAAATTATCTAGCTTTCCTTTGCAGCCAGGTTCCCCACCCTGGCCTCAGGAAGCAACTTACCTACTTTCCAGAATTATAGATTAGTTTTCTGTGTTCTACGATTTTGTAAAAATGTAATTAAATAGAATATAACCTTTCATATTTGGCTTGTTTCATTCCCTATGGGGATCTTATTAAAGTCAAGATTTGTTCCCATAGAAAAAGCATTATACCTTATGCAGATGTCTGTTTCTTTACTTGGGGCTCTGAAAACTACCTAATCATGTAAGAACATTGAGTTATGGGGCAGAGATCACTATATGTCACTATATGCCTATATGCCTTTTCCTAGAGTGGGCACTGCCCCAGTGACTCATTCCAAGTAATAAACATTTAAGATGCATGGCTGAGGGTGGCTCCTTCAAAGAATGTAATTCATGCCTCTCACTTCATTATGCTGTCATGTCCTTGAGTGAATCCTTCACTTCGATTCAACTAAAAACATAGTAGGATGAGTTTTTGTGGGTTGCTGTTTTTTTGTTTTTGTTTTTGTTTTTGTTTAGAAGGAGTTTCACTTGTCGCCTAGGCTGGAGCACGATGGCGTGATCTTGGCTCACTGAAATCTCCACCTCCCAGGTTCAAGCGATTCTCCTGCCTCAGCCTCCCGAGTAGCTGGGTTTACAGGCGCCCACTACCGTGCCCAGCTATTTTTGTATTTTTAGTAGAGAAGGGGTTTCACCAAGTTGGCCAGGCTGATCTCAAACTCCTGACCTCAGGTAATCCGCCCGCCTTGGCCTTCCAAAGGGCTTGGATTACTAATTTCTTAAAGTATATCAGTTTTTCTTTTTTTTTTTTCCTCTAATGCTGTAGATCTGCAAGAAAAATGGCTTGAAAATCTCTCCCCAATTATTACATTAGTCACTTGCCATGTCCAATACAACAGGCCTTTATAGTATGCAAACTTTTTGTTAGTCACTTTCAGGGATGACAGAGGAACTTGTTACAGGCTTTGTTCTAGATAAGCACGTGTATATCAGTCTGGGATTTGTGAAAAAAAATGTTTAGCTATACCTTGAAAGTGGGGAAGGTTTTAATTACGAGGAGTGGGGAAGCATTCACCGGTGAGGAGAATAAGTACTAATAAGGCCAAAAGGTTTGAGGGAGATGGAGGAAATCAGGGAGATGATAGATAATTTGTGATCTACACCATACAGTCTTTCTTACCTGTTGTGCTACAAGCAACTTAAGAACAAAGATGCTTTTTGGCTCCATTTGATCACCAGCATCTAGCACAGTTCTGGTTACACAGTCGGCATGCGATACATATTGGTTTAAAAATGAAAGGGTGCATGGAACCTCACAGTGGGACTAGGCCTAGTGGGAATGGCTCTGAATCTACCATACCTACATGGTTAGGAATCATGGTTCAAGAGTCTTTAAGTAACTAGCACAATTGTGTCTGACTTCTGAGAATACCAGCAACACTTAGGGGGCAGTATTTCCTCCTCTAAGTTTTGAGGAGCACTGGACCTAGAGTATTTCATAAGATGAAAGAGTCCTCTTTTGCTCAAACTGAAACTTAATGTGTCTATTAATTTATTATATCTTTCCAATGTAAACAACTCTGTGGGTCCTTCAGAGAAATCTGTACATGAAGCTTTGCTTTCATGGGACTGTTGAATTTATGCACATGCTCTTAAGACATTATGCTAACACTTTATGATGAAAATCAGAATAGGATTAGTTATCACCAGCAGTAGCTATTATAAATGTATGGGAGAAAATATGTTAAAAATAGAGGAAAATATTCATCTCCATCTCCTCACCATGTTCTAACAAACTGGGTCTTTAACCGTATGACCACCTACTCTAATGTTTGTCCTACACAAAATCAGGAATTCTTTAAAGGGAGCAAGCCTTAATTTAGGAATTAATTATACTTTGTACGAGGACTATTGCTTCACTCCATGCTGAATCTAAATTCTTTTCTGAGGGAGAAAAGTGCACTGATTGATTTATTTTGAAAAAATTGTAAGTTTTATCCTGAAAAGTTCTAGCACTTCTACAGTTTTGCTAGTCATTCAATTATATTTTAAATATTTAAAATGTGAAAGTCACTGATAAAAATCTCTCTGCAAGAAATATTTGCAGTAAATAGGCAAAATTTTGTTTTTAACAAGTATTTTATTTTATTTTATTTTATATTATTTTAAATTACAGGATACATGTGCAGGACGTACAGGTTTGTTAGATAGGTAAACGTGTGCCATGGTGGTTTGCTGCACAGATCATCCCATCACCTAGGTATTAAGGCCTGCACCCATTAGCTATTTATCCTGATGCTCTCCCTCCGCCATCCCCCAACAGGCCCTTGTGTGTGTTGTTCCCCTCCCTGTGTCATGTGTTCTCATTGTTCGGTTCACACTTATGAATGAGAACATGCGGTGTTTGATTTTCTGTTCCTGTGGTAGTTGGCTGAGAATAATGGCTTCCAACTCCATCCATGTCCCTGCAAAGGACATGGTCTCATTCCTTTTCTGGCTGCACAGTATTCCATGGTGTCTATGTACCACATTTTCTTTATCCAGTCTATCATTGATGGACATTTAGTTTCATTCCATGTCCTTGTTAATGTGAATAGCACGGCAGTGAACAAACGCATGCATGTATCTTTATAATAGAATGATATGTTCCTTTGGGTATACACCCAGTAATGGGATTGATGGGTCAAATGGTATTTCTGGTTCCTGTTCTTTGAGGAATTGCCACACTGTCTTCTACAGTGTTTGAACTAATTTACATTCCCATCAACAGTGTAAAAGCATTCCTGTTTCTCCACAGCCTTGCCAGCATCTGTTGTTTCTTGACTTTTTAGTAATTGCCATTCAGACTGGCGTGAAATGGTATCTCACTGAGGTTCTGATTGGCATTTCTCTAATGATTTGTGACGTTGAACTTTTATTCGTATGTTTGTTGGCTTTGTAAATGTCTTCTTTTGAGAAGTGTCTGTTTATGTCCTTTGCCCACTTTTAATGGATTTTTTCTTCTTGTAAATTTGTTTGAGTTCCTTGTAGATTCAGGATATGAGCCCTTTGTCAAATGGATAGATTGCAAAAATTTTCTCCCACTCTATATATTGTCTGTTCACTCCAGTGAGAGTTACTTTTGCTGTGCAGAAGTTCTTTAGTTTAATTAGATATCATTTGCCAGTTTTTGCTTTTGTTGCAATTACTTTTGACATTTTCGTCATGAAATCTTTGCCCATGCCTGTGTCCCAAATGGTATTGCCTAGATTATTTTTCCAGGGTTTTTATAGCTTTCGGTTTCACATTTAAGTTTTTAATCCATCTTGAGTTAATTTTTGTATAAGGTGTAAGGAAAGGGTTCAGTTTCAATTTTCTGCATATGACTAGCCAGTTTTCCCAGTACCATTTATTAAATAGGGAATCCCTTCCCCATTGCTTATTTTTGTCAGGTTTGTCGAAGATCAGATTGTTGTAGATGTACAGTCTTATTTCTGAGATCTCTATTCCATTCCATTGGTGTGTCTGTTTTCATACCAATACCATGCTTTTTTGGTTACTGTAGCCTTGTAGTATAGTTTGAAGTCAGGTAACAGGATGCCTCCAGCTTTGTTCTTTTTGCTTAGGATTGTCTTGGCTATACAGGCTCTTTTTTGGTTCCATATGAATTTTAAAGTTTTTTTTTTTTAATTCTGTGAAGAATGGCAATGGTAGTTTAATGGGGATGCATTGAATGTATAAATTGCTTTGGGAAATATGGCCATTTTCATGATATTGATTCTTCCTATCCATGAGCATGGAATGTTTTTCCATTTGTTTGTGTGCTCTTTGATTTCCTTGAGCAGTGGTTTGTAGTTCTCCTTGAAGAGGTTCTTCACTTCCCTTGTTTATTGTATTCCTAGGTATTTTATTCTCTTTGCAGCAATAATGAATGGGAGTTCATTCATGATTTGGCTCTCTGCTTGTCTGTTGTTGGTTTATAGGAATACCTGTGATTTTTGCACATCGATTTTTTATCCTGAGACTTTGTTGAAGTTGCTTATCAGCTAAAGAAGCTTTCGGACTAGGATTATGGGGTTTTCTAGATATAGGATCATGTTATCTACAAACAGATGCACTTCAACTTTCTCTCCTTCTATTCGAATACACTTTATTTCTTTCTCTTGCCTGATTGCCCTGGCCAGAATTTCCAATACTATCTTGAATAGGAGTGAGAGAGGGCATCTTTGTCTTGTGCCGGTTTTCAAAAGGAATGCTTCTAGCTTTTGCCCATTCAATATGATATTGGCTGAGGGTTTGTCATATATGGCTCTTATTATTTTGACATATGTTACATCAATGCCTAGTTTATTGAGAATTTTTAACATGAAGGGATGTTGAATTTTATTGAAGGCTTTTTCTGAGTCTATTGAGATATTGTCTTTCGTTTTGTTTATGTGATGAATTATGTTTATTGATTTGCATATTTTGAACCAGCCTTGCATCCTGGAAATGAAGCCGACTTGATCATGGTAGAAGCTTTTTGATGTGCTGCTGGATTCGGTTTGCCAGTACTTTATTGGGGATTTTCACATCGATGTTTATCAGGGATATTGGCTTGAAGTTTTCTTTTTTGGTTTTATCTCTGCCAGGTTTGGGTATCAGTATGTTGCTGGCTTCGTAAAATGAGTTAGGAAGAAGTCACTCCATTTAAATTGTTTGGAATGGTTTCAGAAGAAATGGTACCAGCTCCTCTTTGTACCTCTGGTAGAATTCAGCTATAAATGTCGTGCCGTCTTAACTAAACTGCTGCCTTTGCATGGCAGCAAGCTTTTCATCTTGTTTGAATTCCTGCCAAACTTTAATAAATAAGTGTGAGAGCATGAATGGGAGATGTACAATCCCAGAATGTAAACCTGGGAATTTTCACCTCAGACATTAGCGGTTTTCTTTTGCCATAAGGATAAGCAGAGAGAGAAATTCTCCTTTGTAAAGCTGGTACTAAAATGTTATAAGATTCCATAGACTAGAATCATTTCTTTGACTTCTCAAAGTTCTATTCATTGCCAGTTTAAAGGTGAAATGTCCTGTCCTGTTCCAGAGTTAGGCTGTAATTGGGTTAAATTGACTTTTTTTTCCAACAATTCATCACTATTTGTTGATTAGTCATCAAATTTCGAAAATATTACTTTGTGAAGTCAATGGAAAATTATCCTTCTGACTGTGGTTGGTCAGTGAACATACTGGAAAATATTGTTTAATGCAATGCTAATATAATCATCCTGAAATACTGCTTATGAAATTTTCTTTATTTTATTCTATTCAGAAAAATTTTTGTGGTTACATAGTAGGCATGTATATTTATGGGGTACATGAGATATTTCAATACAGGCATACAATGTACAATAATCACATCAGCCATCATCTCAAGCGTTTATCCTTTGTTTTTGTTACAAACAATCCAATTATAATCTTTTATTTATTTTAAAATGTACAATAAATTATTGTTGACTGTAGTTACCCTGTAGTGCTATCAGATATCTTGACTTAAACAATCTATATCATATTCTTGGTATTTTAATAATTAAATTTAATAAAATGAAGACAGACCTCCAATTTTTCTGATCTGTAAAAATTGTACCTAATATTCATAATCGTACCCTATCTTTTCTTTCTAAATGTATTTTTTTACACCTTTCTCTCTGCCTAGAATGCATCTTACTTTGTCAAACTCCAACTCATCCTTAGGGATCTAGGCCATGGTCTTTTATTTCTACTAATAAGTGATAACTACATCTCCTGAAATGTCTATTTGCATCTTTCTTTTGACATTTTTTATGTTTTGCTTTTTACAATTAAAATAAAAAGTGATATCTGCTCCTACCACTTCTGGTTAACATTATACTGTAGGGTCTGGCTAGAGCAGTTTAGCAAATAGAAGAAAGAAAGAAATGGTATCTAGATTGGAAAGGAAGAAGTAAAGCTATCTCTGTAAATAGACAACTTGCTTTTGTTTATAGAAAACCATAAGGAACACACACACACACACACACACAAATACACACACACAAAATTAGAACTAATAAACTATTTCATTAAGTTTGTAGGGTACAAGATCAATACACAAAAATCACTCATGTTTTTATACACTGGCAAATGAACAATCCAAAAATGCTATTAAGAAAGCAATTGTATTTACAACACCATGAAAAAAGAATAAAGTACTTAAGAGTAAATCTCACAAAAGTGCAAGATTTGTACACTGAAAACTACAAAACATTATTGAAAGAAGTTAAAGAATACCTAAATACATAGAAAAATATCTCGTGTTTGTGTATTGGAAGACTTACTCTTATTAAGATGACAATAATTCTCAAATTAATCTATAGTTTCCATACAATCTACATCAAAACCCCCTCTGCCTTTTTTGCAGAAATTAACAAGCTAATTCAAAAACTCAAATGAAAATTTGAAGGACCCAGAATAGCTAAAACAGTGTTGAAAAAGACTAACAAATTTGGAGGATTCACGTGACCTGATATAAAAACTTACTACAAAGCTGCAGTAATCAAGAAAATGTGATATGATATATAGCATAGATCAATGGATTAGAGTCTGGCAATAAACTCATATATTTTTGGTAAGTTGATTTTTCATAGGGGTGCTAAGACAATTCTATGAGAAAAGCAGTCTTCTGAACTAATAATGGTACCGGGACAAATGGATGTGCACATGCAAAAGAATGACATTGGATTTGTCCTTTATACCATATACAGAAATTAATGCCAAATGAATTATAGACCTAAATGTAAGAACTAAAACTATACAACTTTTAGAAGAAAATGTAGGCCTAAATCTTCATGATTTTAGGTTAGGCAATGATTTCTTAGAAACGACATCAAAAGCATAAGTGACAAAAGAAAAAATAGAGTGTGATTGTTAAAATAACTGCCCCACAAAGATGTCCACATTTGAATCTTCAAAGCCTGCAGTTACCTTACATGATAAAAGGGACTTTGTGGATGTGATTAAGTTAAGGATGTCAACATGGGGAGATAATCCTTGATTATCTAGGTGAGCCCAATGTAATCTCAAGAGTCCTTACAAGAGAAAAAACAAGGCAGGAGAGTTGTAATCAGAGGGGGAAATGTAAAGATGGAACCAGAGGGTGGAATGATACAGGGCCAAAAGCCAATATATGCAGCCTCTAGAGCCGAATGGACAAGGAAACAGATACTTTCCTAGAGCCTCCAGAAGTCATGCAGTCCTGCCAAATTTGAGTGAGATCCATTTTGCCTAGAACTGTAATATAATAATTCTGTATTAGTTTCAGCCATTAGGTTTGTGGTAATTTATTACAACAACAATAGAAACCTAATATATATAGATAAATTGGACTTCATTAGAATTGAACCATTTGTGCTTCAAAGGACAACATCAAGCGAGTGAAAGGACAACTTCAAAAATGGGAGCAAATATTTGAAAATCATGTATCTGATGAGGGACTCACATGTAGAAAATATAAAGAACTTTAAAACTCAACAAGAAAAAGATAAATTACTCAATTAAAAAATGGCCAAAGAATTTGAATATCTTCTTCAAGGAAGATACACAGATTGTTAATAGGCATATGGAAAGATATCCAACATTATTGTTCATTAAGGAAATGCAATTCACGCACTAGGATGACTGTAATGAAAATGATGAACAATAGCAATGTTGACAAGGATGTTAGAAATTGATACCCTCATACATTGTTGGTAGAAATATAAAATGTTTCGGCCATTTTGGAAAACAGTTAGTGGTTTTTCAAAATGTTAATCATAAAATTACTTATGAGCCACCAATTTGTGTGTGTGTGTATATATATATATATATATATCTCCAAGAGATTTGAAAATATAGTTTTACACAAAAATTTGTATATGACTGTTCATGACAGCATTATTCATAATACTTCAAATGTAGAAACAACAAAATGTTCATCCACCTATAAGTAGATAAATAAAATATGGGCCATTTATATAATTGAATATTATTCAGTAATAGAAAGAAATGCAGTAATAATATATGCCACAATATGGATGAACCTTGCAAACATGTTAAGTGAAAGAAACCAGACACAAACGGCATTTCTTATATGACCTCATTTATATGAAATGTTTGGAATAGGCAAATTCATAGGAAAAGACAGTAGATAAGAGGTGCAAGGAGTGTCTAATGGGTGGCAAGGGAAATGGAAAGAGACTGTTATTGAGTATGGAGTTTCTTTTGGGATGATGAAAACATTCTGGAATTAGATTGTGGCAATGGATGCAGAATTCTGTGAATACACTAAACAAAGACTCCTGAAGTGTACACAAAATTGTGAAGTTTATGGCTTGCAGATTGTATCTGAGTAGAACTGTTATTAAAAATATATTAAAAAATAAAATTCAGGGCAATTAATACTTTGAACATAAATATGCAAGTATTTCCATAACTTAGGAGTGCTACCTCAACATGACTCGGGTTGTTATGAAAGACTTCTTTATAGAAGAGATATCTAAGTAGGAACATAAAATAATTTGTCTACTCATATTCTATTGTAGCCAGTGACTTCCCTAACAACAAGAAGTGCATTTTTGGGAGACACAGTATCAGATAAAATAGACAGTTCAAGAGTGTATAAATGGCACAGTGAAGCCAACAGGAATAGCTAGATGCCCCTCATTATATATATTTTTTCAATTTTAACATGAATAGGTTTATTATTTTTTTTAAAAAAAGTAATAAATATATATTCCAAAAATATCTCAGGTTTGTATTTTAAGTTTTATTTTAAGTTCCGGGGTACACGTGCAGGTTGTTTCGTAGGTAAACTTGTGAAATGGGTCATTTTTGTACAGATTATTTCCTCACCCAGGTATTAAGCCTAGTACCCATTTGTTATTTTTCCTCATCCCCTCCAACCTCTGATAGGCCCCAGTGTATTTTATTACCTTCTATGTGTCCATGTGTTCTCATTATTTAGCTTCCATTTATAAGTGAGAACAGGCAGTGTTTGATTTTCTGGTCCTGATGCCTTCATTATTGTAGGAGCACGTAGCATAAATTCTGCTGCGCGGCCAAAACTAAAAAAAATCCAAGAATTAATAGCTATTTGTAGTTAAGTCTAAGGTACTGACCTCTGAAAGAAAGACAATGCAATGGACAATGACTACTAAGGAAGTTTGAACATGACTGGAAACAGGGACAGATGTTCATGATGAAAGAGTGCTTGGACAGAGCAAAGCATGTGGAGACCACTTATAGATGATTTCGTGTGGTTCAGCCCATGTCTGCTATGTACTCAATTTCCTTATGTTGCTGTCCTCCTGCGAGCTTCTGTGACTTTGGCTTGAAGGGCTTTCTTTCAACCCTCATGGAGGGTGGGTATGAGGAAATGCTTGGGAACAGACATACCCTAGAGCTGCCCTCAACCACTGCCAAATGAATGCTGGAGGATAAATATTCCCTGATTTTCTATTCTTTGGAAACAACAACTCTGGGAAGAGTGGTAGACTATTTCCCAGATGTGCCCAGTGGACTTGAGTCCCTGATGTCTACAGATATAACCTGTTCTTTGATGCCTGTCATGTTGGCTTACTTGCATTTATTGTCTTGCTTTATTTTATTCTAAGCTTTCTAAGATCATCCTAGCAAAGACTCAGCTATACTCAAATCTCAGTATTTTGGGTCTGCATCTGAAAAAAAAAGTTTTAGATACCACTGAAACAGGAACCATGAGTGAAGACATTACAGAACAATCAGAATGACAAACTGAATCTCATTGACTAACATAGGTGGTCAGGTAGAGTGTGAAGACATTGTGTTGTTGCTCAGGGTTATGGTAGTAGTAGTATTAAGTGCAGTCTCGTGTTAATGGTTAATGCTGTACACCAATTCTTTAGGGAGTAGTCCATTAAAATGAATCATTGAAACAAGCTTAATTTAACTAAGACCAATTGGGAAATGGAGATATTATTAAGAAGAATAAAATAATAAATACTATTTACATCTGTCCAATATACCTCCTTTCCTGTTCTGGTAACAGACATCACCCTCCAGAACTCAGGAGTAACCATGTGACCTAGGTGGAACAAGTTGTAGTTACTTCTCCTCCCATCTGCAATAATTGCTTCAGAGCTGACCAGTCAGAGGCCTTCCCAGAGACTGTATATACTGAGATGAAAGAAGGAAATGTTTCTTGCCTCTTGTTTTGCTAAGTGGTTTGCTAAGATTGAATGATGTGTAAGCTGAGAGCTCCCGGACTGAGGAAGGTGATACACAGTGGAAGACAATTGGAAAAAATGCACATAGGAATATTATGAAAATATATTTATGTATAAGGGAAGGATGAAAGGGGAATAGGTAGAGAGAGAGAGATTGGTAGATCGAGTCTGAAAGTGAAAGAGAATTAAGAAATTATGGCAGCCTATTAGACGCCTTATACTTCCTAGTTATGGGAGCCAGTGAATCACTCTTCCTTTGGCTTCTGTTGGCTTACATTGAGTAATCAGTCGCACCTGAGAGACTCTTAACTGTCAGTATCTCTCTTTCCTGTGCATTACTGTACGCCATACTTCCTTATAAGCCCTGTGTTTGTATTCTCATTTAATCCTTATAGCACTTTCCGAGATGTGTATTGTTATTATCTCAATTTTATAGATAAGAAAACTGGGGTTAGATATCAGTAATTTGCTCAAGTTTTTTATTGTTATCAGTAGAAGCAGGATCTTAAACATAAAATACAAGTTCTGTGGTAACCCATCATTATTCTGGAAGCTGAGTGGTGCTAATGCTGCAGAGAAGCTATTGGGTGAACCAACATCTGGAGAGTTGGGGAAAAGGCAGCCATCCTATTTTACATATATTTTTGTTTCCTACAGGGCCTCTATACTGTCTTTCAAATAGTCACTCAATATATTTTCATTTATTGCCAAATTACCTATTTGGAATAAAAGGTTAAGATTGTAAACCTTAGCAAATTGTATTCAACCAGGAATAGATAGATACTCCTATATGCATATATGTTTCTAAAACTATGTTAGAGTCTGGGCATTACAACTTAAGTTGATATTAACTGTTATAAGGAACATTAAGTAGGAAATAAAGTTTTGCTTGAATGGGGAAGTGGGATTCAGAAAAAGCTTTATTGAGTGTCATCTTGATATGAATAAATGTGTACCATTCAGGTTGAAGAGGACATTCAGGTTGAAGAGGCATTCTAAGGACAGGGAGCAAGTGGGAAGGGTATGAAGCCATGAAACAAAATGAGTGTTATGGAAACTGTAACAGCTTGGCTGAGTTGTGGGGTATTAATGGGATGTAGGCAATGATTAATTCATGGAGGAACTTCTATGGGATTATAAGAAGTTTGAATTTTATTAGTAGGAAAAAAGAAATCACTGAAGATTGGGTATTCACAAAGATGGCATACGAAGATAAACCTTTAAAAATGGAAGATGATTTTGATTTATGCAATAGGGGAGATTTAGGAGATTTTGTGATAATCCAGGCAGGAGGCTCTAAATTTCTGAATCAATGCCATAGCAGAAGGAATGGAAAGGATTGGTATGAGAGTTTTTAAGATATTTAAGAAATATGAAATTTGGTTATCTGTACTACAACAACAGAACAGTGCTTTTCTCTACATAAAGCTCTGTCTTATTTATGGTTCTGCTACTTAAATTATATCTACATGACAAAATATTATCAGTCATCAAGTATTGATTGAACAACCATCATGTTCTCAGATTTAAGGTTAATCTGTAGCAAACAGATAGTTATCTACAAGTCTGACCATGTTTTACATTGTATAACATATTACATTAAAAAAAATCAGTGACTTGATTGCCAGAAGAGAACACATTTGATTCACATTTGTATCCTCAGTACCTAGCACAATGTGCAAACAATAGAAGGTACATAGTAAATACTTGTTCAATGGGTGAGTGAAATATTAACAAATTTCATGGAATCACTGAATTAAAAATTAAAGGGTTTTATAAAATATGGATTATTTTATTATTTAAATAAACACTTATAAGTTTCTCAAATACATTGTCATCAGAAGGATAACTGGCTAGGTGCTTACTTTTTACCACTTTGTGACCGTGAAAATGCAGGAGATAGAGTAATCAGAATAAGTAACTTAATTGCCTAGTGCCTCAGTTTACACATTAGCACAGTAGGGATAAGATTGTCTTCTCTTTACATCACTAAAATGTGTTGAGGATTATGTGGATTTAAAGTAATTAAAAATAAAAGACTAAAGAGACAACTAAGCTCTTCGGAGAAAATGCTGTTTACACATAAGGTAATCATTTCAAATTCAAAAGACAGCTAATAAAGAAGTTGTCTTTAAAAGTAATCACGTATCATCTGGGGACCAGATTCCAGCCTGAATACAGAAGGAGTTTTAGATGATTTTAATCCAAGATCCAAATACAGAGATTTAAATGAAGAACAGGTAGTTATTAATAAACAGACATAATGTAAAATTTATCATTTTCTCCATCCTCCTGAAAGTTAAAGGCAGATAGTTAGCTTTATTGCTGGGTGTTAAGATATTTATCAATTTTTCAAGGTTGAGAGAACTCAACATACGTATTTGAAATATATTTCAAGAAAATCATGATTATTCAACATCCCAAAGTCTGACAGCTGAAAGTCTCCGAAAATAAATGAGAAATCAATTAAATGCTTTTAATGAGAATTGTCAAGGTGAATCAAAGGCTCATATTGCCATTTAAATCAGGAGTTGCAAAGTTCTCTGTTCTCACTGGCTAGCTGCTTCTTGTCATTCAGAGCTCAGCTTTAATCTCATCTCCTGATAGACAGGTCCTTCCTGACCATACAATCTAATCTAGCCATTCTCCCTCACGTCAGTCTATCTTAAGTCCCTGCATTACACTACACTTGCTCATTTATTGACTTGCACATTGTCTGTTTCACCTCAAGCTCTGTGAGAATAGAGACCTTTTCTGTCTGGCTTACTTCTCTCTCTCCAGTGTCAAAAACCATACATTATGTGTTCTCAGTAAAGTTTGATTGAATTAATGAGTTATGAATAAAAATCATAATTTGGATTGTCTTTAGAAGAAATATCTTAAGCTTTTACAATTTGATGTTATTTCCCCATCAAAGAGAGTGCTGTGGCATTCACGATAAGATGTACATTTGCTCGCTTGCCATAATTAGAAGCTTATGCAGTGAGAGACTGAGTTGAACCTGACAAAGAGGTTGAAGTTGTTACTAATTCTGGATTAAGAGAAGATGTTTTGAATAATGCTGTATCATCAAAGAGTACTGATGAATAAAGTACAATTTTATTGAGAATATAAGCCAACCCCAAGGAAAACCGCTGCTTCCTTTGATTGATTCATCTGGTTATGTAGCACTGTAGCACAAGCCTAGCATCGATACATCCTGCTCTGATATTTAAGCTAAACAATGGAAAAGATTGTATATGATTTGATTTAGAAATAGAAGCCATAATGTTTGCTCTAGAATCAGTACTGACACTCTATATTGAAAATACAATATGTTATAATTACTAAAAATTAATAAGAAACTAAGACATGGAGTCATCGAAGATGATTAGGTTTCCAAAAAGTCCATACACTGAACAAGCAAGGTTTAGCATATAAATTAGAGACATTTCCATCAAAAGGACTGAAAATAATTTCAGTGTAAATATCAGATTCAGCCACATGTAAAAGCCATTCTCATCACATTTTTAAAACATGAATGATTTGCTGTTGCATGTTTTATGAAAAATCTCGAATGAAGTATAGAGGTCCATTTTCATGACACTATTATGGAGGACTGGCCGTTGGAAGAGCATTCCTTTCTTCCTCCCTCTTTTATGTCTCATATCCTACTTAGACCTTTAAGAGCAGTGTGTGCCATAATACTGTGTCAGGAATTAAGACGTAAGTAATGAAAAAACAACACCATAGCTAATGTTTACTGAATCTTTACTGTATATCAAACACTATACTAAGAATTTTAAGTCTGTTATCTTACTTAGCACTAACAATAACAATATGAGATAGAAAATATTATTATGTCAGTTTTACAATTGAATAAGCTTGCAGAAGTTAATTTACTGAAGGTCCATTTTATTTCAGAACTTGCATGCTTAACTGCTATTTCTTTACCTACAATAATGAATGCAGTACTGGGCAGAATGAGGGAAACAGGTATGTAAAATAATTTTTGAAACCCAATGTGTATTAGCCAGGTTTATATACTAGAAAGCACTAACTAACAACACAATTTCAGAGACTTATAATGGTAAACATTTACTTTCCTGCATAAATTCAGGTTGTTGCACCCGTGTTTTCATTTTGGGACCATTGGCTACTGGGGCATGTTCTTTCCACGAAGAAGCAAAAGAGAAGAGTTTTATACCTACTAAAGAAGCCTTTACTCTGAATTGGCAAATGGTCACCTCTACTCAGGTTCTGGTTATCAGCACAAGTCATGTGACCGAGTCCAAAATCAATAGGACAGCAAAATATAAAGATTTAAGAGTGGGAATATGCACTGTACGTATTTTATACATAGAGCTTTCTATGTTCTTTCCATGTTACTCAGCTAAGTTCATTCTAAAGTGTATCCCCCGGATTATTTGATTCTTTTTAAATGACTATATTTGAACATATTTCCATAAAAACTTGATTGTTCACAATTCCCAATTCTTATATCCTCAAATAATCAAAATAGTCATCTTTAACCAGAGCTTGGATTATTGAAAATGAGGATTGAGTGAAGTTAGCAGGCAGAAGTAATGTGGAAATGATGCTTTTGTATCTGACTCTTTTTTTTTTTTTTTACATAATATACTTCTGTATTATTTGAATTTATTATGAATATGTAGTATTACTTTCACAATTCAAAGAAGTAAATATTAAAAGGACAAACAATACCTTCTCTGATCCAGATGGAATGATGTTTAGAGCATGGCAATATAAATGATTTCTTTTTTTTTTTTTTCTTTTTAATTTTTTTTTCTTTTTATTATTATTATTATTATTGTTATTATTATACTTTAGGCTCTATGGTACATGTGCACAACGTGAAGGTAAGTTACATATGTATACATGTGCCATGCTGGTGCGCTGCACCCACCAACTCGTCATCTAGCATTAGGTATATCTCCCAGTGCTATCCCTCCCCCCTCCCCCCACCCCACAATCTGACTCTTATTCTCAAATCCTGTTGAGAACTACTTTCTAAAAATACTGCTTTTCTCCAGTCAGTAAGTGAGCTCAAATGCAGAAAATAATGTAGGAGAGGTTGGAGAGAGAATTCTCTTTCCTGTATGTTCATGAAAATACATGCTTAGGGCTTTCATGAGCTTGAAAGCTGGATCAACGGATAAAAGCTTTTAAAGCAAATTATTGAAGAAATTTAAGGCATTATGATAACTTGTAAGTGCTTTCCTGATTTCACATGATTAAAATTTTGCTTTGCTCAGTGTGGTTGAGCTATTCAAACTTATTAGCAATCATTTTTCTTTTCTAAAATGACACAAGTTAGAGAAGTCTGGTAAGCCAGCCAACTACTGTTGATATATGCTCCTTTGATGTGTAACCTGTGGAGAGGGCCATTGTCACCAATTTGGCTAAGAGGAAACAGGCAGCATGTTATGTAGTGGAAGCATTATTTCCCATAATTGCAAACCATAGGGTAAGAAAACCAGTGCCTTGTTCTGATGTAAAGCCTCAGGAAATTGTAAATACATATTGTTTCAAAGAAAAAAAATGACTTCCAAGAGACATACTGGCTTTTTTTTTTTTTCTTCGTGCTTTCAAATATATAGAGACTCCATGTAGTCTCCTCTTTTCAGAGATTACTGGCAGGTGGAGAATTTCCCCTTTAAATTTCTGTTTCCACAATCTCAGATCTTCTGTTGATAGAGCTTAAAACAGTGGCTCGAATGGAATCTTTTTGATATGGTGACATTTTGTAAAGACTCACTGCTTGTGGTCTAGATATTTGTGTACCCTCAAAATTGATATGTTGAAACCTACTACCAAATGCAAAATGATTCAGAGATGGAGCCATTAGGAGGAGATTAGATCTTAAGGGCAATGCCCTCATGAATGGGATTAGCAGCCTTATAAAAGAGGTGTGAGGGAGCTTCTTTGCTCCTTCGCCACATGAGGGCACAGAAGGCAAAAATCTGTGAGGAGTGGGCCCTCACAAGACACTGAATCTGTTGGGTCTTGATCTTGGACTTCCCTGCCTCAGAAACGTAAGCAATAAATTTCTGTTGTATATAAATTACCCAGTCTAAGATATTTTGTTATAGTAGTAGGAACAAACTAAGACATTAATTGACATGTAAAAACTTGAGCTTTGGAGAGTATTCAGTAGAGCTGGGTGCAAGTTTTTGCTTTACCATTTAATTGGGGTGTGAATTTGACAAAGAAAAACAATCTCTTTGGATCTGCTTTCACATCTGTAATATAAGAATAATAATTCCTCCCTCTTTGAACCTACTATGTAAATTAGATGTAAATATATATATTCACATAGCATAATAACATGTAATAATACTAATAATGGGTATCCAACAGTTTTAGTGATTACTATCTGTTTTTATAAAGTGTTTTCACCTGGAAAATGGATATGTAGCAAGGACTACCCTTCCCTCTGTATAGCGTAAGAGTCTATTGGATTCAATTGTAGATTTTAGTGTCTTTTGAGAGCAATCCTAACTTTCTGTAAAGATTGATGTATCATGATTTTTATTATTTTTAGATGTCTTCCAAAGCACAAAGAGAACACATATTTCATTTTAAAAGTGAGGATAAAACTTACCCTATCTTTTTAAATTATCATATCGGTCCATTGGCCCTTATTATAAATTTAAGATATATTATGGGATTTTAGTGGTATCATTTTTCCTGTATCTTGAAACACATTGCTGTTTCGTCATTCCTAGGGATTATTTCTTTATTCATCATTAATGTTTGACTATCATAAAAATACTAAAAATACAATTAAAAGGGAAGATAATCTGCAATTATTAAATGAGTGAAAAGAAACAGCAGCACTATAGACTTTGATTATGTTGCTGAAATTTCTAAGCAAAATCTCAAACCATGAATCTTCAGATTACCATATCCTAGATGAATTTTCTCAAAATCAAGAATAAGCGGATGAATTATATCTTTTTAAGGACAAAAATAAATATGGCATTCTCACTTCATTAGTCATTCAGCTGGAAGGACATTATCATGTCATACTTTACTACAAAAACTTGATCCATTCTATTTTGATAAAAGGTTATCTTTTGTAATGTTTTTATCCAAGAATTCATTTGGAAAAGAGGTTAGTATGTTTAAATATTTTTACAAATTGTAACTTTTCAATTGTCTTTCCTGTTCTGTAAATTATTCATAAAACTTAAAAATATATTTAAGATATTTATATTAAAAAATTGGACCCAAATAGCAAATGGTAATGATTATTTTTCCTGGAATGCTAAGGGTAAAATATTCATACACTTTGACCTAACGTTGTACTCCCAGAAGTTTGTCTTAAGAAAATCTTTCAACTAAAGCAAGAATAAATTCATTGCAGTACAAAATATAAACAAGCTAACTGGATAACATATGGAATGCTTTGATAAATTATGATGTATCAACAGCATAGCACATCATGTAGCCTCTAACAATGATAATTATGAAGATCATGCAAACTTAGAAAAACACTTCTGATGTTGACTAAAAACAACATTTAAAGAATCCAAAAGAACTTAATAAGTCAGTACTTTTTGTAGGAATTATGGTAGTGGATGAACTAAAAAAAATATTAACTCTGCTGTTTTTTCATTATTTGAGAAGAAAGACAATTAGTAAAATTAGCAAAGCTTAATTTTGCCCTATTTTGGTGATGTCTCACTATCATCATTGCTTGGCTGCGGAACTGAATTTAGATTTTGATAATTTCCATAGAGTAAGATGGAAATTCACCATACTTTTGGGACATTGTGTATTGGGACATCATTTTGCTCAAGCAGCTTATTTCTTTTTTAAAATTTTTTATTTTACTTTAAGTTCCAAGATACAAGTGCAGAATGTGTAGGTTTATTACATAGGTATATGTGTGCAGTGGTGTGCTGCGCCTGTCAACCTGTCGTCTAGGTTTTAAGCCCCACATGCATTAGCTATTTGTCCTAATGCTCTCCTTCCCCTCAACCCCACCCCCTGACTGGCTCTGATATGTGTTGTTCCCCTCTCTGTGTCCATGTGTCTCACTTATGAGTGAGAACATGTGGTGTTTGGTTTTCTGTTTCTGTGTTAGTTTGCCGAGGATAATGACTTCCAGCTTCATCCGTGTCCGTGAAAAGGACATGATCTCATTCCTTTTTATGGCTACATAGTATTCCATGGTGTATATATACTGCTTTTTCTTCATCCAGTCTATCATTGATGGACATTTGGGTGGGTTCTGTGTCTTTGCTATTGTAAATAGCGCTGCACTAAACATAAGTGTGCATGTGTCTTTGCTGTAGGATGGTTTATATTCCTTTGGGTATATACCCAGTGATGGGATTGCTCAGTCAAATGGTATTTCTGGTTCTAGATCTTTGAGGAATCACCACACTGTCTTCTGCAATGGTTGAACTAACTTACATTCCTACCAACAGAATTAAAGCATTCCTATTTCTAAACAGCCTCGCCAGCATCTATTGTTTATTGAATTTTTAATAATTGCCATTCTGACTGGCGTGCAGTTTTGATTTGCATTTCTCTAATGATCAGTGATGTTGAGCTTTTTTCCATGTGTTTGTCGGCTGCATAAATGTCTTCTTTTGAGAAGTATCTGTTCATATCTTTTGCCCACTGTTTGATGGGGTTGCTTTTTCTTGTAAATTTAAGTTCCTTGTAGATTCTGGATACTAGACCTTTGTCACATGGGTAGATTGCACAAATTTTCTCCAATTGTGTAGGTTGTCTGTTCCCTCTGATGATAGTTTCTTTTGCTGTGCAGAAGCTTTTTAGTTTAATTAGATCCTATTTGTCAATTTTGGCTTTTGTTGCAATTGCTTTTGGCGTTTGCATCGTGAAGTCTTTGCCCGTGCCTGTGTCCTGAATGCTATTGCCTAGGTTTTCTTCTAGGGTTTTTATGGTTTTTTACATTTAAGTCTTTAACCCATCTTGAGTTAATTTTTTTTTTTTTACAAAAAGACACTATTTTTGTAATTAAGGCAATAATTTTTCAGCTCTTAGATATGATTCAAAGCATAAATCCTCTGAAAAGAAGGTATCATGAGAATTAAATACACCAAATCATCAACATGCATCACAGAGATGTCTAAATGTTTAAAAATAACACTAAAGGAAACCCAGTGCTTTCCATGTGGTATATTCTGCATTCATAAGCGTGTGAAGGTATATCTCCTAAAGCTATCCCTCCCCCCTCCCCCCACCCCACAACAGTCCCCAGAGTGTGATGTTCCCCTTCCTGTGTCCATGTGTTCTCATTGTTCAATTCCCACCTATGAGTGAGAATATGTGGTGTTTGGTTTTTTGTTCTTGTGATAGTTTACTGAGAATGATGATTTCCAGTTTCATCCATGTCCCTACAAAGGACATGAACTCATCATTTTTTATGGCTACATAGTATTCCATGGTGTATATGTGCCACATTTTCTTAATCCAGTCTACCATTGATGGATATTTGGGTTGGTTCCAAGTCATCTCAAAAATCTAAGATATATTTTTTATCTCTAGTCTGTGCATCAGTGTATTTCCTCTTTAGCTTTGTAGTTTTAAAAAGATTATGTATGTCACACAGATTCTGTACCCCACAAGCTGTATCTATTGCAATTGGAGGTTGGGAAGCATTATTAAATCCAGTAGGAAGAGGGAGATAGGATTTAATAAGGTCGGGAAGAAATTCGAGCACACTAACTTAACTTGAGAACCATGCTTCCGGGTCTTCAGTTGATTTCAATGGCATGGTAGTTTTTCCTTTCCTTATCAATGAAATTCCATAAATGCACTCCCCAAGCCCCACTGCAAGGTCAGTGTCTTGTAACCCTGTGGTTGGTATATCTGGAGTGCAGACTGTAAAAACATTAACATAAACTCATGACATGCTATATCTTTTCTAATGAAAATGTAAGCAAAAAACAAAACAAAACAAAACCGAAAACAAAAACAAAAAAACCTAAAACATCTGTCATAGTAACTTAGTTACAGCTCTATTTTCATTCTAAGTTATTTGAAATTTATCACAGGGTGACATATGCCAATGTAGCTGCTACATCTAGCCAAAGAGCTTCAGGTATTAACAAGGTAGTTTATTGTAAAGACATCACATTGGGGTGTGTGTGTGTGTGTGTGTCTTGCATGTTTAATAAGACCAAACAGTTGATTTTACAGGACACAAAACTGAGAATCAAAACCATACCAAAGTTCATTCTTCTTTACCCAGTAGCCTATTACAACCTTGGACTAGTCAAATAATTACACATTTTGTACATTTCACCATTTGTAAAAGATGGCAACAAACTTTACAGATAATCGGATAAGTGTCCCAATCTTAGACAATAGCTTATGTAATAGGCTTTTTTTTTGTTGTTCTGTTTCTCTACTTTGTCACAGTATGGAGTAGTGTATAGTAAACACACTGGGAAGCATGTAGACCGGTGTTGAAATTCTGGCTCAGAAACTTACCAGCACTGTGACCTTGAAGGGATTCAGCTTCAATTTTCTGCATATGGCTAGCCAGTTTTCCCAGTACCATTTATTAAATAGGGAATCCTTTCCTCATTGTCAAGCAGCTTATTTCTACTCTTTACTCTACTTTTGTCTCCTGTCTCATTTATCTTCCTCCTTTTCAGAAATATGCACAATAACATGATTAACTTTACCATCTTTCTTTAAGAATACTCTAGGCTGGGCATGGTGGCTCATGCTTGTAATCCTAGCACTTTGGGAGGCAGAGGCAAGAGGGTTGCTTAAACATAGGCATTTGAGACCAGCCTGGGCAATATAGTGAGACCCCATCTCTATAAAAAGTAAACAAAATTAGGAGGGTATAGTGGCAGATGCCTGTGGTCCCAGATACTTAGGAGGCTGAGGCAGGAGGATTACTTGGGCCTGGGAGGTTGAAGCTGCAGTGAACTGAAATCGCAGCCTGGGTGACAGAATGAGAATCTGCCTCAAAACAAAACAAAACAAAAAAATACTTTGACTAGACAGGAAAGTATACTTTCAAAGAGGATCAAGACATTTGTTCTAAATTTGAGGACCAAAAATAATTGTATTTGATTCTTGATTATTATTGAATTCTGGTCATTTTTCCCCTTTTTAAACAGTTTATAAGCTTCCTGAAGACAGGGATGGCTTCTGAGTTCACATATTATCTATTATAAACACAAAAAAAATTTCTTAGATCAAATTAATTTAAATACGTCCGTGAGAACAAACCAGGTACAATGAGTGCAATCGGAAGAACACATTTTGAGACAAAGGAAAGAGATTGAAAAAAAGAAAAACAGATTTTTTGAGTATCTGAAATGTGCCATTCATGGACATAAAATTTCTACATCTATTCTTGTAATAATTTTCACTAAGATCTCTAAAGTACATATTATTTTTTGTATTTTTAATAGATGATAAAATTTTGGTTCAAAAATGTTTTATCTTCAAGGTCACAAGTGCTGGTAAGTTTCTGAGCCAGAATTTCAACACTGGTCTACATGCTTCCCAGTGTGTTTACTATATACTACTCCATACTGTGACAAAGTAGAGAAACAGAACAACAACAAAAAAAAGCCTATTACATAAGCTATTGTCTAAGATTGGGACACTTATCCAATTATCTGTAAAGTTTGTTGCCACCTTTTATAAATGGTGAAATGTACAAAATGTGTAATTATTTGACTAGTCCAAGGTTGTAATAGGCTACTGGGTAAAGAAGAATGAACTTTGGTATGGTTTTGATTCTCAGTTTTGTGTCCTGTAAAATCAACTGTTTGGTCTTATTAAACATGCAAGACACACACACACACACCCCAATGTGATGTCTTTACAATAAACTACCTTGTTAATACCTGAAGCTCTTTGGCTAGATGTAGCAGCTACATTGGCATATGTCACCCTGTGATAAATTTCAAATAACTTAGAATGAAAATAGAGCTGTAACTAGCTTACTATGACAGATGTTTTAGGTTTTTTGTTTTTGTTTTTGTTTTGTTTTGTTTTTTGCTTACATTTTCATTAGAAAAGATATAGCATGTCATGAGTTTATGTTAATGTTTTTACAGTCTGCACTCCAGATATACCAACCACAGGGTTACAAGACACTGACCTTGCAGTGGGGCTTGGGGAGTGCATTTATGGAATTTCATTGATAAGGAAAGGAAAAACTACCATGCCATTGAAATCAACTGAAGACCTGGAAGCATGGTTCTCAAGTTAAGTTAGTGTGCTCGAATTTCTTCCTGACCTTATTAAATCCTATCTCCCTCTTCCTACTGGATTTAATAATGCTTCCCAACCTCCAATTGCAATAGATACAGCTTGTGGGGTACAGAATCTGTGTGACATACATAATCTTTTTAAAACTACAAAGCTAAAGAGGAAATACACTGATGCACAGAGTAGAGATAGAAAATATACTTTAGATTTTTGAGATGAGCTAAAGAAGTTATCAGTTAAATGAGTATTTGGCCCATCGTAAGCCATTTATACTATTTTTGTTATAATCAATACTAACATTTGTCTTCACCCACAGTAATAAACTAGTATATTTTTGCAAGGCTCTCTTCTCATGTATGCACCTCATTGGCTCCTTTTAATTTGTACTCTTCCAATATTGCCAGATTGACTTTGGAGATTGAACACTGGGGAAATATGGCTGTTTGTTTTTATAATGATTGATTTGACATTTGCACCATCATGCATAACTTAATTTTGAGATATGACAAAAGCAGGGAAATGAAGAGCAAATTCATAAGGAAGGAATCTCTCTATTTTTAGTTGTTTTTAAAATCATACCAGTAATTCACATTAAAACTCCATTATGGAAGCAATTTTAACAATAGTGGTCTATACTATAGAAATACATATTGAATTCTTTCTAGAGTAAGCTGATTTTTATGTTTTTTTGTTTTTGCTTACAGCTTAAATAATTCATAAAAACTTTGATACTGGTTTAAAAATAGTATCAGTAATGAAATGGGAAAATAGAAATTAAGTTCGAAAATCTGTTTGAAATATATAGAAGCCAAGTTATAAGCATACATATAAACAGTCTCTGTGATTGACATTCAGATTTGTACTTCAGCTTCTAGGAAACTGGAGTTGGGGTTAAGGAAAAAGCAAACATGATGTGATTATGTAATTTATAACACTGATAAAGGAATATATATAATAGTTCTTCAGAGGAAGCCCAGATTTCTTTAGCACTGAATTCCAAAATGCATCATGTGGGTTTTTGTGTGCTAGATCTAAATTGATAGAAAATGTCCTAAATTATATTTTTACATAATGTCAGTATTAAATTTTATGTATATTTTATGTGACCTTAAAAATTAGGAGCACAATATTAAATTGTCTTTTAGTAAAGTTGATTCTGTGAGGGACAAAATTTGTGTAATTGAAATTCGAATCCTTACAGTAGCTGATCTTGATCTCTGATAAAATTTAAAGTACCAAGGGAAAGGGAGGCTCACACACATTTTCCCTAAACATTACTTCTTGTCCTTCATGGATAGTAGATGACAAAACATCCAAAGTTTTATTTTCTAATGATTACCTATGAGGTTGGCATGGCAAAAGTAATTTTTGCCTGGAAATACTTTAATACTTGTATTAATAGTCACCATGTTCGGCCAGTCAATCAGCGGTTCCAAGTGACATGGTGGAATTTCTCTTGGAGTCTGCACAGTTTTAAAGATAGACCAGATGATTTTGGTTATTTGCCAGAAAAGATGTTTATGCTTTTGATAGAATTAATATGTGACTCATTTCTTCAAATATTTAGATAATGGGACCAGATTTTTTTGCTTGCTATTTTATATGAAAGCTGTTCATTAAAATGATGAAAATCATATCATCAGTATTTAAAAGGAAATTACTCTTCACTGTAGTACTGGGATTTGATTTTTTTCTGTTTTTCAATTATCTAATAAAATGTCCACTCCATTATTTCGTGTACTACAGTGGTTCATTTGCAAAGTTAATATATTGATTGCATTTTGTAAAATGGACACAATGATTAGAAATTATCTACTCACCCAGAAAAGTAATCTGGAAGAGTAAACTCGGAAGTCACTCATACTAAAATAAGCCATGGGTGTTCCAAAAATAGAAGACACCTACCTATATAAACTTTATACTCACAGACCCATGTACATTTTATACACACAGACCCACATATACTCATGCACTTATGCCCCTTAATGATAGAAGATAGAGGGTGTGGGTAGCCCAGGGCCACATAGCAGCTGGAATAGAGCAGTGAGGAGCACAGACTCTGGGGCCATACTTGCTGGCTTCAAATTCCAGCTCTAGTGACTGGCTCCATAACTTTGGGCAGATTATTTGCTCTTTAGTGCCTCAGTTTTGTCATCTGTAAACAGAGCTAACAGTAGCAACTACCTTAGAGAGTTGGTGTTCAGGTTAAATAACTAGTATATGTAAAGTATTAAGAAGTTTTTCTCATTCATAATAAGCTCTGAATAAATTTTATCTATTATTTTTATTATTAGTAATAATAGCAGTGGTACTAGACATGAAGGCAAAGAACACTCTTCATTTTAAAGGCAGAAATCAGATATTACAATTGACCTGTCATGACTGGATTAACTAGAATTAGGGTACAATTCATAGTTAAGAATATGAAAGCAAAAAGAATATTTGAAAATTGTATTTAGTTCATCAAACTGGACTAAGAAATACAGAGTTGGAATATAAGGGTGGCTGAATTAGGCTTAGAGGCCAGGGACAAAGCAGATGAAAGTTCTGTTGCTGGGCCAAACCCAGGAACCCAGGAGAGGAAAGATGCACTTGCAAAGCTGGCTGATGTATAGAATTCTGGCATGGGGACCTTAGCAAGCAGCCCAGGAAGTAAGACCACAAAGGAGTAGTAAAGTACCTCTACTTGGGCTTGTGATATGGATGGGGCCACAGTTGCTGATCTTCAGCAAGGACAATAGTGTTTGAATCGCCTAATACCTACTTGGGTTTAATCTGCTCTCCTCCTTGATCTGACTAGCATGTAAAACAAGCCACGATCCACAGAACCCATTTTCTTCTCCGTAAGAACTTGCCATATATAACCTAATGTTTTTGCTTGTACTTATATACACCATGTGAAGTTTATTATCAGCATAACAAAGAGAAAAGAGAATAGCGAATAAAGGCAAAAAAATGTTCATTTTGATTCAAAGCACTTTTGATGCAGTCCATAGAATTGAAAGTATTTTTTTTTTCTATTAACTTCGAAGTTTTACTCTCTACTGTTTCACCTTTCTGGAATTTCTGAAAACAGCAGCATTCTACAATGAAATCACTTCTTAATTTTTAAAATAAGGTTAACAAATTCATGAGTTGTAAAACACTCCTTCCATGTCATTTCTTCCAATCAGCTCTTCATATGCTTTTAGCTGATTTTCTCCTGCTTATTAAGAGCAGCTGTGTTTAAGCAGCTGGAGCACAAGTTGGCCAGTAAATGCATGCTATATAGACATTTAATACCACTTGGTGCTTTATCAGGCTTTACAACCTCTAATTAGTTAAACCACAGAACACCCGAGCACATTAGGTAATTATTACTTTTCCCCCATTTCACAGATAAGGAAACTGAGCATGAGAAAGATTTGTTTTCTATTAGACTCTAATGGTTAAAGACGTGTGTAAGATGAACACTGGGTTTGTAAAAAAACGTGCTGTCTAGTGATATGGCAAGTCCTCAGGGCCCTGGAAATGAGAAATGTAATAACATTGCTGCCAGTATTATCCAAAAGATTATAATGTGGCTGATAGCAAGCTACTTTTTCAAAGCTGGTAATAGTCTATGTATATTATGCTGGATTCTCTAACCAACAGTTCATACTCAACTGCTTGGAAAACACTCCCCAAAAGAATAATGCTCATTTCTTCAGTGTTGTTATCTTAATCAAGTCTCATCTTTTCATTGATATTTTGATGGAACTTATATCTGTTAATGTTTCCAGGGGTGTAAAATGAGTCAGAGAAGCAAATTCCTTAATGGATATATTTGGTTACGGAATTATGCATTAAATTAGAGAAATAATCAGTTGCAGAGGGGTTGGTCATTGGTATTATTTCATAGGGATCTGCTAAAAAAAAACAGAAGACCGTGGTAAATGAATTAGATTGTCTGTTTCTTAGCATAATTTCTGCCTTTAATTATTGCTTTACGCTGAACTAGAAAGAAAATATTAAAATAACCAAAAAATAAAGAGCATTTATATTAAAATTCTAATCAAAGTCGGGTAAATTTGTTTCATATATGAAGTTTAAATTAGTCTGCTGTTCTGATTGGTTTACACTATTGGATTGTGCTGCTGAGGCCAGAATTTCTGGTTCCATTTATATATGGGCCAGTTAATTTTCCATTGTGAAAAAATATATTACTGTTTCTGAGGTCTGTATTCCTAAGTCCAGCTAGTTGCCTTCCCAGAAACTTGGCTGCCTCGTTTGAGTAGTACCAATGGAGGTGGAGAGTTCCTCCCAGATGACCTAGAGAAGACATGCTGCCTATTGTAGGATTTGGTGGAATTTCTACCTGAAATATTTGGTCCTTTGTAAGCCAACTCTGCAAAAACCTGAGTATTGACCTAGGGGATACCACCAATTCATCCCTTAAACATTTTTGATGATCGATTCTTATGGTTGAATCAGGTCAGAATTTGTTTAAAATTATGCAATCAAAGTTTAATAGCCTTAATCATATTCAAGCGATTGTTATAATTAATAACATGATCCCAAATATTTCTGACTTAAGCAAGATGTACAGCTAGTAGTTACTCTAATACATAAAATATGGCCCATGATTTAGATAAAGTTTGTGTGGGGACATTAAAAATATACAAGTGGCTTTTATAAAGTAATAAGAGAGCACATGGAAGTCAAAATTGTTGTCATGGTCACTGTATACACACATACCTTGTATTTTGTAGAGAAGAAAAATCAGCAATGTAATGAATCATAAATGCCACAAGCAGTGCAACAATTTGGAACAGCAAGGGATGGGACTGAATAGCCTCAGATTCTATTTGGAACTTCTTTCTGCAGTAAAACAGACGTGGAAGACATGCTATGTGGAAGGAGTAATAAGAATAAATGGTGGAGACCAAAAACCAGATCCTGTATTCTGACTGCATATACTTTTATTTAACAAATGAGCAAAGTATGTATGTGTGTGCATAAGAATGTACTGTTCAGGTGTGTTTGTGTGTGTTTGTATGAATGTATGCAGTATTTTTTAAATTATACTTTAAGTTCTGGGATACGTGTGTGGAACTTGCAGGTTTGTTACATAGGTATACATGTGCCCTGGTGGTTTGCTGCACCCATCAACCCATCATCTACATTAGATATTTCTCCTAATGCTATGCCTCCCCTATCCCCCCACCACCCCCAAACAGGCCCCGCTGTGTGATGTTCCCCTCCTTATGTCCATGTGTTCTCATTGATAAACTCCCACTTATGAATGAGAACATGCGGTATTTGGTTTTCTGTTCTTGTGTTAGTTTGCTGAGAATGATGGTTTCCAGCTTCATCCATGTCCCTACAAAGGACATGAACTCATCCTTTTTTATGGCTGCATAGTATTCCATGGTGTATATGTGCCACATTTTCTTAATCCAGTCTATCATTAATGGACATTTGGGTTGGTTCCAAGTCTTTGCTATTGTGAATAATGTCACAATAAATATACATGTGCATGTGACTTTATAGTAGAATGATTTATAATCCTTTGGGTATACACCCAGTAATGGGATTGCTGTGTCAAATGGTATTTCTACTTCTAGATCCTTGAGGAATCGCCATACTGTCTTCCACAATGGTTGAACTAATTTATACTCCCACCAACAGTGTAAAAGCATTCCTATTTCTCCACATCTTCTCCAGCATCTATTGTTTCCTGACTTTTTAATGATCACCATTCTAACTGGTGTGAGATGGTATCTCATTGTGGTTTTGATTTGCATTTCTCTAATGACCAGTGATGATGAAGTTTTTTTCATGTTTATTGGCTGCATAAATGTCTTCTTTTGAGAAGTGCCTGTTTATATCCTTCACCTACTTTTTGATGGCGTTGTTTGTTTTTTTTCTTGTAAATTTGTTTAAGTTCTTTGTAGATTCTGGATATTAGCCCTTTTTCAGATGGATGGATTGCAAAAATTTTCTCCCATTCTGTAGGTTGCCTGTTCACTCTGATGATAGTTTCTTTTGCTGTGCAGAAGCTCTTTAGTTTAATCAGATCCCATTTGTCAATTTTGACTTTTGTTCCCATTGCTTTTGGTATTTTGGTCATGAAGTATTTGCCTATGCCTATGTCCTGAATGGTATTGCCTAGGTTTTCTTCTAGGGTTTTTATGGTTTTAGGTCTTATGTTTCAGTCTTTAATCCATCTTGAATTAATTTTTGTATAAGGTGTAAGGAAGGGGTCCAGTTTCAGCTTTCTGCGTATGGCTAGACAGTTTTCCCAGCACCATTTATTAAATAGGGAATCCTTTCCCCATTGCTTGTTTCTGTAAGGTTTGTCAAATATCAGATGGTTGTAGATGTGTGGTGTTGTTTCTTGGGCTGTATATTTTTAAGAGAAAATATACCTTTGGTTGATAATATGAAATGGAAATACAAAAAAAAGTATCACTTACAAAGTAATATATCATTTAATCTTCCAACAACTCCATGAAAGGAAAATTATTATCCTCATTTTGCACATGAGTATACTGACTTAAAGAGGTTAAAGAACTTGTCTAAGTTGAACATATATCTCTAACTCCAAAATCTGTGCTTATTTGAATATGACAGTAGCAGCTTTGGTTTAGAGAATGTTCATGTTAGGTTGGTTTTGCCATTGAAAGTAATGGCAAAAACTGCAATTACGTTTGCACCAATAATATAATATATTCAGCATACTAAGTGAGTCCTATGTCTGTTATTTCTTTAAGTAGAAAAGCATTCTTTCTTTTAATTTTAGTTTTTGTAATTAATTCTGTGGCATATTTGAGAAAGAAGATAACATTTTTAAGGTTAATATTTTATGGCATCTTATCTGGACACATTCTAATATTATATATTGATTTTTTAAAAAACCTTTTCCTTTATTCATTAAATTTGATCAGTGTGTGAGGTTACACTTAATTCCACTTTAAATATTTTCCTATCTTCAACAATGTAAGATTTATTTTGCCTAAACATTTTATTCAATACTTCATTAAAGTTTTTGCTTTGTGAATGTGACCATAGATCTTTAAAAGCAGATTTACAGTTCCTCATGCTTAAGATGAACCTTTCTTTAAAAGTGACCTTTTTGAAATTAAAACATTAGAAGTTATTAATTGTACATAAGTGGAATACAAAACAACAAATGAATAATCTGTACCTGAAATATACTTAAGTTTGATTTATCAGTTGGATTATTCTTTTAGTAAACTGAATGAATTAGGACACTGAGCTGTAGTAATGGAAATTCTGACAGAACTGGCCTAAATAAGAAGAGAATTTCTTATCTCCAGAATTTCTCAGTGCTCGAGAATTGATTGTTGACTGAACCATAGCATCAGGACCTCTCTACTCACTGCCCTACCATTTTTGGTGTATTAGTTTCTTCCTTTGGCTGGTTTCCATTGTGCTTGCAAGATGGCTGAGAACTTGACCTGGGACTGTATTGGGTTTTTCTTCATAGTCAATGAGAGACAGAAAATCTGTTCCCCAATCACGAAGTGTAAATAATTTTTTTAACCTGACTGGATCAGATTAACTGCAGTTGCCATGTTAATGCCATGCACTGGTAAGCCAGCAGCACTCAAGATCCATCCCCTGGAGGCAGTTGTGGGGAAGATGCATGAACAAAATTGTGGATTAAAATGAGGAGAATGATTATTAGATTTTGGCCCTGGACACTAAAAACACATATTATTTCATAATCCAGTATTAATGTTAGTTTCAACCTTAGTTTTTGTATAAGATCTCTGATTATCAAAGAGTTGATTTTTGTTTTGTTTTTTTCACTCTGTCTTATGGTGCTGACAGAGAGTGTTATTTTGAAAAGCAAATAAAGGTATTAAAAACAAAAAACTCCACAAGGTTAGATATATTATTTATTTCAGTAATCAGCCAATTTTATATCAAAAATGACAATAAGTGTGATAGTAAGTTCAAAACCAGCCTGGGCAACATACTGAGACCCTGTTGAAAAAAAAAAAAAAAAAAAGACAGTAATTTTATGTTTAGTAAGATGTGAGGGAAGAAATTACCCTACCAAAAGAAAGTTAAAAACTCTCCAAATAGAAGTTTAGATCATAAACATCAGTGCAAACTTAAGTATATGTTTTATAGCTAGCAAAGTAAATGTCATCAAAAGTTGATCATGAGAAAAATTCTGCATTAAAAAATATTCTGACCCCAGCAACAATTTACAATATAACAGGATTATTCTTTATATACTGTAACGATTGGAAGAAAGATAATTTTACCAATCTACAAATATTTCTTAATAGAAATTATTTAAATACTCTTTAACTTTATTCTCCTTAGAGAATATAAGCTTAATAGTGTTTGGGGCAATATCTATGAAATTTAAATTGGAATAAATGATCAATTAAACAGACTTTAAGTGGTGTAAACCATCCATGCCACCTTCTCTAAAGACATATTTGAAGTTTCTCTTTACTGTGAAGAAAATGCTCTTTTTTCTTGGTGATGTATTTTTGCTAAAAATTGGTTATTAATCCATAGTCCATGTAGTCATATTCAGTGTTTAGATGTAATTGTCAAAAACTGAATTCCAAAATAACTGCATTTTGTTATATTTGTGTGATTCATTAAGTTTTATATGTTATATTAAAAGAATGACTGCTGATGAATACTTTAAGTAGACAGGAATAAGGGATGCTGAAGAGCTTTAACATTCTTACTTGCGGTACGGGAGTAAAATCCCCCAGAACAGCAGTTGGTTGATGACTTTAGTCTATATAGACAGCTTGAGTTCCATAAAATCCACATGTGATTTTAAAACTTTTAACTTTAGTAACCTCGCTGTGTCATAATTCAGGCAAGCTGGAACATAATCCATATTACTAGAGCCCCAGCAGTACTGACTAATGAAGAAAAGAAGGAAAATGGGATTTGGTGGACACATGGGAGTGAGCCCAGGAAACCTGTAAGGCTAGATTCTTATTGGGAGCTAGCATGGGAGTAGCCCAGAACATCCAAAAACATCCAGGTGTTTGGAACATGCCAGCAAGCAGAGGAATACGAGGTTTTAGACAATCTGACAATTCATAGTGAATTTCAGCCATGCCTGGAAGTACAACAAATAAAATTTTGTACTTTTTGTTGATGAGGTGAGTGTTAAAATCAAAATAAACAAAAACTATACATAGAGTTAAGGCCGTAGTTTAGTGGAACACTCTTAGATCAGGTTCCCTGGCCCAATAAGAAACAGGGGTGTTAGGTAAGTGGAATTGGAAGTCTAGGCATTTTCTGGGTCAAGGAAATGCAGATGATAGCAGCTACCCAAGAGGAGCATGTGTTCAGCCCTCCCGTAAATGCTGTAGACACTGGATCTCATAACGGAAGACTTAATTTTACCTTACCCACAAGTGTTTTGCATATGAAGGTATTCTCTGTCATAGTTGGAATGAGCTCAGAAAGATGAAATTTAGTTTCTAGACAAACAGTATTGCTGCTTGTTTGGGCAAGCAAATGTTGAATGGTTGCTAGAGTGTGTCATTCAACATGTGGCATTTCTAGGATAATGTATGATAAGTGTTTTTCCTTCAGTTGTTATGTTCCTCATTTTAGCTTGCCATAAGTAAAGCTTACCATCTTATTCTGTTACAGATACTTTTTGTCACAGGTTCTATAATAAACATGAATTGCAAATAATTACATATGATAGATGTTTGGATGGATATCTTCTAAAATATTTTAAAATAATACTTTATTGGGCTGGGCATGGTGACTCAGGCCTATAGTCCCAGCACTTTGGGAGGGTGAGGTGGGAGGATCACTTGAACCCAGGAGTTCCAACCTGGGCGATATAGTGAGACCCCATCTCTACAAAAATTAAAAAAAAATAGCTGGGCATAGTGACACATGCCTGTAGTCCGATTTACTCAGGATGCTGGGGCAGGAAGATCACTTCCAGGAGTTTGAGGCTGCAATGTGCTGTGATCATGCCACTACATTTCAATCTGGGCAACAGAGCAAAACCTTCTCTCAAAAAAAAAGAAAAAAAATGAAGATGGATGACTAGATGCAACAAGGAGGAGAGTCTACCACCAAGGAACTGGGACACCAGGAAGACTGGCATACTCCAAGCAGATCTGCACAGGGAAGGCATTGAGACTGGACAGAGGGAGGACACAGATGCTGGGGTGAAGAGGGAGGAAGCTGGGAACTCTGCAAGGGGCTACACATACTAGGACTTCTTCCTGGCCCCCAGTGACTCCTGGGGAATGAGAGTGTTGAGCAGGCATGGTGCAACCTGCTCATGCCACAGACCTCTGGAACCCTGGCAGGAGAAGTCTCCCCAATCCCCATGGAAACCTGAGGGAAACTGGCAGGAAGAGCTGCTTAGAGAAGTGACAAGTGCAAGACTCCAGCCTGTGTGCAGCCCAGAGGGTTTAATGTGGGAACATGTGCCAGGGAGCACATCCAGGGACATTCATCCCCTAGGATTGCCTTGCTCCCCTAGGATACTCTAGTTTTAAGTGAACTGTCAGACCTGAAGAGACCAGGGTGATCTTGCCTGTGAGACAGGGCCAGTCTGACCTGAGCATGCTTCTGTCTGCTGACCTCTCCTGGGACCCCAGCCTGGTTGTGCCTGCTTGCTGTACAGCCTTGGATGCCCAATTGAGGTGCCTTTCAAGGGCACACACCATAGCTCCTGTACTAGCAGACCACACCTTACCATCAGAGAGCTCTAGTAGAGCAGCCCCTGCTGACACACACCAGCCTACATATGTCCTTCTTCCACCACAGCCGCCCCTGTGTTACTTCACTGGCACACACTCATCCACAGTCATCACCCATCACTTTGCTGGTATGCATATGTGCAGGCAAACCTTGCCTCTCCTTCCCTGCTGGCATGTGGATGCATGTGCACCCACCATGCCATTGCTTCTGTTGTGAGTGCATCACCTGCCCTGCATCACGATGCTGCCATTGCTGGCGCAAACACATGCACAGACACCAGCAACACCACCCCCACTCCAAACTACCATTGCTGCCAGAGTGAATGAACACAAGGACATCCGCACCCCCATTCCCTGCCCCCCATTGTCACTGCTGCTGGCACGAATGCCTGGACAGAAATTGCCAGCCCTACACCTGCCAGTGCCCTGTCCCCATGCCAACATGGCCATGGGTATGAATGTGTGCACATGGACCCCATTGGATTCAGCCCCCAGGGCTGCCTATGCCACCACTACCAACAACCTTATGGAGACTGGTGCCCAGGACCCACCAGAATCTCACCGCATCCAACGAGCATGCACTCTGTCATATGGCCACAACTGCTGGCACAAGAAGCAAGGAAGTCAGATCCTGCTGCTGCTACTCAACAAAGAACTTCGTCTGGCACCGCCCTCACAGAATTGTGACCAACAGTTTGGGAATGCGGACTTGCTCGGCCCCTCCAGCTCAGCAGGTTTCCAACCTCCAGCCAGAGAACAAAGCTGGGGGCCTGATAATGCCCCCCAAAGTTAAAAGTACACAGCCCAATAATACTGAGCTGAACCTTGGCCCTCAAAAACCTACAAGAAACGAAGCCAGTCAACTGGACCTACCTTATGCCACAATCAAACTGCCAAGGACATCAAAGAAGATAGAAAAGCAAACAAAACAAAATAACAACAACAACCCAAAAGGCAGCAACTTGAAAGACTGAAGGAACATCAGCCCACACAAATGAGAAAGAACCAGCACAAGAACTCTGGCAACTCAAAAAAGCAAGAGAGTCTTCTCATCTCCAAATGACTGCACTAGTTCCCCGGAGCAGTAGTTCTTAACTAGGCTGAAATGGCTGAAATGACCAAAACAGAATTCAGAATATGGATAGGAGCAAAGATAATCAACATCCAGGAAAGAGTTGAAACCCAATCCAAGGATTCTACAGAATACAATAAAACTATACAGGACATGAGAAAAAAAAAAAGTGGACACTTTAAGAAAGAACCAAACTGAGCTGATGGAGCTGAAAAACTCAACAAGAATTTCAAAATACAATCACAGGTATTAACAGCAAAATCCACCAAGCTGAGAAAAGAATCTCAGAGCTTGAAGACCAGCTCTCCTCAATAACTCAGTGAGACAAAAAAATAAAGAAAAAAGAATAAAGAAGAATGAACAAAACCTCTGAGAAATATTGGATGATGTAAAGAGACCAAATCTGTGACTCATTGACATCCCCGACAGACAGGGAGGGAAAACAAGCAATGTGGACAACATATTTCAGTATATTGTTCATGAAAATTTCCCCAACCTCACTACAGAGGCCAGCTGATATGGTTTGGCTCTGTGTCCCCACCCAAATCTCATCTTGAATTGAACTTCCATAATTCTCACATGTGGGAGGGACCTGGTGGGAGATAATTAAATCATGGGAGCAGTTTCTCCCATACTGCTTTCATGGTAGTGAATAATTCTCCTGAGATTTGAGGGTTTTATAAGGAGAAACCCCTTTTGCTTGGCTCTCTTTGCCTGCTGCCATCTGTGAAAGACGTGACCTGCTCTTCCTTGCTTTCCACCATGTTTGTGAGGCTTCCCCAGCCTTGTGGAACCATAAGTAGATTAAGCCTCTTTCTTTAGCAAATTGCTCAGTCTCGGGTATGCCTTTGTCAGCAGCATGGAAACAGACTAATACATCAACATTCAATTTCAGAAAATGCAGAGAACTCATGTGAAATACTACAAAAGACCATTCCCAAGTCATATAGTCATCAGATTCTCCAAGGTCAAAGTGAAAGAAAAAATGTTAAAGACAGCTAGAGAGAAGGGGCAGCCACCTACAAAGGGAACCCCATCAGGCTAACAGTGGACCTTTTAGCAGAAACCCTACAAGCCAGAAGAGATGAGGGCATATATTCATCATTCTTAAAGAAAATAGTTTCCAACCAAGAATTTCACAAATAGCCAAACTAAGCTTCATAAGTGGAGAGAAATAAGATTCTTTTCAGACAAGCAAGTGCTAAAGGATTTCAATACCACTAGAATTGTCTTGCAAGAGATCCTGAGGGGAGTGCTAAACATGGAAGGGAAAGAACATTACTCACCGCTTCAAAAACACATATAGTACATAAACCAGTGATACCATAAAGCAACCACACAAACAAGTCTGCATGATAACCAGCTAACAACATGATGACAGGAACAAATCTGCATATATCGATGTTAACTTTTAATTTAAAGGGGCTAAATGGCCCAATTAAAAGGCACAGCATAGCAAGTTGGATAAAAAAGCAAGATCCAGTGGTATGTGAGACCCATCTCATATGTGGTGACATCATAGGCTCAAAGTAAAGAGATGGAAAAAAAAGTCTACCAAGCAAATAAAAAAAAAAAAAGCAGGGGTTGCTATTCTAATTTCAGACAAAACAGACTTTAAACCAACAAAAATTTTTTTAAAGGTGAAGAAAGGCATTGCTTAACGGTAAAGGACTAGATTCAACGGGAAGACCTAACTAACCATCCTAAATATATATGCACCTAACACAGGAGCACCCAGATTCATAAAGCAAGTTCTTAGAAACCTACGAAGATACTTGGATAACTACAAAATAATAGTGGGAGACTGCAGCGTGCCTATTGACAGTATTAGACAGATCATTGAGGCAGAAAACTATCAAAAATATTCAGGACCTGAATTTGACATTTGACAAAATTGACCTAATAAACATCTAAAGAACACTCCACCCAAAAACGACAGAATATACATTCCTCTTATCTGCACATAACACATATTCTAAAATTAATCACATAATCAGACATCAAGCAATCCTCAGAAAATTTTTTTAAAAAAATAAAATCATACCAACCATGCTTTCAGACCACAATGCAATGAAAATAGAAATTGATACTAAAAAAAGACTCAAAACCATAACATTATATGGAAATTCAACAGCCTGCTCCTGAATGACTTTTGGGTAAATAATGAAATTAAGGCAGAAATCAAGAAATTCTTTAAAATTAATAAGAACAACGATAAGATACAACATACCAGAATTACTGGGACATAGCTAAGGCAGTGTTAAGAGGGACATTTACAGTACTAAACTCCCACCAAAAAAAGATAGCAAAGTCTCAAATTAACAACCTAATGTCACCACTGGAGGAATTGGAGAAACAAGAGCAAACTAACCCCAAAGCTAGCAGAAGACAAGAAACAACCAAAATCAAAGCTGAACTGAAGGAAATTGAAATGCAAAAACCCACACCAAAGATCAACAAATTCAGGACTTTGCTTTTTGAGAAAATTAAGATAAACAGAACACTAGCTAGACCAATAAAGGAAAAAAGATTCAACTAAACATAATTGGAAATAAAACATGAGACATTACCACCAATCCCCCAGAAATACAAAAATCCTCAGAGGCTATGATGAACACCTCAATGCACACAAGCTAGAAAACCTAGAAGAAACTGATGAATTCCTGGACACACACAACCTTCCAAGACTGAACCAGGGAGAAATAGAATCCCTGAATACCAGTAATGAGTTCTGATATTGAATCAGTAATACAAAGCCTGCCAACCAACCAACCAACCAAACAAACAAACAAAATCCCAGGACAAGATGGATTTACAACCAAATTCTGCCAGCTGTATCAAGAAGATCTAGTACCATTCCTACTGAAACTATTCCAAAATATTGAGAAGGAGGGAATCCTCCCTAACTCACTCTATGAGGCCAGCACCATGCTGATACCAAAACCTGGCAGACACAACAACAAAAAAATACAACTTCAGGCTGATATCCTTGAAGAACTTAGATGCCAAAACCCTCAACAAAATACTACCCAACTGAATCCAGCAACACATGAAGAAGTTAATCTACCATGATCAAGTAGACTTTATCTGTGGGATGCAAAGTTGGTTCAATATTTGCAAATCAGTAAATGGGATTTATCCTGTAGACAGAACTGAAAACAAGAATCACATGATCATCTTAATAGATGTGGAAAAGGTTTTTGGTAAATTTCAACATTTCCTCATGTTAAAAACCCTCAACAAACTAGGCATTGAAGGAACATACTTTAAAATAATAAGAGCCTTCTATGACAGATTTACAGCTAACATCATGCTAAATGGGCAAAAGCTGGAAGTATTCCCCTTGAAAACTGGAACAAGACAAGGATGTCCTCCCTCACCACTCCTGTTCAACATAGTACTGCAAGTCCTGGACAGTACAATCAAGCAAGGTAAAGAAATAAAAGGCATCAAAATAGGAAGAGAGGAAGTAAAACTATTCCTGTTTGCAGACTATATGATTCAACACCTAGAAAACGCCATGGTCTCTGCCCAAAAGCTCCTTGACCGGATAAACAACTTCAGCAAAGTTTCAGGACAAAATCAATGTACATAAATCAGTAGCATTCCCATACACCAACAACGTGCAAGCTGGGAGCCAAATCAAGAATGTAATCCCACTCACAAAACTTAGAAAAAGAATAAAATAACTAAAAATACAGTTAACCGGGGAGGTGAGAGATCTCTATAATGACAATTACAAAACACTGCTGAAAGGAGTCAGCGACGTGAACAATTAGGAAAACATTCCATGCTCATGGATGGGAAGACTCAATATTGTTAAAATGGCTATGCTGCCCAAAGTAATTTACAGATTCAGTGCTATTTCTGTAAAACTACCAATGACATTCTTCACAAAACTAGAACAAACTATTTTAAAATTGATATGGAAACAAAAAAGAGCCAGATTAGTTAAGGCAATCCTAAGCAAAAAAAACAAAGATGGAGGTATCATGCTAGCCTATTTCAAACTATACTATAGGACTAAAGTAACCAAAACAAAATGGAACAATGCAGAATCAGACATGCAGAACAATGGAACAGAATAGAGGGCCCAGAAATAATGCTGCACACCTATAACCATCAAATCTTCAACAAAATTGACAAAAACAAGCAATGGAGAAAGATTCTGTATTCAATAAATGATGCTGGGATAATTGGCTAGCCAAATGCAGAAGATTGAAACTGAACCCCTTCCTTACCCCATATATAAAAAATCAATTCAAGATGTACTAACAACTTAAATGTAAAACCTAAAACTGTGAAAACCTTGGAGGATTACCTAGGATATAGGACCTGGCAAAGATTTCATGATGAAGATGCCAAAAGCAATTTCAACAAAAACAAAAATTGACAAATAGGATCTAATTAAACTAAAGAGCTTCTGCACAGCAAAAGAAACTATCAACAGAGTAAACAGCCTACAGAATAAGAGAAAAATATTTGCAAACTGTGCACCTAACAAAGGTCTAATATCCAGAATCTATAAGCAACTTTACAAAGCAAATTTACAAGCAAAAAACAAACAACCACATTAAAAAGCGGGCCAAGGACATGAACAGACACTTCAAAAGAAGACATAAACATGGCCAAGAAACATGATAAATGCTCAATATCACTAATTATAAGAGAAATGCAAATCAAAACCATAATGAGATAGCACCTCACAGCAGTCAGAAAGGCTATTATTTAAAAATCCTAAAATAGGCTGGGCGCGGTGGCTCACGCCTGTAATCCCAGCACTTTGGGAGGCCGAGGCGGGCGGATCACGAGGTCAGGAGATCGAGACCATCCTGGCTAACACGGTGAAACCCCGTCTCTACTAAAAATGCAAAAAAAAATTAGCCGGGCGTGGTGGCGGGCGCCTGTAGTCCCAGCTACTCGGCAGGCTGAGGCAGGAGAATGGTGTGAACCCGGGAGGCGGAGCTTGCAGTGAGCCGAGATAGCACCACTGCACTCCAGCCTGGGCGACAGAACGAGACTCCGTCTAAAAAAAAAAAAAAAATCCTAACATAACAGATGCCAGTGAGGTTGCAGAGAAACGGGAACACTTATTCACTGTTGGCAGAAGTGTAAATTAGTTCAACCATTGTGGAAAACAATGTTGCGATTTTTCAAAGAACTTAAAACAGACGTGCCATTTAGCCCAGCAATCCCATTACTGCATATATTCCCAAAGGAATATAAATAATTCCACCATAAAAATACTTGGCTGGGCATGGTGGCTCACACCTGTAATCCCAGCACTTTGGGAGGCCTAGGCAGGTGGATCACCTGAGGTCAGGAGTTTGAGACCAGCCTGACCAACATGGTGAAACCTCGTCTCTGCTAAAAATACAAAAATTAGCTGGGCGTGGTGGTGGGCACCTGTAATCCTAGCTACTCGGGAGGCTGAGGCAGGAGAATTGCTTGAACCCGGGAGGCAGGGGTTGCAGTGAGCTGAGATGGTGCCATTGCACTCCAGCCTGGGCGACAGAGTGAGACTTTGTCTTAAAAAAAAAAAACAAAAAAACAACCTTGTACTCATATGTTCACCACAGCACCATTCACAGTAGCAAAGACACGAGATTAACCCAAATGCCCATGAGTAGTAGACTGGATAAAGAAAATGTGATACATATACACCATAGAATAGCTATAAAAAGAACAAGATCATGTCCTTTGCGCTTTGCAGGAGGAACATGGATGGAGCTGGAAGCCATTATCCTAAGTGAACTAACACAGCAACAGAAAACCAAATACCACATGCTCTTATAAACCACAGCTAAACATCAAGTATATATGGACACAAAGAAGGGAACAACAGACTACTGGGACCTACTTGATGGTAGAGAGAGGGAGGAGGGTGAAGATTGAAAAAATGCCTGCCGTGTACTATGCTTATTACCTGGGTGAAAAAATAGTCTGTACACCAAACCCTTGCAACACGCAATTTACCTATGTAATAAATCTGCACGTGTACCCTTGAACCTAAAATAAAAGTTTGAAAGAAGATAAAAACTTTATCTCAACTTTTCATCTAAGGTCTTACTGATTAATGTTTTAAAGTGCTTTATTATTTGAGACTCCTGTATAAAATCTCTAACAATTTAATATAAAGCTCATTTGCAGAATCATATGTGTATCATATGTATATATTCAAATTTTTAAGCAAATATAATAAAATTTACAGATTATAGCTGCCTATTTTACTTCTTTAAAAAAAATCAAACAGGAATGATAGAAAATTATCTAATCAGCATTCTATGAGAAGCTCTATTGTTAAAAATAATAATTTCTCATCATAAATACACCCCCAAGATTTTATTATAATTGTCATTATTTAATATGTATTTCCTCTCTGCCCTTGGTGAAAGAATTAAATTTATATGCACTTATAAAAAGGATAAGCATGTTTTCATTGACTGGCAGGAAACAGTTATTTCATAAAAGGCAGAAAACTTGTCAAGATGGACAAAGAGGATGTGCACATGTGTGCTTTCCCTGAAAGCAGAGGCTAATTATGAAATCCACTACTTAAAAGCCTGTTTTATTTTGTCAATTTACATCACTTATTTATTTCTGAAATCCAGGGATGTTTACTTATTATTTTTGGAAACTTGACTGTTGTTCTTCATTTGTTGAGGTACAAATAATGTACTCCCCCAGAAAACTGCAGAGTGAGTCAGTCATTTTCAGTAAACATTACTTTTATATTGAAAATATAACTTCCTCCAGATGCTGGGTTAAAATCAAAACTAGCATTATATTAGCCTAGACCTAAAATTTCTCAAGGATATCAAAGTGGACTAATTCTTTTCTTACCCCTGCCCAACCCTATCACAGGTGATTTTAAACCAGGATTGGATACTCTTTGAAGAGTAATGTTAATTTTAGAAAATATTACATTTGTATCCATAGGCATAGATGGGAATAGAGTCTTCACCCAACCATAGTCTTTTTTTTCTAGGGGCTCTGGCATTATGGTGTCAGTCATACCTTCTTCCTGCCACACTCCCCACTTGCCTTCATTTTCACTGTCGACTATTCCACAGGATTCTACTTTTTAAAGTCATGATGGCTCATATTTATTAGAAAGTAGACTATTCACACTGATATCTCAACTATGTAAGATAAGTGAAGTATTTATAATGACAAATGTGGATAATCCAAAAATCCATTTACCCATCTTATGGATCTGTTTGAAACTCTTTTATATAATAATGTGGAGAGGTGAGTTTTGAATGTACAAATTAATAAAGGGAGGCCAAATCAAACGTTTGTTAAAGATGACTCATAAGTCAATCATCTACAGTTATAACACAAGTTATAGACATAGGGCTAAGGATATTATTCCTAACAAACAAATCTTTTATTCACATTATATCTATAGTGTCTGATGTAGAACATGATGCCATATAGCAGGTACTTAGTAAAAGGTTTTTGATTGAGAAATGGATTTAGTTTGATACGATGTAACATTTGTGAAAATTTTTCTCTATTTTGAACTGTTGAATGTTGACTCAAGCTTTTTAACATTGTATCTGCCTCCCCTCCCTTTCCTACCAGATGTTGGAAATCTCTCTTTCTCTGGTTCTTAAAGACCTGTCATGAAAGGGTCTTTTCTCACAATTGATTTGTCAGCCGAGACTACTGGGATGTTCTGTAGACCTAAGGAACTGTAGAACCAAACCTATTTATTTTATAATTGCAAATTACACCCTTAAATTTTCCCAGAGATAAAATGAAACACCAATTTCTGAAATGTTCCTGATTTTATCATGACCTTTAGAATCATTTGAATACTAAAACGTGCCCATCCTCAAAGTTCTGTAAATTTTACTTCTATTAGATTTGTAAATCTTGCCTGCCTTATAGTGCCATTTTTCTTCCTTGGTTAAATTAGTCCAGGTAACAGTCATTCTGGGGATAGTTCAGTTTTACTCCTGAATAATAATTTGTGAAATGTGTATTATGTACCTACTTTGTACAAAAATAAAATGAACTATGCCCCCTGGGGAATGGAAAGATTCCAAACGCATGGTTGTTCCCTCCCAAAGAAGCTATGCCATTGTGGAGCTTGCTGAGGCTAGTGTCAGAGAGTGTGGCATTCACTAGATACATGTGTCTTTGGATCAGTCACTTTGTCTCTCAGTCTTACTTTTCTTTATTGGCGAACTGGGGAGAAATCCTTGATTACAGAGCTACTGTGTGCATTAAATTTTTTTAATGCAGAAATTTTAGCAAATAATCAAACACCACATAAAGATACTAAACATCCCAGAAAAGCTTACAAAAGGAGCAAGGAACTGTACCAATTAAACATCTTAGTTTTATTTTAGTAAAAATACCATAGAGCTATAATAGCAACTATTTACTGAGCTTGTGTTATATGCCAGGCACTTTTCATTTTAAACTCAGATAATTTTCCAATAACTGTATGAAGTTGCAACTATTATTTTCTCCATTCTGCAGATTGGGATGCAAAGGTTAAAGAAACTTAACTTGACCAGGCTGTTCCAGCTGGTGTATTAGGGATCCAAACCTAGATAATCTAGTTTCTCTGTTGTTCTGCTCAAGGTGATGAAATTTTGGAAGCTGAGTTTACTTCTGGCTGTAATCCTGAAAAATTGTCTTTAAAATGCAACCATGGAAAATACATAGAATTCTAACAAGTGCAGATGAATTTCTGAGAAGATCCTTCCTGACCCAGGGGATTGTGTGAAGAAAGGATCAGGGGTGGAAATGTATTGGGCAGGATTTGGAATGACTTTTGCAGATGTCTGGAGAGAAGTGAAGAGGCAATGAATTACAGGTTCTGATAGTTGGGATAGATCAGATTGTGGAGTCTTAAATGTCACTATCTGGAGTTTGTGTTTGATTAAGTGGGCAACAGGGTCCTATAACCTGTGCTATGTGTCACTTGCAATGACAGAACCAATTTAGAAGCCAGGCACAACCTAAGGTCTGATGCTGGGAAATGTGAGTGAAGCTACCCACCCGAATACAGCCAGAAAAGCTTGAGCAAAAGAACTGGGGGTCAGGTGTCTGAAAGGGAGTCACTCAGTAAGAGTGAACGTTAAGAACCTAGCTCAAGACAGGCCCTAAATTCAGAAATGTCAAAACTTTTAAGCAAAGGAAACTTTTAAGCCCGAGCAACAATTTTGTTTGGTTGCAGCCTGTTTGAAGAACCAGTTTGCTCTCACTGATGGCTAGGGGGATGGAGGAGCTTTCTCAGGGTTTACAAGCAGGGCTTACAAGGAAAGGGAGGTAAATGATAGAGTTGTGTTTGTGGAAAAAATAATTACCAAAGGGTTGAGATGGATAGAAGAGACTGAAGATAGAAAGAGCAGTTTAAATGAAATCTAGTGGAGTTTTTGTCAACTTAATTATTTCATTGTGGGAGGTAGAGAAGATCTAGTGACTCTAATTTTCACTGATTCACTATTGCTCTATTTCCTTATCTTCATTTTCTGGGAAAATGCCTCTTGCAATGTAAATATTTTTAACTTTTAAAAATATGATTGTGGTGGATTACTTATATTCCTGCCTCTTGAGTCTTCCTCCTGAGGATATGGGATGATTATGACTTTAAGTTGAACATACATGGCAACTTAATGACAACATTGAGTATGGCATCATCAAATATCCCCAGCACACATATTGGTCAGAATAAAATGCTGTGTCTTTCCCAGACTCAGGAGTATATAGTCTTAGTTCCATTCCATGTCCAATTTCATCAGTCTCTCTTATACACAACTTACAAACTCTCCACAGCCACACACTCCCAGTTCTTATAAGAATGAGACTCCAGTGACTGAGAAAGTTGCAACATTGTTGCATATAAAGCAATGAAGAGTCAAAGTTTCTGAGTTCTAATTCTAGTGCTACTGCTAGATAGTTGTATGATCTTGGTTAAAAATATTGGAGAGGCCGGGCGCGGTGGCTCACGCCTGTAATACCAGCACTTTGGGAGGCCGAGGCGGGCGGATCACGAGGTCAGGAGATCGAAACCATCCTGGCTAACACGGTGAAACCCCGTCTCTACTAAAAATACAAAAAATTAGCCAGGCGAGGTGGCGGGCGCCTGTAGTCCCAACTACTCGGGAGGCTGAGGCAGGAGAATGGAGTGAACCCCGGGGGGCGGAGCCTGCAGTGAGCTGAGATCGCGCTACTGCCCTCCAGCCTGGGCAACAGAGCGAGTCTCCGTCTCAAATAATAATAATAATAATAATATTGGAGAGGTATTTGCCTTCAACTTGGCGAAGAAAGCCAGAGAAAGCATTGATAATGCTTTTTTTTTTTTTTTTTTTTTTTTTTTTTTTTTTTTTTTTTGGTCAGTGAGAACATACACAATAGTAATTGTATCTCTTGTTGCTAGCTTGTACTTTGACAAAGGTGGCCATTCTGTTCTAATAATCTCCTTTCCCATAACATGTATAGGCCACAACTCAGGATTCAGAATGTCATTTTGGCTTAGTTGAACTTATTTGCTTGTCTGGACTTTGCCTTATTCTGTAACTCCACTGGGAAAAATTAGAAAAGAGAAATATGGGAATAAGGAAAAGAGAGGTCAAATAGGTCCATAACAGCTTGTGGTGAATAACTTTCTTTCTCAGTTTCCACATTGATAAAAGAAAGCATTTGAAGGAGGTGATTGCTAAAGCCAAAGTGTAAAGACTCTGTGTTCTAAGTCTTCTAAGACTCTTTATTTAAATGTTACCAAAGGTTAGAGGTAGTGGATTAGAAAAGAAAGAGTCCAGTCTCAACCAGAGACTCTTAGGTGAAATGGAAAACTACTTTTTGTCATTAAAATTAGGAAACTGGATCCACTAAAATTTTCCTAAAATTAGGAAATTGGATTCAAACAAAACATGTAACATTAAAAATTATTTATCATGAATATAATTAGGGAAACATTTATTAAAAATGTACTAGTAATAAAATTACCCTGTTCCTTGGAAATTTTCCCAAGAATTATTACCAACTTCTAAGCTGTTTAGTATTCCTATCCACCAGATATTCATTCATCCAGAATGAGTTAGTTCTTATGTTGCCAGGGTAGTCTCTGAAGACAAGATAATTTTTCAGGGTTTTGCCATTATTTGAGTGCATCACACACAAACATAAGAAAAAACGAACAAACATGCATTTCAAAAAAAATCTTCAAAGTTATTTTTCCTAGCAGCAAAATTCATATCCATATATTTGCTTTTCTGGGAAATAAAATAGAGACAAACTACTAGGTATGTGATATACTCATCATCAGAGACAGTCAGATGGCAAATGCAGACTGCAGCTCAGAGAAAGGAACACAGCCCAAATCAATATCACCTGTAATGGAACTCCCACGCCAAAATCCAGGACATAGGATCCAGAGAATCAAATGCTCTTCCATAATGGAGAGTGATTTCAGCAACTGAACATTCATTGAAAGAAAATGGATTTCTTAAATGATAACAGGGTGTGGAGGGGGAAAGGAGGAAGGATTAAAACAACAAAACCCAGACCAAAATACATAGAATTGCCATTTTCCCACCTGAAAAATAAACAAAATGCTTCATTTCATTTCACCTATGACTTAGCTATTAGGAAAGTGTAGGTAGTTACATATTATCTTCATTACTGATAAATATTTATAAAACACCTAATGTGTGCAAAACATTGGCAAGTTTCAGAGACGCAATAAAATATAAGACAACATATATACTTTTATGCCATATTTTTTCTTATATTATGAACTATATCCTATAGTATTGTTTTTGTAAGTATATATACACATACATACATATATAAATACATTACAGTCACACACATATGTATACACATACTTGTATGTATGCAATGTATATGTAGGAAAATATCAGGAATAAACATTTCAAAATGTCCGTAACATTAAAATAGAGGTGACATTTTCTTTTACTTTTTAGTGTTTTCCAAAAGCTTTCAAATGTCCACACCATTATTTGAAAAAATGAGCTATTTAAACATTAAATAAATAATAAAGATATAATTCATTTCATATATTACTTAATAAGTTAATTATCTATTCATGTTACATAATAATAGAAATTATTGAATGCCTAGCCGGGGTTCCAAGGAACTGACCATAATTATACTAGTTGATTTCTAGACATCACATGTCATAGCCATAGTTACAATGTTTTTTAGACATTTATTCTGTGCCAAACACTTTTCTTATTGCTAGAAGCAGTGAAAAAGTACACAAAATTCTTTGCCATCAGAAAGTTCACATTCTAGCGGGGAGAGTTAGACAATGGTAATAGAAACCAATAAATATGCAGTACATCAGATGATAATAAATGCATAGATAAAATAAATCAATGAAGTGGCATAGAGTGCCAAAGCAGAGGTTAGGGCTGCCTTTTAAAGTAGGTTGATTAGTGAAAGTCTTCCTGAGAGGGTAATATCTGAGTAAATATCTGAAGGAAGTCAGGGAACCAGCCAGCAGATAGCTGAGGGAAAAGCCATCCATGGGGAAGGAACGTAAGTACAAAGATGATGTAGCAAGAGCTTGCTTAGTGTGTTTGAGGTATACAAAGGAGTCACATGGAGACTGAAAAAAGGCAAGAGTAGGGGTAGTAAGAGATGTTATTGTGCTTTTAGTAAGAAATAAAGAATTTGACTTTGAATTTAAAATGTTTAAAAAAGCCATTGGTGGGTTTTTACCAAAGGAGTGACATGATCTGACTTTTTCTCACATTTTTTTTTTAACAAAGGGAAAGAAAAAGGCCAGTTAGGAGGCTGTTGTAGTTTGGGGTGAAAAGATGATGATGATTTGGACCATTATAAAAGTGGTGGAAATTATGAGGTGTGATCAGATTCTAACTGTATTTTGACATTATAATAAATAGGATTTGCTGAAAGATTGGATACTGTAGTATAAGAGAGAGTATTCAGGAATTTCCTTAATATTTTTGGCCTGAACAATGAAAAGGACATAGTTGCAATTTCCTAAGGAGGGTTAAACTGTGGAAGAGCTTTAGCCCTAAGCCAGTTTTAGACATACTAGTTTGGAAATGCCCATTTAATATCCAGACGCAGTCATTGAGTAGACAGTTGGATAGTCAGGTCTGGAATTCAGAAGAAAGTTTGAGGCTGGAGGGATACATACGACAGTAGACAGTCAAAGGTGGTATTTAAGTCTGTGGACCTAGGTAAGATCTCTGGCAGAGTGAGTGCTTATACAGTCGAAATGAAGGTCAAGGGCTAATCCTGGGAGAACTACAATATATAGGGTCACTGAATTGAGATAAAAGCAGGTTAATATGAAATAGCAAGGGAGGAGGAAAGAAAACTAGGAAGTTGATGTCTTGAAATATTATTTTTAGTCTGGTTTAAAATAAGCCCCAAATGATCATAAATCTTTCAGAAATAAAGTATCCTTTCTTATTGGAAAACAGAAAAATAACTGGAGTCCTTTTGTAAATACTATTGTTGATGTTATTTCTCCTGCTGTTTTTCACTTTCCTCTTTCACATGCATAATTTCCTCTTACCTCTCCAAAAATAATAAAGATAAGATCTATCGGGAAAGGACAGATGGGAATTGATTTGTACCTCGTAAGTATTACATGAAAACAAAATTTTTAAATATGGCTACAAATTCTTTTGAACTTGTTTGTTTTGTGTTCCAATATGTCAAGGAATAGATATCGACATGTAATACTAAGGTCTTGGGAGACCTGGCTTTGAGTCTATTAATATTTCTATTGCTTTTTATATTGTGTGAATTCTTGGGAGATGCAGGATTGATATGTAAAATGTCTGATAGTGCAGAGACGTCTATCAGTGATTAATAAGAGATCAAATTGGGGGAAAGGTTGAAATTATTAATGTAGGATGGCATGGACATCCTTTCTTTAAATAAAATGTCAGGGTGTCTCATGGAAACCCAGAAGAACAATATGTACGTATTTAGGTATGGTGTGAAGAAGTGAGAACATCATGATATTTAGCCTGAAGTGCAGCTGCATGCAGTAGATAATGTTTTGATAGAACAGAAAAGCATAGAAAGCAAAAGTGTTTATCCCCAGGCAAAGAACAGGCTTCAGTTATTTCTGAGCTGGTCATCAGAAATCACTCTAATAAGTTAAAGGCTGGTCTGTGATAAAAGGCTAAAGGAAAACCACCTACCTAAGCAGTCTGGAGGCAGAATTTAGAGCTATGCATTTCAAAATTTTTTTTAATCAAAAACAATATTATCCTCTTAATTATATTAAACAATTATTAAAGTTGATTTGTATTTTAACTTAATATTTACATATATACTAATACATTAATATTATACATATCTTTCTCATTTTAATAAGTACTTCCACCTGTATGAATGCCCTTCAAAAGTGTAAATTAATGAGACTCTATTTGTGCTTTAAAAAGGCTAGGTTGGTTTGCCTCCTACATGTTCCATAGAGATCAATTCAACTTGGTGGCTGCAACTTGGCTTGGAGAGGATAGATTCTGAGAGAGACTCTGCCACTCTCTCAGTGTGAATGCTGGGCCAACCTCTGCTCTTTAAATTCAACAAGGGAGTGTTTTCCTGTGTGTTACCCGGTTATCAAAAATAAGATTCCCTTAAACAGAATTGACTATAACTCGTAACAGAGGCAAAACCATTGTGCCATCTGGCAATACTCATGTAATTTCAGGAATTCTGCTTTATTATTAAATGCAGGGGCAGTGTTTACAAAGATGCAGTCTCATATAGTGAGACAAGAATTTGGTCTTTTCTTTTTTTCAGGATAGTGAATTTAAAAGTGAAAAAAAAACAGTGAATGAATCATATATTAACTTACATAACATCTAAGAATTACTGTGGTTTTCTTCACCAAATCATCTACTCTACTGACAGGTTGTTCAGCAGTACTGTAGACTCATTTAGTATCACATACACATTCTCTGCAATATCAGTGTCTGTGATAGTGTTTTATATTTATAGAGCATGGCTTTTATATGCTTGATACTGTTGATTCCGAAATAAGTGAAGGAATATTAACAGATTGAAGTGGTTTGCCAAACATATTTTACTGTATCCTATAGCCACAGCCACAGTAGGATTACAATCATTTTATTCACAAAGAAGTCCCTAGTAAAGAAAATAAAATGCTATTTTGCCTTAAATATCTAGTTTAGAAATTGTCACTAAATAGCTTTGAAAGACATTTTATAAAATTAACTTTACTAGAGTATATGAACCTGAGTACCTGGGAGTGTGAATCATTAGCTCAAATTAGGAAAGACGCGGGGGCAGGGGTACTGATTTAGTTATGAGTTCTTTTTGGAACTTGTTGAAATTATGAGGACAAAAGAACATCAACAAAGCAATACCCAGCAGGAAGTTTTTTTAAAGTATGCTAACAATTCACAAGTGAGCTTAGGAGTTGAGAAGGAGATTTGAGGATGGTATTTGTCAGCTTGGGCTGCCATAACAAAATACCACGGATTAAATGGCTTAAACAACAGCAAAATTATTGTCTCATAGTTCTGGAGGCCGGAAGTCTCAGATCAGGGTGCAGCATGGTCACTTTCTGGTGAGGGCTCTCTTCTTGGCTTATAGACAGCCACCTTCTTGCTGTGTGCTCATATGGCCTTTCCTTAATGCATGCATATGGGGAGAGTTGGCAGTATGAGAGCGAAAGAGTGCTCTTTGGTATCTCTGCTTGTAAGGACAACCAGTTCTATCAGATCAGGGCTCTTCACCCTTATTACCTCATTTAACCTCAGTTACATTCTTACAGGCCGTATCTCCAAATATAGTCACATTGAATATTAGGGGTTCAACCTATGAATTTTGGAAGGAACTTAATTTTGTCCATAATAGTCAGCAAAGCCAAGGAATAGGTAGAATTGCTGATGCTTTGCATATAGAAAATATAACAGTATAAGAGCCAAAGGAAAAGTCTGATAGTAAAGAATGATGAAGACTAAGGGAAACCATTGACTCCGGATAGTAAAGTGCCATCATGAGAGAACCACGCTGGAATGGTGGAAAAAGGACCTCCAAAAAAACTGTTCTTCAGAGAGAGAGAGAGAGAGAGAAATAATACTGGTGAAGCCTATCAACATGAACTTCTTTAGAATTCTAGAAGTAACTCAAAAAGCTGCAACAATCCAGAGTATTTATTTGAGAAAAATCATTGAATTTCAATAAGAGCGAAGAACTTTGTGGCATTTTTTTGCTTTCTCTATGTTCATCCCACTCTCCCTAACCAACCAGTAGCTTCCTGAAAGCAGTAGCTATGGAAACCAGCAGGGTATCATCCATTGGTGAGAGACAACAGATTTGGAACCCCTCAAAAAACTCCATCCTCACTGATTTGTCACTATTTGACCTATCTGGCAGATCCCTGGAAAAGCCCCATTCACAAGTTCTATCTTTTTTTTACCTCACGTAGAGCTCATTCAGTGAGGAAAGGCCGATCACTCAGAAGTTTGTTGAAAAAAATAAATAAGTAACCTCAGCTGCTGTTGTGAACATTGTTGCTGTCTGAAGTAGTGATACCATTTGGGCCAAACAATAGACTGATCACAAAGTTAAAGGAAAATTTAAGGAATGAGAAGACCATAGGAGATATGATAATCTCCGCCATACTCCTGGAGATCTAGAAGGCCGCAGGCATGTGCGCGCTGGCCACATTTAGGGATGTGTGCATGCCCAGAAAGGAATTCAGAAGACCTTAATTTCTCACCCTTGACTGATCTCAAGGCTTTGCATAAACAAGAAGTGAAGTCTAAGACAGTTTTTAAATGTTAGAATTTTGAAAACACACCTCCAATACACACAGAGAGCTCCTATTCAAAAGCTAAGAAACTTACTGGCTCAATGCATTTAAGAAATCTCTGTCTCATCATTTGCTGCTCATATGCTAAGCAGAGACTTCTATGGATGCATGTAACAAAGTATACAGACTTTCTGAATTCATCCTTAAGCAAAAAAATTAGTCATTAAGCAAACAGCAGCAACAACAAACTATGGGGATGGGGGAATCTGTTTCTTAAATTGTCCCGTTTTCAACCGAAAAAAAAAAGTCGCAAGAAACAGGAAAGCAATGGCTCATACAGAGGTTTAAAAAAAAAAGTCAAAACAAACTATTCTTGAGGAAGTTCAGATGATGGGTTCAACTGAGAAAGCTTCAAGTTAGTTATTTTACATATGTTCACCAAACTAAAGGAAACTATGTAATAAACTAAATGAGGGAGCTCTAGACAGTAACCTGAGACCACATGAAGAAATATGGTCTTTTATCTGCGGATAAAAGTTACTGTACACATGCATATAAAAGTTACTGTACACATTCATATAAAAGAGAGTACAAATATATTTTAGTTTGTAACTTTTTATCTGATTTAAAAGGCAACAGCATAGTTTTAGAAATTGGGTTGGTGGATTTATCATATATGAGGATGTAATTTGTGTGACAATAATAGCAGAAAGCAGGGAAGGGGCGAACATAGTTACATTGGATCAAAGTTTTTGCATGGAAATTAAGTTGTTATTAATTTTAACTAGACGGTTAAGATTTTAGATTAATCGTATTTAATAATAACAACCACATCTAAACCGAGGGATATAATTTTTTTCCATTTACAAATGCTCAATTGATGCTTTACAGAATTTACAGTTATAGAATTTAACTAACTTGTTCATGGTCATACCAAGAGTAAGCACAGAGTCAGATTTTAAAGCCAAGACTTCTTATTTGAGAATCTCTGTGTTTAACATATTTTAGGCTTTGAAAGAATTTTATAAAGCAGTAAGCAACTTTTATGCTTTTACCTGGACAAACCTGGGAATGTCAAGTAGCTGTGAAAAATGCTATTTCTCTCTCAGCTGCATCCAGTTTCTCTGACTGTCACCCCTATTTGGCATGACTGATTCCCAACTCCTGTCCTCCCCACTTTGTATTCTGTTCAGACCAAACCCTGGATGGAAACACATAAAACCTAGGAAACGAAAACAGGAAGATGAAGAAGTTGGAGAAATCATGTTCTTAGAATCTCCCCTTCAGTTTTTGATTCTGTTGAGCACCAACGGTGATACAAAATAGAGGTGCAGGGATGAAAAACCAAGAGGCTGGTGTTCAAAGGTTTCAAAGCCTGTAATGAATGCATGTGGCAACTGATGACTGCAATTCTGCCCATTACCTTTTATTGTTGCCCTGGCCCTCTTCTGTATGTACTGGATGCAGTCTTTCTTTCATGTATAGAAGAGTCTCAATTCAATCTTGTTTTGCTGTCACTGTCTTATCAATAATGACAAAATTAGGTTAGGACTAAAATAGAGCTGTTTTAGTCTAGATTTCCTTTTGGTAATTCATGTGACACACCCTCATTAAAAACTGAATGGGCCTAAATAACATGCTTCAGGAAAATATACATTGGGGATAATTTTTTAAAAAAAACAACTTGTTTTGTTTCCTTTGTGAATCATGGAGGATAAATAACCTTGGTTAAAATAAGTTATTGACAGCTTTAACATTAATTCATTCCGTTTACTGTGTGCCTAAAATGAATCAGGTACTGTTCTAGGCATCAGGCTCTGAAGTGAACAAGATTTAACTCCCTGACTTTCTGGAGATCCACTGAAGGTAAAAAAGGGAATAACCCAGGAGCTAGAGAGACCAAGAAACATTCTCAAGGTTTTAAATTAATATGAAATCCCAGACACTCAGCCCCCGTTTCTGGAGCTCCCATAACCCTTCTTGGATGGCCAGATCCCTGGTCAAAACCAAAGGGATTTTCCCATGTGTCTCATTTTGGAGCCTTTCCATTTCTCATGTTCTTTGGATAGAGTTAGCAGCAAACCAAAACTTCTACATTTGTATGGAATTACTTCCTGATGGTCCAAATACAGTCCTTGAATTTGTTTTAGCATAGAAATATGATGGTTCTCTTCATATTCAATATTCAGTAAATATTGTAGCCTGCTTCAATAATACTATGATGAGTAGATTCTGTAGGTAAACATATACCTGTATGTGTGTGAATATTGCGCAAAATTATTCCACATTATTAGTTGATTAATAACTGTGTCTTCTAATCTTTCCCCAGAGCAACCACCTGACCCCCTTGAGTGTTTTCCAGCAGGACTCCTTTCCTCGCAGCATACCTAGTTACATGCTGCTCTCACATTGTATCTTATTAGTCTCTATTTCCTATCCTTACTAGATTCTCATGCCTGTTAAGCTATATCATTCTGCTTAAATCATGTTTTCCAAGTTCATGTTAAAATGAAGCTTCTATATAAAGTATTTTTCTCCCCATCTGTAACTTCTCTTCTTCTGAATTATCATAAAATTATGTTTGTATTTATTTTAGCATACCAATATACTACTTGGCATAATAGTTTTGTTTTTCTCCTAAATACAGTACTTTTTTCTCCATTCCACCATTAAACCAGTCATTTAAAAGGCAGAAATTCTGCTTAAAGCATCTAAATATTTCCCAAAAGTGCTTAGCACAGCACTGCATACTGAGATGAACACTTAAAATACAGCCTGTTCATAAAGTGGGCTACATTAATTCCAGCCAGGCATCTCAATAAACACTATTTTTAAACTGATCAGATGCACTCGATGGGCATTGCTTTCAAGCCCCCACACTATCTCCTTCTTGATTTCTTTTTGTAGCCCACCACTGTACATGAGACTGCTGCTGGGTTTTTTTTTCTTATTATCATTATTAAATACTTGATGTTAGAATCCAAGCAGCTTCTTTTTTCCTTTGACCATGACAATTGCTTAAATGTCATTGATTGAAACCACAGAGTTGAAATGTGTTTCAGGGAATAAAGCTTTGTTGGAAGAAAGTCACCTGTGTAAATAAAACATTATAAGTAGAACCCTGCATAGTTTTCCTTTGCTTTTGGTATGTGCAGACCTTTAATCTATAGCTTTCATTCTTTTTTATAATGTATATCAAATCATGAACATGTTCTTTTTTGAGAAATAAAGTGTATTCTGCCTCTCTCACATGATCCCTGCCCCTCTTTCTAATCTTTGTGATCTATAGAAACATGAGATGTTTTCAAACCAAATATTGAGTCTATCTGACCAAAAAATGGAGATTTCCTCTTTAGTGAAAGTGTGTGTTGATGGATTTTATGGTGTGCAGTTTAAACTGCTTCTCAACCATTAAATATGGACACTTAAATGCATTTAGGGTTTAGACATCAGCTTTTAGTGGCATCAGCCTTCCTATTTTGTTCTCTTTTTTTGCACAAATATTAAACACAGCCAACAGTGACTTCAAATTAATTCATGGATATGAAACTCATTTGTCACAGAACCTGACAGATTTTCACAATACCAATAGAAGGCCAGCATTTTTCATTTAAATATTGAACTTGGTGTTGCATGGTTGAATAATGAAAATTATTCTTCTTTCTTAAAAAATTAAAATCAATTTTGGTTGGCACAGAATTTAGATAATAATTTTATACTCACTTCTCTTGGTATCATTCTGTTAGTAAATTAGATGAAATTTAGAAAAGATTGTTTTACTTTTAAAAATAAATCCAATCTGAAACTGCAGCCATCCTTGGTTATCTAAAGGGTTCTGGGAATAAGCTATTTCATATTGGCCCTGTAATATTACTGTCATGGTATCTACAGGTTTCATCCCATTAGACAGTCTTCTTTGTATTATCTAGTACAGACTGGATGGGAGAAACAATGTGATTGGCTTTGCTAATTAACCTCACCTCTGGTGGGAAGACAGAGTCCTCACAGCCCAGCACTTCGTAGGTCATTAACCAGCTGACCTGGTATTCAGTGTACTCCTTTGGACCCATCAGTGGCTACTCTCTGTACAAAAAATAAACCAACCAATAGCATTAAAAACAAAGCAAACGCACACAAAAAAACAAACGGCATAGCACTATCTTACCAGGAAGCATCTTTGCTGGAAAGGGGAGTATTAGGCTTGGCAGACACATGATTGACATATCCCATCCACCCATTCATTCAGAATTGGATTTGAAGAGGCAATGATTACCTCATATTGAGCTTTCCTGGCGATTAAAAAAATATGCAATTTAGGAAGCATATATTTTATTATAGTTGTTAGCCCATAACTACAAGTTTTAAATAGGAAGATTGTATATTTTACCTTAGAAAAGCAAGTTAGTAAAGTACACTTTAACCTGCTAATGGTTTTTTTAAAAATCAGGGAGCTTACACACTTAGTCTTATGACTGGTTAGGCATGAACACAATTTGACTTTTAATAACAGTTATTTTCTCACTGGTGATATTAATCTTAGCATTTAGTCTCTGACATACTTTCTATAGTCTTTATATTTCAAATGTGTGGACATTATCTTTAGTTCTTTTTACTATATTTAGTATTAGAACTTTAGAAGACCTATTCTCAAAACTTCAAGATATGCCTGAGGAGGACCAAAGAAGTTTGGCTAAATGTTTCCTAGTAAATATAATGGAAAGACACTGGATTAAACAAAGTTAATCGGGTTTTTTGCAATACATGTTCTCAAGGCCTTTCTATGTTACATATTTTGGGACTCTGGACTCTGGCAGAGAAGGTTAAGAAACCGACCCCTGCTCTTCTTTATACTTAGAAAGCTCACTGGACTAATGCTTTGTAGTATTCACTTTGCCAAATGATATTTTAGTGCTTAATCTCTTAGCATCTTTCAAAACATCTCCGTTGATGACTTATAGATTTTTATGAAGTCTGGTGACTAGATTAGATGATTTATGACTATACCTCTAGCAGGGTGCATGAGTGAACACAAGATATTTTTGAATTATCTGAGTATATTCATTTGAAGTGGCAAGAACAAGGGTCATTAACTTATTAACCATGGGGAAAAACTAGAAAATTGATGGTGTCATCTGCTCAGAAGTTATATTCAGTTCATTGCTTTGGATAATGCTTATGTCCTAAACTCTTTTATACTGAAGTGTCAACGATTTAACCAGCTATCTCCTTATTTCAAGGTTAGTGTTTACTTTCTGCTTATACATCTTAAGACAATAAGGCAAATTATAATAATCCATGAGACAGTGAACTCTGTGCCTGATGTTGTTTGTCACACTTTCATAATTGCAATTATTATTTTCTGCATTTTAAAATATTTTTCTACTTCCCATTCTTTTGTGTGCATTACTCTATAACCTAAAAGATAAAATACTTTTATAGATTTATTTTCTTTGTTGTTGTTGCTGGGACAGGGTCTTACTGTGTTACCCAGGCTGGAGTGCAGTGGTGCAATCATGGCTTACTGCAGCCTCGACCTCCCAGGCTCAAGTGATTGCCCCACCCCAGCTCCCAAGTAGCTGGGACTACAGATGTGCACCACCATGCCTGGCTAATTTTTCTATTTTTTGTAAAGACAGGTTTTTGCCATGTTTCTCAGGAAGGTCTCAAACTCTTGGGCTCAAGCAATTTGCCTAGCTTGGCCTCCTGAAGTGTTGGAACTACAGGTGTGAGCCAGTGCACCCAGCCTATAGATCTATTTTCTAATTCAACACAGTGCCTGACACATCTTTGTATTATCCAGTTGTCAATATCCACAAATTAGTTAATACCAAATATAAGAAGCAATTATTGCTTGTTAATTAAAATGAAACAATACTAAAATGCATATAAAGATAAAGTAGCATTTTTATAATAGCACCTTAGAATTGTTTTCTCAAAATGTTTTAAAAATCTGATTTAACTGGTTTATTTTTACTCCAGTTGACTTGTAGGTACATAGCAATTTTTCTTAAATCTTTTTTTTTGTGAACACAAATTTATTGTTGTTAAACAAAACCTAAATGATATTATTATGTCTTCAACCTACTAATGACTTAAAATACTATCTCTCTTTAAACTATACTAGAGTGTAAAGGATATAGTAACAGTCTTGACTCTGAATTTACCAGTAAGAGTATAAATATCACTAAAATTAAATAAAAACTGAAAAAGCATCAACTACACTAATCATAATCAACCTCTGACTTATATTGTGTACCAGCCGATTCATTGAATTGCTTCTCAGGGGTTTTTACAAAACTCACAAGAAGTTGTCTAAGTACAAATCTTTTCAGAAATAAAGATGAGTTTTTAAATATCTGTTAAAGGCATAATAACAGAAGATATTGTGAGTAGAATATCCTAAGGAGAAACATGTGCTTTTCAAAAAAATAAATATTTTGGCTCCCTATAAAATACAATCTTAATTATTTATTATGACCATGTAGTCGCAGAATCATGGAACACAAGTGGTGCTTTAAGATTATGCTTTAAGGCTACATCATCCATTCTTTTGCCTTGAATGAGGGATAATTTGTAACAAAATAATAATTGTTTCTTATTCCTTATCCTCCTCCTTCATGGTTTTCCTATCTTTGTGTCTTTCTCTTTTCCTAACTCTTTCTCTCTCTCTGTCTCTATATTAGTCAGTTTCTTCTTCTTTCCCTTTTGTGTTAGACGAAGTAAGGAAAGTAGATGATAATGCGTTGAGAGAGCAGTTCAGTAATCCAGAATAGCATGTGGTAAAATGAGTGACAGCACCAGTATTTTACTTTCTGAAGAAGACAAAGGAGCCTTGTATGATTCTCCCTATTAAGCAGAGACAGATTCAGGCTGCTCAGGGGAGGAGCAGCCAGAGCCCTGGAGGACAACCTATGAACAGTATTGGGAAGTGATTGCAAGGCTTAAGAAGAGGATAAGATGGAGTGGTTTCCAGGGGAACTCAAACACTGTAAGAAAATTAGAGATTGTAGATGAAGAAATTTCTCCAAGCTCTCAGAGCGATTAAGAGGTAAAACTATAATTCAACTCTCCCCTCCCCACTTTTTTTCTGATTCCAAAGCAGATGTTCCTTCTGAAAATTTACTATGTGTGGGCTACTGGCAGAAAAGACTGAAAGAATAGAGAATGTAAAGAGGAAAAAGGGAAGAGAGATGTAAAGAGGAAAAAGGGAAGAGACAGTGATGTCTTTATGGGGACAAGAGCTTACGGGTAAGAGAGAGAACTGCAACATTAAGAGTTTGAGCATCAGTACAGAAAGGGTAAATTTAGAAACCAAACAAGGAATTTCCTTAATATACCCCAAGTGTGGGAAAATTATGTGGCCTCCTAACTGCCGTGACTGCTTTCTGCCTCTGGACATATTTTGTTTGTCTTGCCAAGTGTTTTGGTTTTATTTTTGGATTCTTCTTGTTCTCAAATTGAATTAGTGCCTACATTTACAGACTAGATTATACCCCAAAGTGCTCATTTTATTCCACTTTTGAAAGGTCTGAAAATGGCAATACATGATTCTTATTCCTGTATGGTCACAATTTTCAATAGAGATAATAAATAATTACTCTTTTCAGACACACATTCATCACTTCATTCAGGGACTCACCCAAACCTGCTTCAGTCATTTGTCTGCCTTGGTATCTAGGTGGATTTGAATTTTTTGAAATCTGAAGTAAGGAGCAAGCAATAATCTAATCTTAGATAGTATGATGAGTCATTTGACATGTATTTACTGATCAGGCAGTAATCTAGGACATAAAATATAATACACTGAAGAAACCAGAAAAAAATTCCTTCATGGTGATTGTGTTTTAATGTGCATGGCAGATAATTACCAAACAATCAAATAAAATATATAGTGTGGTTGGGTGTAGTAGCTCATACCTGTAATCCTTGCACTTTGGGAGGCCAAGCTGGGAGGATTACTTGAGATCAGGAGTTCAAGACCAACCTGCACTACATAGTGAGACCCTGTATCTAAAAAAAATACATGTTTTTAATTAGCCAGGCATGGGGGTGCATACCTGTGGTCCTAGCTTGGAAGGCTGAGGCAGGAGGATTGCTTGACCTCAGGAGTTTGAGGTTACAGTGAGCTATGAGCACACACTGAACTCCAGCCTGAGTGAAAGAGCAAGATCCTGTCTCTCTCTCTATGTATATATATACATATACATATACAAACACACACACACATATACACACACACACAGAGAGAGAGAAAAAGTAGGGGGAGGGACAGAGTGTGTGTGTTGGTGATAAATGCTTAAGAGAAAAAGCAGGAAAGGGGACAGGAAGTATCAGTGGCTTGCTATTTTAAATAGGATAGTTAGGAAAAGTCTTATTGTGGAAGTACCACTTGAGTCACTTTAAAATTAGTGGATGGGCCGGGCGCTGTGGCCCACGCTTGTAATCCCAGCACTTTGGGAGGCCGAGGCGGGCGGATCACGAGGTCAGGAGATCGAGACGATCGTGGCTAACACGGTGAAGCCCCGTCTCTACTAAAAATACAAAAAATTAGCCGGGCGAGGTGGCGGGCGCCTGTAGTCCCAGCTACTCGGGAGGCTGAGGCAGGTGAATGGCGTGAACCCCAGGGGGCAGAGCCTGCAGTGAGCCGAGATAGCGCCACTGCACTGCAGCCTGGGCGACAGCGAGACTCCGTCTCAAAAAAAAAAAAAAAAAAAAAAAAAAGAAAGAAAATGAGTGGATGATCCCTGTGGCTCTTTTAAGGAAAAGTGTCCTGAACAGAGGGCAAAACCAAGGGCAGATGCCCTGAATGGATTTGCTAGTGTATTCTAGGAATCTTGACGAGGCCAGTGTGGTAAGCATGAAGTGAAACAGTGGGAGAAGTAAGGGTCCAGATTTGGAACGCCTTACAGGTGATTGCTACTACTTCAGCTTTCACTGACTGTGGTATGAACCATATATAACTGTAAATATTAGGCTGTAAAGAAAGTGAGTTTATGCCAAATCTACTCTAAGCTACACCATGAAGCTGGATATGATTTACCTTATATTACTATCCCCCACTTCTCTCAGATACAAGTAAGGGTAAACTGTGCTCTTTAAACAATCTGTATAGTTCACTGTGATCGATTGTTTGGAAGAAAGGATGCAGGTAGGTCCCAAAGATAACAGAATAGAAATGATCAAGTCTTAAAATGGGTGCTTGTTGAGTACAAATTCCTCTTTTGATTGTTGAGTGATGGTCTGGTTATCTATTCATTGCCTGTCAGCTCCATAGCCACCCTTCATTATCTGCTCCGCTGTAATGGAGTTAGACCCTCCAAGTGTTTCTCCTTTGTACATCTTAAAATTAAGCTTTGTCAGTAGAGGGCACTAAAGCAACATTGCAGAAGGAAAAGGGTTTCTCTTCCTGGTTCTGGTATGATTTCGTTTTGCTTTTTGCTTCTATTGCAAGAATGCCTGCATGGGAACATCCGGTGGCACTCTACTTTAGCCACACAGCCAGTGCATGCACTCCAGGGCACCCGGTTCTTGCTGTGGCTGTCCCTGGGTTATAGATGGTCTCCTATGTACAGTTGGTCTCCTGCTGCTCTGCTGGTGAGCAGGCTCCAATGCTCTGACTCCATTTGTGTGTGCACCAGCCAGCCCTCACCAGCCTGTACCCTGAGGGAAGTTTCCGCTAGTCTAGACAAATGTGGATCACTTCTGGTCTGGACAATTCAGCAGACTTCTCCACTATTTACCGGGCTGCAGCCGTACCTTCTCCAGTGATCTGAATCCTAGACTTGGGGAGGTCTCCCACTTACCCAAGTTGTTCCTTCTTAGGTACTCCATTACCCCTGAGATATATAATGAGCCCTGATTTATATAATATATATGGGAGAGAGAGAATATGTGTATACATACGTATGTATCACTAATTAAGTGCTGGCACCCAGATACATGCTGTATAATTGCTATGCTAATCACATAGGGTAGAGTAGACAAGGGGATTTTTACCTTTCAAATATCTTAGAGTTCAGTGTGAGAGAGAGAGAAAAAGAAAGAAACATATACATACACAATCACATCATATGGTAAGACCTATGATAGAAGTGACAGAGTAAATATAATAGGAAGGTCAAGTACATCTGACAAGGAGAGTTAGAGATGTTTTGAGTGTGAGAAAACCCTGCCTTTAAGGACCACCCAATCAAGAGTTGTTGTGTTGTTATCTTTGTATATAACACAAAATCTCAACACAAAAGATAATTTCTAAGGATGCTTAGTCTTGTTACAGACTGAAACACTTTGACTTACCCATTATAGTTCCAGAACTATAATTTACTGGGAATCACCTGGTAGTTGAATAATGAAGTCGACTTTTTAGATGCTTACTTAACACTCATGAAATTATGCACTGACCAGATTCTCCTAATTGTAGGAAAAAAAATGATTCACAAATTTGAAAGCTTATATCAATTATTTAGTCATACTTTAATAAAATATTGGGGCAGGAAAAGCTCTCAATTTTATTTTATCACTAAGCCATATATATCCAGGGCACATATTTGCATATGGTTACAACATGCTAGCACAGATTCAAAACATCATACATTTGTTTAACTACTGCTTCTTTTAAATAATTAGGACTTAAAAGAGTCTAGCAATTATAGTTTAAATTGCAAATGGAAAAACATAGAGGTTCTATTTATCTGAATCTGTATTGTCTTAAACATCAGTGCTGGTAGAATTACTTTGCATTTAGCAATATTTTTCCTTATCATATAAATAATACATTAAGGTATAAAACTGCCCACCTGTGCTGTACATGGTTATTATTCATTATGTTGTCCTTGGGAAGTCTGGTTCCTAAATATTTATTACTATGAACTCATCCAGTTGCTTTAATTCATAAGGAATATGTGGAAATCTTAATCTTGTTCTTTTGAAATGCAGCGAACCCTGGAATTAATGTGGTAGCTGAAGTAGGGGGAAGTTTAAACCACAATTCTTTTGCACAGGATCAATGGATCAGTTCCAGTGTAAACAAAGGTTGGTTTAGTCAAATTAGCCATCTGTCTCTGATGAATTTAAACAGTAATGTGACACATTTAGTACTGTAACAAGCTTTTGCTTATTTTTATGTTTTTTTTTTTTTTTTTTTTTTTTAACAGAGAGAAGGTAACAGTGGATAATAGCAGCCCCGGGTTTCCTCTTTAGATTAACTCTTGAGCTGCATAGTAGCATCTTTCTTTCATGTACAACAGTTGGCAGAATTTTTTTTTTATTATTATACTTTAAGTTTTAGGGTACATGTGCACAACATGCAGGTTTGTTACATATGTATACATGTGCCATGTTGGTGTGCTGCACCCATTAACTCGTCATTTAACATTAGGTATATCTCCTAATGCTATCCCTCCCCCCTCCCCCCACCCCACAACAGGCCCCAGTGTGTGATGTTCCTCTTCCTGTGTCCATGTGTTCTCATTGTTCAGTTCCTACCTATGAGTGAGAACATGCAGTGTTTGGTTTTTTTGTCCTTGCAATAGTTTGCTGAGAATGAGTTGGCAGAATTTGCAACGGTTGCACGTTTGAAGGAACTTCCATTTCTAGATGCTACAGTTCTCAAATTTTTCCAGTCACTTGACATCTATCTGTTCAAAGTCTTTTTTTCTTCATGGATTAACTAGTTAAGTCTGCCATTCTTCCACGAAGTGGTCTATAAGCTTTAATTACATGCATGAATTTAGTGTCATATTTTACTTTTGAACAGACAGAAAGATGTCTACTTCTTTTGTTATGTGGCTAACTTTAAGGCAAGATCATATATTTAGGGAAATTGGACCTCTGAAATCTCTTGATGGCAAGGCTATATGGAATATATATGCTTAGCTATTAAAACTATTGGTTATTTAACCCATTTCCTGTTTAGAAAAAAACAGTGCAGCCTGCTGCCAGTGCTCATTTCTCAGAGCAAAGGGGAAATGGTTTAAGTAAAATCCTTTTACTACTTACATAGAAGTTAGTAGTAGTGCAACACAGCAAGACTCCGTCTCAAAGAAAAAAAAAAGTTAGTAGTAGTTCTGGATTGTCTTGCTGGATAATTTTCACTTCATTACAAACTCCCAATTATTTCTTACAATGGTATAAATATATTCTGGTACTTATTCTTCTCCATTGTTCCAACTGGTATGATGGTTGATTAGTGTGATTAACAAGTCAATAGAGGACTTGTAAACTCTTAACTCTTAAGTGACAAAATGCTTGGAAACTTCCATCTGCTGCAGCAATGTAAGACTCACAATTACCTCCATACTTCAGAATAGACAGAACATAGGACAATTATTACTTATTCATTTCTTTGTGCTAATATTTACATCACCTTTGTACATACAATCCCCCAGATCACAGATGTGCTCTATAAATACACAACCACCATCTGGAGGAGAAATATACCTTTAAGTTTGTTTTTAATGATTCATTTGTACATATTTCATGTGGTAATTTGTATTTGCTTGACTCTGTCTTTGTGATAGATTGAATTTTCCACCCTAATTCTTTACCCTACCCTACATCCACACCCATTGTTTTGGGTCTTTGTAGTTTCTCCACCTAGAGGGAGAGTTCCATTTCTTGATTTGAGTTCAGCCATGTTACTTGGTTGGATCAATGAGATGTTAACAGATGTGGACACACTTAATGGCTTTCAAGGTATGCCTGGGCTTGCCCTCCTGGGTTCTGCCATTGCCATGAGGGCTGAGTTAACCTCTTCCTCCAAGAAGTAAAAGAGACATGTGAAGCCCGCTTGGAAGGCAAGACTAGCTGAGAGCAGCCTAGACCAGCCAATCCCCAGCCAACTGGCAGTCATGGGAGTGAGAATAAACAATTGTTGTTTTAAACCACTGAGTTTGTGGGTGGTTTGTTATGTATCACATTTGTGTCTGAAATTTTGATTGATTCAGTGGCTTTTATTATGAAGAACATTGCCTTTAGAACTATTGTACTGGAAGTTAAAGAAGATGAAAAATTTCAGTCTGCACCTATTTCATGTTTATCTGTGTCCTCCTTTTTGTCTGAATTTATTTATGTCAAACATCACCACTTCTAAGTTCCATTATCTGCTTCTATTTTTAGCTTGTCACTTTATTATTGAAATGCACTCCTTCCCAGCTCAGAGCCACTTCTTCCACGTCCTTTCTAACACAGAGCTGACTAAACCCTGGCCTGTAGTCTCGGAGAAAAATGGCAAACTCCTCACAATGACTGCCAGTTCCCTCTCAAGGTCTTTCACAAAAGCAGCCCCTTTGCCTGACTGCTAATATAAGACATGACATTACTTCCATTCCATTTAAACTGTTTGCATTTGACTTAATTTCCCAAAGTTAGGTGTTAACCTAAATAAACTAGTACCTAACTTACATCTGCATGCCCAAGAGAGGAAAACAAAATGGCTCCTTCCAGAACAATGAATTTGCCCTAAAAAGGAAATCGTGTTTCTGCTCTTAGAACCATCAAAAGCAAGTAATTGTCCTGTTATATGAAAGAAATTGTGTAAGTGATATAAATGGAATGTACATAGCTGCTTTTTAATTTTTTTTTCATTTTGTTAGGAATTAAAATACAGACTGAATACCCAACACCTGGAAATCCTAACGATGACAAATAGGTTCTGAAGAAACAGAAGTAAAAAACATGTTGACGTATTAAAATAAAACTTTTCACAATTCAGTTTCTAATTTTGAGACACAATCTGGATTTTTCTAGGATTTAGCTGAGTAGCATTCACAAACTGCTGCAACAGGAGCAGCAATATTGTGTTCCCTCAGCTCTGTCCAAACGGATCTGTGAGACATTTAGGTGCTTCAGTTTCTCTCCATATAGTCTGGGAGTTACTGGGGAAGTTTTACATTATATGTTTCACTGTAGTTCTAAAATTTGTCATGTGTTGTCTGATATTGTCTACCTTTTCTGCTGTTGGTGCCCCAATATACCAGACTTGGTTCAGAGTGCCAGGACAACCTGTGCTTTTGAAGCTACTGATATGGTTAGGCTCTGTGTCCCCACCCAAATCTCATCTCAAACTATAACCCCTACATGTGGAGGGGGGGACTTGGTAGGAGGTGATTGGAGCATGAGGGTTGTTTCTCCCATGCTGTTCTTGTGATAATGAGTGAGTTCTCACGAGATCCGATGGTTTCATAAGTGGCGGTTTCTCCTGGCTGTCTCTCACTTGCTGCTATGTAAGACATGCCTACTTCCCCTTCCACCAGGATTTTAAGCTTTCTGAGGCCTCCTCAGCCATCCAGAACTGTGAGTCAATTAAACCTCTTTTCTGTAAAAATTACCCAGACTCGGGTAGTATCTTTATAGCAGTGTGAGAATGGACTAATACAGCTGCTATTGTTGTTGGCACCAAAGCTGTTGAATCTAAAGCCAGCCCTTTTCATTGTTACTTGATCTTTTATTGAAGCTACCAGCTTCTCCCTCAATCACACCTCTACTCCGGGGTTTAAATATTATGAGTTCATGAAGACTGGGCTATAAATCAACCCGAGTAATAGATGTTTCCCCTATTTTAAAGCACTCTTACCCAGCCAAAATTAGCTGTCTTTGAACTTCTGTTGAGCCCCATGTCTCACCCGTTGGATCCTTTTTTCCCAGTAGTTTTCTAAGTTACATGAGGCTCCCTACACATATCCAGACCCATTTAATTACTATAGTGGAAAAGGTTTAGGCTGCTCAAACTAGGACCTCATGTAGATTATAAAGAATATTTTATAGTGATGAATTTGACCTTTTAAGCTGCATTTATCATGATAAGGGAATGCCATATTTGTACTTTTTGCTTACTGTCTTTACTAATCAAATAACAATATAATAATTAATGTTATTTAACAAATAGATATTTGGGACCTACTGTGTACCATATATTTTGCTAAACTCTGGAGCTAATAAAATGATCAGTCAGAAGTTACTTATTTTTTCTAAATAAGTGTCCAGCCTACTAAAGACACACATATCCATTAAAAATACACAGGAGTGATAGGAGGATATCATGACACAGTCAGTGTAATGAGGTCACTATTCTTAAAATTCCAAATTAGGACATAGGCATGATAGCATATGCTGATTTCAAATTATATTCTAATATGTGATCGTGTTTTGAGCCTTCTCCATATGTGTGTGGAGGCAGACAATACGTGTGGAAAGAGACATCATCTCCTATTTCTGTATCTTCCAAGCCTCTTAGTCCTAGATGAATTTATGTAAAACGTTTGATCCAATATGTGTCTTTCAGATTGGAATTTTACTTGTTGATCAATCAATAAATCCCAACATATATACTAAGAATCAGCTGGTGGGTCTTCCACAGTGCTGGATATTGTGGGAATGGAAGGGCAGACGAGAATAAGGAAGACTGGAATGTATGCAACATGATCTGTGCTCAGAGTTTGTAATCTGATTGGCGCATGTCTCAGACATATGTTGCTTTCTTTCCCAGTGCTTATTTCTCCTTCCTCCAGCACCTTGATATTCCTTTGAAGGATTCATCCTGCTGCCATTCTAAGCTATGTGTAGTGGGAAGATTTGAGGATACCACTGACTCAGTAGAACCATCTCTGTTCTCAGTGATTGACTTAATGATGGATATATGACCTAAATCAGGACAAGAAATAAATAATCCCAGGATTAAGTGGATGCTGTCAGAAAAGATGCTGACTTCAATGGAGGTGTAATATGGGGATTGGAGAACTAGGGCTGATGCAGCCATGTTGCTACCATAAGGGAAGGCATGATGTTTTGGAGGCCATAGGATGGAGCCTAAGATGTAGCCTATTCCAAGGAAGGAAGAACAGGAAAGCATAGCAAAATCAGATCACTGATAACATTGTTTGAGGCACTAGATAAAACCTAGAATTGAACCTAATCTGTACTACATCTGTATTTTAATTTGCTTGGGCTAATTATTCCCTTAAAAATGACTTTGGATTGGTTCTGTTACTGGCAACAATAAAAAGTTTTAACTGATACAAGGAAAAAGATATTCAGTGGTATGACTTGTGAAAAAGAGCTCAGTAGCAAGAAAATTAGAAGAAAATAGTATCACTGAAAAGCACAGATTAATTCTAATGCGATAGTGCAAGGAGGTGAATATGATGTAGTAGAAATATACTAAAGTAGATTTGCTCTATTGGTCCCTGGAATTACCGGACTGAAATAGAAGTGAGAGCAGGGCTAGAGATATGGCCCTATGGGTAACTATTAAGATGACAGTTAAATGCATTAGAAATGAACTCACAAATAATAAACAGTAAAATGCAGTGGACTTAGTGAGAAAACTTTATTGTTAGGGCAAAATTGGTGGGTGAGAAGATAATGAAGGCAATAATAAAGAAGGAAAGACCAAGTCAGGAACTGTCAAGGTTATAAAAACTAAAGAAAGAGAAACATTTATAATGCCAGTTAAAATGGATAGATCTAATGCATTTTTTAAATGCTAATGACTGCAATCGTAATTGACTTGGAAGATGAAAACTGGAAATTTTTCTCTGCCTTTAAAGGGCTTGGTAATTAATCATAAATATGTAGAGGCGAAGACTGCTGTTTGATGCAATTATAAGAGTCTGTAGCTCATCTCCCCTCACTTTGCACTGTTAGCCTCAAATTATGTGAAAGACCTAGCACCCTTGTAAGGAGCTCCTGAGGTGGACTAGAGACTCCAGATGTTGTGGTTTCTGTTGAATAACCCTTATGGTGGTCAATTTTCTACAACATTTGCTTTGATCATAGTAATATGTTTGTTGGTCTTTTCCTCATTAAATTATTTTCAGAATCTTTCTCCCTTGATTTTATAGACTTCTAAATATAAATGCACACAATTCTCTGAACCAAATAGAATATACGTTTTCAAATTTATATGGTTTTTACCTACATAGAAATAAGTGCTTCAAATAAGAAACCATTATTTCCTTAATTTCAAAGGGTAAATGCATTCAGTGTTGCAGTCAACATTTGACAAATCTTTACCAACATGTCTTAGGTTTAAGGAAGAGTCTCCCCCAATAAGATGAAAGAATACTGCTTAGTTTAATGCTATAGAATGACAACAGTGAACATGCTATGCTCCTAGAGATAAATTCATTTAATTCTTGTAAAAATTCTATGTGCAGATGTTATTATTATCCACAGTTTACAAGCAAGGGATTGAAGTTCAGATAAGTTAAGTCGCATATATAATAATAATACATTTTCTAATGGCTGCCTAAAATAGGTCAAATACTTCCTTTCCCTTTTAATATGAGTCATTGCTAGTATTGTCTTTTGAAGGACCATAAAACACATACACATTTTATGTGATTGTACATCTTGTATCCTCATTTTGAGAGTGATCATATTTGAAGTCTTTCTAAAAGAGAGATACCAGATCCAAAGTATTGTATCCTCTACCAAGAATGTAATGTTAATTAGGTGTTTTTTTGTTTTTTTTTTTTGAGGTGGAGTCTCATTGTGTCGCCCAGGCTGGAGTGCAGTGGCGTGATCTTGGCTCACTGCAAGCTCTGCCTTCCAGGTTCACGCCATTCTCCTGCCTCAGCCTCCCGAGTAGCTGAGACTACAGGCGTCCGCCACCACACCTGGCTAACTTTTTGTATTTTTAGTAGAGACGGGGTTGCATCATGTTAGCCAGGATGGTCTCAATCTCCTGACCTCGTGATCTGCCCGCCTTGGCCTCCCAAAGTGCTGGGATTACGAGCATGAGCTCCTAGGTGTTTTTAAATCTTATGTGGAAAATTAACTTTAGTCTAAAAACTTAAAGGTATGCAGATTACATGAACTTAATTTACTTATAATTTAGGTAAGGTGAACACTAGAAAAAATATTTGTTTTATTTTACCTATCATTTTGATGTTGCTCATTCATGTTTCTAAGTAGCAAAAAATTCAAGTGAAAATGTGATTCGTCTAACTATTGCGGGATCTAGCCAGCGGCCTGCAATGCAACAGGGCTCTTTCTTGGTTCCCAGGCAGATTGGCAGGTCGAGAAATAATAGACACACACAAGATAGTGGGTCCAGGGCGATCACCGCCTTCTGGTCCTGCGATGCCGCCAATGCACTGGATATACCGGCATTTATTATTAAGTTTAGTGAGGGTGGGGGTAGGTTAGTGAGGGATTTAGGATCGTTTGATTATGAGGTGAGAAGGTCACATGAGGATGAAGTAATTCTTTAACATAACATCTGTATGCAGAAGTACAGTAAACAGAGATAAGAATTTACAATATAGTGTGTGTATCAGTAATTTCTAACAGAGCCTTAAAACAGAAACAGACTTTCCATAACCTATGATTAGCAAGATATTAATCAGCAGTAACAGTGGCAGCAAAAGCTGGTTACAAACAATCAATAGAAACAGGACATGAAGCTAGACAACTGATTAGACCAGAAATTCTCCGAAGGGAGTATGCCTTAACCCTAAAGAGGCCTAGAAGAGCCGTGGCAAGATGAGGACATTTATAGCCCTATATCTTATCCATATGAACAGGCGCCCCTCATGCATCAGGTGCCCCTCATGCATCTGTTTATAGGCTCTCCACAAGGGTTGCATTCCATTCCCAGAGCTATGAACATCTGCTTTCCTGGGATAGGAATCTTGGTGATGTGAAACCTCCCTTACTGCACGTCTGTTCATAGGCTCTCTGCAGGGGGAAGCACATCATGCACTGTTGGCTCATTCTGGCAGCCCAACCTGGCATTGTTTTTACACAATCCTGCATGCAATTTTGTATTTACAATAATCAGGAGCATTTCATCTTTTATTCCGTAGCAGTAGTTTCAGGGGGTCTCCCTATAGTCTAACTACTATGGCAAACAGGAATGGTGAAAAATGCTTGGAACTATATAAATGTCATACTCATACATATCCTACAACTTCTAAAAAGTCTTCAGGAAAGTTTCTGACTGTGACATGCATAATGGCATTTAGTCAAACATGTAACTTACCCCTACCCATCAAAACAACTGCTTCTCCAGGTATAGTTCTAGCTGACCATTCTCAGTATTTTTCATGAAATAAAATAATTCAGCAATTTAAGTCAAGGGTTCAGAATGCTGGAGTAGAGTTCTTTGTTAATGATCACTAAGAATGTTTAAAAAAATTAGAAAGGGAGATTTTTAATTTTACCTTTACAAGAATACATGTTTTTCTTTATTATTATTTAATTAAATCTTCTCTATTATAATAAAATAACTAAGAGTGTATAATTGGATTGTTTGTAACACAAAAGATAAATACCTGAGGGGATGGATACTTCATTTACTCTGATGTGATTATTATGCATTGCATGCCTATATCAAAGTATCTCATGTACTACCATAAATATATATAACTGCTATGTACTCACAAAATTAAAAATAAATTTAAAAAGTGATAATTGCTCATGATAGAATTTCTAAGAAAGGATGGAGTTGATATCTGTCTATGATTTATAGAAGTTTTTCTGTGATGGTTATCCGAAAATAAACTCGCTAAAGTTATGCACCAATGAGCTTTATTGCAGATGTAGTTTATAAAAAAGTTTGTACAAAAAAATTAGCCAGGCCTGGTGGTGGGCGCCTGTAGTCCCAGCTACTCGGGAGGCTAAGACAGGAGAATGGTGTGAACCCGGGGAGCAGAGCTTGCAGTGAGCCGAGATCGTGCCACTGCACTCCAGCCTGGGAGACAGCGAGACTCCATCTCAAAAAAAAAAAAAGTTTGTAAAATCTCCCTTGACACTGTAGGAGGTAATGATCTATGTCCCTTTCCTAGAAAGTTTTCTGAAATTATTTTTTGGAATACATATAGTTTGTACCTGAGAGTAGATATTTAGATTATTTTCTTGGTGTAATAGAGAGATTGCTTTACAAGATAAAATATATTGATGATCTTATTCATGAGTTTCACAATCAGATGCAAAAAAAGAGAATTTATTTAAGGCTATATAAAGTTAGAAGAGAATTATTTGATTTGATCAATTTGGTCTAAAAAAACTAATGCACCCCAAAGCAAATAAATATTACTTAATCAATACTTTCTGTTTTATAGATCATTTAAAAACTGGTTAAATGTAGCTTTTAAAACATTTGCTTTACTTAATTTTGTTTCCATAATATGTCTATACTCTTTGTGGATGATTATTTTCTAGTCTTATTTGGAAATCTGGAAATCTATTCTCAGGCAATGACAGAAGAGACCATGATCTCCTTCTTTTATTGGAAGGTGGAAAGTTGCCACAAGTTTCCACAGCCACTGACCAAAGAACTTCCATATTTTGGATTCTTATTCAATATGTATGATGACTGTTTGATGAGATAATATATCGTGAGCTGTAAGCAACTAGAAGATAAGCTCTCAGAGGGCAGAAACAGCGTTTGTTTTGTACTGCTTTATTCTGCATGCTAACATCATGCTCTGCCTAGGATAAGCACTGATTAAATATTGATTGAATGAGAGCATGGTGGGTCAGAGGTGTGACTGTGTTAGCAGTGCTGTGTTTAGGTACAGGAGAAAAGCTTCTAGAGGACTTAGGCACTGAGAAGAACAGGCCTGACCTGGCCTCAGTTCTTGTGAAAAGGATGTTGTGGTTTTATTTGGCCTTAAGTTTCATGTGTGCTTGCTCTGAAATGTGGATACAAAAAAGGTCAAGGGTAATCGTATTACATATTATAACATCTAAGGAAGGAATCTTATTTTATTAGCTTCATGCTCTTGCCAGCATTTTCTGTTTCTGCCTTCTGTTTACTCCTTGCCCTTAGTGTGTAAACATGCTCAGGTTTCTCCAGCATTAAAACTAAAGAACTTATTTGGCTTTTACCCACTCCTTTTATCTCTTTCCTCTCTCTCATGTCCAAATTATTAAGGAGGATAATTGGTAGTGGATGTCTTCAATTTCTCCTTTCTCATTCCCACTTAACCTCTCTGCAGTCTGGCATTGCCACCACTGCTGTGCTCAAAATAGTTCCATTGAAGCCTCCAAGGCTGATATTATGAGGGTCAAGTGCAGAAGGTATTTCTAAGAAATTCTTGCTGCATTTGAGGCTTCTCCTCATATCCACTTCTTGAAACTCTGTTCTCTTGCTCCAGACTTCAGAGTTTCCTCTTTTCTAACTACCCAACCTCCTGCCACATCACTCCTGCTGTATACTTTAGCTTTCCCCAAGGTTCTGCCCTCAGTTTTCGGCTCACTTCTTTTCTCATGCACACATGCTTCACAGATGATCCTTTCCACTGCAAGTATTTTCAACACAACCTCTATAATAACTGTCTTTTCCTTTCTTTCCTACCTCCTGCCCTTCCTTTTTCTATTCCTTCCATCCTCCTTTCTTTTGTTCCTTCCAAGAATCCATCTATAAAATTCTTGACAGAGACACTACAAAACAATGGCTGTTTCCTAGTGGGAACCAAGAGATTGTGTCTAGTTTCTTTTTATAGTTTTATTTATTTTCTGATTTATTTTACAATGAATGTGAATTAGCTTTAAAGTCAGAAGTAAAAAACAAAATTATTTCCAACTAGGAACAAACAGAAATAGTGATTATTCTCAAGAATAAATACCCTGTTTGACTCTCCTGTAATCATCTCACACACTTGACCTTACCCTCTGTGTGAATTAAGTGAAGGGCAGGAACCATGTCTTAATCACCTTTGTAAGCTGTTCAGTACGGTGCTTGGGACTTAGTAAATACTCAGTGAGCATGCTGATACTGTGATAAGCTCACTACACTCTCTACAATTAAAATGACATACCAAAATCTTGGGAGACGTGAGTGAAAACTCAAAGCAGTTGGGGCTTGGACCAACATTCTGGAGAGGAGAGTGCACCATGGTGATCTCAACAATTGTTCTACTTTTTTCTTACCAAAATCTGTCTATTTTCAGCAAAGAGAAGAGAGCCTGAGGAGGAAGTATAAAGTCAGACGCTTACAACGGACTTGCTGGGTTGGAGAGAGAGACTGTCATAGCCAGGGCTGCCAAGTAAATCAGGACTTGAGGGTGAAGAAGAAATCTCAGAGAACTAAACCAGAAATAATATACAGTAGGTGATTTCCTCTGAAGGCATTTGCTAATTCTTACACTACACAAATGTAGGGTGAAACTCCTTGAAATCAAGCAGAAACCTGTTCCTGGGAGACCAAATAGCTGAGCAAAGATATCACCAGTCCAGTCGTCCTGGGGAGACAGAAGTTAGAGTTCAGTGCCTAGGAAAGTGGAGTGGTCCTTTTAAATACCACTAGCTTACAGTTTTGATCCCAAAAGTACTATGATCCAAGAATAAGAGCAAACTGGAAGAAAACACCATCCCTAACAAATCCCAAAACTCACACTTAACTGAAGATATCAGTACCTTACCTGCCTTCTAGAATAAAATAAAATTCTATTTGGAGAAAAATCAGACCAACCAGAGTTTTTGTGCAATATCTTGTGTACTATATATAATATTCATTTAAAATTACCTGGCATGCTGATAAACAGGTTCAGATGACCACAAATGAAAAGAACATATTTAATAGATTACTTAGATTTTGGAGTTATCAGGAACCCCTAAGTATGATTAATATTTTCAAGAAATAGAGAAAAAGATGGAGAATTTTCTTAAAGAACTGGAATCTGAAAAATGCAGTGATTGAAAATTAAAAATTCAGTATATGGATTCATAACAGATTTGGCAAGTCAAAGGAGAGGGTTAGTGAACTGAAAGATCAGTGCCTAGAAATATCCAGATTAAAGCTCAAAGAGGAAAATGCCTGGAAAATGAAGAAGAATATTTAAAAACTGGTGACATGTGCCTACATATATATAATTTAGAGTTCTAGAAAGTGAAGAGCAAGAGAATGGGACAGAATCAATAAAAAATTTAAACTGAAGATTAAGCCACAGATCCAAAGTCTATACATTCCAGGAGGGTAAATATAATGGAAAAAAACACATCTGGACACACCATAATAAAACTGCTGCAAAAAAAGAGAGAGAAAAAAACTTAAAATCAATTAAGCTTTTTAAAATTATTTTATTTTATTTTATTTTTTGAGACGGTGTCTCACTGTCGTCCAGGGTGAAATGCAGTGGTGCAATCTCGGTTCACCGCAACCTCTGCCTCCTGGGTTCAAGTGATTATCCTGTCTTAGCCACCTGAGTAGCTGGGACCACAGCTGTGTGCCACCACGCCCGGATAATTTTTGTATTTTTAGTAGAGGCAGGATTTTACCATGTTGACCAGGCTAGTCTCAAACTCCTGACCTCAGGTGATTTGCCTGCCTTGGCCTCCCAGAGTGCTGGGATTCCAGGCTGAACCACTGTGCCTGGCCAGCCAGGCTCTTTTAATTTTGTTCATTTTGAGTTCCACATTTATAGAAGGTGACTGAAAAAGTAGAGAATATCCAGTGGCAAGTGTCCAGAGATCATAAAAGACCAAGAGACTGGACCTGGAAACCAGAAAACCATAAAAAGGTGAGAGATGTGGGAACGTTAAACCAGAAACGAGTAAGTGAGACAATTACAGTAGTCTTAAAAAATTTCGAGTGTTGTCAGGATGAAAAGGCAATTTTCTTGTTCTGTGTTATCCAGAGGACAGAGTTTGGATGTAAGCTGCAAGGAAGCAATTTGTGACTCAACATAGGCAAGTTTAACAAATGAAGCTGAATGAAAATGGAACAGTGAACTTCCAATCATTGAGATTTTTAAACTGGGATTTAGAGGACAAAGCTTCACAAATGTAGAAGGTATTCTTAAATTGAATGTGAGTTTAATGAGCACTCCTGTAAGACTCCTTGTAACTCGAAGCTTAAATAATTCTGTAATGTGCATTCCAGTGACTGATGATTGTATTTTCATGACCACAACTCACTTAAGAAATCATTCAGTCATTAACTTAGCAAGTGTTACTGAAGACCCACCTCATGGAAGGCCCCCTCACAGGCATTGGAGCTACCAAGAGGCATAAGACACAGTCCCTGACATTATCTTGATTGTGCACATGAGAAAGCCTATTCTGGAGAGTTTATAACTTATTCAGGTCACTATAATGTAACTTAGTACAGGAGAAGACAGGACATATATTATTAAAATGGAGCTGAATAGTGTAAAAGAATAATTCATCGCCACTAAATGGGTATTTTATTCCTTTTTACAGAGGAGATTACGTGCTGTTTGTCATATATTGAACAAAACCGCTATAAATATAACCCTTTTCAGGACACTCAGATGATCTTAGCATACTGTAGCTTAATTCTCTAGAAGCCATACTTGGAGCCTCAATGTTCTTATCTTAAATTATCTTTCATTTCTTCAATGATCTCTACTTTCTGTTTCGGTTGTCGGTGTAATGATTCCAATTTTCTGGCGTGAAGTGATCAAATAAGTCTTTATGTAATGGCAGAAGAAAGATGTTATTAATAGTAATTTTTAAATGCATTTTCTGTGCCATTAAAGTAAAATCTTCTGCACTTATTTCCTGCCCCAAACATTTTCTCCTACTCAGTCTAATAGATTTAACACTCCTTGATCCCATTATTTTAATAATCTAGGCTGAAGGGTTGGCTTACATTGTAGTTTGAAATAAGGATACAAATCTTCAAAAATATGCTTTTCATACTAAAGTCTATTTTAAAAACTATCATCTAGTAGAAAAGATGCTTTACATTTAAAAGCACCTTTAAACTGGAGGAGGAAATAAAAGAAATACCACATACCTCAGTTCTGTTCTATCTGTCCTTGATTTGCCCTCAAGCATTACTGAAAAGTATTGTCAGTTCCACTGCCTGAAGATCGTTTTTGGAGGAAAATAAATGTTTCAACTGTGACGCTGTGTTCCCATTTGATATACCTTTCAACTTGCAAGCTGCTGACAGAAGAAATAGGGACATTTTGTTTCAGTGACAAACTAAGGCAAAAGCAGCTTCTAATATGATGGATAGCAAAATAAAAACAGATATCTCTGTTGTGATCGTGTGCTGAAGGCTTAATGAACCCACCCGTAGTCTAGCTGTAAGCTCACATATGGCAGGCAGACAGGCCTGGAGTCACCTGGAGACTGAGCCCACCTGGGGATTAGAGCAAAGTGCAGGTCCCTTTGCTTCGTCTGTTTCCCTGAATGGTCCTTACCTATTGTCATCCCTCACAGTTTCATTTGAATTTATATCGAGACAACCTGAAGATTCCATGGATTGATTACAGTTGTAACCTCTAAGTATTCTGAATTCCAGTCACTTTGTCATCACTTTTTCCACTTCAAATAGATTTTGCTAAAAGCATACTAATACATAGAACTAAGGGCATTCTCTAAATCACTTTAAAATTTTAAAAAATTAAAATTAAAATAATAGATAATAATTCAGGGTCAATATCAATTAAATTGTATTTAACCTTTACTTTTTGTGTTGAACTTCTACTGTATATCCAGAACTATTTTGGTGATTCTAATTAACGTAGGTTTTACCATAATAACTTTGTGTACTTACTGGGTGTTTTGTCATGTGAAACCTGAATAAGCAAGAAATATGGACTTGATTATATTTTCATTATTTTTCTTTCATCCTTCTTGGCCTTTGCTTATTTGGCATGCCTAGATAGGGAGGACAGGCTGTTTCCTATTTCAAGAGCATGTTGTTGTTAATGTTTGGTAACTATATAAATGTACACAACAATACTGATGAGCCAAAGAAATTAAGCTTTGCAAAGGGCAGCTTTAATTTGTTGATCTGGAGCTTGGAAATGTGGGTTATTTTGTGATTGAATAACGTTCTTGAATGTTTAATGCATGGCCCCATTTACCTTGATTAGCTCAGCAATTCGCGACACATTATTTCCAAAGATGCTAATCAATTTTAAATCAAAATAGATTGAATTGCCTCTAAAATTGTGGAGATTACCCGAAAGTGTCAATCTTTTTGGGAAATTGAAATTCTGGCATCTTAATGAATGCAGCCTAGTTATGGAAGTACCGTATAAGAATAATGGGTTTTCGAAATACTATAAAGTAGGGATAAACTTCTGAATGTAATAGTTACTTTTAAATTAATTTAGCACTAGAATTATTTTATCTATTACATTTGAAGGAAATACCTCTGCTATTATTGCTGATTCTATTCCTTGTAACGGTTAAAATTTGAAACTTAGAAATATCACCCTCACTAGTTACTAGCTACCTCATTCACTTCTTCTGGGTTGTTCTAACTTTACAGTTTTAGACATTCTCTGTGGTCAGATGGTAGTAAAACTACTCAGAACTGCATGTATAAAATTATTTAAGGTAGAAAGAGAAGGCAGTTTTTTTAGAGAACACTTCCAACTGAACATAGCATTTCTACTGATATTTAATCGTGTGTGTGTGCATATATATATACATATATACACATATATATATACATATATACACATATATACATATATACATATATACACACATATAAATATATTCTAGATATTTAATTAAAACACAACATTATGTTGTTTTGATTAATCTATTTCACATGTTAACTTGCATTTCTATTGCAAGAGAAAAATCATTGGCATACCTGTATAAAGAAACTGAAATGCAAAGGTTTCTGACCATTGGTTTATATTAGTTAATGTGTTTAATTTTAGTTCAGTGGAGTATTTAAAATAAGGAGAAATAGAAAAGGAAGGTGTTTTCCTTTTAGAGTCATTCAGGGGCTTAATATATTAAGAACTAGAAAGACAGTTTTTTGTTTTGTTTTGTTTTGTCCAAAAAGTAAGTATAAACATGCCTACGGGCTGAGTGCGGTGGTTCACGTTTGTAATCCCAGCACTTTGGGAGACTGAGGCGGGCGGATCACCTGAGGTCAGGAGTTCGAAATCAACGTGGCCAACATGGTGAAACCTTGTCTCTACTAAAAATACAAAAATTAGCCAGGTGTGGTGATGGGCACCTGTTATCCCAGCTACTCGGGAGGCTGAAGCAGGAGAATCGCTTGAACCCGGGAGACAGAGGTTTTGGTGAGCTGAGACCATGCCATTGCACTCCAGCCTGGGTGACAGAGTAAGACTCCGTCTCAAAAATAAAAAAAAACATGCCTATGGAGATAAAAATCACAATTTTTAATAACATAAAGATATTTTGAAGAGTGGTCATAGCATTTTGGAATTTGTATGATCCCATCTCATATTGAGCTCCTACCATTACTACCTTTGGTGCTTTAGACAAATTATTAAACTCTTTGAGCCTCAATTTTTTCATTCATAAAATGAGCCTAATTACTACTGCTCTGTAGGATTTTTTGTTTATTTGTTTGTTTGTTTTTTGGAGAGGGCAGTGGCAAGGTCAGGATTTAATAAGATATATGTCAATAACTTAGCAGTGCATCACTGCACCTGGTAAATGTTCTTGTTAAAACTGCTCTTAATGCATGAATGATGAGTCAGGGAACTTTGCAAGGTACCCTGAGGAAAACTGAAAGGAGTACATGTGATATCATCTAAAAAATAATCACCCACATCCAGATTCTAGTTCCTTATTCAATAATTGAATATAAAAAATTACAGCCATTGAACCAATGAGTAAGATGCTCTGGAAGGAGGAAGCAAGTCTTCCCTTGAAAAGACTGGGGTCAGGGAATGTGGAAAATCAATTTTAATTTCTATATATGTGTGTGCCTTCAAAGTGGAAGTTATTTTCACTAATTATTTTATCCATGACAGGTTTTGCTATCCCTGGATTTAAATCAATGACAAAATATCAATGTCTTCAGTAAGCATTAGAAAAGAAATAAAATTCTTGTGTAAGTTGAAATTCATCCTGTACTGATATTGTTTGACAAATTATTGTTCCTTAATTCTGAATGACACCATTCCTATACTTTGAGGAAGGTCAATATTAGTTTAAATTTGAATTTATCTTTAACTCAAGGGAAATTTATTCAAGTTTTTCCTGTAACAAATCTAATAGATTGGAATCATATTTCAAGGAGTGGTCACTGGTTACTTCAGTGTTCTAAAGTGTACATTCATTTCCAACATGTCAAGTGCTTAATTTAAAACACTTATTGATTCTTGATTTTTGCTTGGACGTGAGCTCATTTATTTTAATGGAATTGTTAATAAAATGTCAGCTTTCTCCTGTTCTGTGTTCTGTATCTATTTTCTGACTACACTTAACTTGTGATGTGTTATAGGAAAAAAATGACTAACATAATTTCTCAGGTCTTGAAAAGTACTTACACTTTAATGTCCATATTATAGATTTTTACGTTAGAAAGTTCACGTGGGTTCATAATATGCAGTTTTATTTATCACTGACATCAGCCTCTTCTGGGAAATTAATCTCATGAGTTGCTTGTAGTGGGATAATAGCAGCAACTGTGCTTTTGGATGATCATTTTCAGTGTTTTATGATTTTAGGCAGCATTTTTGTTACAGGTATCTTGAGTGCATTGCATTTAGCTTGATTTCTCAAAGTGTATATTTGTTGAGTCAGAAGGATAGAGTGACTAGAGAATAGTACGTTGTGAATGCAAATCCTTAGAGAGCTCATAGTTGCTACTGAGAATAAGTGAAGTAGGTGATTTAATGATGTGATGCTTCCTAGGGAATATGGCTCAGAGGTCGGCACTTCATAATATCTGCCATCTGGAATTAGTCTATCTGTTAAGCCAGGTGTATAGACATGGCATTTGCCAAATAAGAAATGACTTAAAAAATATGAGGTTGTTCCAACATAGTTCCCCTTGTTCTCAAGCAGTGGGCTCTACTGATTTATTATCTGGCTTCATGGAGAGGAGAGAGTTTATTATCAAGAAGCATAGTGACCTTCTAGTTCAGTGCACCTTATTTACCTGAAGTATTACTGAAAAATGTCTTTGGACTCTTGGTTTATCTCTTAATTCCAAAAAAGAGGAGAAAATAGTCCTTACTCATTTGGATATCATTGTCTCACAAATTATAGCTTATTAAGGTAAGAATGCCCATATATGGTATAAACTCATAATTTTTTTTCCAAATGAAAAGATGACTCCAGAAGATTAAAACAATGTGACTTGGAAAGTAATTACGGAGAGTAAGGAGGGATAAAATCTTTCCACTTCCCTCTGACAAAATAATCAAATAAAAACTTGAGAGAATTTAACCTTTGCCATTTTTATACTTGGTTTACTCATCATTTTTAAAAGAAAACCGTCAACTATTAAGCATTACATGTAAATTCAAACTCTCTAAGATACAGTAACAATGTAATTGACCACATGAGTTGTATTTTTAAGTCATATGCTGTATACAAAATTGCAACTTAAAATAATTGCATGGAGGGGAAAACAAAACAGGTGGCCTAAGACATGTGGACCTTCTGTCCTATGAAGAGAACTGTGGAGAAACAAATAACAATCAGCTGCTTAAATTAGAATATAGGTATGCATGAAATATAAAATAGATTAAGAACTAAAAACAAAATAAAAATATTTTAATTGGTAGGGTTTTTTATTTGTTTGTTTGTTTTGTTTTGTTTTTGAGACTGAGTCTTGCTCTATCACCCAAGCTGGAGTACAATGGTGTGATCTCAGCTCACTGCAACCTCCGCCTCCCAGGTCTAAGTCACTCTCCCTGCCTCAGCCTCCCAAGTAGCTGGGATTACAGGCACCCACCACCACTCCTGGCCGATTTTTGTATTTTTAGTAGAGACGGGGTTTCACCATGTTGGCCAGGTTGATTTCGAACTCCTGACCTTAGGTGATCCGCCCGCCTCAGCCTCCCAAAGTGCTGGTATTACAGGCATGAGCCACTGCGCCCAGCCTATAACTTGATTTTTAACAACCAAGGGCATATGGCCTCCAAAAGAGGCAAAAGTTAGAAGATGAAAACAGTAAAACTTATGATAGCCTAGCACTTAGCTAATTATCTATGTCTCCTGAATGTGTGTTTGACAGCTTCTAGTGTCACCAGACTTTATATAAAGCAGACTGATGCTATAGATGGTTTATGACTCCTAAGTAGCTTTATTGTCAGATTCCTGTAAGAGGCTTAAACATGTTAGTCATCCAGATTTCTTTTTAAAAGGTTTCCCTGTAAAGATATCTAATGTTACAGAATATTAGATAAGAAGAAAAAGCATAAAAGTAGACATAAAATAACAAAGTGTTTTTTGGCAAATGCTTTTTGTATATTGTTGCAAATTAGCATATTCTTATCTGTTTTTGTGTGTGATGTGATATGTAGATCAATAATAAAAAGCTTAATGTTTTGTTTTATTCTAAGCAATTAATTAGTATCTTATAACAGTTTATACCAAGTTTTATATATTTATCAACACACATATGCATATATAACATTAACGTGTTTTTTTCAGAAATTATCTCTATATAGATATTTTTAAATTCCATTATTGTTTTCTTCTTATTAAAAAGAAATTTAGCACACTTGTTCTCCTGCAGTATCTGTGAAGCCTGGTGAACTCACTGCCACCTGCCCATCCTCCAACCTCACAAATTTAGTAAGTTTTTCTGGTTACAATATTCTGCTTCTAGAAATCTAGAGTACCGTCAGTCAGTTGCTGTGAAAGAATTATTTCTTTGCCTACCTTAGTCATATACATATACATATCCAGTTAGCACACCCATACCTCTTCACTCTTTACTGCTCCAGTCACCTACAACATAAAATCTCTTTATTTCTATTACATAACCACCCCCATGACGACACACAATAAAGCATATATATTTTTCTCTCCTCATCATGGGCACTCATCACTTTAATTTTTTTACACTATTGATATTTTTAAAAGAAAGAAGAATGACAAAGTGAGGAAATTTAAGACACACAACATTTAAGACACACTTTTTCTTTATATTAAAATTTTCAGCTTTCTAGTTGAAAAAACAGTTTCATAAATAGGGACAAATGAAATCATGTAATTAGGTTATTAAACATTTTTTGTCAGTTTCATGTATTTAAGTATAAGCTGTTCTTCATGATGTTTGAGTAATGTCAGTTCACTCAGTAGCCTTATGCACAAATATGTGGGTAACTGAAGGACAGAGGTGTCTATGAGCTGCCCAAGTTCATTGAGTCGATTGCATGGGAGAATCTAAGAGTACATTGCCTGTATCTTTCTGGAATAGATTAATTTTATACTGAGTCGTTTAACATCATATTTTGCATTTAATATAAATTTACATATATATGATTTTTTTTCAAATCTTATCTGTGATTTGCATATTGCTTTTTTTAAATGAAGATTAAAAATAGTATTTTTGGAAGTTATAACTTACTTTCTAAATATTTTGCTCTAAATATCCTTTGTCTTCTTCTGCCATTTTGTACTTTTGCTATGAGTGTTCACATGATGGCATGCTAATATCTCTGCATTAACTTTTACTGAAGGATATATTTTAACATCATAATTTTCCTTTGGAGCGCTGGGGTGTTTTAAGCTTGACTTCTCTTGATTTTAGTCATCAAAAGACTCCCACATTGAGAGTTAAACTATAAAAGTCAGCTGAAAGCATTTTTTGCAGGCATGATATTTTCCTTGCACTAATTTAAAAAATTCAACCTAAGATTCATTTTATCTGACTGATATTTTCAGTCTAAAAGGAGGATAAATAATCATATGTGAAAACATTTATTGACATATGTAAACTATTTGTTAATAATACAACTATCCTGAGTCTCAATCTGTGATTCCTTCCAGTTGTTTCTTCTGATTGTTTCTCTAATGAATGTATCTATAGTTCATGGGGCAATTTTTTTATTATCAATAAAGTGTCCACTTTTTTTGTTCTTATGGGTAACAGTATATTTTCTAATCATTTTCTAGTTTACCCTTGAATTAGAAATCTTTCAGTTACGTGTGGTAGAAAACTTAACCAAAATGGGCTTTAAAAAATTAAAAGATCATAATTTTGCCTGTGTATCTGCAAAGTCAGATTTTTCTAACTTGATGTGCATCTTGATCTAAAGGTTCCTGATGTCATCTTTGAAGTTTGGCTTTGAAGTTTGGCTTTGCTTATCTGCAGTGCTTCAGCTATGCCCGACCCTATGAACAGGGACAGTGTCCAGCTCAGCTTCCCACATGGCAGCTGAAGTTCAGAGGAGCATTAGCATTTCTTCTGGTACTTCCCCTTAAAAAGATGGTGAGATTACTCTCCTGCAAAACCCAACAAATATCTTCTTATGGCTTATTGGCTTCATCTGAGATACTCATCCCAGAATCAAACTCTGTACTCAAGAATATATTCAAGTCTATTACTCAGTAGTAATTTAGTACCTGGATTAAACATGTGTCCCTTTGAATCTAAGGCTCCACATGCTAAGAATGAGTTCAAAGGAATTCGACAGAGGAATATCTGGGTGCTACTGGTAAAAGAAATGGGGATTAGATGCTGAGAAGGTGACAATAAATGTCTGCTACAGGACATTTGTAAAAGACTATTTTACAACACTCCTTATGAAAAATGATCACTGATTTGTTTTTAATTTCCTGTAAACTCATGGTTTTACTTGGTAAAATTTAATGCACAGGAAGGATATGGTTCCAGGATATGTGCTATAAAGGACTGATGAATATGCAAACAGGGGACATAAGCATCACCTGCAAGTCAGGTCTTATTTCCAGAAAACTATGCATAAATGGACTTTGTGCCTAAGAAAATGTACTAAGTCTTTGAACTGGGGCTAATGATTGAACTATGGTTATTTTCCACTGGCTCTAGTAATAAAGAGTCTCATTCTCTTTGATTTAATTTCCTGACAATGGAATGCAGGCAGTCTTTAACTTAATAACTGATTATGATTCAAAAATGTATTTGGTGTTTCAGAATTTGAAATAAACATGTAGATATTGGTTCTGTACTATTTGCAGATGAGAAAACTGAGGTGCAGAAAACTCAGTGAATTTGACCAGGGCCACACAGCTAGTAAGTGACAGAAATGGTATTTATACCTATACAGTCTGTGTTCTTAATTGCTGCATATACTGTCCTTCAAAGTTGGGCCTTTTTTTATCCCTAAAAATATATTGTGGTACCTGATAACTTATGTTTCTAGACTTGCCCACCATGGCTTATTTATCTTTTTGTACTGCTGAGCATATTATTCTGAGAGTTAAAACTAACTCCCTTAGTTTTATCTAGGGTGTTAGATTAGATTCCCCTCTCGTCTCTGTCTTAAGTCCTTGTTGATGTTTGGCGCCCAGCCACTGGATAGTCATTCATTCTATTTTCAGTGTGTGAAGATTCCGGAAGAATCAGGAAGCAATGCCCCATTGATCTCTATACAAAGATAGCAGACACTCTGCTCACTGACTGCAGTGATGTCAACATGTGACACAAGCTTGGCCTATCAGATGTGAACTTTACATCTTGATACGTGCAGGGTACTCACAGGTTATTCACGGTAGTGGTAACCAAATGGAGAGTCCAGCAGCATTACTGAAAATTACTGTGATGCTGCCAGGGGAAGCATCTTAAATATTCATTGCTGTGGCATCATCTTTATAATCAACTAGCCAGCCCCTCATCCAGGCGTAATTCTCTAGTCTGCTGTGCAAGTCTAGGAGTCACTCTAAATGCTGAAATAAATTCCTTTTCTGCAAAAGCTCTTTACCATTACTTTCTAACTATGACTGGCAGAGCCACTTTTCTACTCTGTTCTTCAACTAATTTGTTTATTCAGTAAAGTTTATAAGAAAATACAAAGTGAGCATAGGAACAAAGGTAGAGCTTTGTGTATATGAAGAGATAAAACATAGTTAATCTATATTTTAGAGATGACTAGGCTTAAATTACACAGAGCTTCTTATCACAGGAGATGGGACAGGGCCACTGGTCTCCTGCTGGCATAAGAATATCTAGAGAGGTGGGAAAGAAGAAAGAACTTAGCATTGTCATGATGTGACCCCCTTGTAATCAAATATTTTGGCTGACAAGCGGAATCTAAGAGTATCAAAGAAATAAATGAGTGGTCTTTTGCTAATCATTGGAGAGGAGGGATAAAATAAGGGGAGGGATGGGAAGCACCCTTAGTTGGGACTATTATTCCTATGTGATCTTTCAAGTATAAAGGAAAATTTATATGTGTATAAAATAAGACCCGTCTGTATAAAATGGACTGCAAGGCATGAGATATAATGGAAGTATACTGATGGTAGAATTACAGGATATCATTCTTGTCCCAGGGCTGGTGTCAATAGGTTTGTGATTTATGGAAAAACATCTCAAGAGTTTCCGGTGTTCTTGTTTGTAAAACAAAGATTAGAGACATCTAAATACCCCTCCTTCTCCAATTATTACTATAGAAAACTCAGAAGGGCAGAATTCCAGGAGTTAATTTTAGTCTAGAGTGGCTTTCTGATCTAATTTTACTTGCTTCTTAAGCCCAACTAGGAGCTCACAAATGAAAGATGGCTCGTCCATGTCACATTTCTCAGGAACTTGGGGGCATTGCCCGTCTCTCTTTTACACTTAAAAAAAGAGGCCGGTTGTTTAAAGGAGGAAAAAAGAATATGCCAAGTGGAGTTTTCTCTTCAACCGCAGCTAGTAATTGTAGCAAGTCTTCCCTCCACCTTTCTCAAAAACAAAACAAACGAATTGAAAACAGTAAAAGTCTGTCAAGGTGGTCACCTTGTTAAAACCAGAACTCCTTGTTGTTAAGTCGGCTGTTGGTGGCTTTGTTGTCAGCTTCTGAGTTTCAACTCCCCACTCCAGTGTCACTACCTTCTACACAGTGTTTTAGTCTACTAGCCTATTCCTAGAAATCAACAAGATTTGTTGAGCTTGTACATTATTTCAGATGTTACACATTCATCTTAGACTATTCCAATAGTATCTGAGTTCTTACACAAAGAGGGAAGGTACATAATAAATGTTGTTGAATTGATTCATATGTGAGTTACTGACTGAATTTGGAGAAACCATTTAGTAGTAATTTTTACAGCATTAGAAACAGAGGTCAATTAATTTTTAACTCAGAACATATGATAGGGAATGTCAACTTAACGTACTTTTAGTTTCTTAAATTTCACTCTCCAGCTATCATTTATTTATGGTTCTTAGTCTTAGGAACAATATGTATCAGAATTTATATCCTAAGAAATGTTTACATTGTGATTGATTCTGCTATTACTGGTGAAATGCTTATTCACCCATTCATTTTTCCAGAATGGGTAAATAAAATTATCTATTTTTCTATGTGGGTAGAAAAAAATCACTAAAAATTGCTGGTGAAATGCTCATTTACCCATTCATTCTTCCAGATGAATGAGTGGGTAGGGAAAGTCACTAAAAATACTCGTGGGAAAGAATTAAATGATTCAACATTTTCCACATCAGGAGATCTTGCACAAAATATTAAATTGTCCCATGTATATATTAAAGTGATGGTTTTGGAATATTTCTTTCCTTGTAAGTGCCATTAGTACATAAACTATTACTGTTTTGTTCACTGCAGTATCAGCCATATAAAAAAATGAAAGAAAGTCTTCAATAAACATTTGAGCAATTAGACTGAATACTTCTCCTATATAATTTGTAATAGTTCCTATTTTATTAAGGTGATGCTTTCTTTCATCATGAGCTTTACTTCAGTAACACTGCTGTATAAGAAACATTGTTTCTGTAAAAGTCATCAGTATTTTAGATTTGTTAGAAAAAAAACATAAGCTATTGACATGGAATGACTATATATAATAGCAAATGGTGAAACAGTTCTTATCTTGAAGATGAGGTACATGAAGTATACATCAAATAAATGATACAATAACTAACTTTGGGAATATAAGGATATTATTAAAAGTTTCCTTGAATACTATTTAGTCAATTTTTTATGGCACTGTATATAAACCCAGCAGAGTTTTGAAGTTCACCTCTGAATGGTGGTTGAGAGCTAGAAAAAATGAGGATGATAAAACATGGGAGCTGTTTTCTTCCCATTCTTTCATCTAGCTCAAAGATGGCTGATACCCTCACAGTGAGAAAAAGCCATGGATTTTGAGTGGCTCTATAGGGAATCTACTTTATAAGAGACTGACATCAATAATTTCAACATTATGCTGTCATCTCCTAAGAAAATCATTGACCTGTGGATTTAAATTAGTATTTCACAGTTGAAGTACTATTAAGTATGGACCTTGGCATGGACTATGATAGATTTATGATGTCGATAGAACAAAGCATCTCTTAATAAGTCATTCAAATCTTTGGCATTTGAAAGGTGATACCATTTCAGTAAGTAAAATGGAGAATCTGATTTATGATTTTATAGTCCCCCAACTCTGGGGTCTATTTGAGTCTTTATGAGTGATTTTGAACTACAGTTGAATTGAGATCACATTAAATGTTTATAATGAGGAATTTATCATATATACCCAAAATTTTACTGAAAATTTTCTAATGCAGAAAAATGAGAAGAAAAAGCTACAATGGGTAATTTCAAAGTCACTTTTTAAAAATTCTGACACTTATTTAATTTAAATTCATTGTTGGACATCAAAATCAGATATAAACAGTGAACGTTTTACACTCTAATACGTTTATGTGTTCATGAATGCCACCTGAACTTAGAAAGAAAATAAAATACTAAGTCAGTTGATATGCATGGTGTTCAATGGGCAGTTTTCAGTAATTCTCACGGTGCCCCATGAGACAGTAGCACATGCCAGCTCTGTGATCCTTGACAAGGACTTTACTGAACCAAAGTTTATTATTTGTGGGTTATTGTGCTTAGGTATGCAAAATGGCTAGAGCAATTTGGAATATGTAGGCCTGCAAGTGTTTATCATTAAATACACACACACACACACCCCTGTTTGTTTGAGGGGTAGACCTGACTCTGTGTTGCCATAAGTTGTTCACCTTCACCATTCCTTTTTCACTATCTTCCTGCTCTTCCTTTCTCCTCAGTTCAATGAAGATAGACTTCCTGCCTGAACTGGCTGCTTTACCAGTTGCATTGATATTTCTAGTTTAAAAGTGTGTTTGTCTGTGTATCTGTCTTCATTTGCTACCTTTCCTCTCTTAGGTGTGTGCAATATACAAAAATTTTAAATAATAACTTGAAGGAAACAATTTTTATACTCAGGAAAATATAAGTCCTGTTTTAAGTCCGTTAGAATTGAAACAACAGAAAAAGAGCAACAAACAAACAAAACAACCCTCTTGCACATTAACTGTTTCCACAAAAAGAAACTTTAAAACAGTTTAGTTATTTAATAGATACTTTCTGTATTATAAACAAAACAATCTCTTCCATGTATACTATTTAAATATAAAATAATTTTAAATGTTTATTTAATAGATCTTTCTGTATGCAAATACAAGAACCTCTTATGTGTTAGCTGTTTCCACATCATATAAAATTTTAAATGTCTAATTATTTAATAGATATATTCTGTATTAGAAGTGGTTATGTTTTTTTCTATAAACATATTTAATGCTGAACTTATGACACAGTCTTTCAAAATTCAAATTCATTTCCACCAGTAATGAGGTTTATTTTGGGCCAAAGTGTAAGTTGTATTTCTTAATTCATTAATTCATTATAGTAAGGTCTGTTTACTGAAGGTCTTCTTCCTGATAGGTACTGTTCCAAGATCTGAAGGAGCACTAATGAATGAAACATCGTTTTTGCCTTCGTGGAGTTAACGTGTAGGTAGGTTGGTAGACACAATACAAACCAATAAAAATAAGAAAACTGTGGATTACAATATCTGCCATAATAAAGTTGAGACAGGGCAACAGAATAGAGAACAACAACTTGTAGGGGTAAGGCTGTTTTTGCCAAGATACTTAATGAGGCCTGTACCAAAGGAAAAACATTTGAGCTGAGATCCACACTATGGGAGCAAAGCACTCCTATTCTGGGCTGAGTAAATGACAACTGCAAAGTCTCTCAGACAGGCATATGTTGGAGCAGGACAGAAAGAATCACTGTTGATGGGAGGTTAACTGTAATGAGATCAGAGGGACAGGAGCCAGCTCCTGTAAGGACTTATTGACAACCACAAGCAGTTTGGATTTTATTGTAATCACAATGGAAAATCACTGGAAGGCTTCCCATTTATCCTTATATCACCTAGGTGATATCAGTCTTCCATTTCAGGAAGAAAAGGGAGGGGAGGAATAACTAAAAAGAGCAACATGACTATTCAAGGATGTTCTGATTACCTCAGATTTTTTTAAAGACATTGAGTTAAACAATCAAAATAAATAAAATTAGGCAGAACTCTCAAGCTAATATCCAAAGGCTAAAGGCCAAGATAAGTTAAGGTTTGTAAAATTGCTTAAAAGGGCTTTTCATGTCTTATTTAGAAAATGTTAAACAAGGAGAACTCTATCTCTTCTTTAGTTCTCACTGTATATTTCTGTCTTAGTTCGGGTTTCTATAATAAAGTTCTATAGACTGGGTGGCTTATAAACAACAGAAATTTATTTCTCACAGTTCTGGAGGCTGCAGGCTTGAGATCAAGGTTTTAATATGGTTTCTGGTGAGGGTTCTCTTCTAGGTTGCAGACTGCTGTCTTCTTGCTTCATCCTTATGTGGTGGAAAGGGTGAGGGAGCTCTCTGGGGCCCCTTTTATGAGGATGCTAATCCCGTTCAGGAGGGCTCTGCCTGCATGGCCTAATCACCTCCCAAAGGTCCCACCTCCTGTTACCATCACAATTGAGAGTTAGGAATTCGACATACGAATGTTCATGAGACAAAAAAAATCAGACTATAGCATTACACACCTGTCCCCCCAAAATTCATATTCTTCACACATACAAAATAAATTAACATCCCCACAGCCCTAAAAGTTTTATCTCTTTCCAGCATCAACACTAAAGTCTAATCTAAACATCATTTGATCAGACATGGATGTAACTCGAGGTACGATTCATCCCAAGGCAAATTGCTGTCAAGCTGTGAATCTGTGAAATTAAACATGTTATGTTTCCAAAATACAAACACTGGAGGCAGTCATAAGATAGACATTTCCTGTCCCAAAGGGAGATAGAGAAAAGAAGACGTAATGGATCCTAACTCCAAACTGCAAGACAAATTTCATGAGATCTTAATCCTCAGGAATAATCCTCTTGATTTGATACTCTGCTTTCCAGGCCCACTGGGGTGAAAATGTCATCCACATGGCTTGGTAGGAAGGGCCCCCACCGCAGCGGCTCTCTGCCTAGGTCCCACAGCTATCCTGGGCTGCAGTCCCACACCTGTGGCTGTGCCAGGTCGTCATATCCTTTGAAAGGTAGGTGGAGGCAGCCATGCCCCCAGTGCTCTGCTGGGCACAGCTCCTTTTGCCTACATACTTCAAATAAAAGAGCTCCCCACACTTCCCCCTTCTGTGCTTTCATACCACTTTCCTTCAATGATCTGATCCACTTTCATGGATAACCACTTATGATCTCCAAACTCATTTTTTAACTCATTGTCCTTAGTTCCAGGATAAATATTTCAAGGGTTTTACAAAATATGCTCACGCACAATACTATCCCATCCCATCTCAGCAAAGGTGCTTCTAGCATTCTGTCTTTTCTGTATTATAGTTTACTTCATTACTCCATGTAGACTAAATTCTGTCATCTAGACATGTCTTTTTTTCACAGCATTCTGGTACAAATGACAGCTACTTTCTCATGTTCTCTTGTGTGTGTAAAGTGTGTGAATGTTGAGTAACCCAACTTTCTTCATAGAAACCTATCTACATCTGCAACCATCTTAACTCTTTGCCTATATTCTTATAAGAAGGTGTGTTCCTTGGCCGGGAGCGGTGGCTCACGCCTGTAATCCCAGCACTTTGGGAGGCCGAGGCGGGCGGATCACGAGGTCAGGAGATCGAGACCATCCTGGCTAACACGGTAAAACTTCGTCTCTACTAAAAATACAAAAAAATTCTAAAAAATTAGCCAGGCGTAGTGGCGGGTGCCTGTAGTCCCAGCTACTCGGGAGGCTGAGGCAGTAGAATGGCGTGAACCCGGGAGGCGGAGCTTGCAGTGAGCTGAGATGGCACCACAGCACTCCAGCCTGGGCAACTGTGAGACTCTGTCTCAATAAAACAAACGAACAAAAAAGTTGTGTTCCTTTATGCACAAGACTTATTTTTATGTCTGTGTTTATCTTATTGTCTCCTATATTGTTCTAGTCAGGATATCTAAGCTACCCACTAGATTTCATATCCACGTGGAAATAACCACCAAAAACAAACAATGCAACAGCAACAAATAACCTTTCTTACTTATACGTGGAGACTTTGTTTTTATAACAACAATGGGAGTAAGCGTTATTCTTTTTTTCCTTCTGTTTCTCATTCATATTTTTAAAAATTCAGAAAAACTACTGGTATCAAATATATATATAGAGAGAGAGAGAGAGACAGAGAGAGAGAGAGAGAGTCAATCAACAATTAGGAAATATGTGGCTGCCACTAATTAACTCTACATTACTCAGATATTTTTACAGGAAGCATGCTCCTTAATAAAGGACCAGTATAGTAAAAATAGAGCAAACAGCTATATAAGAAATAGTGTAAGGAACTGGAAATATTTAGTCTGGAAGTAAGATTTATAGGAGACATAACTTTCTTCGAATATTTGAATTGTAGCCTTGTTGAAAAGTAGCTATCCTTATGCTGGAAGTCTTCCATAGAGAATGGAAATGATTACACTACTATATCAGGAAGACTTCCTAACAAATAGAGCCATTCAAAAATAGAATTCTTTTCCACTGATGTCAGGAAGTACCCAGTGATATTTAGATAGAGGCAAGACTTGTCAAGAGAGGCGTAGTGGGATTCATGTATGAGGATGAGCTGGACTACATTAAAGTTGCAGTCGTTTTTTCAGTCCCTGCTTCAGTTCTCAGATTCCGTGTTGCAACAGAGTATAAAGAGTAACCCAAGCAATCAACTGAAAGATCTTAAGCCCAAATTTAATTTTCTTCAGTTATTGACATAATCTCAGCAGAAACAAAATTTTGTATGAATTGTTTAGGCAGTTCTGACACTGAAGATAAGATCCATAGAAGTATTATCTGGGAGGAATTCTTTAAGTATAAAGAAAAATACTAAGAGAATAATGCATTACGTATATCACTAGGGACAAGTATATCACCAGGGACAAGTCACTAGGGACTATTCAAAACCTTTCTTTTTCTAGTGTCTGATAATTTATAGCCAACATGTTATAGCTACTTGAAAGGGACTTGAAAGGGACTAAAAGTGAGAGGTTTATCAGCTCTTTTTTAGTTAGGATCAAACATGGCTATGTGAAATCCTGTTGTCTCTCCTTTTCAGATCTGGTCTGTTTTGTACGCTCTTTACAATTGATATTACATTGAGCTTATTTTCCCAATTTATTTTTATGCAAATGGCTTTCTAAACTGATGTGTCAGTCCTGCTCTCCTGGTAGTTCCTCTTCTGAATGTTTAAATCACCATTGAATGTATTTTTTTTCACAAACCATATTCATAATTCTGTCTTCTAAATCCTCTTCCTTATTCCATTACCTAGTTTGAAAGTAACCAGTCTCCATTATCTCCTAGGTTACTATGGCAGCTGGATAGTCCTTTGTTATAACCATGATTCCACATTCTTTGCAATTTATCTCTCTGTTCTCTCTTTTATATTTTCATTTATGATATTAAATAGATTTGATATTATCATGTATCCTCATTTCAATCCATTATATGCTCAACTGCCAACAAGTGCTGCTTATCAAATTCTAGTGAAATAACTTGGAAGAGCACAATGATGGTACATGGTAAGTGTGCAAAAAAAAAAAAAGTTAGCAGCCCTTTTGTCTCTTCTTCCTCTACCTCCTAGTGACCATAAAAACAGAAAAAAAAGTCTAAACTCACGCTGGCATCCAGAGCCATAAAATAAACCCTGAATGTTAGAGATCTAGGCTGGCTCTGCTGCAGGAAACCATCCAGGGACCTCAGTTCCATCCTTTGTTTGACTTCACACCTTCTGACCTCAAATGATCCTCCCACCTCAGCTTCCCAAAGTGCTGGGATGACAGGCGTGAGCTGCCCCACCCGGCCTGCATTCTTTTTTCATACTAAGTGTTGGAAATTCCTGTGTATATTTTATATTTGCAACACATCTCAATTAGGACTTGTCCTCAATAGCCACCTGTCTGGCTAGTGGCTACCATACTGGACAGCACAGGACAGGCCTGGAATGGTGGCCACTGTTGCAGAGGCAGTGACCTTGACGCATTGTTCTCACATGTATAGTGAAGGCTAGTCAAGTGTCAGAAACTTCCAGCCTATAAGGGAAAAGAGAGAGAAACATACGAAGTCCAGAGCAAGCAATTTAATTTAAAATACTGAGAAGAAATTTGCACACGACACTTGCATTTGTGTACCATGACAAGAAGTCGTTCACGTGGCCATATCTGACTGTAAACAAGGTTGGGAAATAAAGCTTCTAAATGAGTGTTTGTGGGAAAAATAGATTTTTTTAGAGGAAAATTAGCTGTTTTTTAAATCAGTTCCATTTTTCATATTTATTTTATTTTATCTTATGTGTCAGCCTTAGTTATGTGCCTTTGCTCAAACTGGTTAGCCCATTTGGATGTCTTCTCTAACATCCAAACTCCATTTGCCTAAACACTTTGTGCTCAAAAATTACTTTATAGAGAAGATGCTGATCACTCCAGACAATAGGAAGCTACTGAACTCTCATAGCTCTTTATCTATGCTCCTCTCATCACTAATAACTCTGTATTTTAGTAGTTATTTGTGTGCATGTCTTATCTCTCCTACAAACTTTTGGTCCACAGAGAATAGGACCTGTGTCCTATTCATAATTTTCTCCTACTTCACTGTGAAGAATGTGCTTTGAGCATCATTTCTTCTCAGTACTCATTCAGTGAATGCATGAGTAAATTGATTATTATTTTTCTAAATTTAGGTCCAACCAAGTAAAAAATCAATAGACAAGACTCATAATGGATATATGCCGAATACTTGAAGGTCTTACCATAGATTAGGAATTATTCCATAGATAAATTAACTCTGGATTTCAATTCAAATTATATTTTTTATTGATTTTGTATTAATGTTGCAAGAAATGGCAGTGTAAGTTGAAATTTGGGGGTTAATTGAAAACTAAAGGAGAATTAGTACACATTTTGCAAATAATGACATAAAAATAGTATATTTTTTACTAGAATGGATTATTAAAAACTTGATTAATTATACATTAATTGGTTCATTTCTTCATTTGACAAACACTTGAGTACATAGTGATGTAACAGGCATTTTTTAAAAAAATATTTTGACACATCTTAATTGTACTTATTTATAAGTATAATTTGATGTTTTCATACAGATCTATGTTGTGTAATGAGTCAGTCAGGGTATTTAGTGCATACATGACCTCATGCAGTTATTTTTTTGTGGTGAGAACATTCAAAAGACCCTTTTCTAGCTATTTTGTAATATACAACATTTTACTGCTAATCTTAGTCATATCACTATGCAATAAAACACCAGAATTTGTTCCTCCTAATTCTAAGTTCGCACCTGTTGACCAACCTTTCTCCATCTTTCCCTTCCCTCTCCCCTATCTGACAACCACTGTTCTACTCTCTGTTTCTGTGATGTCCACTTTTTCTTTTTTAAAGATTCCACATATGAGTGAGATTATGTGGTATTTGCTTTTCTGTGTCTGGCTTATTTTACTATTTTACTTAACCTGATGTCCTGCAGATTCATCCATGTTATTGCAAATGACAGGATTTCATTCTTTTTCATGGCTGAATAGTAAGTCCATTGTGTATACAGCACATTTTTTTTATCCATTCATTTGTTGGTGTACAGCTAGGTTGATTCCATGTCTTGGCTATTACAAATAATACTGAATGAACTATGGGAGTATGGTTATCTCTTCAGCATATTGATTTCATTTACTTTGTATGTGTAGCCACCACTAAGATTGCTGGATCATATGATAGTTCAATTTTTAGTTTTGTGTGGAACTTCAATATTGTTTTCCATAATGGCTGTACTAGTTTACTATCCCACGAACAGTATAAACAGTTTGTTAGTGTTCCCTTTTCACACATCCTCGCCTGCATTTGTTTTCTTTTTTTTATAATAGGCCTTCTAAATGGAAGGAAGCTGTATCTCGTTGTAGCTTTGATTTGCATTTCCCTGAGGATCAGTAATGGGCATTTTCGAATATACCCATTAGCCATTTGTATGTCTTCTTTTAGAAAATGTCTGTTAAGATCTTTCTGCAACAGACATTCTTGAGACTTCGGATATAGCATGAAGAAGTCAGACATCATTTTTGTACTCCCTCTTGTAATATTACAATATAATTCACTGTAATGTGATGGAGAAGAAGAGCATTAAAAAATATATATATATATATGTATGTAAAATTACCCACCAACTGTTGTAAATGTTATCAAAACTGGTCACCTATAGCAGGTTCCTAGTCCATAGCTCAGTATTCAAAATTAACATCTGCATCCAGGGAATAATAATGGAGAAAATTAACAACTGCATACAAAGAATAATTATGGTTTAAAAAACCATTTTTAGAATGAAAACATGACAATATGAATTACTGAGCAATTAAAACACCAAAGTTTTGAAAGAGTTCATTTAGATTTTTTTTAGAGCAATTTGATCCTTGGGCTCCCTTCACTTTTAACCCCAGATATATTCGTTTTATTACAATGCAATCAATTAAGTATTGTGTCACCTAGCTGTATGAAAAGCATCATAAAGTTGCCGTGTATTCTAGGTTATTAAGGAGATCTTAGGGTTACACATTTTATACATCTCTTTTTGGTACTAGGCTCTATAAAAGCTGAGAACCCTTATTTAGAGAGGGAAGCTAGGACTACGCATTCACGAACTAGATACAGGTTAACCACATTTTAAAAGAATGTCACAGGTACATAGTGAAAAAGGAGAAGGTAAATGTCATCTTGAACATCAATACCACTCAGCCATATTCCAGAGAATATGCATTGGTATTGGCAACCAGAAAAATTGTATTGGTATTGACAACAAAATAAAGAGATAAGAAGCAAAGATAGAGTTAAGATAGTAGAGGAGGCCGGGCGCGGTGGCTCACGCCTGTAATCCCAGCACTTTGGGAGGCCGAGGCGGGCAGGTCACGAGGTCAAGAGAGAGAGACCATCCTGGCTAACACGGTGAAACCCCGTCTCTACTAAAAATACAAAAAATTAGCCGGGCGTGGTGGTGGGTGCCTGTAGCCCAGCTACTAGGGAGGCTGAGGCACGAGAATGGCGTGAACCCGGGAGGCGGAGCTTGCAGTGAGTCAAGATCGCGCCACTGCACTCCAGCCTGGGCGGCAGAGCAAGACTCCGTCTCCAAAAAAAAAAAAAAAAAGAAAAAAGGTAGTAGAGGATAATGTAGTGAAAGAGTGGTGAATCAATTAATTTTGCTAATCATATCACTTATCTCGGACTGCTTTTACTAAGCCACCTAAATATGCCTTTTTCTTAATGATACCTAAAGCATGTTTTACTCTCTGACCTCTTGGCTTTTCCTATAACCAGTTTTGGACATGGAACCCAGCTATATCCACTGTATTGATCATCAACAGATTTTAAAACAGCTTTGTATTTCAAGTACATATTTTTTAAAAAAGTAAAATGGTCTAAATTGTCTCATTGCAGTCCATACTATGATGGAGAAACATCAGATAACCAAGTGCTACTTTGAAGGATGAATTTGAATTTTTAAATGTTAAACGGGGCATTTGTGTATGTGTGTTTAAACTTTTTCTGAAGCAGGATGTTTTTAATAACATAATATATATTAAAAAGTATCGTTTAGCTGGACACAGTGGCTCAAGCCTATAATTCCAGCACTTTGGGAGGCAGGAGGAGGATCACTTAAAGCCAGGAGTTTGAGACCAGCCTGGGCAACAAAGCCAGACCCTTTCTCTACAAAATAATAATTAAAATAAATTACTCAGGCATGGTGACAAGCATCTGCACTCCCAGCTGCTTGGGAGGCTGAGGCAGAAGGATTGCTTGAGTCCAGGTGTTTGGAAGCTGCAGTGATCTATGATCACACCACTGCACTTCAACTACCGACTGGGTGACACAGTGAGACTCTGTCCCCCCCCAAAAAATACAAATAATAAAACAAAAAAGCCCAAAGGATTATCTTTGATATTTAAAATGTTATACTGGATTCCCAACTATTTCAGTTCTTTGTGTAGTATTTAATAAAAACCTTCTCAGAAAGTTAGTTATTAGAGTGGGCTTATCAACATCCTAAAAGGTACGGATTGAGATACAAATCTTGATGATGAAACTGATGAGTGGCATTTCTCTGGCTAGGTTCTTTGGTTTATGTTTTGGTGCTGTACCCGTGAGACAGAATTTAGTTCTGTGAGGGAGCCTTAATTTCATCAGTGTGATCATTGAGTATATGCATTTATTCTTTCTTCATTTGTTGGTTTATTTGTAACTTTTAGAAATGGGGGTCTCACTCTGTCACCCAGTCTGGATTGCAGTGACATGATCATAGCTCAAACACCTGGCTTAAGGGATCCTCCTAAAAGTAAGGGATACTTTTTAATATGTATTATGTAATGAAAAACATTCCTGGATGCTTCAGAAAAAGTTCCTTAGCCTCCTGAGTAGCAGAGGCTACAGGCCCAGCTATTTTGTCTTTTCTTAAACCTTTCAAATGGACCTTTTAAGTCAACTTACAAATTAATATAGCATAATTAATTCTATGTATCCATAACTCCAGTAATTATGAAGGCTCTCATCTTATTTCTTCTCTTCCACTTTTTTGCAGATAATTTTACTGGAAATCTTGCACATGTTGTTTCATGTATAAATACTTTCATAATGTATTTCCAACTAATATAGACAATTGAATGGTGTATTACTTTGCGAGGGCTGCCATCAAAAAGTACTATAAACGAGATGGCTTAACAGCAGAAAAGTATTGCCTCACAGTACTGGAGTTTACAAATCTGAAATCAAGGTTTCAGCAAGGCCATGCCACTTCTGAAAGTTCTGGGGAAAGAGCTGTTCCTTGGCTTGTAGACAGCTGTCTTCTGGTGTCTCTCTACATCATATTACTTTTACTTGTGTCAATCTTTGTATCCAGATCTTTCCCTTTATGATATCAGTCATACCGGATAAAGGCCCACTCTAATGACCTAATTTTAACTTGAGGTTAATTGACCTCATTTAACTTTACCTCTGTAAAGACTTTCTATCCAAATAAGGCCACATTCTGAGGTATTAGGAGTTAGGACTCAAATATATCATTTTGGGGTGACACAATTCAACTCATAATAAACATTAATCTATCTAACACCACTATTTACAAAATCCTTAACACTAATACCAGTTCTTATTCAGGTTTCCTTGATTTGCTCTAAAATATCTTAGTAGATATCTGAAATATTGGAGCCAAAGAATATCTGCTCATTATATTTATTTGTGATGTCTTTTTCATTCTGTAAAGGACTATCTCATCCTCTTTTTTGGAAATGCCATTGAGTTGTCAAGAAACTGATTTACTTGTCCTACAGAATGTTCTGCATTTTGAATTTGACTGAATCATTTCTTATGAAGTCATGTAACCCATTCTACTATCATCTCTTACCTGTAAACTGGTAGTAATATTCAGAGGTTTGATCATATTTAAGTTCAGATTTTTTAAATGTTACATCATATCGTGAAGCACATAATATCTGACTGTTCCACTTTCAGTGAGGATAAAATTCATCCGTGGTTTCAGGGATGGTTACCCTTATTTTTGCACTATAAAATATACATTAATATTTAATCTAACAAAATTCACTGATGATCATTACCTAGATCTATTATTATTTCACTGGGGTTTCAAAATAGTGATTTTTATTACCCTTTATGTATTTTTAGCTATAATCTTTAATAGAGAAGAACTCTCCCAAATTACTCAGAAAAAGCAGGGTGAAAGTTTGATATTTTTTCTTTTTTTAACCAACTTTGAATATAAGTTGCTTCTAACTAACTACAGTTGTAATGAATTGGTTCTATTAACTTTAGTTAGTCTCCTTGTGAATATATGGATTTTAAAATGTCTGATGTGTTTTGGTCAATTGTAGTCATGATTACTTTTAATGCTAAAATTGTTGCATTCTGGACCCATTGGAACCCCTTCTGCTTGGTTCTGGCAACTTCCAAGCCTGTCAGCACATGCCCCAGGTTCATCTTTTATGTATCCTCCCAAGAGTCCAAAAGTCAGCTATTTCTCTGGGAAGCGCTGGTTCAAGTGAGGATTAGTATTTGGATACCACAAACTTGGTGCTAGTTGTTAAATTTTGAATTTTAATGAAATTTCATTTCAGATTTTCTGGCTCAGCTATCTAAATCAGTATATATTTTTCATGACCAGTTTTCTTTATGTTCTTTTGCAGTCTTGATTTTCTTATTACCAATGAATAGAGAATACTCTGGTTACAACTGTAATCATATACAAAATAACCTAAATAGGGAAAGAACTCCTGTTACTGGCTGAGGCCTCTAAATGGTCAATTTTCAGTCACAGGATTAATTTACCTTTTGAAAGACTTTTAAAATATCCAAGGAGTTCAGTCAACAGGAGCAGATGAGGAAATGTGTTCAACATAGTTTTGACCGAATTGAAGGGGTATGAGCCACACAGATTTATGTGTGGGGATTATACATGTTTTCAAGTATACTTTATCATACTGTTTTGTGAAAATATGCAAATGATTTTTCAGGGGAAGTAGACATGCAGATTTTTTTTTTAAATCGCTTTAAACACTTTTAGTATTGGTGTATTTGCCAACAATGTCTACTACTAAATTTCACATTTTCTTTCATCTTGAAATTAAATATAGACACATATATCCCTGTGGTTATCTGGACAAAGATAAATGCCTGGACACAAAATGAGAGAATGCACAATTGTAGTAGAATAAATTAGATCTGATTGAAAATGAAAATCTATTTGTAAATTCTCAAGCATGGAATTGCAGTGCCTATGAACTGCTCCTTCTCGGGAGACAGAGCCTGGATGTCGTGATTTAGTAAGTACAACAACTCATCAAAAGATAAGTTCTGCTTCTGTTGTGCCTCTTATTCCTCTTATTATCTTTGGAATAGCCAATCTTTGCTCATCTCTATTGCTGGAAGCTATAGGTATATAAGCTGATAGTGGCAGGGAGCTATAGGACAACTGCACTGTTCAGATTCTAGCAATGCACATAAAAATAAATTAATTGCCTATTTACAATTTATAAAATACTTTCTTGGTCTAGAAGAGTAGGGAATAACAGTGTTTATGTATATTGTGACTATTGGTAGAAGGGCATTAACCTGGTTAAATTTTAATTCTGTATCAACGGGGGGAGAAAGAACTATATTAGCATAGACATATAAACTAGTTTTCAATGATTTTTCCAATGTTAACAAATATATATGCAAAATCTACAATAAAGGATAAAGCTCACCTTTATAGCAAATCCTGGAGTATTGATATCTCCAATATGCTAGGATTTGCTCGGGATTTAAGATATCTCAGTCTAACAAAAGCCAGTAAGTGGGAAGACAGCCAGGTACATTTTATGCAACTTTGTTCCATTATATTATATTATGGACTAGTTCCAGCTGAAATAATTAGGAACAAATATTCCTAAAAAATGAACACACACCTTTGGTTTCAAATATGGACTAAGATTAGCTGATTAGCTATCCTGGAGTGATATGAACATATTAGCATATAATACAAAGAAGATAAATATTATAGAATAAAAAAAGTGCCAGAATAGCTAAGTATTAAAATATTGAGTGACTACTTCCCTGCTACATGATTTATAAACTGTAGTTTCATAATTATAAATGGTGATGTCAGAACAATAAATAAGGAAACTGCTTTAATAAAAAGCTTTCGGACCAAAATATGTAATAATACACAGGGTATATATATATGCCAAAACCTGCTATGCCAAAATCCTTCCCATTAGTACTATATGCTTTTCCTTTTCAGTGCAAGAATTGAAATACTTTTTCTTAATATTTTTATTTTGTTAAGCATTGGGCCCCTTTATTTCATATACATTGCTAATGTGGAAATACTTGTTCCAGTGCATTTGATAACAATTTAAGTAATGCCATTATTTTTTTCCTGACTTAAGAGTGTGTTAGAAATATAACCTTTGTTGGTGAATTCCTGAAGGAAAGTTTTTGTGTGTTCACTCAAAGTACCATTTCTCTTGTACCTGTAATGATGGGAAAGACACTGTGAGCACATGTATATACTAACAGTAGATTAGAATGAGGATGCCTTCATAATAACACAGTCCAACAGCAAAAATCAAGGTCTTCTATGCCTGCCTTGTTCCAGTAACAGCTTCATGAGAAAAAAACTATTTATCCTTTGCTCAGCATTTTGTTGTAGGAATATTAGCTCAGTGAACAAGTTGCAACACATATAATTAGAGTTGATGAGAGAGGGTAACTGCCTCGGAATAGTCTATGGAAATGAAAATAATTATATTACAGCAAAGAAAGGTACATGAGGAAGATTCTGGTATCTGGATATTGATAGAAAAGTCAGAGATTTATAACTAACATGCCAGGTTTCCTGTCCAGTAGACCTAGTTTCATCTCTGCTCCTTCTGCTGTTTGCTTTCTGCCTCCCATGTGGAGCCTGTTAGATGATTACTTACCTTTCAGAAAAAGTACCCAAAATAGAATATTATACCTAATCCTTACTTAAAGGAATACTTATCAGAAAGTAACATACAAAGTGAATTTTTGTGAATTACATTGTATTTTTCCATTGACTTATGTTAACATTTCAGACATAGTGTTTGTGATTTATTTTTAAATTTCAGTAGCCTCTGACAGTGCAAATTTTATTGCCTCCTAAATTTGTAGATATCAGAAGTTACTGATTGGGTAACAGAAATTTCTTAGATTATAGATAATCACAATTTAAAGGAAATGTTCTGATAAAGTAGTTATAAAGAGAAAAGTATCCCAATAACACTAATAATTACACACTAATATGTTTATTTTTAAATTTTATTATTATGTTACTTTAACTAGAGCATAATCTATTTATGTAATGTTCAATTTTTAAACCCTCTATTAAATTGACATACAAGCAGATTCAGTAAATTATCCAGGATCTCTCACCAAACCAATCAGCGGTAATGTATAACTAGTCTATTAACTGAATTTGTGTATTAAAAGACTCAATATTGGCCAGGTGTGGTGGCTCACGCCTGTAATACCAACACTTTAGGAGGTTGAGGCAGGCAGATCACTTGAGGTCAGGAGTTCGAGACCAGCCTGGCCAACATAGTGAGACCCCCTTCTCTACTAAAAAATAGAAAAATTAGCTGGGCGTGGTGGTGCATGCCTGTAATCTCAGTTACTCAGGAGACTGAGGCAGGAGAATTGATTGAGCCAGAGAGATGGTGGTTGCAGTGAGCCGAGATTGGGCCATTGCCCTTCAGCCTGGGCAAGACAGTGAATCTGTCTCAAAAATGAAAAAGACTCAACATTGAAAATCTTAAGAGTAGTTAAATCTCATTCTCAATGAACATTTTTAATGGTTTCTAAATTTATGAACATAAATGACCTGTGGAAAAAATAACTGATGTGAACTTCAGTCCTTTTTCAGGGGTCTCCAACCTGCAGGGTCACAGACTGGCACCAGTCCATGGCCTGTTAGGAACTGGGCACCACACAGCAGGAGGAGGTGAGCAGCGTGTGAGTGAGCATTACCACCTTAGCTCCACCTGCTGTCAGATCAGCACAAACCCTATTTTAAACTGCACATGCATGAGAGGGGTCTAATTTGCCTGCTCCTTATGAGAATCTAATGCCTGATGATCTGAGGTGGAACAGTTTCATCCCCAAACCATCCCTCTGCCAACACCAGTCCATGGAAAACTTGTCTTCCAGAAAACTAGTCCCTGTTGCCAGAAAGGTTGGGGACCACTGTTTTATTTTACTGAGCATGTATGTATAATCTATTATATATATTATAGTAAAATATTATGTATAGATTACTGAGCATATTATACATATTATAGTAACATATATGTATGCTCAGTAATATATATATATTATAATTAATTAAACAGTATATCAGCATACTTAATCTCTAATTCCAACACCAGTCAGATATCTTTCTTTTAAAATTTCTTTGGTAAATTCTCCATATTCATTTTTCCACAACTGAAAGTTAAAGTTTTGTATAGAAAAGGTGGGGAATCAGGGGCCTGGGCAAGGTGGCTCATACCTGTAATCACAGCACTTTGGGAGGCTGAGCCAAGGGAACTGCTTAAGACCAGGAGTTTGAGACCAGCTAGGGCAACGTAGCCTGACCCCATCTCTACAAAATTATTTAAAAATTAGCCAGGCTTGGTGGTGCGTGCTTGTAGACCCACCTACTTGGGAGGCTCGGGTGGGAGGATTGTTTGAGACTAGGAGTTAGACATTACAGTGAACCATGATTGCACCACTGCACTCCAGCCTGGACAATAGCATGAAACCCTGTCTGTAAAAATAAATAAAATTTTGTAAACATATGGATAGATACAAAAGATATTGTTTTTCCTTCTTCCACCTGCTTGTGGAAAATTTATCACAGCATTAACTCATTCATTCATTTGGTTCAAAAATTTTTGGTCCATTATAAAAATATGACAAGCAAATTATTACTATATTCAGTGAGTAGAATGAAAAAATATATTTTAATTATTAAATGTACTAAGTATGTGAAGAGGCAATTTACCCAAAAATGCAAATATCTAATAGCTTTGAAAAAAATTCAATCTTACTAATTTTCAAAGAAATTAAAATAAAATTAGGGTGAAATAATTTTTCAAACATCAAATTAAGAAATATTTTTAGATAAGAGATAACCTAGTGATTTTGAAAGAACAATGAATTGGGTATTTATGTACACTGCCACTGAAAATGAAAATTTGTTCTTCTTTGAAAAGCAACTTGGAAATATCTGTGTGAAGCAATGATAATTTCTGTCCTATTGAATGATCACCATCCTCAGTACACATGCACTGTGAGAAATACTTGAATAGTTATTCAACAGCATTAGACATAACAATAGCGTTTAATCACCGCAAATAACATTCCTTGAAGGTAGGTCTATCGCATTTTGCAGATAGAAAATTGAGGCTACGAGGAGTAAATAAAACTGCTCAAAACCATGAAGATGGCAAATAGGGGATATATAATTTGAAAATAGAGTCGTCTGAGGCCAAACCTGGTTGATTTGATTTATTAGACTATTACCTGTGGGGGAATTATAAATAAAGTAAAAGCAGCATGATTTCTAATTTTCCATAGCAATATTGCCAAATTTCTTTCTTTTATTTTTATTTTTTTTCTGGATTTAGGGATACAAGTGGAGTTGTGTTACATCGGTGTATTGTGTAGTGGTAAAATCTGAACTTCACACAAATAGTGTACATTGTACCAAATAAGTAGTATTTTTCCCCTCATGCCACCCAACCACCCACTTTTTGAAGTCGCCAGTGTCTATTATTACACTCTGTATGTCCATGTGTGTGCATTATTTACTCCCACTTGTAAGTGAGAACAGGTGGTTTTCGACTTTCTCCTTCTGAGTCATTTCACTAAGGATAATTGCTTCCAGTTCCATCCATGTTGCTGCAAAAGAGACAATTTTATTCTTTTTATGGCTGAGTAGTATTCTATGATGTATGTATGTGTGTATATACACATACAAATATCTAATCTATTATCTAATATACACACACACACATACACTATAGAATACTACTGAATAAGTGTGAAAATGTGACGTGTGTATATATATATATAAAATATATTTATACACATATATAACACAATATATAATATATATTTTATATATTTATATATAAAATCACATTTTAAAATCCAGTCAACTGTTGATAGATGCCCCATACCTACAGCCAACTGATCTTTGACAAAGGCAAAAAATATACACTGGAGAAAGACACCCTATTCAATAAATGGTGCTGGGAAAATTGGATAGCCATATGCAGACAAATGAACATGGACCCCTCTCTCTCACCATGTACAAACATCATCTCAAGTTGGATTAAAAAACTAAATGTAAGACCTCAAACTATAAAAATTCTAGAAGAAAACCTAGGAAAAACTTTTCTGGGCATTGGTCTAGACAAATAATTTATGGCTAAACCCTCAAAAGAAAATGCAACAAAAACAAATGGGACTTAATTAAACTAAAAAGCTTCTGCACAGCAAAAGAAATAATCATCAGAGTAAACAGACAACCTACAGAATGGGAGAAAATATTTGCAAACAATGCAAATGTGTTTCTAAAGGCTTTGTTCTGCATGCTTTGAGAGAATGTAGCTTTGGCTGTTAGCCTTAATTTTAAAATAGTAGGATAGCAGCCAAACTATGGTGATTAAAGAATGAGTTTCAGGAAGATTAAGTTTATATACCAATCCCTGCACAAACATTTCTATAAAACTCAATTTCATATGTTACACAATGTGTTAGTCTGATCTCATGCTGCTATAAAGATCTTTCCGAGACGGGGCAGTTTATAAAGCAAAGAGGTTTAATTGATTCACACAGTTCAGTACGGCTGGGGAAGCCTCAGGAAACTTACAATCATGGTGAAAGGGAAAGCAAACATGTACTTCTTCACATGGTCGCAGGAAGGAAAAGTGCAGAGTAAAGAGAGTTAAAGCCCCTTATAAAACCATCAGATCTCATGAGAACTCACTTACTATCACAAGAAAAGCATGGGGGAACCAAGCCTATGATCTAATCATGAGGTCCCTCCTCCAACACTTGAGGATTACAATTCAGGTTATAATTCAAGATGAAATTTTGGGTGGGGACTCAGCCAAACCATATCACACAGCAATCTATATCTATATCTATCTCTTGAATGACTGCTAGAATGACTTTCTAGAATTTATATTATATTGAAAAATTATAAATCAAAAGTTCCATGTGTTATATGCATTGATGACAAAAATAAGCCAAATGTTTAAATAATGTACTAATTATCTATGGGAGAGAAAAATACTCCAAAGTGGAATTTTAAAAATATTCGATAGTTACTTTTTGGGAAATAATATTATTCAAACAGATACTTAAAAACTATTTTAGATGATTTAGGCCAGGTCCGGTGGCTCACACCTGTAATCCCAGCACTTTGGGAGGCCGAGGTAGGTGGATCATTTGAGGTCAGGAGTTCAAGACCAGCCATGGACAACACGGTGAAACTTCATCTCTACTAAAAATACAAAACTCAGCCCAGGCAGTAGTGGTGCGCACCTGTAATCCAGCTATTCAGGAGACTGGTGCAGGAGAATCGCTTGAGCCTGGGAGGCAAAGGTTGCAGTGAGCCGAGATCACAGCATTGCACTCCCATTTGGGTAACAGAGTGAGGCCTTTTCTCAAAATATATAAGTATTTTATATTATATAAAATTATATATAAATGTATTTTACATGATTTTGTTATAACAGTCCCAGAAATATTTTTAGTTAATAATATTGTTCATGTCTATTCAATTCTTTCAGAGATGGGGAATAACTGGATGGCTTAAGTACCATATATCTGCTTATTATTACAGGTCTTACCTTAAAGATTGCAAAGATAGTATAAAATGTAGAATTAACAAATGTTAGGAAGCCACATTCATGATACCTATGCACTGTATTATTTTGATACTGGTAATAAGTATTATTAGAATGATTTTTTAAATTTTCTTTAAGAATATCAACAATAATTAAAAGACAGATGTAGTATTAGAGAAAATAATAAAATGAAACAAAATTTCCCTAGATGCATGTAAAGTAAGTATTATTCTGGTTTTTGGCTTGATACTTTTAAGATATAACTGTCTCACCTTGAATTATGAACTAAAAGACTGTATATATTGCACAAGTCTGTCATGGAAATAATACCTTTATTGTTGCTCATGTAATTTAGCAAGGTCATGGGTGGGGCTTGGGACAGTAAAAAAAAATTATTGTATGTTCTTGATAATATTATTATAGACTGAACTATATTTAATGCAGTGCTTTAAAATACTTAACTGTCCTGTCAAAGTAAAAATAAGCACAGATAATGTGATCTGAAATTGATCATGTTTTAACTTGTCTATGGTGATGAAAATTAACTTATAAGATTTATGATCTTTTCCTCTGCTAAAGTACAAAACAATTTCTCTGAATTTCTTTTGTCATTTTTCTCGTTTTCTGTCCTGAATCATAATTTTAGATATATATGTATATCCATATGTATATCCACACACACATATATACAAAATGAGCACTCATTGTAAGCTCATTGAGAGTGTGATATCTGTCTGATTAATATTTGCATTGTCTGCAGAACCAAGATTGAACATTGTACTTAAACAGAGACTTAATAAATCTTTGTCAAATGGATGATTGAGTGAATATATCATCTCCACCTTCTGTTTATGTCCATTGTGTTAGTTGTTGACACCAAAAACCATGGCAAATTTGATAGACACCTTGGGTTCATTCTGCATCGAAATCAACTTTAACATATTAGTGATGGAAAATTAAAGATTAATTAAAGTTGTAAGCAAATGCACAATTGGATTCATTTGAGGGTTCTTGTAATGAGGAAGCTTTGAAAGAAAAGAAGAATTTGTATTTGTGATCCATGGTTCAAAGAGAATAAATGTTCTCGAATGGTCACAGATTGCTGGAGGCTCTGTAGACAAATATATTTGCTGACCAAACTCAGATTCTAGACAATGTCATTGCCTTAAATAGAATAATAATTTATTTAATTATAGAATGAAAAGTGTGTATTACTAGGATGTATGAAAACACTACCCCAACACTGTGGTCAAATGTGATAACTTTATGTTAGAATTTTTTTTTTAGGAATAACTATTGGACACTTTGAAAATTAATAATAGCTTTAATGTCTTTTTTTTTAATCAGATTTGTCACATAACTACCGTGGCGTACACGTAAAATAACAATTGTCCAAAGTTAGTATTTATTGTTGACAGGTATTTATCATCCTGGTGGTATTCTTGGGGAGAAAAAAGATAATTATTTCTTAATCATGGCTGTATATCTGGGATACCATTTCAGCTTAAAAAAGCAAAAACAAAACAACTACATCTTCTCAGGCCTCCATTTTGATCTTCATGGTTTTTATTATGAATTCTGCATACTTTGGCTAAGGAGTAAGTCTTTTGCTTAAGCAGAGATTCTGGGAGATAAAGTATTATCTAGTCTCTCCTTCCTATAGGCATTCTTAATCTTTATTGTCGATATCTTGGTGCCTCTTTCACATGGCTTCAAATAGGATAAAGTTCAACACGCCCCTTATTCTTGTAGAGGAAAGGAAATCTTTAAAATGTTTGTGATTTTACAGCAAAATCTGTACTCCTAAGACCTTCAGAGAAACTCTCAGGAGGGGTTGGTTTATTGGTGTTCAGTGGTTTTAGGGCCAGTTGTGCCCTTCTTAATGGATTCTGTAGAAGGCATTTGGTCACAGCTTGAGGGTCTCACACATTGCTTTAAGATATAGACTTATTAATGAATTTCATGTTTAGCTATAAGCCTTAGTGATAATTTTAGGATAACAAAAAAAATTCTACTTAACATTTCGTTGTAATTATTTCCTAAAAATCCATTTGTCCTTGGCATGTGATTAGATTTGTTTATCTATCTAATCCTCTATCTGTTCATCTGCCCACTGTCGGGGTATCAAAGGCCAATTCTTCCAGTTCTTCAACAGACAAAAAAGAGGACTTTTGACAGCAATCTTGTCACAGGTTCTGTGAAATGTTGTTCCCTCTTATTGCATATACACAGCTCATCACTGAAAGAGATACCTACACCAGGCCTAGCCAACTGATTCCTATAAGAAGGTGAATTCATTCTACTGGAGGATCAGGGAATCATACAACCCTTGGAGGGGATTCTTCAGAGTTCCCTGTAACTAGATGACATTTCACTTATTACAGCTAATATAATATTTTTTGTTATCACTTATGTTTTTAGATTTTCAAAGTTTCTTCCTTTGTAAATTCTTACATCATATTCCTGTTCTCTTAAAATTCTACAATTTAACACCTTTAACGTTACTTCTATTATAGCTTTTTAGCACCTCTTTTATGCTCACCAATATGTATATGATTGTGAAAGTGAGACTTGGCAATTACTGAGTTAATGTAATGTGTGTAGAGGAGACAGACTACACCACCTGATTTGATTTCAGAATGAATCTTGATTTAGTCCTCAAAGAGTTATTAAATGATGCTGTCAGTCACTAGTTATTGAACAGCGGCTTATTTTCTTGAAATGTATTCAGAATAAGATTCTTTTCTCAAATATTTCATTTCATTAGGTTCTTTGATAGTATTTGCTTTAAATAAAATGTTTTCAAATTACTGAAGGTGATTTCTCTATATATGCATACTAGTGCTGGGGTAGTCAGTAGAGTTCGACTTTTCTGCAAGTAAGAAAGTGATTTTGAATAAATAACAGTAACAAGCACAGAAAACTAGAATGCAAAAATATTTTATATGAGCTAACCCCAAGAGTTGGAATCTTTACAGAGTTTATTAGCAAAAAGGCTTACTAATCTCACTGTTGTAGGCATTCACTTGGGGAATAAATTTTATCCTACTGCTGACACACTATATCTCATTAAGGCAGCAATCACTGTCTCAATTTTGTTGTTCAAATTCTAAGTAGGTGCATATAGTCATTCTTTATTCTTTGTTAGAATCTTATAGAAAACCAGGCTTCCCACAAAAGTATATATGAGTATGAAGACTACCAAGTAACTTCTGATCTTGAAAGTAACCTTGTTTTCAGAAAGTGATTCACTAGTATGCAAAGGAATGCTGATGATTAATTTGAGCTATGTAAGAAAAAAAACTCATGGGGAAGAAGTGAACTGAAGATATATTGAAATGTAATAAACCGTGAAGAGAACCAAGTGCTACCCAGCTCTTTCATTGAGTACTTGCATGACATTGGCAGCATTCCATTTGCTGCCTTGATTTTCCCTTTATAAGATGGTGATGGCAACAGTTCTGAATGCTTAGAGTTTCTATCAGATAAACAGCATTTTAAAAACCTTGAACAATTTAAAATTTTATCTTGCAGATTTTATATAGTCCATATACTATTTGGATTATCAGTGCTATTTGCTTCTTTTCTTTTGAATACCTGGTTTATGCATTTCACAGACCACTATGATCTCCCCCAAATAAATGGGGAGCAGAAAGTAAAACGGGCCACGAAAAAAAGGTAGCATTTAGGAAATATCTTGTTTATTCCTGTCAGTTAGTTTACTTTGAGTACGATGTTCAGGGATAAAACATAAACTAAAAAGCCTATTTCATTTAGTAATAAATGAGTGCCACAAAAAAGTTATCAATTCAGTATACAACCATAACATAATGAATTTCGTTTATAAATTTAGAGAAAAAAACATTTAAAATGTGTTTGAGAGTGCTAGTTGTCATTAAGATTTTAGTTCAAATGTTTTTAGTGTCAGAGAAGCACTAATTTCTCTTCATCCATTTATATGTTTATTAAATCTTGTCAGTCCTCAAAATTATTATAGACTAACAAGGAACTTAAATTGTCCACATCTCTTTTTTTAGAAAAACCTGCATCATCATAAATACCAGGACTGATATGCATAACTGAGAGAGTCCTCAGAACGGTATACAAGAAGATTAATTTTTTAATTATGTTGTTTAATTTTAATTATGTGGATTTAATTATGTTGATTAATTTTTTAATTATGTTGTTTTGCAAATTATCAGATGATAACTTTGTCTTACTTGTTATATGAGGGACACTTCCTCTTATCTAAGAGGAAAACTATGGTAATTTGTCTGTTTCTCCTGGTTATGACAAACATGTTTCCCATAGCACATTTTTCTTTACTTTTCTAGTGAACTTCTGTTGTGCAGAGTATTATGAATTATGATCCTTGATTCCTTGATTTATTACATACTCTCAATAGTTCCATACATGGCCTGCTTTTATTTATTTATTGTTTACTAACTTTTGGATTTACTTATAAATCTCTAATAAACAATTAATAATGACAGTTAAAATGAAAACTAAGACCTTACTTGCATTTATGTGGTGTTTCTTCATCCATTCCTTGCTTATGCTCATTTTCCAATTGCTCTTTTTTATATAGTTTTAATTCATCAACATATATCCCTTAAAATCTATTATGCTAATCATTGTTAACTTTATAAAAGAAGTGGCATTCATTTCTATGATACATTGTTAAGACTAAATCAGTCACAAAGCACACAAAGTAGTAGAAATATAGGAGGTGGGATGTCAAAGAGTATAATAATTTCCCTGAATCTGGTGCATGAACAAAATGCACAGACCATTTGCTTCCTTGGGAGAGGTAACTAGTCAGCTTGTATGTCTTGCTTTGCAAAAACTGGCTTTTTAAAGAGATTTTACTTACTATAGTTTGGATATTTATGAGGTTCTATTCCTTCTCTAGCCTAAGTACATCATCTTAGTTTGTAATCTTATATGTCGACTCATACATCTAACTGGCAATACTCCTTATACGGTGACCTACTCCATTCAATAAAATATTCATTTAAACTTAAAATGCCCAATGATCTAACCAGGGTTGAAAACAAGTGACTTGGAGCATTGAGATAACCCAGAGAGCCCCAGGGCTGTGTAGCATTAAATAGTTCCTACAAGACAGCCTGCATTCAAAAAACCATTCCTAACCCACCAATAATTGTATTTTCCTACTGCAGCAGTGCTTCATAGGCAAGAAAATTCTGGTATGACACATAAAAATAAATGATAATTTAAAATCTAAATAATTTCCCAAAAAGCCACATAAATATAGACTTGTTATCTATAATGGACATTTTGGGGGTTATTGCCAAGACTAAGCAAAGGAATAATTCTTGGAAAATCTAAAAAGAAAAGTTAATTTTCAATAAATTAAGATTTATTAAACAACAAGGAGGTATTATGCATTTTCTATGTATGCTACTGCTTCCAAATTTAGAAATAAGCAACCAATAAACTTAAAAAGTAACATTAAGAGATGTCAGGCTCAAATAATTACCTGACATTCTTTTCCATTCTTCAATTCTGTAAAGAAGTCATTTAGATGACATAATAATAAAGCCAAAGTGCTAGGAATATTGAATATTAATAATTATGACTATTCAATGAAGATAGTGATAATAAAAGTTTTCATTTTCTGTGAGTCTTCTCTGTGCCATAGTCTTTCACTTTATTTCATTCAACTCATACAACCTTGTTGCTTATGGTTTATAATTTTTATTTTACAAATAAGTTGTAGAAATATTTGGTAATGTGCCCAAGGTGTGAGTTTTATTAATGTATGGCTCATATTCCTTGTTATGGAATGATACTAAATCTTCTTTAAATCAGATCCAGATGGATTCTAGTTTTTCATCTGATTGAATGTGGTCTACAAACTCTCCATTGGGATTATCCACAGTAATGTTGATACAGCTGAACATACATCAGGAAGATATGAATAAAGCAGTGTTTCATAAAATACCTATGTCTCTTGTTTTGAACAGGGCCTGTGATACTGCTTGTTTACTCAAGATTTGGCTAAGGAAAAGTGATCGCAATGAAATTAGAAATCATTCAAAATGAGCAGTTATTTTTCATACCTAAGGGAAGAGATTTTTGTGTTTCTGATATTGTGAATTGATAATAAATGCATAAACTTTCTGAAACTTATTTATACATAAGAATGATAAAGGAAAACAACCCACAGTATTGATTTGCCATCCCCTTGTGTATTAGTCTTTTTTCACGCTGCTGCTAAAGACATATCTGAGACTGGACAATGTACAAAATAAAGAGGTTTAATTGGATTTACAGTTCCACATGGCTGAGGAAGCCTCACAATCATGGCAGAAGGCAAGAGGGAGCAAGTTACGTCTCACATGGATGGCGGCAAGCAAAGGAAGAAAGCTTCTGAAGAGGAACTCCCATTTTTAAAACCGTTAGAGCTCGTGAGGCCCATTCGCTATTATGAGAACAGCATGGGAAAGACCTGCCCCGATGATTCAATCTCCCACCGGGTCCCTCCGACATGTGGGATTTATGGGAGCTGTAAGATGAGACTTGGGTGGAGACATAAAGCCAAATCATATAATTCTGCCCCTGGCCTCCCTGCCAAATCTCATATCTTTACGTTTCAAAACCAATCATGCCTTCCCCACAGTCCCCTAAGTCTCAACTCATTTCAGCATTAACTCAAAAGTTCAGAGTCCAAAGTCTCATCCAAGAGAAGACAAGTCCCTTCCACCTATGACCCTGTAAAATCAAAAGCAAGTTAGTTACTTCCTAGATATGATGAAGGTACAGGCATTGGGTAAATACAGCGGTGCGTAATGGGAGAAATTGGCCAATACAAAGGAGCTACAGGCCCCATGCAATTCTGAAATCCAGCAGGGCAGTCAAATCTTAAAGTTGCAAAATGATCTCCTTTGCTTCCATGTCTCACATCCAGGTCGTGCTGATGCAAGAGGTGGATTCCCATAGTCTTGGTCAGCTCTGCCCCTGTGGCTTTGCAGGGTATAGCCTCCCTCCTGGCTGCTTTCACAGACTGCCATTGAGTGTCTGCAGCTTTTCCAGGAGCATGGTGCAAGCTGTCCGTGGATCTACCATTCTGGGGTCTGGAGGACAGTGGCATTCTTCTCACAGCTCCACTAGGCAGTACCTCACTAGGGACTCTGTGTGGGGGTTCCAACTTTACATTTCCCTTCCGCACTGCCCTAGCAGAGGTTCTCCATGAGAGCCCTCCCTGCCCCTGCAGCAAACTACTGCCTGGACATCCAGGGATTTTCATACATCTTCTGAAATCTAGGCAGAGGTTTCCAAACCCAAATTTTTGACTTCTGTGTACTGGCAGGCTCAACACTAAATGGGAGCTGCCAAGGCTTAAGGCTTGCATCCTCTAAGCCATGGCCCAAGCTCTGCGTTGTCCCCTTTCAGCTGCAGCTGGAACAGCTGGGACACAGGGCACCAAGTCCCTAGGTTGCACACAGGGACCCTGAGCCCAGCCCAAGAAACCACTTTTTCCTCTTAGGCCTCTGAGCCTGTGAAGGGAGGGGCTGCCGTGAAGACCTGTGACATGCCCTGGAGACATTTCCTCCATTGTCTTGGGGATTAACATTTGGCTTCTCCTTACTTATGCAAATTTCTGCAGCTGGTTTGAATTTCTCCTCAGAAAATGGGATTTTCTTTTCTATTGCATTGTTAGGCTGCAAAATTTCCAAACTTTTGTGCTCTGCTTCACTTATAAAACTGAATGTCTTTAACAGTAGTCAAGTTACCTCTTGACTGCTTTGGTGCTTAGAAATTCCTTCTACCATATACCCTAAATCACTCTCTCAAGTTCAAAGTTCCACAAATTTCTAGGGTGGGGACAAAATGCAACCAGTCTCTTTGCTAAAACATAACAAGAGTCATCTTTGCTCTAGTTCCCAACAAGTTTCTCATCTCCATCTGAGACCACCTCAGCCTGGACCTTGTTGTTCATATCACTATCAGCATTATTCTCAAAGCCATTCAACAAGTCTCTGGGAAGTTCCAAACTTTAGCACATTTTCCTGTCTTCTGAGCCCTCCAAACTGTTTCAACCTCTGCCTGTTACCCAGTTCCAAAGTCGCTTTCACATTTTTTTTGGATGTCTTTTCAGCAGTGCCCCACTCTCCTGGCACCAGTTTACTGTATTAGTCTGTTTTCATGCTGCTGATAAAGACATACCTGAGGCTGGGCAATTTGCAAAAATAAAAAATAATAAGAGGCTTAATTGGACTGACAGTTCCACATGGCTGGGGAGGCCTCACAATCATTATGGAAGGCAAGGAGGAGCAAGTCACATCCTACGTGGATGGTGGCAGGCAAAGAAAGAGAACTTATGCAGATAAACTCCTGTTTTTAAAACTGTCAGCTCTCGTGAGAGCCATTCACTATTACGAATGAGAACAGCATGGGAAAGACCTGCCTCACGATTTAGTCATCTCCCACGGGGTTCCTCCCACAACATCTGGGAAGTATGGGAGCTACAAGATGAGATTTAGGTGGGGACAGAGATTCAAACCATATCACTGTGTGAAATTTTAATAGCTGTTTTGGACTGTAGAAATCTCCATGAATTTTGCACCAAGCAGGAGAGCAAAATTAACAGATGATATTGAATCCATTAGCAATTTTAAGAAAATCTTCAGTTAGTGAATCCTCCCTAAGATTAACAAACATCGCTGCACTTTTGATGAATCTTTCCCCTGCTTTTAAAGCACTAATTTAGCAATTATTCATTTCAATTATCCCATTGTCATCAAGGGCTGCTCTATTGGATGGACTTGACTTTATTTTGCAACCTTGTAAAATATCCCTCTATACTTGTATGAAAACTGAACACCAAATGTATTTCATATCTAGTTGTGTCTGTGAAAGTAAATCATATATATGTATATAATTCCTGGCTTATAATTTTTATATCATAATTCTGATATGGCTTTATAGTATAAAGCCAAAACTTTGTAAAAAATAGCTATCTCAAAAAATATAAAAAAGCGATAAATCTGTGAAGGAAATAGAAATATGCATGTAGCCATATACCTACTATTAATTTTGAGGTTTCTCCAACTCATTTACCCTTGAATATATTTTACTAAATTAATTAGACAAAACTTATTTTTAAAACTATGAAAATGAGGATGAAACAGTTTCTGATTAGAGAAAATTTGTATCTCAAGAGTTTTGACACCACAGGTACTTTTTACCAATACTGGGTAGACAAAGTAAAAATTGCTGAGGAGTGGGAATACTCCAGCACTTCTTGGGGGCTGGAATATGTCCTCAGCTCTTGTCTTTATAATATCATGCTGTTTAGAAAATGGAGACTCAATAACTACTACAAGATGAAAATAGATGCCAACCACTCACTGCCTGCAGAGATTTGCCAGTGTGTGTGGAAAGTAGAGAGGAGTACTTGTGGGAAAATGAGGTAAATATGAATATGTTAACAGATGGAAAGCCACTGTTATTTTGACTTCTGTGATGTACTCATGAGCTTTCAGCTTTGTCTGTCACCATCTGTACTTCTCTTTACATACATGGTGGACCTTGATGCTGTGTGAGACAGGATTTAGAGCAGTTTTCTGTTGCAACTGTTGGAAATGTAAGGTCTCAGATAAATAATTAGAGTGAGTCTTAAAATTGAAGCCTCTCAAAGTTGAAAGTCAGCTTTGAACATGAGAATGACGGGACAGGAGGAATGAAAAAAATAAAAAAGGCAAGTCTAGTGATCATGATTATGACGATTGTATGTGTCTCTTTGAATGAAGCAGGCTCTTGCTTATCAAAGTTTCTGATTGAAAGCTTGACAAAGGCAGGGAAGTTAGTGGAAAAGGAAGAGGAAGAACAATATGGAATATCTGAAATACATGATCACTTAAAGTAAAAGTAATGTAGAATAGCAGTAAATACAAGTTACCAAGTTTAAACAATAGATATTAAATGTTTTGGAATTGTGGAGAAGAAAAGATAGGGTCAATAAAGATACTCCAACTGATGTTTCTGAGTGTCGTGATCTGAAAAAATATAAATGAAAAACTTTTTTTAAAAAAGATTACTTATTTTTTAAAACTTGAAAGTATGTCATAACATGTCAGTTCAGTGAAATGTTTTCACTATGGTATTTTAAACTTGAACAGGAAAAATAAGTGCATTAGAAGGGCAAGGTATGAGGATGTAGAAACAAAAAATGCAAAACGTCTCTTTCCTTCCTTTTCTCTCTTTTTTTTTTTCGTTACTCCACCATCTGATCCTTCAGAAAATCTTCTTGCGTATATTTTTAGAATATATCTAGAATCTGACCTCCAGAATACATCTAGAATTTTTATCACCTCTGCTAGTAACATCTTGATTCAAGCCAAATCTCCTAATAAGTCTCTCTGATGTTACCTTACTATAACTTATCAACATAGGAGTTAGAATGATAATTAGAAGGTGGTCAATAATATTGAGTGAATAAATGAATGAATGAAGAAGGAAGAGAGAGGTTTCATGTCTTTGACACAGGTTTCCTTGTAGTATAATCTAGAAATTCAGATTCGATTAAGTTTTGTAAAATAAACATTAGATTTTAAAATTAGATACACCTGCATTTTTCAGAGTCAGAATGAACTCTAGTCCATTGCTCTCTGTCCTGAATGAGGCAGCTGAAGCCCAGTGAAAGACGGAGGTAATATGTTCTATGTCATAGTTTTACTTAGACCTGGAACTAATTTCCAGTTTGGTGTTTCCTCCAGTATGAAGATAAAAACTGTTGAGAAGAAATTGAATGATGTCCAGAGTCATGCAAAATGCTGCTTTGTGAATGGCCCTGTAGCAGAAACTTTGTAATTAATTCGTTGCAACCTTTTTTATATTAGGGAAACTTCCCTCCATTCCTCTTTTCCTAAATTTCGATCATTCTGGGACCATATAATTTTCTCCCACACCTGGGAGTCTAAGAATCAAGAGCTAAAGCCTCCTTTTTTTGTTTTCTTTTCACCTGGAAATCACAATGTCTTTAAGAACGAACTGTGGAGCTACATTTCACTCACTGTTGTCAACCCATGATAAATTCTAACTGGAAAATCTATCTTCAAACTTCAGACTGCTGATTATTTACAATATCTTACTAAAATGTCAAATAAGACTTCTATATCACAGTGCCTGTATACCTGTAACATTACTGAACTGGGGGTAACAATATCCTCCTGTTTTTAACTGTTTCTTTACTTCTGACTACTTAAATAGTAACTCAAATATAGGACACTTTGGATAGTTGGGATTTTTTATTTTTCAAAAATAATCTATGGTACTTCTAGTGAAAACTGCATTTTTTGTAGTATTTTAATTTTCACCAATGGAGAAATAAGGCTGATACAATATTTTTACTGCCAAATTTCCAAGTCAAATATAAATCATTTCTGGCCCATAAATGTTTTTGTCTTTGAATGCCTTCTACCTAGGATGGAGAAACTAAGCAAAACATCATTTCTCGTATATGATTTAATTTAGTGGATCATAAAAAGTCCTTCAGCCATTTGGTCACTGATAAGTGATCATATGACTATGGTATAATTTGATTACTTTTGTCTGTAGGCAAATATTGGATATTTTTGAAGCAGAGCTATTTTAAATCTGTATCAAGACACAGAGAAACATTACATTAGCGGTTCAGGATATTAGTGTCTGTAAGAACTCATTCCTCTTGGCTATTAATATGTTGGACAAAATACCTTGCATCTATAAAACTTATTTTCCATTACAAGCAGACCATATCATTTGCAAATTTCATTTCCTGTAAACCGGTGTATCATGTAAATGTTGTCAAACAAAACTCTGATAGTCTACTCAGTTAGATGTTGGTTTAAAAGTTTCTAAGTTGAAATTATTTTTTTCCTCTCTGGAAATAGTACTGATTCTTTGCCAAGTCAGATTTCCTCCTACATTATCACTTTATATGTGGAAAATGGAGTAAAAGAGTAGGAGGAATAAGGCTAGTGTCTTTTCTTAGCATCTCACTAACTTAGGCAAGAACTGGATCTGTTTAACTGGTATTGCAATGGCAATGTCATTATTTATGTACTGTTTAGCGATATTACTTGTTCTTAAATGTTAGGGTGTTCTTACATAAACAAATAATTTATCGGGGTTTTTTGCCCCTTCTTTCTCCATTTCTACTCTCCTACAAAATGAAGATTACCATTATAATAGCAAGGTAATTATTACTATCAGAACAATTCTCTAGGGTCCTTCTCCCTATCAGTGTAAAAATGAATCATATAATCATTCTATAATTTGAGAATTTTTACAATAGCACGTTGTCCTATTACAAAAGAATTTACAATATCTCATTCTTCTTAGAGATTCATATTAGGGCACACCACAAAAATATTTTGCTTAATCTTCAATACTAGGTTTCAGAAGCCACTAGAGGTATTTGAGGACCACTTCTGGTGGACTAAGTTTATTCTTTCTTCTTCTGTGAACAATAATTAGAAAATGAAGTGCATCTTCATCACTTTTGAAAAGAAAGGCAAAAATGCAAGAAAATAGTATTTTTAAAAATAATATTAATGTCTAGTAAACAATATAAGTTATATTTTAATAGAAAAAATATGGAATTATTGATATTTGTTGCTTGAAATCTTAATTCTTGTAATTATTTTTGCCAAGTCATAAAAGCAATTGGGAACTAAATGTTATTGCTGTTGGTGAAAATTGCTTTATTGTAGATAAATCGTTAAGTATTGCTTTTATAGTATTATTGCTGCTTAGGCTTAGAAGACATGCTAGGAACAATTTCTTTGACATATTAAAATTGTCATCCAATACTTATGTAAAATACCACTAGAAACTATTTTAACATTATGCAGTTCTTAGCTTAACTGTAAGCTAAGAATTTGTAAACCTTGATATGTATAATTCTTCCCTCTGAAAATGTTTGATTTTGTGTGATTATGAATTAATTTTACACATGCCAAAGTTTGAGCTATACATTAGAAGTTTTTAAATAAATATTAAGGAAAAACTTAGATGTGAAATAATTTCTAAATAATCGAAACATTGAATTTTTTTCTAAAGGAATCACATTATTTATGATATTTGTGCCCAGTTTAGAGTATGAAATTTGAAAGGGATGAACCTGGAGGAAGAGAGAATAGAAAGGTTATAATTTTTTTTCTTTTTTTTATTATTATTATTATACTTTAAGTTTTAGGGTACATGTGCACAATGTGCAGGTTAGTTACATATGTATACATGTGCCATGCTGGTGTGCTGCACCCATTAACTCGCCATTTAGCATTAGGTATATCTCCTAATGCTATTCCTCCCCCCTCCCCCCACCCCACAACAGTCCCCAGAGTGTGATGTTCCCCTTCCTGTGTCCATGTGTTCTCATTGTTCAATTCCCATCTATGAGTGAGAACATGTGGTGTTTGGTTTTTTGTCCTTGCGATAGTTTACTGAGAATGATGATTTCCAATTTCATCCATGTCCCTACAAAGGACATGAACTCATCGTTTTTCATGGCTGCATAGTATTCCATGGTGCATATGTGCCACATTGTCTTAATCCAGTCCATCATTGATGGACATTTGGGTTGGTTCCAAGTCTTTGCTATTGTGAATAGTGCCACAATAAACATACACGTGCATGTGTCTTTATAGCAGCATGATTTATATAGTCCCTTGCGTATATACCCAGTAATGGGATGGCTGGGTCAAATGGTATTTCTAGTTCTAGATCCCTGAGGAATTGCCACACTGACTTCCACAATGGTTGAACTAGTTTACAGTCCCACCAACAGTGTAAAAGTGTTCCTGTTTCTCCACATCCTCTCCAGCACCTGTTGTTTCCTGACTTTTTAATGATTGCCATTCTAACTGGTGTGAGATGGTATCTCATTGTGGTTTTGATTTGCATTTCTCTGATGGCCAGTGATGATGAGCATTGTTTCATGTGTCTTTTGGCTGCATAAATGTCTTCTTCTGAGAAGTGTCTGTTCATATCCTTCGCCCACTTTTTGATGGGGTTGTTGGTTTTTTTCGTGTCAATTTGTTCATTGTAGATTCTGGATATTAGCCGTTTGTCAGATGAGTAGGTTGTGAAAATTTTCTCCCATTTTGTAGGTTGCCTGTTCACGCTGATGGTAGTTTCTTTTGCTGTGCAGAAGCTCTTTAGTTTAATTAGGTCCCATTTGTCAATTTTGGCTTTTGTTGCCATTGCTTTTGGTGTTTTAGACATGAAGTCCTTGCCCATGCCTATGTCTTGAATGGTAATGCCTACGTTTTCTTCTAGGGTTTTTATGGTTTTAGGTCTAATGTTTAAGTCTTTAATCCATCTTGAATTAATTTTTGTATAAGGTATAAGGAAGGGATCCAGTTTCAGCTTTCTACATATGCCTAGCCAGTTTTCCCAGCACCATTTATTGAATAGGGAATCCTTTCCCCATTTCTTGTTTTTCTCAGGTTTGTCAAAGATCAGATAGTTGTAGATATGCAGCGTTATTTCTGAGGGCTCTGTTCTGTTCCATTGATCTATATCTCTGTTTTGGTACCAGTACCATGCTGTTTTGGTTACTGTAGACTTGAAGTCAGGTAGCGTGATGCCTCCAGCTTTGTTCTTTTGGCTTAGGATTGACTTGGCGATGCGGGCTCTTTTTTGGTTCCATATGAACTTTAAAGTAGTTTTTTCCAATTCTGTGAAGAAAGTCATTGGTAGGTTGATGGTGATGGCATTGAATCTGTAAATTACCTTGGGCAGTATGGCCATTTTCACGATATTGATTCTTCCTACCCATGAGCATGGAATGTTCTTCCATTTGTTTGTGTTCTCTTTTATTTCATTGAGCAGTGGTTTGTAGTTCTCGTTGAAGAGGTCCTTCACATCCCTTGTAAGTTGGATTCCTAAGTATTTTATTCTCTTTGAAGCAATTGTGAATGGGAGTTCACTCATGATTTGGCTCTCTGTTTGTCTGTTATTGGTGTATAGGAATGCTTGTGATTTTTGTACATTGATTTTGTATCCTGAGACTTTGCTGAAGTTGCTTATCAGCTTAAGGAGATTTTGGGCTGAGACAATGGGGTTTTCTAGATACACAATCATGTGGTCTGCAAACAGGGACAATTTGACTTCCTCTTTTCCTAATTGAATACCCTTTATTTCCTTCTCCTGCCTAATTGCCCTGGCCAGAACTTCCAACACTATGTTGAATAGGAGTGGTGAGAGAGGGCATCCCTGTCTTGTGCCAGTTTTCAAAGGGAATGCTTACAGTTTTTGCCCATTCAGTATGATATTGGCTGTGGGTTTGTCATAGATAGCTCTTATTATTTTCAAAGGGATGAACTTGGAGGAAGAGAGAATAGAAAGGATATTATTGCATAACCTTTGGAAGGTAAGATGTGAACCTGTACAGTGGGAAGGAAAGTAGAAATGGAACAGACATGATTGACTTAAGAGGTATTGTAGGAACTGGAAGCCATAAATTGTCGGTGTAAGTAGAACTGAGGTTTTGTGTGGTTAGCTGGGAGGGTGATGCCATCACTAAGGAAATGAATATAGGAGATGTTATAAATAATTAGTATCTGGAAAAGCTTGGTTTTTTTTTCCTTGCCCATCAGATATTGAATGTTTACCAATGGTAATTTAGAAAAACTTTTCACCAAAAGTAATCAATAAATGTGTAGGTCACTAAGTGCCTCTATGAAATATCCCTGTAATTAAGGTTAGATGCCAAGAAGAAGCAGGAGATCCTTCATTAGATTGCACTGTTTACATCTTTGGGTTTATGGATTATAGCATTAAAAGTATGTAAGTAGTCTTCACTGTAAGTCCTTGCTTTTGAAGTGATTTAAGCCTTCTTTGAAAATTAAGCAATTATGTTCAGACTGAATATTATTGTTTAAATCATCATCATTTCACCCTGCATCTCAAAAGGGAAGATGTTATCTATTTCAAATTATTTCTGACTTTATATCAGGATTTAGTAAGGTTAGATGCCAAGAGGAGGCAAGAGATCCTTCATTAGATGGCACACTTTGTACCTTTGAGTTTATAGACTATAGCATTAAAAGTATGTAAGTAGTCTTCACTGTAAGTCCTTGCTTGTGAAGTGATTTAAGCCTTATTCAAAAATTAAGCAGTTATGTTCAGATTGAATATTATTATTTAAATCATCATCATTTCACCCTACATCTCAAAAGACAAGATGTTATCTATTTCAAATTATTTCTGACTTTATACCAGGATTTAGTAATTATTATATGCAGATCACCTTGCAAATTAAGTTTGGGAAAAAATTTAACATGTTTATAAGATTGTTACCACAAAAAGTCTGCTACTATTACTCTCAGAACTAATTGTTTTAAAATAAGCATTGTGGATATTTTGTTTTGATGGAACTATTGCAAAATCTGACTTGCCCATGAAAAGCCAAAAGTGAGGCTCCTCATAAACTAGTTACCATTTCAAAGGCTTCAAGAAGTCAAAAGATTTCTAATTCTTCAAAGCCATGTCTTTCACTCATCTATTTAGCGTGATGTGTCATCCATTGGTCAAACATTCTCCACTTAATCTCTAACTCACAGGAGATTTTTCTCAATGTGTTTTCCCTCATCAGAGAAGGGTCATTAGAAGAGATACTGCTCTTGTATATTAAAACATATATAAAATGATGTTTGCAGCCAGGTGCAGTGGCTCATGTCCGTAGTCCAAGCACTTTGGGAGGCTGAGGCACGTGGATCACTTGAGCCCAAGAGTTTGAGACCAGCCTGGGCAACATGGTGAAACCCCATCTCTACAAAAAATGCAAAAATTAGCCAGTCATGGTATCAGGCACCTGTAGTCCCAGCTCTCAGGAGGCTGAGGTGGGAGGATCACTTGAGCCAGGAGGTGAAGGCTGTGGTGACCTGTGATAGCGCCACAGCACTCCAGCCTGGGTGACAGAGAGAGATCCTGTATCTAAATAATAATAATATTTGCAAATACAATTGAATTTTTTAATAAAAGTATCATGGAATACAACATTTGATACTGAATAACTTTTTGTTTTGGCCATCAATGTGTTCTTTTAGAATACATGCAATATGTCTGCATGTTGAAAATATGTCTCCTTCAAGTAACACAAGAAAGCTCTGCACTGAAGTTTGGCTAATAAATCATATTGACGACTAAATTTCTACTAGTCAACTGAAACTTTTTAAGGTTAAACTTTTATTTTCTTTAGAAAAAGTATGTAAGGTTGAGTTTTGCCTTTGGCATTGTGAACTAGAATACAAGAAGTCTTGTCCATGTTAAGAACAAAAATAGTATGTTCCAGCAGCACTGAGTCTATTTTTAAGTACCTTAAAAGCAACAAGATATGGTGGGAAGGGCAGTAGTCTGGGAATAAGAAGGTCTGAACTGAGTTCTTTTACTAATTAGCTGTTTTGGCATGGACAGGTGCCTTAACCTTCAGGGGCAAAGTTTTCTCCTCTATAAAAGAAAGAGGTTTGCTTGATGATCTGACAGGGTTCTTGACACATGTAAGTGGGAATCTCTCTGGAATGTCACAGTTTTTTTTCTTGATTAAAGCTAGGCAATATCCTTCTCACTTATTTATTCTATTAGAATTTCTCTCTTATGAATGAATGAATATCATTCTTATATCTCAGACAGAGGGTTAGCACAAAGAAACTGAAATTGTCATGCTGGAGGGCCTTTGGTCAAATATTACATATAATTTGGTATTCAGGAATAACTTAAGTCCAAGATAGAAATCAAAGTTGAGAACCAGTAATTACTTAAATCGGGTAAAGACAAAAGCTCCATAAGCAAAAATCAGAGTTAGAGTCATAAATGAAAACGTGGGTAAGGACTTGGCAAAATCAGAAGAATCAGCGTATGGACTCTGGTTGAGACACTAATGAAGTGGGAGCTTGCTTTCCATATCATGCGTTCAGTCTTCCTTCCATTTCACAATGAATTACTTTCTACTTGACACTACTTTAGGTTCCAAATATATTAAAATTGAAATACATGTTTTTTAACATCTTGAAGCTTAAAGCTCTTACAAATAAAATGGCTAAAAACTGAAAAAAAAAGTATTTGTTGAATGCTGATTGACTATTAATCCTTGTCTCAAGCACTTTACATGAATTATTTCATTTAATATAATAATTTTGAAATGTGGATGTTATTTTTATTTATGTATTTTGAGACGGAGTCTCACTCTGTCGCCTAGGCTGGAGTGCATTGGCACGATCTCGGCTCACTGCAACCTTCACCTCACAGGTTCAAGTGATTCTCCTGCCTCAGCCTCCCCAGTAGCTGGGATTACAGGCGTGCGCCACCACGCTCAGCTAATTTTTGCAGTTTTAGTAGAGACGGGGTTTCACCATGTTGGTCAGGCTGATCTCGAACTCGTGACCTCAGGTGACACACCCACCTCGGCCTCCCAAAGTGCTGGGATTACAGGTGTGAGCCACCACGCCCAGTGAAATGTAGATGTTAGTATTAGATAAAAACATTGAATGTTAAAGAGATTTAGAAGATCGTTGATGTCAGAACTGGCTTTCAGTGCTAGATTTGACTGTGTACAAAAGTCATGTTTTTATATTTTCAATTATATTTTATCCATTACATACCCATACACGTATGTCCATATTTGTTACTGAAAATTTATAAAACATGAATTAGGGAAAATAAGACTAATTTAAATATATATAATCTCATGCTAAATGATAAACTCTGTGTCCTTCAGATTTTTTCCAGGCACACATTTATGTAAAATGTATCCATAAAAAAATAAATTTCATTGTGTATGTTTTCTATTTTTTTCTTCACTCAGGAATATATTTATAGGCCAGTAAATATTTTTGAGATCAAATTCAATGACATCATATGATATTTGATTAACAAATATATGCATTTCCTTAACAAATTTCTTATCAGTAAGCACTTATTTTGTCTCAATCTTTATTTTACAAAAAAAAAAAAACTAAGTTGTTTATGTGTGTCTCTAAAACTTATTTAACATTATTTTATTGTTTAGGATATTCTAGATTAAATTTATAAACATTTGTGAGAGTTTTGTTACGTTTTGTTGAATTGTGCACCCGAATAGTTTTGACATTTTATACTCCTAGCAAGTGTGACTGTCCTTTTCTTCATGTCCAACACTAGATTTCACATATATGCGCATATTGTTATACTTTTGATAATTTGGCAAGTTGTTTATATTCATGGATCTTTGCCTAATACTCAGCTTGAACATTTTTATATATGCTTTTTAGCCATTAAAATTTGTTAAATTGATTTTAAATTTTTTTTTTACTTTAAGTTTATTATTTTATTTTTATTCTTAAACTTTTAAGTTCCAGGGTACATGTGCAGGATGCACAGGTTTGTTGCACAGGTGTAAACATATGTCATGGTGGTTTGCTGCACAAACATGTCAAACATGACAAACATGATAAATGATCAACCCATCACCTAGGTATTAAGTCCAGCATGCCTTTTCTGTTCTTTCTGATGCTCCCCGATCCCTGACAGGCCCCAATGTGTTTTGTTCCCTCTACGACTGTGTTCATGTGTTCTCATAGTTCAGCTCCCACTTATAAGTGAGAACATGCAGTGTTTGATTTTCTGTTCCTGCATTAGTTTGCTGAGGGTAATGGCTTTGAGCTCCATCTATGTCCCTACAAATGATATAATCTCATTCCTTTTTATGGCTGCATAGTATTACGTGGTGTCTATGTACCACATTTTCTTTATCCAGTCTATCATTGATGGGCTTTTGGGTTGATTCCATGTCTTTTTATTGTCAGTAATGCTGCAATGAACATACACGTGCATATATCCTTATAATAGAATGATTTATATTCTTTTGGGTATATAGCCAGTAATGAGATTGCTAGGTCAAATGACATTTCTGCTATCTGCATCCCTGAGGAATTGCCACACTGTCTTCTATAACGGTTGAACTAATTTATATTCCCACCAACAATGTTAAAAGTGTTCCTTTTTCTCCACATCCTCGCCAGTATCTGTTGTTTCTTGACTTTTTAATAATTGCCATTCTAACTGGCACAAGATGGTATCTCATTGTGGTGCTGATTTGCATTTCTCTAATGATCAGTGAAGTTGACCTTCAATATGTTTCTTGGCCACATGAATATCTTCTTTTAAGAAATGTCTATGCATGTCCTTTGCTCACTTTTTAACGGGGTTGTTTTTTTCTTTAAATTTGTTTATGTTCCTTATAGATTCTGGATATTAAACCTTTGTCAGATGGATAGATTGCAAAAATTTTCTCCCATTCTGTAGGTCATCTGTTTACTCTGTTGATAGTTTCTTTTTGATGTGCAGGAACTCTTTAGTTTAATTAGCCCCCATTTGTCAATTTTTGCTTTTGTGGCAATAGCTTTTGGCATTTTCGTCATGAAATCTTCACCCACGCCTAAGTACTGATGGTATTGCCTAGATTTTCTTCTAGAGTTTTTATAGTTTTGGGTTTTACATTAAGTCTTTAATCCATTTTGAGTTAATTTTTGTATAAGGTGTAAGGAAGGGGTCCAGTTTCAATTTTCTGTATATGGCTAGGCAGTTATCCCAGCACCATGTATTAAGTAGGGAATCCTTTCCCTATTGCTTGTTTTTGTCAGGGTTGTCGAAGATCAGATGGTTGTAGGTGTGTGGTCTTATTTCTGAGTACCCTATTCTGTTCCATTGGTCCATGGGTCTGTTTTTGGACCAGTACCATGATGTTTTTGTTACTGTAGCATTGTAGTATAGTTTGAAGTGAGGTAGCATGATGCCTCCAGCTTTGTTCTTTTTGCTTAGGATTGTCTTGGCTGTACAGGCTCATTTTTGGTTCCGTATATATTTTAAATTAGCTTTTTTTTCTAATTCTAGGAAGAATGTCAGTGGTAGTTTAATGGGAATAGCATTGAATCTGTAAATTGCTTTGGGAAATATGGCCATTTTCATGATATTGATTCTTCCTATCCATGAACATGGAATATTTTTCCATTTGCTTGTGTCCTCTCTGATTTCCTTGAGAAGTGGTTTGAGTTGTTCTTGAAGATGTCCATCAGTTCCCATGTTAGCTGTATTCCTAGGTATTTTTTTCTCTTTGTATCAGTTGTGAATTGGAGTTCATTTATGATTTGGCTCTCACCTTGTCTTTTGTTGGTGTATAGGAATGCTAGTGATTTTTGCACATTGTCTTTTGTATCCTGAGAGTTTGCTGAAGTTGTTTATCAGCTTAAGAAGCTTTTGTGCTGAGACAGTGGGGTTTTCTAGATATAGGATCATGTCATCTGCGAACAAATATAATTTGACTTCCTCTCTTCCTATTTGAATACCCTTTATTTATTTCTCTTGGCTAACTGCTCTGGCCAGAACTTCCAGTACTATGTTGAATAGGAGTGGTGAGAGAGGGCATACTTGTCTTGTGCAAGTTTTCAAGGGGAAGGCTTCCAACTTTTACCCATTCAGTACGATATTGGCTATGGTTTGTCATATATGTCATATATGGCTCTTAATATTTTGAGGTATGTTCCTTCAATATCTAGTTTATTGAGAGTTTTTAATATGAAGGGATGTTGAATTTTATTGAAGGCCTTTTATGTGTCTATTGAGATAATAATGTGTTTTTTGTCTTTAGTTCTGTTTATATGATAAGCTTATTCTTTTTTTATTGGAGTATTCATTTTGGGAATTTTCTTTGTAAGCCTTTTTACATATCATAATATTAACCTTTTCACTCTTTATTTTGCAGTTCCCCTCTTTTGCTTTTCAATTTTCTTCATAGTGTTTTTTACATTTAAAAGAGGTTAATATTAATTTATTGAAGTTTATTGGTGCTTCTCTTTTTTACTTCTGCCTTTGTTTTTAAAAAATTTCATTTTAAAACACGAAAGGCCTTGCTCTCTCAAAAATTGTTTTATAGTACAATATATTCTCTTAGGCACTGCTAAGGCTATGATAAATCCAAGTTGTTTATTAGTATTGTAATTGTTTATGTAATAAGTGAGAGTTGTTACATCCATGGCACATTGTTGGAACCTGTCATACTCTGTGACTTGGAGGGAGACCCCTAGCTCTAACAACTCAAAATGAGTGGAATTAGAACCACAGAGCAGGGCTGCCAATGGACTGGGCCAATAGGGCCTGGGCCCCTGTGACCTCACACTTGCTCTGATTGGTGACTCTTCCTATTGTAGCTGCTTCTTCATATCCTTCTATTTATCCTGATAAACTCATGGCACACCTTGCTCCCAGGTGTCCTCTATTATGAATAACCTGGATCATGCAGGTTATTCCTCCCATTGGGCATTCATGTGCTTCTACTTGCATTTCCCCAAATCAACCTCCTGGGTTCTAACCCTCAGTTATACAACTGTAGAATTGTCTTTTTAATTGGTTGAAGAATACTATCAACAACAAGTAACATTTTTTAGTTTTTTTAAAAAATGCCAGACACTCCTGTAATCACCCTTCATGTATAAACTCATTAAGTCGTACAACCATTCCATGAAGTAGGCATCATTATAATTTTCTCCATTCAACAGCTGAGGAATTGGAGGCTCGGGCTTTTAAAGTTATCCAGCTGGTAAGAGAAGGAGCCCTCTCCACGGCTTCTTGCATTAAACATCTTCACCCCTTCTCTCTATACTTCATGATAGTCAAGTTCCCCCACCTTATTTTCTTCTTTCTTTGTTGCCACCATGTCTAGGACGTGGCTGGCTGATATACTAAATCGACTCCAACCATTTCATTCTAACCTCCACTGGCATTAACTAAACCTACATTACCTTGTCATGGAAGCAGACAAGGATCTGCTTGTGGTCCCACAAGACAGTGGCCTCATAAGATTAAAATACAGTATTTTAGTATACCTTTTCTTTGTTTAGATGTGTTCAGACACACTAATGCCGTTGTGTTACAATTGCCTAAAATATTCAGTACAGTAACTTGCTGCACAGGTTTGTAGCCTAGACGCGATAGGCTATGCCATATAGCCTAGGTGTGCAGTAGGCCAGACCATCTAGGTTGTGTAAGTATAGTCCATGATGTTTGCACAATGACAGAATTGCCTAGTGATGCGTTTCTCAGAATGTGTCCCTGTCATTAATCAACACATGACTGTATATACTATGAATATGACCATTTATTTTATAACTAAAATATGTATATAGGAGTAACTCAAAATGCAATAACTAATAATGAATTAATTGTGCTGGGGTAGTGGATTGCGTATACTTTTTCTCCCTTTTTCTGGATTATCATTAGTTTTGATATGTTACTTTTACTATTAAAAGGAAGAAAAAGAATCACATAGTTCACATTATTGTTTTCTATTTATTTCCTGTTCCCCACTGTATTACATTGCCTTGAATGAAAAGCATTTTATCCAGTATTCACTGAAAATATAATAACACCATAAACATTCTATTTGTACAAGCCTGGTCTTGTAACAAGCTTAAAGTTATTTGGAAAGTGATATAAATGATTTTTCAGCTATTAACTTCCAATTTAGTTAATTATTATTATTATATAAAATTGGAACTCTTAAAGAAGACAAGAATTATTTTGCTTTCCAAGCTTTCCATGTTTTTTTTGCTTTCATAGAGTTTATTACTAAATTAATTCCCAATGAGTAAATATGCCACTAAGAGGATTGAGGCAATGTTGAAATTTAGAATTATTTGCACACTAACCAAATAACAACATCTATTATCAGTTATTTTATTTGAATTGAGTAAATCCATGTAAGCAAAACTACATGTTTTTAAATTAAAAATAGAAAGCATTTTGCCAGAGAAGACTAGTTCTAAAAATGGGGGAAAAGGCTGTCATGATATAATTGTTCCTTGAATAAATAAACGTTTTCCTAAAATTGTATTTCTTAGATTGGTTCATATAATAATTTTTCTTCCCCGTTTTGATTTACTTGATTTTAAAACATGTCTAACTAGTTTAATCTAGAGTAGAAATAAAGTGCTATTTTTTAAATGTCAAGACAATTTTACAACTTTCTCACTACTAAGTGATTTAGCATAGACTGTGCAAAAATGGTAAGGTGACAACATCCAGAGTCTGTCAGTGAAAAAAAAATTCCATTAATAGCATTAATCACAAGAACAGAAGAATGCTCAAGAATATCTCCCCTTCATCTTTAATTTTTTTTTAATAGCCGTCTACCACGTACCTGGCAAGACACAAAAGAAAAAAACAGACACACTTCTTTCTTGCACTATCAACTGACAATATTTGGGGATACTAAAACAGTGGTGAGTATAATTTACAACCTCACCTCCAATACCACCCCAAGTAGAGAAGTCCGTAATCTTCCCATATTTCTGCCCATTGCCACCAACCTTCAGATAACACTTATAAGTGAATCCAGTGTTTCTGGTAAATCATAATATGTAAATTCACTCCCTGAAAATTTCCTATGAACTTGAAGGAAAAAATAGTCTCATTACTAAGTATAAAATCAATATCACTTCCATGCTTTCATTAATTGATGACAATTTGGCCACTGGAAATAGCTACTCCTGGGATAATTTTTCATTCTTAATTTTGACAGAAATCGTGGGTAATCCTTTAGTGGAAGTCCTGTTAAACCTATCCCACAGGGATTGTAAATTAGTTCAACCATTGTGGAAGACAGTGTGGCTATTCCTCAAGGATCTAGAACTAGAAATACCATTCTACCTAGCAATCCCACTACTGGGCATATATCCAAAGGATTATAAGTCATTCTACGATAAAGACACATGCACACCTATGTTTATTGTGGCACTATTCACAATAGCAAAGACTTGGAACCAACCCAAATGTCCATCAATGATAGACTGGATTAAGAAAATGTGGCACATATACACCATGGAATACTATGCAGCCATAAAAAAGGATGAGTTCATTCCCTTTGCAGGGACATGTATGAAGCTGGAAACCATCATTCTCAGTAAACTGTCACAAGATCAGAAAACCAAACACCACATGTTCTCACCTATAAGTGAGAGTTGAACAATGAGAACACATGGACATAAGGAAGGGAATTTCACACAGTGGGGCCTCTCACAGGGTGGGGAGCTGGGGGAAGGATAGTATTAGAGAAATACCTAATGTAGCTGACAGGTTGGTGGGTGCAGCAAACCACCGTGGCACGTGTATACCTATGTAACAAAACTGCATGTTCTGCACTTGTAACCCAGAATTGAAAGCATAAAAAATAACAAATAAATAAATAAATAAATAAATAAATAAAAAGATGAAAAAAAAAACCTATCCCACAGGAAGCCTCACAAAATCTCCTAGCTGCCACTGTGATGGAGCTGACCTTACAGTGAGCCTGCCTGTGGGGTTACTGACTGTTTCAACTCCTTGGACATTTTACCTTTCTTTTATACAGAGAAAAGATGTGGAGAAGGGGATAGCAGGTACCCAGTTTCTGTATCTTTATAGATTTTAGCTTTCAGGCTCCCCTTCTAATATAACATGAAAGTGCTGACACCAGTTAGAATGGCGATCATTAAAAAGTCAGGAAACAACAGGTGCTGGAGAGGATGTGGAGAAATAGGAACACTTTTACACTGTTGGTGGGAATGTAAACTAGTTCAACCATTGTGGAAGTCAGTGTGGTGATTCCTCAGGAATCTTGAACTAGAAATACCATTTGACCCAGCAATCCCACTACTGGATATATACCCAAAGGATTATAAATCATGCTGCTATAAAGACACATGCACACGTATGTTTATTGCAGCACTATTCACAATAGCAAAGACTTGGAACCAACCCAAATGTCCAACAATGATAGACTGGATTAAGAAAATGTGGCACATATACACCATGGAATACTATGCAACCATAAAAAATGATGAGTTCTTGTCCTTTGTACGGACATGGATGAAGCTGGAAACCATCATTCTCAGCAAACTATTGCAAGGACAAAAAACCAAACACTGCATGTTCTCACTTGCAGGTGGGAATTGAGCAATGAGAACACATGGGCACAGCAAGGGGAACTCACACACCGGGGCCTGCTGGGGGGTGGGGGAGGGGGGAGGGATAGCATTAGGAGATATACCTAATGTTAAATGACAAGTTAATGGGTGCAGCACACCAACATGGCACATGTATACATATGTAACAAACCTGCATGTTGTGCACATGTACCCTAAAACTTAAAGTATAATAAAAAAAAGAAAGTGCTGATTTCTTTCCAAATCTAATCCAAAATAATGTTAAATAAGCCTGTTGACTTAGTTTTTGAACATTTATATTATGCTATTATGTAGGTCATCATATATAATTTTCATATTTCTTTAGAGTATATCATGTATATAGCAATCAGATAGAATAGAATCATACTTATTTCTAGAGTTTTCCCATTCATGTAAAACCTGAAAAAATATTTTTTTCAAATTTTCAGCCCCCAGTATGGAGCAGATTTGACATTTTAAAGGCAATTTAAATGATTATTATTTGCCTAGTAAATTCTCAAGATTCCTTGTATGCTCACACACTTTGCAATGAGATGAAATCATGTGAAAAGCAATGCACCTGGCATTTATATCCATTATCTCCAAAAGAGGTGTCGAATTTAAATAAAATATACTTTAAAAAATTTCCTCACTGGTTTAAGCTTGATTTTAATACTATTTAACTCCTTATTTAAACAAAAAAAAACCATAAGAAATTCAATTTATGAGGTCTGAAGAAGTTTTGCTGGGCACAGCTAACGATTCCAGCCTATCTTTGTGTTTGCTGACTTATTAAGTGTTGTTTAGAATTGGATTAATTTTGGTCTCAACTCTCAGTCCTCATCACAATCAGAGTTGCTATTCACATAAGTCTTTCTTTGAATAGGCTTCAGAAACAAAGACTACTTATTCTACTCAGCTCTGATTAAGAATTTTATAGCACACAGGGACAAATAATTGGGGTCAGACTTTTCAACTGCAGCACAGGATGAAGAGCAACAAAACCAACATGTGTCCATCTACTTTGAAGCTGCCATAATTATATTCAGTTTTTAACTCCCAAAAAGAACAAATCTATTCATTACTCTTTTCTTTCTTTGAGACATTTTTTACGATTACGGATAGTCAGGACCTTAGATAACTGGAAAAGGGCTCACGAAGTTGGTTTGAGGCTATCCTAAGACTGTCTATGTCACTGTTACCCACCTAGAAATACTGGGATTGTTAGAGGATTGCAACACTGTACTGATTGCCTTCCACTCCTCAGCTGTCTCTGTCCTGTACTTACCTTGTAGAAATGCAAAACCCACATTGCTGTCAATGTGTCACTTCTGTAAGCTACTACTTTCCATAACTACCCATTATTACAGGACAAGGTCTGGTTTCTTTAACTTCTTACCCAGTGTTTCCCATTTTCTGCCCCATTTTTAAGCAGACATTTCATTAAGTAATGACACTGTGTTAACTGAGTTTTCATTTTACTGTTGTTTTAAGTACAGAGTTAAAATGTATGGGTCATTTTGTATAAGACCAGTCAACAAGGTTAAAATATTAAATAATACAAAATGATATATTGGCATAAAAAATGCACTAGGCTCTGTTTTAAACACACACACATACTTATTGAATCATCAGAACAACTTCATTTATCCCACATTTTTCAGAGAAGGAAACGGAGGCACAGAAAACTAAATGATTTTCCCAAGGTCAAAGAGCTGGTAGGTAGAAGAGTGAGGATTCATACCCAAGCAAAATGGCTCTCAGAGACTTTCAATGTACCCACTACATTCTGCTGCCTCTTTATCTACTTCTGGGTGTTGAAAATTATGACAAGCTATCAAAACCTTTAAAGAATGTCCTCATACATGCAATTGTAGGGCATATTAATGAAAGGAGGAGGGTGAAAGGTGACAGTCTCCTTCCCCAGAGGCCTTATCAAGAACTTTTAGTGGATATCATGCTACAAGATTTGTGTCTCTCTACTTTCAGATTTCCTTTTGCTTGAAACTTTTATTGTTACTTTTTCATTCCTGCAGCACATGCAGTTTGCATTCTAACATTTCAATCTCAGCTACCCATAGTCAGCCATTGGTACATAATAATGCTTAGTCTTTGATGAGGGTAAAGGAAACCTTTCTCACATACTAAGAGGCTCTATTTTTCCTCCTCTAACTTCCAGCCTTATTTTGGCTTCTCCTTTTTAGTGTTTTGGCAAGCATTTGTCATAAATCTTTGTGACTTTTGTTGAAAAAGTAGTAATTTATGATTCTGGTTCCATTTTAAAGAATAGAGTTACTTCCTTAGTGGCACCTTCACTATCTTCCTTAGTTACAATTACTTCAGTTCACTGCCTCTGAGTTGGTGGTGTGTCTCAAACACTTGGCCTTGTGTTTTCTAGAAGTAATTCAACTACCCTTCTTGTTCTCTCTTCAACTCCTTCTATTACTTACACTGTGCCCAGTAAAGTGCAAGGATCAGAAAGCGAAATTGAAGGTACCTGCAGAATGAAGGAATGTATATATAATTTTGTATTATAATATGTTATTAACATGAGAGTAATATATTATGAATATATTAATATCTAATATATCATGTGTATGTGTATGTACAGAAAGCCTCACCCACCCCGCTGCTCTAAACATCTATTTCAGAGGAGGATTTTGTAGACTTCACTTTGAAATAACAGTCCTCTTGAAAGGTATCCCTGTAATTCAAAGAATGAGAACGCATTCATTACAATGTGAGTTGAAAGGTGGCATCAAGTTATCCCATGGACATCCCTGTATTGTAAATGAGGCACAGCTTTGTCACAGAGAGGCTGGAATTGAAATTGGAAAATTGGAAAAGAAGTTTCTTCTCTGTTTCTTGAGGATAAACCTGGTGTGTGTTGTCTCTCTGTCTCTCTCATCTACTTGTCTCTATTTTATCTCTCTCCATCTGTCAATTCTGTTTTCACATACGCCCAAATAAGGATGTAAATCCCAGCCTCAGTTATATAACAAGAATCACTTAATTGTTCCTAATCCAATTTTTTTTTTTACTTTTATTTTCCGTGTGGGGGTCCTGCAAAGCTTTGTTACGTAGATAAACTCATGTCACATGGGTTTGTTGTACAGATTATTTTACCACCCAGGAATTAAGCCCAGTACCCTATAGTTATATTTTCTGCTCCTCTCCCTCCTCCCACCCTCCACCCTCACATACACCCCAGTGTCTGTTGTTCCCTTTTTGTGCTTAGAAGATCTCATAATTTAGCTCCCACTTATAGGTAAGAACATGCAGTATTTGGTTTTCTGTTCTTGTGCTAGTTTACTGAGCATAATAGCCTCCAGCTCCATCCATGTTCCTACAAAAGACATGATCTTGTTCTTTTTTATTACTACATAGTATTTCATGGTGTATATGTACCTTATCCAATCTGTCATTGATGAGCATTCAAGTTGATTCCATGTCTGCTACTGTGAATAGTGCTTCAGTGAACATTCACCTGCATGTGTCTTTATGGTAGAACGATTTTTATTCCTCTGGGTATATACCCAGTAATGGGATTTCTGGATCAAATGATAATGCTGCTTTTAGCTCTTTGAGAAATCGCCATACTGCTTTACACAATGGTTGAACTATTTTCACTCCTAGTAACAGTGGATAAGTGTCCCCTTTTCTCTGCCACCTTGCCAGCATCTGTTATTTTTTGACTTTTTAATAATAGCCATTCTGACTGGTGTGAGATGATATCTCATTGTGATTTTGATTTGCATTTCTCTAATGATCGGTAATAATGACCTTTTTTTCATATGTTTCTTGGCCACATGTATGTCTTCTTTTGAAACATATGTGTTCATGACCTTTGCTTACATTTTAATGGGGTTGTTTGTTTGTTTTTTTCTTGTAAATTTAAGTTCCTTGTAGACTCTGGATATTAGACCTTTGTCAGATGGATAGATTGCAGAAATTTTCTTTCATTCTATAGGTTGTCTGTTTACTCTGTTAATAGTGTCTTTTGCTGTGCAGAAGCTCTTAAGTTCAATTAGATCCCACCAGTCAATTTTTCCTTTTGTCGCAATTGCTTTTGGTATCTTTGTCATGAAATCTTTGCCTGTTTCTATCTCTAGGATGGTATTGCCTAGGTTATCTGCCAGGGTTTTTATAAGTTTAGGGTTTTACACTTAAGTCTTTAATCCCTCTTGATTTAATTTTCCTGTATGGTGTAAGGATGGGGTCCAGCTTCAGCCAGTTATCCCAGCACCATTTACTGAATAGGGAGTCATTTCGCCATTTTTTTTCTGTCAGCTTTGTTGAAGATCAGGTGGTTCTAAGTGTGCGGACTTATTTCCGGGCTCTCTATTCTGTTCCATTCATCTAGGTGCCTGTTTTTGTACCAGTATCATGCTGTTTTGGTTACTGTGGCCCTTTAGTATAGTTTGAACTTTGGTAATGTGATGACTCTGGCTCTCTGGCTTTGTTTTTTTTGTTTGTTTTGTTTTGTTTGCTTAGGATTGCTTTAGCTTTTTTGGTTCCATATGAGTTTTAAAATCATTTTTTCTAGTTCTGTGAAGAATGTCGTTGGTGTTTTGATAGGAATAGCATTGAGTCTGTAAATTTCTTTGGGCAGTATAGCCATTTTAATGATATCGATTCTTCCTTTCAATGAGCGTGAAATGTTTTTCAATTTGTTTGTGTCATCTCTGATTTCTTTGAGCAGTGTTTGGTAATTCTCATCATGGAGATCGTTCACCTCCCTGGTTAGCTGTGTTCTTGAGTACTTTATTCTTTTTCTGGCAATTATGAATAGGATTGCCTTTATGATTTGGCTTTCATTTGGCTGTTGTTGATGCATAGGCAGGCTGATGATTTTTATACATTGATTTTTTATTCTGAAACTTTGATGTTTTTCAGCCGAAGGAGCTTTTAGGCCAAGATTATGCGGTTTTCTAGATACAGAATAATGTCATTTGCAAAGAGAGATAGTTTGACTCCCTCTCTTCCTATTTGGATATCCTTTCTTTCTTTCTCTTGTCTGATTGCTTTAGTTAGGATTTCCCTTAATTCAAATATTAATTTATATATTTAATTCAAATACTTGTGAGAAACAGAATTTGATTAATTTTTCCTATCCCTTGTGTTATTTTATCCTAGATCTCACATCCACCTTTGGTCCATCTCAGGTCCAGTCAGCTCTGATTCATGTTTGCTGGTACCAACAAAGCAACAGAGGCTGTGTGTGTGTGTGTGTGTGTGTGTGGGTACATAGTGAGAAGTGAATTTTAAAACCAAACTACCCAGTTTTTCTTTCATTAATTGTTCTAGAGAGGTTTGTGAGTACTGTAATAACATTCTTAGATTATACCCATTGGTAATCCATCCTAATCAGTCCTCTCAATGAGTATTTGGCCATTAATTATACTGTGATGTAGTAAGATACTACATTTAAAGTTGTATCCATTACAAACTAAAGTAATGCCATTACATAAGGAGTAATCAGAAGAACCTTTGAGCCTCTACATTATCATAGGAAAGCAATCAAAACAATAACAAAAAGCAAAAACAAAAATATGATGATTAAATGAGATGAAAGGTGCCTGCCACAATGTTTGACACATAACTGGTGATTTAAAAATGTTATCTATTATTTTAATAATACTAAGTATATGACCCTGTTCCCAGAAGTTTGCTTGGAAATTAAGAACTCTTACATCCAGATAATCCCCTACCCCTCTCTTTACATATCTGAATTTTCTCATTTTTCAAAGTTCTCCTCAGTCACTACTTCCTATGTGAAGGTAGAGCTTATCAATCAAGGCTCACACATGAAACCCAATTGACTTTATTTTTCATCAGGTGCTTCATTTGTATGATACACAATATTTATATGTTGTAAGATGTACAATTATTTGTAATCTTGCATATTATTTATTTTATTATTTGCTATTTTATTTTTTGTATGTCTGTGACCCCTCATTCTATACCTAAATTGTGACTATCCTGTAAACAAGGGCTAAGACGTATAGTCCACACAATATCCATCATTGCACTATATGTTTGGGTGCAAGCATTCATATGATTTCTAGCAGAAATTTGTAGATAGCTAATTTTAAAAGGAATTTTTTCAGTGGAATGGAACAAGGAAATAAAGTAATTTTAATAAAAATTTAATTTGAGATATAAATTTGCTAAAAACTATTTTTTGTGACATAATGTTTGTTGTCCTCAGTTTAGCCTCAGTTTAGCTAGTAAAGTTCAGTTTTGAAACTTTATGTGCTTTGATCATCTGATGTTTATATGTTGCTAACGTGTTCAATCACTTCCATATGAGAGATGGATGAAGAAAAAGTCCAAACAATTATTTAGTTTTGAAACCTTCTAGGCAAAAATGTCACTTATTTTAGTCATTTTTTTTTAATGCTCCATTTAAAAAAAAAAAATGCTTCATTGTTCGCATCACATCAGTGTTTCCAAAACTTCTACATTGATAGTAATAATTGGGAACACGGAGCTTCCTGTCTTTCCCTGGGAGATTCTGAGTCAGCGACTCTTAGGTGGAAGTTGTAATTTTAACAAGAGTTTGTATTTTTAAATGTAACTTATTTTCTGGCAGAATTTTAAAAAATACCTCAGGCAATTGTTAACATCCAGGAAGTTTGGAGAAACATCTGTATGAAGCAATTATTCTTTTTGTCTGTTTCCATCATTCCTAGTTACAAATCTTTGTGGGCTTCACCTAACATAATCACTACTTTTACTGAGAACACCTTTTTTTTTTTTTTTTTTTTGAGACGGAGTGTCTCTCTGTCGCCCAGGCTGGAGTGCAGTGGCACGATCTGGGCTCACCGCAAGATCCGCCTCCCAGGTTCCCATCATTCTCCTGCCTCAGCCTCCCGAGTAGCTGGGACTACAGGCGCCCACCACCACGCCTGGCAAATTTTTTGTATTTTTAGTAGCGATGGGGTTTCACCGTGTTAGCTAGGATGGTGTCAGTCTCCTGACCTCGTGATCCACCCGCCTCGGCCTCCCAACGTGCTGGGATTACAGGCGTGAGCCACCGCGCTTGCAAATTGGATTTAAAGGTAGCAAAGCAATTAGAGTGTATTAAGCTTCTTTTAATGGCAAAGAAAATCACTCACCTAAAAGTATTGTTAGCTGTTGAATTGTCTTCATTGCTTCTAAGATATTTCTAGTTAGAACAATTTACTGTCCTCAATCAATTATGTAGGGATCCTACAGATTTTATTTCAGGGACTATCCTGAAAGCACATTACTCATCTATGGGTTTCTTTTGTTATTGTTGTTTCGATCCTTTCAAAGTGCACTTTGAAATTAAATTGGGTTTCTGGGAAAAGTGGAGAGCTTTGAACTTCAGTAGTATCGCTCACGTCACATGAAAATAAAATGGGGATCATATGTTGCTCAGTTCTTTTCAATACATACCTACTTCTGGTCTTTTTTTGTTTTTTATTTTTTTCGTTTTTATTTTTTTAATTTTTGATGCCTACTTGCGGTTCAGTCTGTAATCCACAGTCTTTACAGGTATTCTTGGGGCTTGAATATATTTGAACTGCTGAGCACAGAGCCTGTAAAGGAGAGGATGCTCACAGTGGGAAACCATTTTCCTGAGAAATAAATGTAGTACAGAAAATTTAAATTGCTTCCATTTTTTCACAGTGCTATTCTGTTAGTAAAACTAAGACATGTTCTTCGTTGTTATTTCTAGGTTTGCATCCCCTCTGTTCTAAGAGCTTTACAATTCTCTTTCTTATTTCTATTTTGAGTAACAAGTTTGACCAAATGTTCTTCCTGGTGCAGCTGCCTGGACCCTACTGTTTTGGCTTTGTGCTTCCATCTCACAGTAGATATATATATATATACACACACACACACACACACACACACACAGACGCACACACACACATTTTTTTAACTTGGACTACATGGAATGATGAGAGTATTTAATTTTGACTCTTTCATTGAAGTAATTAGGAAACTCTAGGATTATTCTGATTTGACTCCATATCTTGCCTCCCTGGTCCTATCCTCTTAGCTGTTAATGATTGCTATTTGTGTAAGATGAGTTCTTAAAACAGAGTTGTTACTGATAAGCAGTTTTACACTTGTACAAAATTTATTCCCTCGGATTTCAAAAAACAATATTTGAAGATATTCTTTTAAAAAAATCAAACTGAAAGGAATTCCTTTATAGGATATAAAACTGTGAAATAAATAGCATTCTATACCTTTCTTATTTAAAGGTTTATAATTAATGTGTTTAGACAACACTGTATAACATTAATATATGCTCTCAGTCTTGAGCTGTCTGCATTTCTGATGATGGGACTTGTTGGCCTGTATGGTTTTCGAGCATTCCAAGGTGAACAATGGATCAGGAATACTCATATTATCCTTTGTCATAGTCTATTTGACAATCACCATCTAGAACCAGGGGCCCCCTGGGTTCTGTTTTCAGTACACCATGGCATGGCATTATGTAATAGCCCATCTTCTAAAGAAGGCACATCCTTGGATGAGCCTCATGAGTTGCCAAAATATTACTGTATAAAATTATATATATTATCTCCCAATACTTACTACAACTTTCTTTTTCATCTTTCATTATGAATTTTGCAAAAATTTGTATATCTTTTTCCCTTTTTTATAGTAATTCTTTCCCCTCTCTTCTCTTTGTGTCTCATCTAAATGAGTAAGTCTAATGTTTTTCTAAAAATAGAAAGGCAAAAATACACCAAATTGTAAACGTTGTAATACAGTGCTTATGTTTTACATTTCTTCTCTCAGTTATAACCTTTCTTTTGTTTCTACTTAATCCTCAGACTATTTTGAAATCATTTCAAACCTTCTTTACTCTTTTTTTCCTTCATGTATCCACGTTTACAGGCAGAGCAGGAAAAGTATTTACTTATGACTTATCATCATTTAAAGAATCAAAGTTTGTAATGCCTAAAACAGGAACAAGATGTCCCCAGAATATTTTCTGTATTAGGCATATCTAAAAAGAGAATTAAATCTTTTAGTAGTCAATTTTAATAATGATGATGAGTGAGAATGAAGAAAATGATATCACCTTTCATCGTAAAATATTAGAATCAGATCAAATGAAAATATTTATTTTGAAATTTTGAAGTTAAAAATAACACACAAATTAAGGTAGACAGCCACTACTATATTGAGAAATCCACTCTTTTTTTTATTATTATACTGTAAGTTTTAGAAATCCACTCTTGATCATTCAAAAATAAATTGCCTGGTTTGAAAAATTTAATTCTATTCTTCTTTTCCTACTTCTGGTCACTACTCTGAAAATAATTCTACTTCATAGCATTTTTATAGAACTTAAGAGAAGCAGCTACCATAACACATAAATCAGTACATTTTGGTATTAATTCCATAACAATTTTGATAAGACTAATAGTGTTTGAGACAGAGAATAATGAAAGAAAATGCACTTAATTTGAAGTTTTCCTTTCAATATGTAATTTCACTTTAAGAGTTTAATATATCCTGTTATAACTGTCTCCTACTGATAAAAATTAAAAAAACCCACACCTGCACAAAGGAGAAAGCAGAAAAGAAAACAGGAAAGAAGGAAGGAAGGAAGGAAAGAAGGAAGGAAGAAAGAAAGAGAGAGAAGGGAGGGAGGGAGAGAGGGACAGAGGGAGGGATGCAAGGAAGGAAGGAAGGAAGGGAAAGGAAAAGATGGAAGGAAGATGACTGATTGAAAAATCTATCTCACAATTCTGAAAAAAAAATGAAACTAATGGTTAAACACTAACCACAATATAAGAGGAATTCTTCAAGGTTTAAAATAGTACAACCCAGCCTCCTATATTCTTGGGAATGCAGGACCTGTACTATGGAGAAAACCAGGCCACTGTCTTATACCCCAAACCTCCAGGACCTATGCCAGCCTTTGGAGGTAATCCTTCTTGAGAAAGTAAGAGTCGTTTTCCTTTCACCCATCATCAGTAAGTCAACAATTCAAAGACATCAAGAATAATGGAGGGGGAATTGATGGCATCATATTTCCTTCTGGAGGTGTATTTCCAGCGTAAAATGTTCTGCAGAACAGTAGAAATAGGCTGAGCCATAGGGATTTAGAGATTTTTCTGGTCAAAGAATTATAGACTGCCTCAGTTTCACTAGGACATAAATACTTCTCTCCCTAGTTAAAGAATTATTGAAGGGCAGAAGAAAATATACCTTCATCCCACAGAACCATACTAGATAAATTTCTGGCCATTGCTGGAAATTGAACTGGAAGCACTGCATCTCAACCCTGCCATAAAGTGGTATATTCTTTCAGTCCCAGAGGACAAGAGTGCAAAGATTAATTCACACATTCCTTTCTTCAGTTAGAAAATTTTTTCTTGTTTGTTTATTGTCTATATTAAGGGTGCACCTTGATGATTTGATATGTGTTAATGTTGTGAAATAATCACCACAACCTAGCTGATTAACAGATCCATAACCTCTCATAGTTACCTCGCAGTGTGTGCTGACAACACTTAGGATCTATCCTCTTAGCACATTTCAGGTATACACCAGAGAGTTGTTACCTATGGTCACAATGCTACACATTAGATCTTCAGAACTTACTCATCCAGCATAACTGAAACTTTGTACCCCTTCACCAACATCTCTCCATTTCTCCCTCACCGCAGTCCTTCGTAACCACCAGTTTACCCTCTGCTCTCACCATACACAAAAATCAACTCAGAATGGATTGAAGACTTAAACATAAGACCTGAAACAATGAAACTTCTAGAAGGAAACATGAGGGGAAAACTGCTTGATACTGGTCTTGGCAATGATTTTTTGCATATGATGGCAAAAACACAGGCAACAAAAGCAAAAATGTAAGTGGAACAACATCAAACTAAAAAGCTTCTGCTCAGCAGGGGATACAACCAACAAAGTGAAAAAGGCAACTGAATAGGAGAAAATATTTACAAACCATATGTCTGATAAAGAATTCATATCCTAATATAAGAAACACGTGTAACTCAGTAGCAACAAAACAACCTGATTTAAAAATGGCCAAAGTGCCTGAGTAGACATTTTCTCAAAGAAGACTTACAAATGGCCAGCAGGTATATGCCCAATATGTCATTAACCAGGATATCATGACAAGATTAAAAAAAAAAAGAGGGGGGAGACATCTTATGGAAAAGATAAAAAATTAAATTAATTGCATAAGAATGAGCACTATCCTCTTAACCACTTGGAAGAAGAATGAACTTGTGAAAATAATTTAATAACAGTAAATGATTTTACAAAATATCTGCTCTTGTCATTAGAAAAATAATAAAAGTTAAACAAACAAACAAAAAAAACAGAAAAAAATGACTCTGTGGCCTGAGAAGGAAAATCATTAATAAAAGGTTAAAATTATGTTTAAAGCACATAGACGGACTCAGGCTAAGATTTTTTTTTTAAAGGAAATAAACAATTTTTTTTAAGTAGCTGAAAAAGAAAATGAAAATGACATAATTAACTCCAAATTCGAGGCAAAGAACAGTCGAGTTAACATTGTAGAATACAAGTCATATTGAGGAACACTGTTAGAAGTTAACTCAGAATGTCTTCTTTGGAGACAGTATATTATCTCCTCTCTATCTAAACATTTTTGTTTTCTAAATTATTGTTTATACCATTTCAGAATGGCTTACCACATAGCGTCTTGAATTCAAATTTCTTCATGCCTTAATTCTCAATTGTATTTTAATTTACGAAGGGTAATGAGTTTGTACTAGTGTATTTCTCATTGCATTTATTAAATATTCGCAGAAAGCATGCCTTTTAAAATGCATGCTTTCAAGCAATATACCTGTCTAACAAACCTGCATGTATATTCCCGAATCTAAAATAGGAATTGAAATTATTTTTTTAAATGCATGCTGTTTGATAATATGTGACTAATATTTCCTTTTATGGGAGAACATATTCCAAGAAGAAACATTAAATTTTCTCATTCAAAGTTGGTAGTAAAATATGTATGTTAAAATATTTACCATCAGTACAATTATCTAACTCCATTAACTAATTCAGACCTTTTGACTCTGTGTGTTGGCTCATATGTGCTTTATCAGAATATTCCTTCATTATTCTCTCTAACACCAAGTTCAGCCAGTTGTTGTAATATGTTAGCTTTGGTTCTAAATATCTTATTATACTGACTAATCTAGAATATCTGAGGTGCTGACCAGAGTCTACATAGAGCATGAGGGTTTTTTTTTTTTTTTTTGAGTATATTCCAAGTGCTTCTCTTAAGTAAATTTATTCAGTAAAACCTAGTGCTACTTGTAACCAGAACATATTCACACAGTCACTATATTTCTATTGCTCCTATATCAGCAACTTTGAGAAAAGAAGCCCTTTAATTTCAAACATTGTATTTCTTTCTTCAAAGAGTTTATTCCATTTAATCATTTATCTCTCACAAAGGGGCATTCTAACATCCCACTTGTCTAATGATATGTCCACTATCTTATGGTTTCACACCTATGTAACTCTTTTAAAGGGTAAACAATTGGCCGGGCATGGTGGCTTATGCCTGTAATCCCAGCACTTTGGGAGGCCAAGGCGGGCGGATAACCTGAAGTTGGGAGTTTGATACCAGCCTGACCAACATGGAGAAATCCCGTCTCTAGGTCTCTACTAAAAAAAAAAAAAAAAAAAAAAAAATTAGCCAGGTGTGGTGGTGCATGCCTGTAATCTCAGCTACTTAGGAGGCTGAGGCAGGAGAATCACTTGAACACAGGAGGCAGAGGTTGCGGTGAGTCAAGATGGCACCATTGCACTCCTGCATGGGCAATAAGAGCGAAACTCCTTCTCAAAAAAAAAAAAAAAAAAGGTAAACAATTCTCTTGCTCACGCTGACTCAATTGTCTATTTTAGGATAAGCATTATAATTCTTTCTTGACAACTTTTCCATTATCTCTTAATAATCTAAAATATTATATCCCCTAAAGCCGTATAAAAGGCAATAGAAATAGACGGCTTGTCCTTCCCTTCTTTCCTTCTTTCACTTACAATGCTTGTTACAAACTCATTCAAGTAATCTCAGTTTTTTTTCACAGCCCATTCTCACTCATACTCTTTCTTTATTTTTTTTAATTTTTATTTTATTTTATTTTATTTTTTGAGACAGAGTCTCACTTTGTTGCCCAGGTTGGAGTGCAGTGACATGATCTCGGCTCACTGCAGCCTCTGCTTCCCAGGTTCAAGCGATTCTCCTGTCTCAGCCTCCCGAGTAACTGGGATTACAGACGCCCACCACTATGCCTGGCTAATTTTTGTATCTTTAGTAAAGAAAGGGTTTCACCATGTTGTCCAGGCTGGTCTTGAACTCCTAACCTCAGGTGATCCACCCGCCTAGGCCTCCTAAAGTGCTGGGATTACAGGCGTGAGCCACTGCACCCAGCCTCTCACTCGTACTCTAATATTTAACCTTCAATTTACATTCACTCATAAGTATTGAAAACCAAACAAAACTACTGTTACTACTGTTTCTTTGTCTTGTATTCAAGATTCCTTGGTAAGTCATTTTTTGTTATCTAATATTTACTATGCCTTTTTAGGTTGATCTCTTTAATGTGCCACTCTTTTACATGCTTCTTCCCCTATGCTTTTTTTTTTTTTTGAGACAGAGTCTTGCTGTGTCACCCTGGCTGGAGTAAAGTGGCATGATCTTGGCTCACTGCAACCTCTGCCTCCTGGGTTCAAGCAATTCTCGTGCCTCAGCCTCTCAAGTAGCTGGGATTACAGGCGTGTGCCACCACAGCCAGCTAGTTCTTGTATTTTTAGTAGAGATGGGGTTTCACCATGTTGGCCAGGCTGGTCTCGAACTCCTGACCTCAGGCGATCCCCCTACCTCGACCTCCCAAATTGCTGGGATTATAGGCATGAGCCACCGCACCCGACTGCAATGCATTCTTAAAAACTAGGTAATATATATTCATACACACCTTCGTGTTCATTTTGGCTTATTATTTTGTACAACAGAAATGTTACAAGTTGCTTCATTATTCTCGTCTATATAATGTCCATGCTTTATCATCTAATGTTCATATTTTTTAAAGGTGTTTCATGATATTGTTTTCTCATCTTTCTAGACTATTTAACAAAGTTGAATGAAGTGATTATACATATATAAATGCCTTTTAATCACACTGTTATATCCACTTCTCCGCTGTGGTTATTAGTGTTCATTTGTGAGTGCTATCTTCCCAACAGTCCCCATTTCCAGGAATGAATGTCTCCTGGTTATTCATATTTAATCTTTTCTCGAAGTCATCTTTGCTTGGAAGAATGTGGAATTATCTCACTCAGAAGAACAGATTTCAGATCTGCAGACATCCTGAAAGAAAATTTTTATCATTCATTACTTCAGGGAATCATTCAACACACTTTCAGGTCTTTAATTCCAGCCATTATAATAGGTGCCCATAAGCTAACATCTCAAACAGAATCTTTTTATCAAGACACCACTACTGTTAAACCTGAGAAATTATTATAAGCTCAGAGAATAAGATACATGTGTAAAAGCTTATTCTTACAGAATGTGAAAACTATATACACAGTTTTAAAAACAAAACAAACAGAGAGTGAATAATAGTCTTTTATTGATACCTTAAGGACATTAAATAGTACTATCGAATTAGCTTGTAGATGATTTTGGTCCTATGTTTTATGTATTTAAAGTATTAAAGAAATATTGAGGTTATAAATATAACATGGCCCAGTCATTCCTCTTCCTATAAGGCAGAATGTAAAACATCATGATTTATGATAAACAATACTGCGTTTTTTTCACCCAGCTTCCCCTTCATCGTAAATAAACGTTGATGCAGTTCAGAGGGAAAGAGAAAGTCTGTCACAAGAATGTCATTTGCTCTGTCAGACATCAAAAATTAGAGTTGGCTGCCTATGACACTCTCCCACCTCCCTGGATGAAATGGAAGTGTCAATCAATCACTTGGATCAGCAGCCTAAAGAACAAAGGGGCTACATTTATTAAGCTAAACCTCCCTATTGGGGGCCGTTTTCACAATTCTAGTAGCAGAGGGAGTACATAATCTATAATATGACAAATCAAAGATTTCAAAGTAATGTATGCTATAATTTTAGCACGACATTTAACATCTGCTACCTCATCTTTTAACATGTTCATCTACATGGCTTAATATTCCATGAGATTAGAAGACTCACAGGAGCAAAGGTACCCCTTCCTATTTCATCAGCTAACTCTAGTTCATGGAACTCACTGCACCTGATAGGTGTCAGTGCTCACCCAAAATCAGATCTCATCAGATGTTTCCAACTGCTTCCACCTCTTTAGCTCCCTTTATAAACTGGCTATAGACTAGTCAATTATTCAGAGCTTAACAAAGAATTTCAGATAATTCTATAATTAAAACAACTCATCAGAATGACTTCTCTAAAATTTAGTTAACTAATATCCATAAGATCTTTACTTTTTTGGCTTGAAATTATGAGATTTCAAACCTTGTACTTTTCAATTTGGCTCTTAGATGAGGATTAGAGTTAGACAGTGGTCTGATCAGGAGGTAAGAAATTACCAAGAAGAGTGAGAAATGAGTAAAACAGACTTCTAGACAGTTCAAGATTTACTCAGAATTTACTATGTGAGGGAGATGATTATGATACTTATTTCGGTTATCTTTCACTGAGTAACAAATCGCTCCTAGATTTAGTGTCTTAGAATGACATAAATTTATTATTTTTCACAAGTCTGCAATTAGAGCTTTGAATTTGTCAAAGACAAAAGACTTTAATATGCTTTGAAACTCTACAGCACCCCTTTGTAAGGAAAATTTTTATATTTAAATATGAGAAGGAAAAGGAATTTAAGAAATATAACAAAGCTGGAATAATCAAAAGTAAAACTCAGGCCTAATCATCAGTTGATCATACTTGAAAAGGTAGCCTTTACTTAAAGTTACTCTTTTGACATTTCTTCCATTTCTATAAATGTATATATTAATAGAGCATGTAATAATTTATAATCTTATTACAGAGCCAGACCATATGAAATACTTTAAACTTTATTAGAAAATGAGAAATTATTATAATTTTTATAACTTAAGATAGACTGTTATAATTAACCCCAAATTATTAGTGACATAATATAATAAAACTATATATTTCCCAGCAATATAACAGTTACTCTAATGTGCACGTAAAGTTGGTGGCCTTCCACAAGGTGACTCATGGTCTCAGATGCCTTCAGTCTTATGTCTCTACCTTCCACTAGAACAATGTAATTTTTGCCTTTTAACCAGAGCACAAAAAAATGAGAGCATGGTAAAGATATAAACATTTCTTAGCTATTTTGTCTTAGAACTAATATATATCCCTTCTGTTAACATTCTATTGGAGAATTAGTTAAATGACCCCATCTAGAATGCAATGGGACTGGGAAATATATACTTGGTTAGACTAGTGCTAAGGAGCAACAATTCTGTTTTTAAAGAAGAGCACAAATCTTTGGTAGACCACTGGTCATTTCTGTTGCAGTATGATAAAAATCTGTGTTTTGGAAGAATTCCTAAAGGTCATCTGTTATAACTATATGTCTGACAGTTGAGTCCTTTTTATGAAATCCAATACAGTGGCCACCTAGCCCAGAAGGTCTCAATGTGTCAGAACATAACTGGTATATATCCACCATTTAAGAGAGAAGTTGAAATTTTAAAAGTAACTAAAAAATAATGTCTTAAAGTTTTCATAGGATTTACTTTTGTCATGATATAGTTGATTTCATTCATTGTTACCTTTATTCACATTCAAGTTTCTTCTGTATTCAAGTAATATCGCAAAATACTATATAATCTACAGGCCATCCAATCTATTTATTGGATCCCTTCAGCAAAATGTGGGGAATCTTATGAACATGTTTTGAATGTGTACATCATGCATCAATATGTGTAAGTTTGTGTTTGGGGGGAAGGCATTGAGAAACTTTTGACCTGCCTATACATATCTGATAGCCTGCTTATTACCACTCAGTGCTGCTTTTACCATCTTTAAAGAATCCTGTTCAAAATATTTCTTTTTAGCTATTAAAAACATGTCTTCTTGAAGATTTTGCCCTTGAAAATGTGCACCATATTGAGCAAATCTAGTGCCTTTCCATAATGGCATCCCTCAAAATGCACCCAAAGAAGTTATCTATCTCCAATTCCTTCAAACCAGTACAAGATATACTTTCTGACTATTCATATCATTCTCCTCTAAACATTACTGAGTCTTTCCAAGGACTTCTCTTCTTTGCCTGTATATATTTCCATTTGCTTAATTTGTGTCAGTGTGGGGAAATGGCAAACATTTTATTGTAACATATATTACTGCATTTTCATTTACATAGAGGAGGATAAAAAAAATCCACTGAGCAGGAAGGAAATCTCATTATATTGAACAGCTAGCTGCCTAATGTATTCACTGTTATCCCTATGTAGTTAACAAAGATGCACAGAGAAATCTTGTGACTAAAACTGTCTTTATTACTACGTAGGTTTTTGGCCCATTAAATGCATCTATTTTCTCATCTTGGTAGACTGTCACATATACGTTAGCCTCAAAGATTCCTTTAATTTATGTTAAGATTAGAAGGAAGCTTTAGCAGTCAGTTCCACATTCTCTTTTCCCAGAATCATATCCTGTTATCTGTGTGGCTTCCAAAGACAGGGAAATCTAGGTTTCTCAGAGTCCATTTTAATATACCAGGTATATATGTTGGAAATGAGCAAAGTGGTCAGGAAAAAAAATCAAAAAATTCTTTTCCGTTCAAATCTATTTATGATCACTTCATTCCTTCCACAGATTCACTAAAGTTTTTCCCTTATCCCAGTGTCCTCCTTTGGGTATTCTTAAAGAACCCTTGATAGACTTGGTTCAAATTAGAGATCTTCTTCCCTGAGTAGGAGAGAATGACCTCCAGCTACTTCCTAAGGTTATAATGTATGAGGCTTAGCAAGTCTTTAAAACCTACAGGTAGTAAGCCTTATTTCAGTGATCATGAAGGAGGATTCAGAGGGTTGTAGTAGTGGAGACAGACAGGGAAGAATCCACTGAGGTGCCTTTTCTAGGGAGTAGCTGCCATTTTAGAATCCCTTTTGTGGTGAGCCGTGGTTACTGGCATGTGTCATCTATCTCAGTTGAGTTCGAGAATAGAAGAAGTTGAGAGCACCTGCCCTATACAAATGTTAATTTAATAGTGCCTCAGCTAAGTAAGAATTTTTAATTTGAATCCTTAAGGTTATTTGAAAAGCAAGTCCTTCAGTTCTCTATTCATTAACCTTTATTATGAATTCCAATCACAATCACTTGAAAAAATTAAACTATTCACCATTTTTTGCAACAATTGCAGTTCCCTTCAGCTTGAAAATAAGCAGTCCTTATTCATATTAACGAATACAACTTTTTTTCCCGTTATTATAAAGGCTATATGTAACTGTCCTGAAGATCCTAATGCATCACATTGTAGTCAGTTCTCAAAAATGTCTTCATAAATTCTCATAGATGCAATAAGAATAATTCAAAATGACAGTTGATGAAAAACAGATGTTATCATTTGACATTGAGATTTTTAAATTTTATCCTTACATTTCATTTGGAGAGTCTCTTCAATATCTTTAATAATGTTAATGATGTCAGTGTCAATATAGCACTGCTTGGAAATTATTTCCCAACTTCTGACTAACAACTCCTCTGCAACTCATTTGAGGCTAGAAATAGATGGTGCTCATTTAAGTCTGATCTGTGAGATATACCTTTCTTCTGATTGCTTTGCCTTGGGGGATACTATTTTACGTGTTTCAAAGGATTTTGCTGAGAGAAAATAAAGAGAGAAAAGTGACAACTCTACAAAGTTTAATATTTAAATGCACCGAGGGTCTAATATTTGTTACCACATGGTAAGTCCCATTTTAAGAAAGGAGTAAACCTCAAACCTATTTACCATATAAAAAGCCGTCTGTACTAAAAAAAAAAAAAAAAAACCTTCAAATGAAGATAGATATTAAGAAAAAAGAATATGTGTGGTAATGCATGTGTTAGTTAATTATAATGAAACATTGCACTATATATATATAGAAAACATTGTGCACAGTAAATGCATCACTTCTATGTCAGTTTTTAAAAAGGAGTGACTAAATTGTAGCAAAAGAACATATAGGTTGTCTATCTGTCAATGATGACTGCAAAAAAAATGAAACAAATTGAATTTATGGAGTCTGTTTAGGCTATGTAAAATTTTTTCACATTTTTAGGTAGCAACTCTTTTTAAATGATGGGTTTTTTGTTTTTGTTTTTGTTTTTGTTTTTGCATAAGAAAGCACATTCTGACCAAGATTCTGGAATATTTTCACAAAGCATAAAAAAGTTGGTCAATGTCTGCCTAGGTAGCTTTGCTTTTGCTCTGCATGATTATGTATATTTAGAAAACCTTAAACTATTTTTTTTTCTATCTTTCGTGTTACTTTTTGGCTATGTAGTTAGTTACAAAATGAGATACTAGTATTATATGGCTCTCTCTAGCTATAGTTTTAATGTTATTAACCTCTTAAGTGTGTTTAACTGTCTCTGTTAAATCTATGTAATTTAAGAAGGTAAATTAAAGATTTCTAAGTTGACTTTTATTTACAAACAAAAAGTTATGCTCCTTTGAAATAAAACAGTCACTGTGGCCAATTCTCATCAGTCCCTACTTATGAAAAGACTATAATAGGCACAAAAAATAGTTAAGAATATGTTCTAAATTTATTTATAGTAGAGGTGAGTCTAATAGTCTACTTTGCTCCTTCTGTAGCAAAGTCCTCATTTATTTCTGCATGAGACCCATAAGCAACTCGAATTTAAAATATGAAATATGCTTTTGTGGGTATAATAGTGTTTAAATGAAAGTATACTCTTTCAGACACAAATAGGATTGAGGAGTTTCCAAAAGTAAAGAACAAAAAAGTGCCATATGCCTTCACATTTTTAGGAATGGTGCTGGACTACTGTTGCAGGACAGGCAAAGACAAAATGCTAGTTTAATGAGTCCTGGCTTTTCATCTAATTTTAAAGTTGAAGAATCTAATGGAGTTAAGATTCCTCTGGAAAGAACTGGAGAAATGCTTTCTTTTCACCTATTATCATCTGTTTCTACCAACACAATACTTGTGGCACCAAATGTGTAGGATTTTTCCTCGTATCAGCAACCAGTTCTCCAACTCTCTGGACACCAACTGGGTAACCTACAATTTAATGAAATTCTGACGCTAACTATCTGGAGTTAGTATCAGATCCTGCAAGTTAAGGACTCTGTTCCACATGACTGTCTTCACTTCAGATGCCAGTTGCAAGTCCTGGACCACTGAAACTTTTGACCAACTAGCAATAAATTCAGGGGTTTCCTGCAATCTCTTTCTTATGCTTGATAATTTGCAGCATAAGGAACACAGGAAGACACTTTATTTACTATTACTGGTTTATAAAGCATACAAATGAACAGCCCGTTGAAGAGGTTCATAAAGAGAAGTCCAAAAGTGAGCTTCTGTCCTGCTAACTTAGGGTATACCACCCTTTCAACACATGGAAGCGTCACCTGTCTGGAAGTTCTCCAAACCTCATTAACTAAATCTCAGCTCCTCTTCTCTTCCAAGAAGTTGTGGGGAGTGGTATTAAAAGGTTGTTGATGGGAGTGGGGGGATTGAAAGTAGACTTCGGGCTGGGCACAGTTTCTCATGCCTGTAATCCCAGCACTTTGGGAGGCCAAGACAGGCAGGTCACTTGAGGCCAGGAGTTCAAGACCAGCCTGGCCAACATGATGAAAACCCTGTCTCTACTAAAAATACAAAAATTAGTTGAGCATGGTGGCACATGCTTGTAATCCCAGCTGAGGCATGAGAATTGCTTGAACCCAGGAGGTGGAGGTTGCAGTGAGCCGAGATCTTGCCACTACCCTCCAGCCTGGGTGACAGAGTGACACCCAGTCTGAAAATAAAATAAAATAAAATAAAATGAATAAATAAATAAAGTAGGCCTCAAATAAAGCTTCATCTTTCTGGAAACCAAAAGCTATCCTTCTCACCAAGAGTCATCTCACTAGAATAAGAGGGATTGCTATTACCCAGAAAATTCCAAGGAATTCAGGAGCTCTTTGTCACTCTGAAAGACACTCTTATCACCCCAATCACTCAGGAAAATACAGCGTTTTAGGAACCTTCTGTCAGGAACAAGGGACCAAGATCAAATACATATTTCTTATTTTACCACATCTCCTCAAGTCAAATGAAAGAATTTTAGGGGAGCCTAACGCCCTGATATTTTGTTTCTGCCTGAGAAATTTAGAGACAATAAACTTTGACTGGAGCTGTGTCCTCATCTATGAGAGAGCTCACTGCATTAGGAATGAAATCATTTCTACTGATGGTAAGAACAAAAGTCTACATTTCCCATGGATGATAATGGATCACAGGACTGGGAACCATCGACAGTGAACTTAACGAGAATTTTGCTAGGACTGTTGTCTGGAGGCACCAAATCTCTGTAGAGTTGACTACTGTATGCCCCCATAGAATGTTAAGAATTGCCATCATAAATGACCAGGTAGAGAAGTTTATTGCTGTGTCTCCTGTCACTGTGGAGATTTTACATATAACCCACATAAGCATCCAACAACGGAAAACACAGCATTAGTATGGAAAAACTACCATACAAGGCAGTCCAATAACCCACTGGCACCTGAGGCAATGAAGGAATCCCTCTCCTTTTTCTTTTTTTGTCCCATTTCTTCCCTGCACTAACTCCCTAAATGTATTCAGAAACTGTGGCCAGGAAGCAGAGAGAGGCATTGGGATAGGCATGAGACAAGAGCCTGACCTTTCTCTTGTCTTCAGCAAGAAACTTCCCAGGCTAGCAGTACCAAGTCAAGCCACAGTAGGGTATGTGGGAAAGTATTACCTTCTGTGAAGTCAGTAGCTCCCTGGACTAAACAGTTTTATTACTAAAATGGTGATATTTAGCATGTGAGAGCATGTGAGAGCAACATGAAGCTATTTTATTATCAAGAAGTAATAGGAAAATATTTCATCCACGGGTTAAGGAAGAATGAGTCCATGGGTCAGGTTTAAGAGAATAGTGTGGGAAAAAAATAAATTGTTTTCTGATTCTGTACCATTGTGTTCAGCACATTCAATATAATGATTAGAGTCACTACAAGAATGCATAAGATTCATTCATAGTATGTGAATAGAATTCTGTTGTGCCACACTTAAGTCTGCAATAGAGGGGGGCTGAAATAAATATCATGGATATTAATATCACCAATTTAAATTTGACTTTAGAAAGTGGGTGCTCTCTGATCTCCCCCACCCTGTCTTTTCCTTTTTTTTTATTTTCTACACCCACATACCCTGGCTTAGGCTTTTTTAAATTTTACTTACTTCTGGGATCTAGCTAAGGAGATGCAGAATAGGAGAGTGGATGATCTCACTGACAAGTGGGAGAACTATCTTTTTGAACATTATGTAAACTTCAGTCTTGCAAGTCTTCATCATGCAAGAATTTTTTTTTCTCTTTTTACCCTTAGACCCCAACAATACTCCCCACTTTCGTTTTTACAAAGAATTTTCTATTAAAACAAACCACCCACCAAAATATTTCTAGTATTTTCGTTTATTTCACAGTGAACCATACCCTAAAGGAAGGGGTAACCTATAATATGACTGTTTAAGCTGTAGCTCTCTGTTTAGGCCTTTATGAGCTGTAATGAAACCAGGATAAATTCGGGGTCACAAACACATAATCATTCTTGCTAATAATGACTGATTCTGTAATCTTCCACTCAGATTTCTTGTATAATCTTCTCACGCATAATTCCCAATGTATGACTATAACATTTTCCCCTGCTTCTTTGTGAGTAGGTAAGAAGACAAAATTCCCAAGATGTTTTTGCTTTGTTTCCTCCAACCAAGTACTCATACACATCTTCATGTAAAATTTCCTCTTTAATAATTACACACAGGGATGACTCTCTGATAGAAGTTCTTAATTTTTTTAAGGAAGTGAGTAAAAAGTTGTACATAGGCGTGGGTTTGTGAGAATCTCTTGAAAAAATAATAGCTACACAATTTTGCAGGCTAAGACTGCAAAGTTATGAGCTTGTCACATAAAGTATTGACCCAGACTGCTTTGTGTGTCCCTACAAGAGTTATGGAAATAAATTGTATTTTGTTCCATTGTTTCTGTTTTTCAGCCATCGCACCTCTACTATTGTGGTATCAAGAAATTGGATTCCATTTCTGACTCATTGGTTTGCTTTTTCTGTTTGTGCTTGTCTTGTTCTAGACAATTTACAAAGGGACCACATGACATCCAATGAAGTTGGTGTGCAGCAATTTTTCTCTTTGTTCCCTCCCCTTCTGCTTATCCCTCAAAGTATTCTTCATTTTCTTATTGTCACTATTTCTTATTGCTGTCCCTCTCTGGATTTTATTTTGTCTTATGAGTAAGAGTGGGTAAGAATACAAATTAAGAAATTAGTTACACTTGGGTTTTTTCAATAATTTTTTTCATGAAGTTTTTCCTTGTCACCTAATAACAAAGAAAACTGGCGAACATGAACTCACAAATTAAAAAGAAAAAAGAAAACTCTCTTGTTACAATTTAAATAGAGTATGCAAGGTGTGATTTGCAACTTAAAAGTTGTACTTGTTGTTTTGAATTCTGGGGATATATGAGGGAAAACATTTACTTTCAGAAGCTATAGATGCTTATTCTCTGAACAATGTGTGTAAACAGAAAAGGTTGCTACAGCCAGGTGATGAAGGTGGCCAAAAGCAGACATTTTTCCATGATCTTGTTGCTGTTTCAAGTGTGTTTTATCTCTTCCTTCCTTCTTTCTTTCTTCTTCCTCCTCATAGTCAACATTGATCTTCAGTGTGGGAATCAAATGCCCTACCACTGAACTTCTCTTATCTTCAAAAATGGAGAAAGCATACCAGGAGACTTGAGGCGACAACCAGGATCAATGTTTTCTGTTCTTACTTTTGTCCACCCATACACCAGGTTTAGCACTACCTTTACACTAACCATCTTTTCCACTTTCTCTCTCCATGCATACCCTATGGAGTCTCACCTCAGAGCAGATACTGTGATAAAGTCTTAATCTCTGACTTATTAATTTTCTCAAATGCATCATTGTACATTTTATAATACTTTGAATATATAGTCCTTAGAAGTAGGTATTATGTCACTATTGATGCTTAATGTAAGTTTGTTGAGAACATATTTATTTATATACTTATTTTGGTAATTAGAGTTAGATTATCTCTTAATTTTCCTACTATGTCCTTCGGAATGTGTAAAAAAATGCTTTACTTCCGTCACTTATTTGACTTTTTAAAAATTTGCGCTTTTGCACAAATGTGCATTTTGAACAACCTCAGTTGGTCGGTGGAATTTCAGTCAATGAAATCCAGCCAGCGGGTATTCATTGTGTTCCTGAAACCTCACCAGTCTGCCTGCTCCCTGTCCTGCTCAGTGCTACCTGCATTGTGAGCCCATTCTATTTCTGCTCTCCACACTTGCTTTCCGTGACCAGCCACCCTTGTTATGTTGTTCTCAGTTTGGAAGTCCTTGACTCTGCTTGATCAAATCTTGCCTATTAAAGGATCTCATCAAGAGCTTTCTTGGCTCTGCTACTTTGCCTGATCACTCAGCTCAGAGTTCATCGGTCTCACCTTTTGGCTCCCATAAACTTGTATTTATCATTCTCTTTGTGGCATGCATTTCCTTCCTTGCTTTATAGTTGCTTTGCACAGATCTGTCACTCTTACTGTATTGTAATACAGCTGAAGGTAAGGAATGTTTGTTTGACTGTCTATTTGCAGTCCCCAAATGAAATCAGTACTTACCATATATTCAGTTATTAGCTGTACCCTTGAATTTAATTCTACCTCTGGAAAGAGTAAAGGGCAGAGATAAGAGAAGTAAAATTTTTTTACATAATGATACCTTGGATTCCAGAGGAAATAATCACATCTTTCCCTCATGAAAGCATAACTGTGGGGATAAAGGGCACCCCTAGAGTGAGAGGAAGATCTCACTGTTTTTGATATTTTGACAATTCCCTTTCCAGGGAATTTCTAGAAGCCTCCAGAAAGTGTAGAATCATGCTGAGTTAGACTCTGGGGTTTATTTTAGCTTTCCTTTATTACTTTATGGTATCTACCAGAGATACCAACTAGAAGAATTTCTTTTCACTCTTCTCTGGAAAAGCGTTTATATAAAATTGCCCAGTGATTCTCAGTTTTGCCAATCCTAGGTTTAACAATTACCAGTGACTTAAGTTGCCCTCACTGTCCCAATAAGCAGACCCTAAGACAAGGTCTCATGAGACAGTGATGTACTAGAAAGCATTCCCATGAGTGAGGAAATGGCACAGGGAAGGACAGCAAGTAAGGATGTGAGATAAACAAAGTCCCATGGACATAGTCCCTCAGGGGAACTCTGATAATAGTGGAGATCACACTTCAGAGATGTCAGATTAGGGGCCAGATATTTATACGTCCTCATTAAGGTCTGCCCCAAATGTGCATTTTTTCCTGTGTGTAGGCAAAGCAGGCTGCAGCAGCTGAAGGGCTGCTTTCCTCCAGGGATCCTCAGGGGTATGCTGTTGGGAGTGAGACACTGGAGCTGATACATGTGATGGGGAAACAATCCTAGAGGTATGGATGGAGCAGTGACATTGTCTGCACTGTGCTGCCTATACTCCTGCAGGTTTCTGCTGAGAATCTTGGCACTAGCAAGAGAGGTGGTAGGAACAGTGCACCCCAGGTGCAGGCAATAAGAAGGTACATTTTCTGTAAAGAATTTACAAACCAAAAAAAAGAAAAAAGGCTAAAAGTAAGTCTGCTTTTTATTATCTTCATGCACCAACAATTGTGGAAACTAATAAAATACTTCTAGCCCTCATATGTGTACACACTCATACACACACACACACACACACGCACACGCACACTCCCTTAGTGCATAACTGTCCTGGCCCACTCTTAGGTACTTGAGTACATACAACCATAATCCCTGCCATGATTGGAGAATAATATTTAGACTATACATACATACATAGACACACACATACGCACATATATGTAAAAAAAATTTAGTCAGTCATTATCCCTGTAGGTACAAATAATTTGGCATTCTTTTTAAACCACATGAAATCAACCACAGAAAAGAAAGTGTTTTTCTACAGCTATGAAGTATAGATGTGTCTTTCTGCAACTGAATCACTACAAGCATAGAGGGAGTAGGGACAGCAGAAGGGGAGGACCACTGACAATGGAGAATGTTAACCTAACATTGCAATTCATTCATTTTACAAATGTTTCTTGAATGACTACTAGCTGCTGGATACTGATTGCTATGCACATTTTGTGATAAATGATTATGTAAGTATAAATTGTTCCATTAACTCATTTAGGAGATAAACATACACACACATACACACACAAACAGAGGCACAAAACATATCTTACATATACACACATCAGCTGTGCATATATCTATTTATATCATGGTTCATTTCCTTATTTGACTTAAGTCATTGCCATATCTCTCAATATAACCTGCTATATATATCTCGATCATAACTAACTATTCTAAAGAAAGACTCTTCATGTGTTTGGAATAACTTCTCTTCCTTGCCTTTCTTTTTTTTTTTTTTTGTTTTATCATTAACCAGAGCACTACTGCAGTTTATCACAGCATGCTGAGCAAGACAAAAGGACCTAATTCACTACAGAAGCCTAATGCATAAATTCTGCAGATTATTTGCTAGTGACTCAGCCTATTTACCAAGATAATTCAACTTGCAAATTAGTCATGTAGAAAGATTTAGTTGGCGAAGATAGAGTAGGCACATTTGCCCTAAAAATAGACACACTATGCTTGTTCCTAAGGCAGTACAGTAGCACCACACATAAGGGACACAGTGAAGCAGAGAGAGACTTTTTTTTTTCTTATCCAGATGATCAATTCCTTTCCCTGATAGAGCTTGGAGCACATTGCCAAGCATTTGTGCCAGTTTTTTCTACACTGGAAAATAAACCCTGGCCCATGCTAATGAATCAGGCCCTAACAGCACCAATTGGTCTGGTTCTTCTTTTGCTTTTTGCATTGCTGACATTTCCTCCTTCCAGCTTGGGAGTTGCAGCTGCAGGGATAGAGCTGCAGCATATTTCTGGCTCCTGTCTCTTGAAAATGTCATAATGGAGCTAGAGAGGGAAGTAGCTATACTGGTTTGCACATATGAGAAACGGGAGCTGTTTAGAGCCTGATCAGGAATATTTGAAATTATTTGAAAAATGACTGGGGCTCTAAACAGCTCCCATTTCTCACATATGTAAACCAGTGCTAGGCTGCAAGGTCAGAACACAGTGTTTGCCTATCAAGTTATATCCATATTTCTTTGAAGGTGGTGGGATGGTTAGATATATGTGCCATTCCTTTCTGGAGAGGACAGTAACTTTTGGTATGGTGTTGAGTAGCCTCCCATTGCAGAACTGCAAAATCTTACCTTACTCTTGTATTGAAAATGAGCTAAAATCTTTACCTTTAGATTATTCTATTTTTAGACCTCAAGTTTGCAAATGTAATAGGAAGCTAAATCAACGCACAGATGGTTAATAAGAATACAGTTCAGTAATGGATAGGTTGTACCCAATCCATCCACTGGTGTTTCTGAATCATACCCTAATGTAGAATGGATTATAACAATTAAGTCCGAAGATACTTCAGAATGAGGTCTTGAGAAATACATGGCTCCATGTCTATTTGACAAGCTACCTATAATGGGAGAAATTCTTGACTAGAAAGACTGGTACTGTGCTTTATGAGGAAAGATACCACACATAAGACTTGACCTTATGTAGTGCTCAGAAAAATGTTGCCTTTATTAGAGTGTAGCATGACTACTCAGAATAAACTAGTGCTAGAGCTCATTAATGAGGCTTATTCAGCAAATTACCCCTACAGTGGATATGCTTGCATATTGCTAGACTGAAATACCAAAATTTGCATGTGTTTTTCCAGCTGTGCTTGTTTGTTTAATTTAAATGATCAGCTGCAGATGAAATTCTGATAATATTCTTAAATTAGGAGATGGCCCCAGTTCCCTGATCACATTTGAAGGCTGATTTGTTTCACACAGTAACTTCCTATCATTTGCTGCCTCCACTCTACTCTGTACTTCATTTGAAATTTGGCAACCCTTTCCATTTACAAACTGTGGGTGGATTTGAGTACAAGACATGAGGAAATACTATAGCCACTAAAGAAATGGAGGCACAGACATTGTCTTCTAGTAATTTGCAATCTTTCCAGAGTTGCAACATATAAGCAACATGGAACAACTGGAAATATATCAAAGATATGAAATCAAATACAAATAGTAGCTGTTATTTACTGAGATTTACCATATGCCCTTGACTAGGCCATGGTTAGGTGCATTATCACATTTAATTAAACCTCTCAAACCTGTAGTAGGGAGCCTTATCATCCTTATTCTCCAGTTGAGATATCTGAGGCACAAGACAGTTGAATATTTTGCTTTAAAATCTTAATGCTAGTTGTCCTTATAGTTAGCCATTATTTCATACAGTTATATGCTTACTTAACTGCTTTGGGATGGAGAGGAGTAAATCTGACTTCATTTCTCACAGAGGTGAGTTTAGAGGAATTGCCCCCCACCCCACCACCAAAAAAAAAAGAAAGTACAATTCTAGGCTAAAAAGAATGAAATAATGTGCCTGCTCTTTAAGAGCTTTTTGTATGGTGTTAGAGAGAGAGAAATCAACCAAAAACTACATTGCAGAATGGGAAGTACTGTGGTAGGTATACGTGCATACAACTTTGATGAACACACAGAGGAGAGCTCAAGGGTGGCTAGATATCATTCTTTTTTCTGCAAGGTACAGATGCAGTGAGCATGTATCAAGAACTTGGATCCTGAGCTAATACTTTCCTCAAGAAATGAACTGGCTAGACGGCAAGCTTGTCCAACCCGCAGCCACCGGGCTGCCTGTGGCCCAGGACAGCTTTAAATGAGGCCCAACATGAATTCATAAACTTTCCTAAAAAAATGTTTTTGCGATTTTTTTAGCTCATCAGCTATCTTTAGTATTAGTGTATTTTACGTGCGACTCAAGACAATTTTTATTCTAATGTGGCCCAGGAAAGCCAAAAGATTGGACACCCCTTGGCTAGAGGATACTTTCTATGGTTTCCCTAAAAGCCTGGGTATTATAAAGAAATATGTTGTGTTCACCCAGAGAGTATGGCATACTCCATCAGGGGAAGTTCTTTTCCCTGCCATTCTCCTAGTTTATCTATGAACTCCAGCTCGGGTCCCCTTTTTGTACACCTTAAAAAGAAAATGCCATTTGTTCTGCTTATCTATACTACTAGAGACTAGCTACATGTAACATTACGAAACTCAGTTTATACATAAAGATGATTCTGTATAACTTAACTTGAAACCTATTTCTAACTCTTGCTACACTAGAATACACTTGCTACACCTGAACTATTATATAAACTTTAGCCATTTAAAAAATCTTGAATTTCTTACCAGCTTTCATTTATCCTCTTAGAAAGACAACTTCTCAAATTGAGAAATGAAAACACTGGGAATATCAGAGATGTGTTTATGGATGAGTTTTCCCTGAGAGGTCCCAGTTTGTAGACAACTATAATCTATGGACTTTACTATTGAAGTTTTGGGTGCACAGAATGCAGGAGACAAGCTTGAGAAGGCATTTAGTCATAAGGATGGCCTCTCTGACTAGAAGTGACCAGCTTGAGAGAGAGACAAAAAAAGGAAAAGAGCCCCAGAAAAAAGCCTATGATTTTAGGTCAGTTGGAAACAATGTAGATTTTCTAGAAAGAAATTGAATGATGCAAACTGTTTGACGGCCACGTTCTGCCAGATTCATAGGGAATGGATTTGAGAGAGCTGAGCCCAGAAGCATAAGGTCCAGGGGGCACTTTTTCAGTAACCTGGTCATGAGGGAGTGGAATCATCCATCACAGTATTGTTGGCAGGAACAAGAAGCCATGTGCCTCTCAGTACAAGAGAGGTTTGGCAGGACTAGCATTTTTCAATAAGCCTTAATACTTGTGAGTTGTTACAATGAATGCAAATGGCCATTTATGATGATTCGAGAAAGTTTTAGAAAACAAATTAAACATTATTATGAAGGCTACAGTAGTCACATGGCATAGGTCCTAGACAGTGCTAAGCCAGGTGGTTAAAATGTGGGTTGAGGGTTTTGTGTGAAAACTACTGATGCTCAAGAATGCCAGTTTCTAGGTTATGCTCAGACATGCTGCTGTGGTCCGTGCCTCAGACTCACTGATGTGTGGGTCCAGGTGAAAATGTGCACAATCCCTATTTAGGAAATGATGGGTAATTTTGGAAAAAGTATACAGCAGCCAAAAATATTTGCATTGCAGAAATGCATTTTAATGTCTGGCAGAACACAAAATCTTGGTTTAGTTAAAAATTAAGAGAATTGGGTATGTTTAAGAGGGTGCAACAGCTCTTTCTCGTGAGTGATACTTTCACTAGAGCTAAGCATGGTAACTAACTGTATTTGCCTACATAAAGTGAATTTGTATATTGCAATGTTGGTTGGTTTTGCTTTGTTTTGTTTTTGAGATGGAGTCTTGCTCTGTCTCCCAGGATGTAGTGCAGCGGCGTGATCTCGGCTCACTACAACCTCCACCTCCTGGGTTCAAGCAATTCTCCTGCCTCAGCCTCCTGAGTAGCTGGGATTACAGGCACGCACTACCACACCTGGCTAACTTTTGTATTTTTAGTAGAGACAGGTTTTCACCATGTTGGCCAGGCTGTTTTCAAACTCCTGACGTCAAGTGATCCACCCACCTTGACTTCCCAAAGTGTTGGGATTACAGGCGTAAGCCACCGCTCCTGGTCTCAATGTTGGTTTTAATTAAAGCATTATAAACCACCATCTTGAAATAGTGGGGTTCAGAGTAACCAAATCAAAATTTATGCACACCACACTTAAATGTTGATTGTAACTATAACTAAATAAAACTAGAAAGTAACTACAAGGTGGAAATGACATTAGCCGATTTAACACAAGCTATATTTACCACTTCCCATATATCTTTGTGATGTACTTAACATCTCAGACATCCTTAGGGTATCTTATCATTATCTGTAAAATATTTTATTTTAGGCAATAAATACAAAAGTCCACACTGGTTTTACATACACACTGAGAATGATATTCTACCTTCTTTGACCTCAGAGAAATAGTCTAGAATTAGTAACAATCACTTGATCAAAGTGTAAACCATGTTAGCTTTCCAACTGAAAAGTCACTCAATAAGCTATGAACTCAAAAGACAAAGTTTCGCAATGCTACAAATTATCCTAGTTCTATGAGATATGATGTTTGTTGTCTGTTTTTCAAATAAATTAAAGGGTAACATTAATATTCTCAGTAGCACGAAACACCTATAAGTAACAAATTACTGGATAGTTTTTAAGTAAATTTTTCAAGGGGGTCTGTATCTGAGTATTATTGAAACAGTTGAATTTTTGTCAAAATTGGAATTATCACAGAAAAACATTCATATGGCAAGAATAAAAAAGGGCACCTATTCAATAATTGATAAGCTAATCTTAAATGATGATTTCCTAAAATACAGAATGTTAATGTGTATTTTTGTCACCAAAAGTCTTATTTTTTTGCTATCAGAGTGACTTTTTTCAGATATGAAAAGCTTTTATCTTTTAAGAGATATATTCTCTTATTATTTAGCAATGGTTTAAAATTAATTTGAGAATGATAATTATGGATACATATGCTAATATCAGATATGTCCACCACATGATTAAATTTTCAAACACATGCAAAACTTTACAATGACTGATAATTGTTTCACTGACCATATCTCAAATTATTCTCTGTGAAGCTTCAACACATTCCTGAATTAGCACATGTATTAGTTTCCTGCATAGCTAGATGAGATATTTAAATAGCAGATAATGCTTTGTCTGCTTTGAATTACAAAGAGATGATTTCATTTTTCTCAGTGTGCTTACAATTGAAGTCTACAGCTTTATTCCATTTTCATGGAATAACAATGTAAATGGCAGCATCAGCCCCACAACACTTCATTTCCCTGATGTCCTGAATCCAGAATTTCTAATTTCCCTTAGTGAATAGTTTTTCAAATGTCTCCTTAGTCCTGAATTAGATTTTATAAAGCTTTAGGGAATATCTTCATTAAGATATCAAGCTACTTGCTTCAAAACTGGCAATAGTCATCTCGATTATTTTATAGGGTAAAAATATTTTTCACAGTGATTTTAAATTATTTCAGTTCTCTTGTCTTCTCTATTTTTCTACGTGTTTAGTTTTGGTAATCAAAGAGTAGTTTCTCCAAAAATTCAGGTGGATGGAGGAACATCACGTTTTTTCTTAATCAATACTTAGTGTTTCCAGAAGACAATCCTAGCCAAGAAGCCAAGTAGAAGAGAGGCCTCTGTTTCCCAGAAGGACAATTCTGCTGTTTTAAGGTTTCTATGTCTAATAGTATTAAAATGCTTTTAATAAAAAAAACTATTGACTGTGGTTGTGACCATCTTATAACTACCCAAATTAATATTTCCCCTCAAACGCTTTTTTCTAAAACTTCCTATGCTTTGTTTATACCTTGCCCTTTCTCTTTTAAAAAGGCAATTATATCTATCATTACTGGCTCAGTGCATGCCTTCCTCATGTGACCGCAGAGACAGCTCCTGGAGAGAGTCATTCCTCTTCATCTTTGTGTCCCAATATTTCACACAATTCCTGTCACATGGTAGGTATTCAATAAATAGGAAAGGAATCAATGAAATTATACTAATGCCTGGGTTCTGATATGCAACCAACTTCTAAACTAATTATTCTTCTTCAAAACTCTAATCTTCATCTACCTAGATCATCCAACAAAATAAAATAAAGATGATTGTTTCAAACTAGAGTTTCCAAAATGTCATCCCTCAGAAATTCATTGCTTAGAATATATTTAGATTATATTGTACAAATTAGTAATATCAAGATTGGAAGATCAATTTTTCTAACATTCATATTTAAAATGTTCTTTTTTTCAAATTTTATATTCAAGGCAAGCATTCTTTTCTTCAAAAGGACACAGAAAGTATAAGGTAGTTCATAAGGCCTTTGTTCATATAAGTGAAAATATAAATATACTGGTTGACTGAGATCCTATCCTGTTTTCAACTAAATACACCATGGAGAAATTTCAGCTAAATATTCCACGGAGAAATTTCTTCTACATGTGATGGAGATAAAATAGGAGCCAGGAAGTGCATATAAGTTATTAATATACAGATTGTTATCCCAAGGACTTATAAATCTAATTTAGCAGATATATATGAGATAACACAATATGACACATTTCAACTGCTAGACAAGAGCTGTGGCCCCACATATAAGTGTGAGATTCCCTTAATCATCAGAAGTGGACATTAACTCAGTAATATCTTTTAACTCTGGACATTAAATAGACTTTTATCTTGTGCCATAGATTTTTAATATTTTTTAACCACAAAACTAAGAGCGAAAAATCCCCATGTGAATCTTAGTTAGTTATTCTACAAAGTCTTTAAAAAAACAATCAGAGTGCACAGCACCCGGAGGTTAGCACAATGATTTAGAATATTTTGATCTGTCATAGTCTTTCAAGAGTTGGTCATTTATGTTAATCTCCATTGGATAACCAAGTCGATGTAAATAATATGCTATCTATATTTGTGTCTCTCAGACTTCATTCCTTCAAGTAATAATGCTTCAGGTTGTTCATAAGGGTCTTTGAAATAAAGAGTGCTTATAGTCAAATATGTTGTGGAAAGCTATGTTAGGCAAATTTATAGGTTCCCTTACTGTAGCACTTTTTAGACTCTTTACTGAAGTATAGCATGAATTGCCATTTAAAAAAATGTAATGTAGACAAATCTCAATATTTTTAGTTACTAAGTCTCTATTTTAGACGGTCTTCATCTATTTTTCACCATGAAGTTTCAAAAATGTGTGCCATTAAGTATAACTTATTTTTGTAATAATATAATACTATTACTCCCCAAACCCTCATTTGTGCAAAGGAAAAACAGCACTCTGGGTAAGATTTTAAACTGATCAAATTTCTTCAAAGCACAGTTAGTAGTAAAGCCAAGACTTGGATTTACCTCTTGTAAGTGTTCTGCTTTTTCCATCATAGCAATAACAAAGGCGTAATATTTAACAAATTATTTCTGTGTGCCTGGGCATTGGGATTAATATTTTATGTATCTTTCCACATATGAGTCCCATAACATTCCAGTGACATAAATATCATAATTTTATTTTTACTCAGGACCTTTGAATAAAAAGATAAATATAAATGACTTTTAAGCAATTTTTTTCACTAAATTTAGAAAATTTTATATTTTTCCCCTCCCTAAACTAGATGATTAAAACTTACACCGTGAGTCCATTTTCAAAGCTGAGTGAGTTGCCATTGCCTATGGTGATACTTGTAACATCTGATTAATTGTTTAATAATTATTCATTCTCTCTAAGGATTCATACAGGAATATGAATATATACTTATATATTCTCATATATTCATATGTACATGAAAATAAAAAGAGGAATGAACCTATCCAATCACACATTATGACATGGTCAGGGCTAACCAATATTGCCTATGTCTGCAGACAATCCCCAATCAAAACAGATAATGACATAAAAACTATAAGGGCTGCAAATGCCTGATGAGTTCTTCCTGCATGCACAATTTTAAGCCCTTCACATGGATGAGTGTGCACTCAGTCAATCTTCAAAATAACCATATGAGATAGATACCATTTTACAGCTGATGAAAGTGAAACTGAATTAATTAACTTGCCCCTAGTCAAACAGCTAGACCGGTGGCACCAGTATTTGAATTTAGATAATTCTTATACTTGGTCATTTTGTGTACTGTCAATATTTAAATGAATGAGATGCCATCATTTGAATGAATAAGACTTTCAATTGCCATGAAAAATATTATTCCAAGTGCTTACTTGATATAGGATCTTATATGTTTAAGCAGAAACAACTTAAGCTGCTCTATTATTGGTATTACTGGTAGGTTGGAGCAGTATTCGTAATTGTGATTCAGTAAAATAATGGTACCCCTTTTTTTCTTTTCCACAGAGACTAAATTTTATTTAGGTATTTAAAATTTCTTACACCCCCAATAAAGTGTCTTCCCACTCAAATTAATTACGCATGCACTTTCTTCAATGAAGTATATGAAATGCAGATCGTGGCAAAGGGATCATATGTAAGATAATCCTAGAAAACTACCTGGCTAAGAACACAGACATAATCTTGATATTCTCTGTCTTGGCACCACTATCTACTCAATTGCTTAGGAAAACAAACAAACAAAAAAAATTGTCTTCTTCTTGTAGTTTATAATTGCTGATCAACCCATCAGCATGTTTTAGTGGCTTTACTTCCATTATCTCCTGCAAGAGTTCCCTAAGTGCTTCTCACTGGGAAAGGGTCTTTCACAAATATATCTTGGATCACAACACTGCCTTGCTTAAGACTATTACCATTGTTGTTATAATCAAATCCAAAGGGTGCAGAGGAGTCAACAAGGCACTGTAGGAACTGTACCTGTAGATCTGTACCTCTCTGACTTCAACTCCGTTCTCCCATGTATTCATTACCTTCTAGAGACACTGTCCTCCTCTCTTTCCCACCTCAGGGACTTTGCACATGCTTTTCCCTCTAGAATGCTGTTCTCGTTATCATCATCCAGCCCTCCTTTTCAGTCAATTTTCAGATTATGTAATGTTATGGTCCCCCTACTCCTTGTTTCCCTCTTAGCTACTGATTCTATCACATTATTTTACTGTCTTCTGAAGATTCCTCATTACATGAAATTACTTGGTATTACTCCATCTTTCCCACTAAAATACAAATCTTGTTTCTCTTTTTCACCGATTTGTCCTCAGTACTGAGAATGGTGCCTCGGACTTTGAGGAACTCAATAAAATGTCTTACAATGAATAAATATACATCACATCATGATTAATAAGTGAAGCAGGCACTAAGCATTTGCATGAAAAAGCAAGTCTACCAAAACTGATTTATGAAGATTGTACCTAATGTGAACTTTCAGCATTTGATAAGTCACAATGCAGAGATGCAGATGATGATGGATACTTTATAAAAAGAATAAGACTTTCCCAGAACAGAATGCTATGAGAGAAGAATGCCATGGAAAAGACAGAAAGTCTGCAGACCATGAATAAAGTGAAAGAGAAATCCAGAAGATACAGAACCATTACCTGTGTTATATTTGCTAAGAATTGTTATAATTTTCTAGATGAGAAAGAACTGGAACTAAATATCGAAACTGTCTTTCTCCTTTGACATATATGCACATATAAAAATATATATGTGTTTGTATATATATATATATCTTCATATTTGGTAATTATATTAATTTCTTAGGGGTTTGTTTGTCTTTTGTCTTTGAGACAGTCTCACCCTGTTGCCCAGGCTGGAGTGCAGTGGCACAATCTCAGCTTATTGCAACCTCCGTCACCTAGGTTCAAGTGATTCTCATGTCTCAGCTTCCCAAGTAGCTGGGATTACAGGCACCTGCCACCACGCCTGGCTACTTTTTGTATTTTTAGTAGAGACGGGGTTTTACCATGTGGGTCAGGCTTGTCTCAAACTTCTGACCTCAAGTGATCCACCTGCCTTGGCCTTCCCTTAGTTTTTTCATATAATAACTTATGGATGATCCTATTATCAGTTTGTGATTTGATTCTGTTCAACAAAGCTTTTAGTATTTTGTATAAATAACTATTCCATGTAGCATTTTACAAAAATGTGGTTCTTAAGGTGAAGAATTTTGTATGTGTGTGTATGTGTGTTTATATATATGTATGTATTTTACATATATACATGTATATTTATGTATGTGTGGGTATGTATACATAAATATATGTGTAACACATATATGTGTGTATATATACATAAATATGTATATATGTATGGAGAGAGAGAGTGAGAGACAGAAATGATAGGGAAAAGCTCTACTTAGAAAAGGCTGTCCCACTAGAGTTTCTTATTTGGGTTTGATATGATAATGAGATAGTAGAATACAAAACATATATGTAGAGAGAATTCTGAACTCAGATGATTGAAAATTAATATTTTAAGGTGACATTTTTATTGTGAAACAGCAGCACATTCCAAATGTTAAAAATCAAATATATACCTGATTTTGAAAATTAATCTTTATGTAGACTAATCAACATTTCCCTAGTTTATGGTGAGTTGGATGATAACTCACTATAAAAACATCTGTACCACTGTAATGTAAAGATAAAATGCCCAATTAAAATCTTGAAAGCAAGCCACAGCAACAATTGCAGTAAAACACAATTGTACTTTAAAACTGCATATTAATCTTTTCAAATATGAGAATGACTGAATGATACTAATATGATATTCTTCAGAGTAATTATCCTTATTCATTAATAATACATAGAAAAAAGTGAGTAAAGAGTTTAACTTTTTCCTGTTTTCTAGTTCTGTATCAGGTTTGAAGTGGGATAAAGAATATAATGATATATTTTTAATGCAGTGCATCCCTAGGAAAGTTTCCTTGTGAACAGATCATGAAATTAAAATAGCTACTCAAAAAAAGAAATGAAAAATCTGGCAAGATCAATAAATGTGCTTTAGTGAAATCAAGGAATAATTTATCTTCTTAGGAATTTAGCACCAGTTTATTTCTTTCTCAGGTTGCAGCTAATCCACAGATCTAGACTAACTGCATGATAAATTTTAGTCCTAGCATGTTCAAACGATAGATCTCTTAATAATGAGAAGCACATCTGTCACACAATCTGCACTGAATCAAATGTTTAGCAGAGCCATGTGAGGCTTCCCCTAACTCACTGTTCATTGGCACTTTCTAAGAGAGAAAGATTTGCTAGATAATTGAAACAAATTCACCACTTGAGGAAGTATCTGGCATTACATGACATCCCAGGAAAGAGAAAAGTGGTTCTTTTTTGACCCTGTCTCTGTCTCCCACCACACAGCCTAGTGACAATTAGTTGCAATTAATTCTTGCTTCTACTGAGAATGTTGCAAAAAGATAGTAGGGCTACAGAGAATGAGGAGATTGTGTCTGTATTTATATTTGAATGAATAATTACAAAATGACATGGAGAACCTGGTCCAAAAACTTTTTTCTTGTTACTACTGATCAAATTGGTGAGTACTCTGAATATTTAGAACAGTGTTGAAAACACAGTATCTGCAAACCGTGGCATTTGAAGATGATAGCCATCCTTCCCTCTGTTTTACCTGACACCTCTCAGTTCTCTCTTGCTATTCCATAGCTAAAAAGGATTTATCATTTTCCTTAAATCCGTCTCTGTGTTTTCAGGCTTTGGAGGTGGATGTGGGGGGAAGGGAGCAGGAGAGTGGTGTTTTCTTTTTGCCTCAGACAACACATTAAAGCCATTTTTAAAACACTAAAGAAAAGTAATGGCTTTGTATGCCATTTTATTTTATTGACAATAATGGCATGATGGCAGTTTATGGGAAGTTTATACCTGTTTAGACTGAGATTTATTTAAACACTGTCAATATAGAAACAATCTAGTAACTAGTAGCATAAGTTATTTAAATTATCACATAGTTGTAAAAATCACCTGAAATTAATTATTCCTTGCTAACTATTATTACTTTGATGTGTTACTTTCCAGACATTTTTCCTATGATTTAAGAAAGTAACTCACAACTCACAATATGTAGAGAATTCCAAACCTTGCTTTTCTTTACCAAGCAGTATATTATAAATGTCCTGCCTCCTCTGAAAATATGAATTTATATCAAATATATTTGATTTATAAAAAATATATTTAATTATATTAAAATCTTTATATCAAATACTACAATTTAGTGAATCCTCTATTGTTGGATAACTGTGTTGTTCACTGCGTGAGATACATATATGTATATATATAAATGATATATATAAATAATTGATATATATAATGTCTGATATATTTACATATCACACACAGAGATGCTTTTTCAAAAAATATGTTTTTTACAAAATATTAATCTGCATATTTTCTAGAACATAATTTTAGGTGCTATTTTTTAATTGTATTATCTAACTAGTAATATTAGTAACTTCCATATTTTGCATATTTCATAGTTAAAATGGTTGCTATCTTTTTGTTAAACAAACAGTTATACCCAGATCATCTTGTGGTGTCAAAAAAGTAAGCACGTGCTTTAAAGAAAAGAAAGGGCTCAAAAAAAGTAGGGGCATACTGAAAACATATAGGGTCCTTCTGAAAGAGATCCCAATGACCAAATTTGGAATAACTTCATCAACAAGATAAATAATAATAGAAGTAAAAAAATCACCATTAGATCACCACTGTAATAACAGCCATAGGCTAGATCCTCCGATGGAAATCAAATTAGCAAAAATTTAGGAGGCAGAATTAGTGGGCAGAAACATGATATCCTCTAGCAAATACTTTGTGAAGTATACAGAAGAATGTATCCCCGCCAAAATGTCCACGTTCTCATCTGCCAAAACTCTATGTTATTTTATATACTCTACAAAATAAACAAACAGTACTCTTTGAAAACATCCGGGCTGTGTAAGTCAGAGAACCCTCCCAGACTGGAGGACACAAAGAAGACACAAAGAAACTAAGTTTGATATGGGATCCTGGGATGGATTCTGGAACAGAAAATGGGCATTCATTAAAAATCCAATGAAATCTTAAAAAAAAAAAAAACTATACGTTTGTGAATTTAGTATTGTACAATAGTTAATTTTGTAGCTTTGATAAATATTCTGTGGCTATGTAAGATTTTTACATAAAGGAAAGCTGGGTAGAGGGCATACAGGCACTCTCTCTTTTGCAAGTCTTTTAAAAGTTTAACATTATGTCAAAATATACACACAAATATATTTATACACACAGATAATAAAATATCTCAGGAATAGTATATCAAAATTGAACTCAAATGAACATTACTTTCTGAAACTCTCTGGAGAAAGTAGCCTTTAAATTACACTTCAGTGAAAAATATCCTAACACTCCTTGACATTCCTGAACAGAAAACAATTTACTTCCTGTTCCTAGAGGATTATAGCCTCAGTGGCTTTTCTCTGTGTGCACGTGTGTGCGTGCTTAATATTTCCTTTACTCCTAGACATTTAACTGACATCATATTCACTAGTTCCCAAAGGTCTTCTGTTAGAAAGCATTCTTAGGATTTGATGGTAATGGATGCTGTTATTTTGTGCATTTAGGTAACTGTTTGTACATGTACCTCCTACTGAAATTAAATGAGGGTGTATTTATCTGATTTCATTTTATTGGCTGGATCGATGTGTGCACTAATATTTAAAACCTGTTTTACCAGGTAGTGCTAAAAATGAATATCTCCAAATCTGAAGTTTGTAATGTGAATATCAAACTTGGTGCAGCCTCTCCCAATAAGGCATTAACATTGAACCACATTTTTCAAGGACAAGGCTTTCACAAATTTACAGAAATACACCAGGGATTATGGAGACTTATCAGATAAGCTAAATTTAAATTGCCTTATAACTTTAAATGAGAAATTCTGTTTGAAGGTCTACCTTGGGAGCTGCTCCAATTCCCATCCCACTTGGGCTACTTCTTTACTGGATTTCCCCTGTCTACCTTCCTTTTCATCATGCCCCAGCTTTCTCTCCACACTTCAGATTGCCTTCTCCTGCAATGTACCAACACAAGATGCCTTTTCCATATCTCTATCCTTTAGAGTTAGAAAAATAAAAACTATGAGATTATGGATGGTTGTTTGCTTTGGATTATCCATAGCTAGGCAATGGGAGGGTAGGTGGAGAATGAGAACTTCTATCTTAGTCTATGAAATCAGTATTTTTCTTATGGAAAAGAGAAACATGAAGAGATCAGTTACCTATGTCACATAGATATGTATTGCTCATGTGTAAGACTCTCTAGCTCCACTCTGAATTAACTAAATAATATACAATCCATGTCACATCTAGAATTTCACTGTTTGCTTAAATAATAATCAGAATCACAAGTAATAATCAGAATCACCATCCTCATAATTGTATGTGCCGAGGAATGATGCACTTCTAATATACAAATGAGTATAAGGGATAAAGTTCTGACACACATGGGAAGATGTTGGTGGAGTATTACAAAGAGTGCTGAATTCAGTCACTCTGAACCTCAATTAAATATGTTCTTAAAACTTTTTTTTTTTTTTTTTGAGACAGAATCTCACCCAGGTTGAGGGCAGTGGCGTGATCATGGTTCACTGTAGCCTGCATCTCCCAGGCTCAAATCATCCTCCCACCTCAGCCTCCCAAATGGCTGGAACCACAGGCACAAACCACCACACCAGCTAATTTTTAAAATTTTTTGTAGAGACAACGGTTTCTCCATGTTACCCAGACTGGTCTCAAACTCTTATACTCAAGCAATCCACATGTCTGGGCATCCCAAAGCGCTGGGATTATAGGTGTGAGCTACCGTGCCCAGCTGCTCTTAAAAATTAAATGAGGATTAAGGCTGGGCATGGTGGCTCATGCCTATAATCCTAGCACTTTGGGAGGCCGAGGCAGGTGGATCACCTAAAGTCAGAAGTTTGAGACCAGCCTGGCCAACATGGTGAAACCCTGTTTCCATTAAAAATACAAAAATTAGCCAGGTGTGGTGGCTCACGCCTGTAATTCCAACTACTTGGGAGACTGAGGCAGGGGAATCGCCTGAACCCGGGAGGCGGAGGTTGCAGTGAGCCGAGATTATGCCACTGCACTCCAGCCTGGGTGACAGAACGAGATTTAGTCTCAAAAATAAAATAAAATAAATGAAGGTTAAGTAAAATAAACAGTGTGTTAGTTCTCAGAACACTGACATATCTTTTGACTTTAACAATCTTAGTCACTAGAAAAATTCAGTAGGAAATAATATATTAAGTTCTATCACATGATTCTTAAAAAGCTACATAAGTAAGAAAATAAAGCATCCTAATACATGAAGAATACATACAAAATTTCAGTTTCCATCTAATTACCATATTGAAATTAAAGAGTACACACACACACACACACACACACACACACACACACACACACACACAGGCGTGGGGATAGGGGAAACTGAGTACAAATAAAGACTGACAAATTAGTAGCTGTGTCATCTGGGCAAGTTAACACTTCTGAACTTCACTTTCCTCTTTTGTCAAATGAGTTGCTCTGATGATTAAATTAGGTGAACAGTGCGCGTAAAGCACCTAGTATCTGGTAGATGGATATCAGCATTAATAAAGGTTAGTCTCCCAGCTTTTACTAATAAGTATTGGGTATAGTTACTTAGTATGGAAGAGGAAGAAAGTTAACTCACAGAAGTGAATTACTTAGGAATTTAAAACATTTTGCGAATGCTTTTGACTTTTTAATTATTTTTATGACCAATAAGAAGAGTAATGAATTTCAAATTTAGCTCATGATACTATCAATGGGGATAAAATTTAATATATCATTATAAAGATGTGTGACATGTTTAGAGTCCCTAGAATGAAAACAAGAAGAGAAAGCAAGGATTGTACATCTAAACACTGCAAAATAATTTGCCTAAGCATAAAAATATCTTCCACATACATAAAAGAGAAAACAACTGGTTATTTAATTACGGGTAGGAAAAAGGAGATATAATAATCGTCCGAGATTAATAGGTAAAATCTGTCGTCTGAATATCTATCTACCTATCTGTCTATCTATCATCTATCTATCATCTATCTGTTTAAAATCCATCTATTTATCCATCATATGTTTCTAGGGTTTCGAGTGTATAAAATCAAAATGTTAACACTATACTTAGTCCTTATAAGTGAGCTGACACAGAAGAGACATGTATTGTGGCTTTCATGTTGATGGCATTTGAAAAAAGGAACAAACATATTCTTCATGAAAAATTTCAGCTGATTATTTTTAACTTTATTTTTGCACTGTCACCAGCTCAGTCGATACCTACGAATAGGAAAGGAGTTAGAGAAAGAAGGATGGCGAAAATAGATATCATGAAAATTATAATGTAAAAAGTTAAAAAACTTCAGACCTAATATTTGAATGATGGAAACAAAACTTTATTCAATGTAAATATACCTTTAATTTAAGCTTTTTCACTTGATCCTTGCTTTTAAATGGTTCTTAGCTTGAATTTCGGGAATATCCTGGCAGTTCTGTCATTCTTTGGAAGACATGTTTGGTTAACTCATTTTCCTTTTGTTAACCTGGAAGCTGGAGGAGGCAAGAGGGGGTCAAGAGAGGTCTGCCACTTCTCTTTGGAGACAAGAGAGGTCTGTCACTGTTATTCACATTTGCCTTGCTAATTAAAACCTAAAGAAAAGCCCAGGACTTACTAGGAAAAAAAGTAATTGGGAAGTCAACATTAGCACTCATAGTTCCTTTTTAGTCTATGGAGAGTTTGCTCATGAATAAACTTAAATATTTAATTTATTGCTATTACAAACTACTGAGAATGCTTAACCAACGAAGAGAGTAGAAAACTTATGAATTTGGAGATAAAAATCAGAAAATGCTGGCCTGGAAATTTATTAAACAAAACAGAGCATAAATATCTATGCCATAGCATACTTCTATATTTTATAAAAGTGTATTTTTAGTGACTTTTAAACTTCAAAGAATATTGTTAACTTTGTACAATACTTTATTACAGTCACGAAAAGTTCAAAATTGTCAAGCACATGATTTTTTTAACTTAAAAAAATGAATTTAAAAGTCAACACAATTAGCAGATGATCTAACACCAAAACAAACTAAACAAACTCAAAAAGAATGCATTCTTGTATTTTTTAAAAATTAAGAACATTTAGGATGTATAATCTAGTTTTTGCAATGTGAGAGTTCTCTAATTCCATTACTATTATCCTGTTAGTAATAAACAGCTTTAGTCTTCATGAGAGGTTTCTTTTAAATTTGATTTTGTTGCCTCACATGCCATCGGTTGTATATTGGTGTTCACTACTAGTTCAGTGATCTACTAGGGATAATTACAACTCTATTTATGCACCATTATACAAAATAAATATTTTCCCTGAATATCAACACTATATGGTTGTACTTTTTTGTCCTTAAATAATAGACTCAAAGCATTTGCAGCACAGTTTTGCTTTTGTTTTTGTTTGCTTTTCAGCTGGTCCACAAATTAAAGGATGGAAGTTAGAGAAATGTGTCCCACTGTCCATCTTTTTCTGAAAACATGAATCATAGTGTTCAAACTTTGTTTTGTTGGGCTATCTATGATGCCAGCCAAAGAAGGCAGGATTCTTCCCCACAATTTGCAATTTGGTTTGTTCTGTTTTGTTTTTTCTTGGCTGATTGACTTACCTAATTTAAATGCCTCATGAAATGAGCTTTTAATCTTTGACTCCCTTTGAATAACATCATTTGAAAATGTAAACATTTCAGGTAGACGTAAGTAGAGACCCCAGAGTGACATTCTCCAGATACGTTACATCAAACTGACCCAGAAGGTAGGTGCCTAGATTATATTAGGGGTTATTGATTGACCAGGTAAAATGTAACATTTTGACATAATATGTGTGTTCTACTCTCTGGAAAGAACAGCAGCACTCTTCCTATCTTATTCTCAGCTCTGAAGTCTATTTCCTGTACTGTATTTCTCAGGTTTTATGCTTGAAATAGGCATGTTTTCTTTGCATATAAATGAATGTAAAACAACAAGAATCAAAATGGTCCTCTGAAAGGGTGCACCATTTGTGTTTACTCTTCCTGATAGAGGAAATACAGTTTGTGCTACGATGCTTTATTATTATTATTATTAATTTACTCTTTTTCTCTCTCTTTATTGCTTTCTTTTAGATATTGCTTTTGAATCTAAGGAAAATGGGAGTCCTTATAAAAAATTAGTGTCTGATTTTAACAACAGTGAGGGCCTTTTTCTCCAGTCAAGGTCTGTAATACCTATGGCTTCATGAGAAAAGGATTACAGTGAGAAAAGGAGTCCTACAGTACTCGGAGCTTTGCATGCAAGTGAGCCCATCTGGCCACATGTGTCCATTTTCATCAGCTCCAAATTTTAGAATTTGTGTTTTATAGCACCAAGAAGAAAATGGCAACATATACTTAGATAACTTCTTTCTTCTCATCTACTTCCTTCTCTTCTCTTTTTGCTTTTGCTATCTTCAAGTTAATTAAAAGAACTTTTATATTAAATTGGTATGTAAAATTTTCCCAAATAAAGAATTTATTGGAATTACAACAAATACTGCCATTTCCAAAATAGAAGACCAGGAAAGATATTAGACATAGTCTATCTCATTCCTTCCACATTTGAATTCTTTATCATTCATCTTTATCTTGTAACATGAGTGTGTTACTATGTCAGAATTATTTCTGAAGAGATTGATGTCAATTGGTGTCTTGTCAGTTATTACAGTTAAATTGAGTAACTTTCAAATTACAATCATTCTTCTGAAAGTAATTTTTTTAATTAGCAAAAAATATTAAGCTATCATATGCATTGTATGTGTGTATATATGTATGCATGCATGCATGTATTGTGCATATTCCTTCCATCCAAACCCCACACTGGCATAATTTACCCAGTAATCCTTATTATAAAGTTGACAATCTTTTTAATTACTTGGATCATTTTTACTACTAGCTTTTACTCATACTACAAGGCTTATATCTTGTTACCTTTTAATTTTTTGATTATTCTTCTATGTATTTGTATATACCATGTATTTCCTTGAAGAAATTTCAACCTTTGATAAGTATGCCTACCTCGATAAAAAGACCTTTCCAATTAGCTCAAAGAAAAATGGTCTGCTTAGAAAAATATTTTATCCCCCATTGAATTATCAAACCAATTCCACAGTTATCAACTTAAATATGAATATGCAGTATATTTATAACAATAATGTATTGTATATATTCAGAGATATAGTACATTTTCTTTACATGATTTCAACACAAATTAATTAAACAAATTTAGCTAATGCTAGAATTATAGCTGGCATATGTAAATAAGCAGCAAACCTGTGTAAGAAATGTGGAAGGAAAGGCCATTAGTAATGTAGTTAAAAATACAAGAGTACTAAACATAATAAATCAAGTTTATTATTATGTGCTAAGATGTGTTCTGTAAAGGAAGGCTACCGTAAGAAATATTTTATACATTTTTCTCATAATTACTTGACATATATTTAAGGATTTCGAGCATCTTACTGTCTTTGGGTCATGGCCTGTGACTTCTTATGGGTCAATCAGCCTACAATAAATATCATTTAGTATTTCAATAACCAAATCTCTGATAGAAGCAAAAAAAAGCCCCTTTTTGTGAATTCTTCTTTCAAGTGTGCAGTATTGATAAAATGAGGACAGTCTGATTATGTCCCTGTGCCTCTGCATTTAGTATCACTTCAGTCTATAATCCTCCTTTCTTCTTGATAGCCCTTTGCCATTCCCTTTACAAATATTCATTTATACCATGGAAGTATCAACTTAAAATCTAGTTCAACCACTGGCAGATGGATAACTGATATACCGGTATAAAGTGAATGACTTGCTCAGAGTTGCGCTTCTTAAAAATAAATCAAAATTATTTAGTTTTGTCTGAATACTCTTTTAATTTAACCTCCATTTAATCTCTCTTTAATCGTTTTCTAATCTACAACCTCTCTATATGGCAAGAACTGAATAGTATTCCACTTTTTGTCACCAGAATTCATAGAGTACTTGTAGTAGTATCAACAGTGTTTACTGAACAAATAAACCCTTTCCAATGAGCTGACCTTCTTAACAGAATTTCTGACCTAATGTTCTTCTTGTTCCCTTAGACCTGGGTTCTATTTCTCTCATACCAGTTAGATATAATGCTTGGAAAATGAAGTGAGGAAGTAAATTGCAATAAGATGCTAGCAAGTGATGTCTGAATATGTTATTCTCATTAAAACCATGTGCTATGGTCTGAATGTTTGAGTCCCCTCAAAATTCATACGTCAAAATTCTTACTCTCAGTTTGATAAGGGGTGGGGCCTCTGCAAGGTGATTTGGTCATGAGGGTGGATCCCTCATAAATGGAATGAGGACCTTCATAAAATAGGCTCAAGGTAGCTTGTTTGCTACTTCTGCTAAGTGAGGACATAGTAAAAAGCCATCATCTAGGAATCAGAAAGTGGGTACTCACCACAGCCTGAACTTTCAGCATCTTGATCTTGGACTTCACAGCCTCCAGAACTTTAAGAAATAAATTTAGGCTGGGTGCGGTGGCTCACACCTGTAATCCCAGCATTTTGGGAGGCTGAGGCTGGCAGATCATTTGAGGTCAGGAGTTCGAGACCAGTCTGGCCACCATGGTGAAACCCCATGTGCACTAAAAATACAAAAATTATCTGGGTGTGGTGGCACACACCTGTAATCCCAGTGTAATCCTCAACCCAGGAGGTTGAGGCAGGAGAATTGTTTGAACCCAGGAGGCAGAGGTTGCAGTGAGCTGAGATCATGCCACTGTACTCCAGCCTGGGCAACAGAGCAAGACTCTCTCACAAAAAAATAAAAAATTAAAAAATTAAAAATACCCTAATTTTTATAGCAGCCCAAACAAACTAAGATAGAAAATTTGTACTCGTCCAGGTGCAGTGGCTCACACCTATAATCCCAGCAGTTTGGGAGGTCCAGCAGGAGGACTACATGAGCCCAGGAGTTTGAGGCCAGCCTGGGCAATATAGCAAGAACCCATTTCTATAAAAAATTTAGAAATATGCCGGGCATGGTGGTGTGCACCTGTAGTCCCAGCTACTCAGGAGGCAGAGGTGAGAGGATTGCTTGAGCTCCAAGGAGGCCAAGGCTGCAGTGACTGATGGTGCCACTGCAGTCCATCCTGGGTGACAGAGAAAGATCATCTCTCAAAAATAAAAAGAAGGAAAATTGGTACCAGGAGTGAGGTGATATTGTAACAAGTAACTAAAAATGTGGAAGCAGCTTCAGAATTGGGTAAAGGGTAGAGGCTGAAAAAGTTTTGAGGTGCATGCTAGAAAAAGCCTACATTGCTGTGAGAGGACCATTCAGGGTGATTCTGGTTAGAGCTCAGAAAGAAAAGAGGAGAGCTGTAGTAGATAAAGCCACCATCAACTCAAAGAACATATGATAATCCTGGGGAGAATATGGGTCGAAGTATAGATGGTAAAAGCTATTGTGATGAGGTCTCAGGTGGAAATGAAGAATATGTTACTGGAAACTTGAGGAAAGGTGATCCTTGTCATAAAGTGGCAAATAATTTGGCTGAATTGTGTTTGTGTCCTAGTGTTTTATGGAAGGTAGAATTTGTGAGTGACAAAGTAGAATGTTTGAAGAAATTTCCAGCAAAATGTTGAGTATGTGGTTTGGCTTCACTTGAATGCTTCTAGCAAAATGTGAAAAAAGAGAAATTATTTAAAGACAGAATTTTTAATCAAAAGGGAAACAGAAGTTTAAAATTAGGAAAATTCTCAACTTATTTATATAGAAAAGAATGAGAAAGCACAGATAAGATTAATATGAATGTGCTATCTCAACAGAAGCCAAGAGTTACTCATCAAGACAATGAGACCTCATCACAATAGCTTTTACTATCCATGCCTCTACCAGCATTCCCTTCAGGATTACCTATATGTTTTCTGAGATGATGGCAGCTTTCTCTACAGCTTTCCTCTTTTCTGACCTCCAAAGGACATTTCGGAGATTATGCCCCTTCCATTACAAACCCAGAGTGCAAGTGCCTGGGAAGGGTGGGAGCAGAATGATTTCGTGGTTTTGTTCACTGTATTCTGGCATAGTGCTCTTTAGTCACCTCAGATTTTGCTCCAGTAGGCCAAGGTGGGGCACGGAATGCAGAAGCTCTTTCCAGAGGGCACAGGTGGTGAACCTTGCATAGTGCCATCTCTGCTGGTGCACCTCATGCATGTGCTGTGAGAGTGTACCTACCTCCACCTAGATTTCAAAGAATGGAGTCACTTGGAGCCTCACTCAGAGGGCCATCCCAAGGGCAGGGCCACTTCAAGAGTCCCCACTATGGCAGTGCCTAGTGGAGTCATGGGGATGTGGGCACTTTTGTGACTCTGGACCAGCAGGGCAGCCTTCATGTGATTCTAGCCTGGAAGAGCAATGTGTCCCTAACTACAACCCATTAGAGCTTCAGAATGGCTGTGGGGGCAGGACTACAAGCAATGTTGGAGGTTCTCCTTGCTTTAGTGTGTCTGGGAGGCTGGATATCAAGTCAAAGAAGATTATTCTTGAAAGTTAAGATTTTGGACTCACTCAGGACCTGTAATCCCTTACGTCTTTCCTATTTCTTTTTCTTTTTTGGAAGAGGAATATCTATGCTATTCCTGTTTCACTATTGTATCATGGAAATGCATAACATGTTTAATTTCACACATTCACAGCTACAGATCAATTTCCCTCAGGATGAAGTATACCTTTCGTCTCATCCATATGTGATTTAAATGATATTTAGATGAGACTCTAAACTTAGGTTTGTGAGTTGATGCTAGATAAAACAAAAATTTTGGGGGCTACTGAGATGGAATTACTGTATTTTTGCATGTGAAAAAGTCACAAATTTGGGCAGGTGGGAGATGGAATAGTATGATCTGAATATTTGTGTAACCCCCAAAATTCATACCTTGAAATCCTAAACATGAAAGTGATGGTATTTACAGATGGGCCCTTTAACAGATGATGAAGTCATGAAGGTGGAGTCCTCATGATTGGGATTAGCACCCTTATAAAAGAGGCCCCAGAGAGGTCCCTCAATCCTCCCGCCGTGTGAGGATGCAGCAAGAAGATGGCAGTCCACAGCCTGGAGGAGGGCCCTCACCAGAAACCATGCTAGCACCTTCATCTCAAACTTCCAGCTTTCAGAAGTGCGAGAAATAAATTGTTGTTGTTTATAAATAACCCAATCTGTGGATATTTGGTTATACACCTTGAGTGTATTCTGTTAAGGTTTATACAAAAATTCTCTTGGGGTTAGCAGGACTGCAGATAGTAATATACTACTTTTTTTTCCTATATACACATACTATAATAAAGTTTAATTTATAAATCAGGCACAGTAAGAGATTAACAATAATAGTTAATAATAAAATAGAACAATCATAACTATATACTGAAATAAAACTTACATGAATGTGATCTCTCCCTCTCTAAATATTTTATTGTACTCTCCCATGGGTTTCTGAAGCCATAGAAAGTCAAACAGCGTATAAGAGGGGTTACTAGTGAATATGTGTAGATATCCAAACTATATATAAAACATGTTTTAAACAAGGTAGGATGACTATAAAGTTAGTTAAATTATAGAATATTGCTAGTGTTTATTATCTGAGATTATGAGGCAAAGATAGGTTGCTGAGTTTGTCATTCATGAAACATCTCTATTGATTAATCCATGTTTCTTCTTTATATGTTAGCAAGCAAAATTATATCTGGTACAAAAGGGTTACTGATATAGAAATTACCCTGATAAAAATTTATTTAAAAGACAAAAAAAAAAAAAAAAAAGAAATTACCCTGCATCTAGATCCAGTTTTGTTTCTCCAATTAAGATTTTCCCAAAGAGTCTTCATCACATCAGAATAGTAACATTAGTTTATTGGTGTTAAAGGAAATGGGTGAACTAAACAACCTGATGATAGAAGATACTCAAATTTATATTAAATATATATAATGATTTACATTTTCACTATTAAGATTATTTGAACAGAAATGAATCTTTGTGTTTTTTATTTGCAATAGAATTATATCTAAATCTTTACAATGTTAGTAAAAATGATGATTACATTAATTTTAAGAATTTTTTGCTTGCTTTTATCTTTCTTTAAATATCTGTTTTATTACATCTAAATTTTTGTTGGGTTCTTGGTGACATGGTATAAATTTAAATCAGGAGAAAACATCACAAATCTTAATAATGATCAAATGTTCAACATAGTAGTGATATATACAGTAAAATATGAATCAAGGAAAGTAACTTCAAAGACCTCAACCTTGGCGGGTTTCAGATCCACAAGTACAATGTATGTTAGCATTTTTGTAGAGCTCTGGAAACTCAACATTAATTTTTAGTTTTTACTTAAACTAATGAATGGGCAAGTGCTTAATCTCATACTATTTCCCTTTTCTTATCTATCTATATCGCAAGAAATTTATTTTTAGATATTCATTTGTAATTTACCAAAGGTTATTATTCTTTCCATTAATAGTCAACATTTACTGAGCACTTTGGCATATACTAGCTATATTTTATGAATTATATGTTATTTTTCATAACTAGTTGATGAAGTGGTCATTTGTTATCTCATACTGTAATAAAATACTCAGTCTTAGAAAGATTAAGTTATTAGGCCAAAGCCATACAACTGGTAAGCATGGCTCTTGGGTCATAACAAGGTGCTGCTTGTTTCTAATCAGTGGATTTATCTGCAATGTTCATGGACATTATGGAAATGAAACAGTTTCATTTGGGATAAGTAGCTGGATAATAGTCTAGGACTATAGCTCAATTTCACAGCAGAGTTTTTCCACTGTATCAGTAGGACTTCATATGTCCCTTAATTCCTGAGTGACATTATATCTCTTTCATTCTCTTGGCCCTTAAGAAAAGCTAGTTATCATTTTATATATGTGATCATCTTCTGAATAGACTCTCACATCCTAGAAAGCCTACATCTGGTACTCTCCTTTCCTCAGAACTTAAAAGAGCCTGAGACATAGGCACTGTGTAGTTTTAATGATATTCATAACAGAACTGAAGGTTGATTTCTGTTCCTCTAATTCTAATAAATTTCTAACCATGCTGTTGCCATGACTGATTAGCTAACTCACTCTATTCCCTTGTTTTCATAACGTCCTTTTGTAATTTATGTTTCATTGTATATAGAACATGTCACTTGGTGTTTAATCCCAATGAGGGATTAAACAAATGTCCAGTCCCAAAAAGCTGAAAAGTGTCTTTGTTTCTCAAAGTAAAAAAAACAAAAAACAAAAAAAAAAACTATTACTTATAATAAATATAGCATCAAGAGGGAGAGGGATGGCCAGTCTTTTTGTTATATAGATATTTACCTTGAAAATGTCCATTTCAGACGTTTTAATAGAATGGTAATCTGCGTTTGACTGTTTCCAATTATTTAGCAAAACAAGATTTGAAATTATTCCCTTATAGGAGTCTTGAAGACCCAGGCAATGCCTTTAGTTACTTTTTTATTCCCCTTTTTCATGTTACTTCTTTCTTTCCCACTGCCCTTCCCCTTGAAAACAGAGATCCATTTTTAGAAACTCAAACACCTAATGCAATGCGTGAGACATAGTAGAGACTTAGTAATTTTCTTGGCTTCATTTTATTAAAGGACATGCTCTTAACTTCAGTTAAGAGTTAACTAAGTACAGGTTCCAGCCTATATACGAGTAATTAAAGCATGTGCTTTCCTTGATGTCTAATGTTTACTTCCAGTCAAATATTTTGCAGCCTGGTAAAAACTTTTGTCATTTTATAGATATTTAATAGTGATAGGCCAGGTTTAATGTCAGTTTGAAATACTGAAATATGGCTCAAATGTTAATTGGCCTGATGGAATGATTTTATTTACATGGAATTAAAAGGTTTAGCAATATACACTTTTCTAGACTAAAGCAAAAATGGTTCTGAAATAACAAAATGAAATTTTGATATTTATAGTTTTAAAAAGCACATTAATAAATCTCTGAGATATATCCATTTCCTTTATTTGTAATATATTCAGCCTTCAGTTAGAGCGTGGATTAAAATATTTGACATCTGATTAAGGATGAATGCAAAACTGTTTAGCTCAAATGCCCTTTTCTGAGAATCTCACCTTGAAATTGCATGGGCAACATGTGGTATGTGTGTGTACCTCAATAGCATCTGAAAACCTTGAGGCTCTTTCCCAAGGAAATGAAGCTAATGTTTGTGATAGCCTGGAGCATTTCTTTCATTCCAGCCTCTCCCTCCCTCTGTAAATCTACTGTCAAAATAATTTATTTTGTCACAGAATTTATACATTATCTGTAATCTACAACATTTCAAAAGTATTTTTGCAACTTGAAATATTTTCAGCAGGACACAGTAGCTCATGCCTGTAATCCCAACACTTTGGGAGGCCAAGGCTGGAGGATTGCTTGAAGCCAGGATTTCGAGACCCACCTGGGCAAAATAGTGAGACTTCGTCTCTACAAAAATTAAAAACATTAGTTGGGTGTTGTGGCATGCGCCTGTATTCTCATCTACTAGGGAGGCTGAGGAGGGAGGATAGCTTGAGCCCAGGAGAAGTTGGGGGCTGCAGTGAGCTGTGGTCACAACTGCACTCTAGCTTGGGTGGCTGAACGAGACCCTATCTCTTGAAAAAAAATAAAAGGAAATAATTTTTTTATTTCTGTTTTGTTTTTCTTCTAGTTTTCTGCAGTTTCCTGTCTCAAGGTTTTTTCTTTGTTTGTTTGTTTTTTGCCTCACATTATTCATTCTTCTCCTTTCCCATGAAGATTGACAGACATTTTATATCAGGAAAACTGAAGACAGTTGTGAGTGTTTTGATGCCTACACTTTCCTTCTTCTTTCCAAAAAATATTACCAAACTAAATGGGTGCTAGACTTCACTGCGTTACTGACTGTGAGACTTTAGACAGGCTTCTTAACTGTGATTTTGTTTCCCAATTTGTAAGATAGCAGTACTCTTAGTAAGAGTGCCTACTTTTCAATGTCTTTGTGAATTGTTAATATTTGCAAGAGTATCTGGCACATAGCACTCCATAGGAAATCTTACGGGTCTTTGGGATTATATCAAATGATCTAATATGGCCAGGGCCCTTGTTCCAATATAGGAACGGATGCCTGATGATCCATTCTAGAATATGCATTGATGAGCAGAATTTGTGAATTTGACAGACCAGTAGAGCAGATGGCTGTGAGCCGCCTGCTTTACACATAGGTTAATGCTAACATTTTCCTTATGTGCTCCTTCATGCGCCTACTGCCAGTTAACATTTTTCATTTCCATATGCTCTATTTTCCTATCTTCTGGTCCTACATAACATTTTCAGCTTATAGTTGTAGTTTTTTGTTTCCCAAGGCCAGCCGTTATGATCCTAGTGATGTAATAAAATTTAAATAATTGAGAGCAAAATATGGGTAAGCTTATACTTAATTATTTAAGGGAATGCAAAGTTTGGCTACAATCTCCCTATCTGGACAGTAACATAAATGGCCTTAGTTCTAGGCATGATAATTTGTCCAGAGTTTGAGGACATTCTAGAATGTTCAAACCCCACCACATTAGCCACTTATATACATGCCTTAGTTTTCTTTTCCTCTTTTAATATTATACTCTATAGTGTACTCTGAAAGCTTGGGAGTTTTTTTGTTGTTGTTGTCTAACCACTAACCCCTTCACACTGGATAGAAAAAAAAAGGACGATTATGGTATTCCTATTATAATTATAAGGGGATCAATTCATATTATCTTGCCTTTCTTTTTGCAACCTACAAATCATCCTTTTCTGATTACTTCCATTTGCAGAAGAGATATGTTTTTCCTCCCTCATAAACTGTGATGTACCTGTCTATAGGAAACAGAATAATTCTCCTACACAAAGCCAGTGGCCTGCCAAACACATTATGGTGAACTTTCAAGCTCTAGAAGATACAGATTTAATCCAGGGTTGAAAGCCTATTCAACAGACTAAAGTTGAATTAGAAAAGTGTTTGAGACTCTCAAAAAAGTATTTGAGAGTCTCAAATGTATGTGTCTTAGACATCTTTTATTTTCAATAACTAGCAGAGTGATTGATGAATAGTAGATACTTTATAAATACTTGTTAATTCAATTAGTAAAAAAGTAAATTTGATATTAGACCAATTTTGTTGAGCATAAAATACTTACCAATTTTACTTTAGAGAGAACTTATGGTAAAAGCAATAGGCTGATTTACATAGAAAAATTAGGAATGTGGACATTTTGCAGTTATTTTTAGAATAATAAGCTTTGAAAAGTTGTTGTTCTGTGAAATGGTGTTATTTTCTCTCTCTCTTCAGCCATGCATTTGATTCATTTACATGTTCAAGACTAGAAGTATATCTCAAATATCTCTTTTATGTAAGTGATTATAGTTGCTATGTCATTTGTTGTCTGAAATCACTTGTTATAAGTTTGTTACAAAGACAAACTTTAAGAAGAGTGAGGAAGTAAACCACAAGCATGTAGAAACAAACAAAAAAGAAAACTGGCAAATACCAGGATCAAATTCATACAATAAAAATGAAAAGAAAGGATATAAATGATTTCTTGGTTTCCTTAAATGACTTTTAACATGCTTGTTAAAATTTTCTAAGACTAGAAAAACGAAGTTATCACTACTTCATTTTTCTCTCACTCTCCCATATTTTATCATCCTCTTAAATAAACTACAAGACACAAGGCTCACTCCAGGTTAATTATGCTTTTCTTGGTACTAAATGGTTAAAGCCTTTAGTGCCAAAGATTAACTTATAGGCATGTCTTCTAACCAGTGGTTAGAATGCAAAACGGTCTTTGCTCTGATCCTGACAAGCTTCCTGTCTGAAGACAACAAATGTTAGTTGGCTCTTGTTAGTATGTGGACCAATTAAAAAGTTTTTAAAACAAAATGAATCTCATAGCCTGTAATGATTGTGGTGCTTATTATGGAGCAGAAATCAGTTCTCATACATACTTCACAGACTTTGAAGTTTTTTGCACTTTACTCCGCAGTGATATGTGAACATGGTGTCACTGCTCATGTTTTTTTCTTATTGAATTGGTCCACGCTGTTTCTTTAGAATGCTCCAACCCACAAAGCGGGGGACGTAAATTAAAATCCAAGAAGCAATATTACAAATTGACTGTCTTTCTACTGATGATTATACTATATTCGTGAGGTTTTCTTTCTTAAAAAAAATCAAAATAATATGAATGTGACTTTCACCTCTACGTGTCATCTGGGTGGTTTGAACTGATACAGCTTCTGAGGGAAGTGGCCTGAAGGACCTCTGCTGTGTCATAAAAGATAACTGTTCTTAGAAAACTGAACTGTACCTACAGTACTGATTAGAAACAGGGATGGCAGCATGTAGCTTTTTATTAGGCTGACCTGAAAATACACAGTTGCTTTTCTTAGAGTTCAATCTGCAGTCTAGAAGAAAAGAAAGAGTAAACAGATGATTTCAGACAAGTGTGATGAATGTTTGATAATAGTGTGATATATTTTTGATAATTAAGTGAAGCCATCTAGGAATGCCACGGTGGCTACCTGGAAAAAGAATCTCTTAAATTTTATATGTATATTTTTAGATTATTTAGAGAGCATAGTCCCTTCCCATCACCTCCATCTTTAAAACCTTAGTTAAGTTCCCATTATCTTTTATGTGGTTTGGCAAAGTAACCTCAGAACAAATCTCTTGGCTTCTTCCCATAACAGGGTATGTTCAATACAGCAGCCACATTGGCTCTTGAAGTTTTTAAATCATATAATATTATTTGCTTTCTCTAAATCTTTCAGTGTCTTCCCATTTCACGCACAGTAAAAGTTACAGTTTCCAAGGGCCATGATCCAGTCCCTCCACCTTTCTTGTTTTATCGCCACATGCCCTCTTCCACCAATCCACTCCAGACACACAAGGCTTCTTGCTGTTCTTCAGAGATGCCTGTCTGCTTTGGAGTCTTTCCTCTCTCAGGTCCCTTTGCAGCCAAACCGAAAAGACTTCTTTCATGTGTCCACCTGGCTAACATTGTTACCTCCATCATGTCTTTTCTCAAATATTACCTTCTTGATAAGAGTCTAAATCTGGCCATCCTATTTAATCCTCTATCTGCCCAGTCTCCTCAAGCAGGCATTCCTGACCCCTCTAACCTTACACTAATTTTACTTTTTTAAAAAGAGCACTTAATAATATCTCCTAATACTATCTAATTTAATTATTTTGCATTTAGAATTAGGTTTCTACTGATCTGAGGACAAATTACACAAATATAGAGGCAGCTTGGAGAAGAATAGACTTCCTAGCTTATTCAGAGTGTTGATAAAACTTTGTGGAGGTTTCATTGTCTTTGCTGATTTCTGGCTGGTGGCCACCCTTGGCGCTTAAAGTCCTTTCTCCATTTATTGCATGTGGATCCCTACACCTCAGAGCCAGCAATTGCTCATTAAATCTTTCTTAGGCATAAACTGTCTCTGATTTACCCCTCTGCCTTGCCTCCTTTACACTTCCAGTGAGAGACAGTTGTCTACTTTTAAAAGATCATATGATTAGATTGAGTCTACCATGCATATAAGAATAATCTTGGCTGGGCACGGTGGCTAACGCCTATAATCCCAGCACTTTGGGAGGCTGAGGCAGGTGGATCACAAGGTCAAGAGATAGAGACCATCCTGGCCAACATGGTGAAACCCCGTCTCTACTAAAAGTACAAAAATTAACTGGGCGTGGTGGAGCACACCTGTACTCCCAGCTACTCAGGAGGCTGAGGCAGGAGAATCGCTTGAACCCGGGATGTGGAGGTTGCAGTGAGCCAAGATTGTGCCACTGCACTCCAGCCTGGCAAGAGAGCAAGATGCCATCAAAAAAAAAAAAAAAGAAGAAGAATCTCCCTATTTTAAGGCTGACAACATTAATTATATCTACAAATTCTCTTGTGCCATGGAATACAATAGTCACAGGTTTTAGGGATTAGGGTAGGGACATCTCTGGGGAATCATTATTCTTCCTACTACATGTGTTATTTGTTATCTATCTCCCCCTATTAGAATGTAAGAAAGAGTCCAGCAGTCAAGAATCTGCACCTCTTTTGTTTAACTAATGTATTCGGTGTCTGAAAGGAGGCCTTTTTAGCCAGTGGCTGCTCAATATACAGTATTAAATACAGGAATGAATAAACAAATAACTCTCATTTTCACTATAATATTAAGGTATTCCACTATTGATTAAGGATGAATCAGAAAAAAATAATTAACATGTGGAAATTCTAACCTTACTTTGAATGTATATTTTAGGTTAAATTTGATTACATAAATGCATTCCCATATCCTTCTCTAAGAATATACAATATGAGAAAATCTACTAAAAGCCAAAGGACAAATTAAGAACTATATTTTCATGGATATAAATTGCTACCTTTGGTGACATTTGAAGATATCATGGAATTCTATAAAGAATTCACAAAGATTCCAGTTGAATAAAGGCAAAATATATGAATAAGCAAACAGAATAAAAAGTAAGGTATCTAATAAAAATAATGATTACTGCATTATTAGTAAAATGATTGAAAATAAAACCAAAGAGTCCATTTTAAGCTTGAAAAGTAGTAAATAAGTTGTAAATGATTATACTGAATGTTGATTAGGGTGCAATGAAATGGACATACATATACCACCAGTGGAAGTATAAACTGCTGCATTTTGGAAAGTGAAACAAAACAAAAAACAAAACAAAATACACCAGAATCTTAAATTAGCTCTTAGGTTTTAGCCTATAATGCACAATGGAGAAATCATGCCTAATGAAACAGAAACTTGGGCCAGAATTAATATGCACACCTCTTCATTGCAACCTTAGAAGAAACTGGAAACAACCTACATAATGTTTTGATAAGGGAATGGATTGTATTTTACAAATAATACAATACCTTTTAAGAAATGAGAAAATATTCACAATATATTAAATGAAAAAATGAATAAAAGTTCATACTGTACGTAGCATAGTATATATTTCTATATTTGTACATCATACAATTAAGAAAAAACATCAACTTGTCAAACAGTGAGTGGCAGTCCCTAGAGAGTGAGGTTGTATATGATTTTTGTGTTCTTTCTAACTTTACAAAACTTTATAATTGTCTTCAGTAAGGATGCAGTGCCTTAATATTGAGGAGGAAATTATATAAATCATTATGGGAGAATAAATATTATGTTCAACATAGGATGAAAGGCTGACTCATTGAACCACACCTATTTCTATCAGTAGCCATTAAGTCCAAGGAATAGAGCAATGAAGAGGAAATAAGCCAATTACTACTTTAAATATTTCATGTCTCTTTCTGTCTAATCTTTCTGATTTATCCCTAGAAGAAGAGAAAATTAATAGGATGTGAATACTAGGATATGTCATGTTTTCTCTCTTTATCCCAACCCTTCCCTGGTAAATTCTGCTCCTCAGACTTTTATTTTGTTTCCAAATCTACTGCTATTTTAGTGTCTGCTTAATAAAGCATGCTAAATTTGTACCATAATTAAGTAAATAGTTACCATATTGTCAATCACTTGTACTACATTTAATAAACACTTGTCATAATTCAGAAATTTTTATTGTTTTTATAATTTTGTCATTTTAAAGGATGCTGGAATGAACTACTTAATTATATAGATTAGTTTGTGATTATCTCCCTGGGATAGATTTCTGACTTAACTGGAAAATTTTATTAGTTTTATTAAAACTTATTTCATAATATTTTTCCAAAATGAAATCTAATTTGCACTTCTACCAGCAGTGTGAGAGTATAACCTTTTACGTATGTTAATTCTTACAACTAGGAACAACTCCTTTCTTGAATTAAACCACTTGCATAGTATTTCCACATAAAGAGATCAATTAATTTTTATTTCTCTGGACCATTACCTAGGTTTAGACATTTATACTTTATAGGAATATTTTAGTTATACTGAAAATGATTGAAAAGCTTAAACTCAAATAATCCTTAAGGTTTTCAATTGTTTCTCTTTTATTCAAATATTAACTGTACAGGTGCTACTTACAATGTTGAGTCACGCATGAACATAAATAATGTTTTAGAAATGTTCTTTGTAGAGGTAAATCTTTTGACTAAATTTGTATGATTGCTTCATGTGTCATTTATACTGTAGCAATTCAAGCACTTTAAATCTCTCTCTTATTGCCTTCATGCCCCAAGTGCTTGGAAGATTATGCAAAATTATGTGACAAAGGCACAGATTCTAAAAATAGAAACTGTAACTGTCAAAGTGATTTTGCATTTCATAATTCAAGAAAGGTATTTGGGAAAGACTCTGAAATTGGACAAAGTATTGCACCTTCAAAGTCAAGTGCGTAGCTTTGTTTGGGGACTGATAGGTTCATTTTTTTCCACCAGTGAGGAACAGTAACATTGCTTAACATTACTACTCCCCTTATCTTCGAGAAACAGGCAAAACGTAAAAGATATGTTGAGAAAGAGAAATGAATGATTAATTCTCAGACATTTTAAAAAGCACCGTGTAACCATCTTTTTCATGGCTGAAGACTTTGTGGAATTTATATATATGACAGAACGGTACACTCTAGCAGTAGTACATCAGAGTTTATATTCATCAGGAGAGAGCCAAGTGAAAAACATAAAATGAGGGTATGGCTTAAATTTTATTTAGAAATTCAATTAAGAACTGTAAGATGAAGGGCACATTATAGTTTCTTGATTTAAAAAGGATTTTAATTAATTACTTTGTACTTTCGATAAAGCCGCATTGAGCCATTCTTGTTATTAATCATTTTTACATAAGCATAATGCATGTATTTATTAGACAAGAAATACATAGAAGGAAATACTTTTTGAGATATTGCTTAGAAAGCACCGATTAATTATTGCTATAAACATCATTCATTATTTCAGACTCCAAAACTTATAAATTACTTTTAATATTTATCGAAACTGAGCTGCAGTTTTTCATCATTGTTTTCATGGGTAAAGGCTTTATGACACAGACAATCTAAGATTCATTTAAGGGTAAGATGAGAAATTGTCTTTAAATACTTAAAAGATATCTGTCATAATCACTCCCTCAAAATAAGGCAAATCAACCAACAATCCTATTATAGCTTAAAAATGATAGGTAGGCTGGCATGGTAGCTCACACCTGTACTCCCAGCAGTTTGGGAGGCCAAGGCGGGAGGATTGCTTGAGCCCAGGAGTTTGAGACCAACCTGGGCAACATAGTGAGACCCCATCTCCACAAAAAATAAAAACTTAGCCATATGTGGTGGTGCACACCTATAGTCTCAGCTTCTTAGAAGACTGAGGTAAGAGAATCACTGGAACCCAGGAGTTTGAGGTTCCCGTGAGCCATGATCTCATCACTGCACTCCAGCATGGACAAGAGTGAGACCCTGTCTCAATTTTTTTTTTTTAAGCTTGGTATTGGCCCATTGCTGTGGCTCATGCCTATAACCCCAGCACTTTGAGAGCCCAAGGCAGGCGGATCACTTGAGGTCAGAAGTTCAAGACCAGCCTGGCCAACATGGTGAAACCCCATCTCTACTAAAAATACAAAAATTAGCTGGGCATGGTGGTGCAAGCCTGTAATCCCAGCTACTCAGGAGGCTGAGGCACGAGAATCACTTGACCCCAGGAGGTGGAGGTTGCAGTGAGCTGAGATTGCACCACTGTACTCCAGCCTGGGTGACAGAGCGAGACCCTGTCTTAAAAAAAAAAAGGTTGGTATTATAGAAGAAATTTCTTTTCTCACCCATTGCTATGTTCATGGCTGATGACTCTCTATAACAAAATAAAGATTTAACAGGAGAAAAACATACAAATTTATTTAATATAAATTTTACATGACACAGGAGCCTTCAGAAATGAAGACGCAAAGAAACAGGGAAACACAAATTTTTATGCTGAGTTTGATGAAGAGTGGACAATTGTGCAGCTGTATGGTGAGACAAGGAGGGTGTGTTCTATCAGGGAGGCCTTAGCAAAGCCCACTTTTTAGATACATCTCTGAGTCCCTGTGTCTTCAGAGATAAGGACATCCCTTTTCTCTGGGTGTATAGAGTAGGCTTCAGAGGAAAATCAGATAATTTTTATGGCCTGTTTCAGGGGAGAACAGAAGAAAGTTCAGGAGACCTTCCTTTTTTTGCTATTTTCTCAACTGCCAAGGTGCTGTATTTTGGCATAGCATGTCCTGAACACCATCATTATGGAAAGCTAGAGCATGCAAATTCAAACTCCATTTGAACTGGTGATGGTGATGGTCATGGAAATGATGAGAAACAGCAGGAAGAACTGCTAGAAAACTAAGAGTCATTCAAGAAGTAGAGGGTGAGGATATGAGTTGAGACAATGGCAGTGGAGATGGAGAGAGTAGATTGGCATTTGCATGTGATTTGTCAGTTTAATGGACAGCACCTAGTGATCATTTCATTGCAGGGGGAAAAAAGAGAGGGAAAAATACAAGAAGACTGCAATATTGACCATGAATGTGATCATCCAACATTCATCTAGACAGCATAAAAGGGGAGTTTACAAAGAAGACTGATAAGGAATGGACAAGAGGAAAAAATCTTATTTCCAGATTCCAGAATGGCAAATAAGAGAAGATTTTTAAGGAAGATGACAGTGTCAAATGCAGCAAAGATGTTAATTTAGTTAAGAAAAGAAAATGCCCAATTGAATGAGCAGGTAGGACATCTGGGACTTAACAAGAGTGCTTTTATAGGATTGGGGGAAATTAGACTAAGTTGATAAGTTGCTAGTGAATGCTGTTGGAAATGGAAAGTGGTGACTAGGAATAAGAGGAAAAGAAGGCCACTCAGCATGGACACTAGAGAGAGACAGTGTAGAGAGAAAGACTGCTGTTTTTAACATGGGAAAGATCTTAAGAATGCTTTTGTGTTGAGGGAAACAAGAAAAGTCAAGAGGGATAAATTATATACTGAAGAGAGTTAAGTGATGGTGCCAAATGCCTAAAGAGACGAAAAGGTGGAGAATTCACACCATAGGTGAGGAGGGAATAGTCCTTCACAGGACTACAAACTCTTTGTGAATGGAACAGAAGAGAAGGATTTTGAAAAATTAACTATAATACTTAATGGGTACATTTTTAATGTTAATGTTTGTGTGTGTGTGTGTGTGTGTGTGTGTGTGTGTGTGTGTGTGTGTATTCCAGTATCCTCAGTTGTAATTTCCCTATTCCATGCAAATTTTAGGACAAAGATGAAACATACGTGCATATGATATTTTGTAAACTACATAATGCTATACAAATGCAAAAATTTAAAAAAACACATTTTTAAAGGAGAACAGTTTATGCTCTGCCTTCTCTTTTCTTCTTTTACATTCTCCTCTTCCACTACCTTTTCTACATCGTTCCAGCAACATTACAAAATACACATGCTTTGTAGGCTAGAAATGGAACTTCTGTATCATTTATAGCATTTCATTGGAAGGATAATGTATTCCTTAGTGAGCTGGAAATGTGGCACCTGAGGACAAGTTTAGCCTTCTGATTGTAGCAAATAAGACTCTGTTAGAGAATCATGGCTTTATGGCTTTTCTTTTCTCCTTTTGTCTCTGTCTCTCTCTCTCTCTTTTCTTTTTTTTTTTTTTCTGGTCTCTGGGGTTTCTACCCTAGCATACACCAGTCATTAGTTTTTGAGTTTCCTCAATAAGGTTTGTGAAACATAGTAGTAACAATACCACCACTTGGTTTGCCAATGTAACATTCTCCTGTTTTCCAAAAGCTCCTCGAGGTCTGAAATTCCACTTTTAATGCCTTTTAAAGATGTGCTAATACTACCTACACAGAGCTACGAATATAGGCATTGAGCAAAATTTAATTTGGTGAATGAGAAACAAACCATGAAGGTCTTAAGTATTTCTCCTAGCCCACTAAACAACACGCTTGTGCTAACTTTTGACCACAAAATGGAATTGTATTTTCGTACTTTTAGATCCCATGTCCTAAAGCCAAACCTTTACTTGTTACGAGGCATTTGAATATTGATTATTTACTGTCTCTCATCTAACAACCCCTTGAGAATGACTGTATTAATTCTACTTCACAATGAAGCAATCTTACCACTCAATGGACATCATAATTTATCACTTAATTTACTCAGCAAAACTGTGCAATGACATTGGCTGGCGTGGGGTTTCCATTAAGAGAGCTTTCAGGTGATTGTGCTGGAGACATGGCCCCAGAAGATGCAGCTTAGACTTCTGGGTGAATTGATCTGATTGAGTAGATAGACAGGATCACACAACAGCTGTAGGCTATGGGTTGGCCAGTAATTTGCTGCCAGGTAGCCTAGTACCAAACAGATCATCACCCAAACTCACAGTTTTATTTGATTTAATAATTCAGTGTTGATGTGCAAACATAACCAAACTGTAACAGAATTTGTTGGTAAAAATTTAAGCATTTTGGTGAGTACCTCATTTCTAAAGTTGATCATGCTGGTTGTACGTAATTAGGCTACATTATCGCCTTTTTCTGGCAAGCAGAACAAAACATGGTTTGCTCTCCTCCTCCCCTTATTTCCCATGTAATAGCTCGGAATCTTAATCTTAAGGCATTCTAAGCTTTGAAAGTCTGTTTTAATTATACATTTTCCTGTCATCTTCCCTAAAGACACTTTTACTGTTTTCAAGGCTGGAATTCCGTTCTATTTTTTATCCCTATAATGCCTGTTGAAATAAATGGAGGTAAGAATTAATGATAAATTAAATAGATAAAAATAATGAGCAATTGTGTGATTATTGTTTTTGGTTGTTAATGTATCTATTTGATGTGTTTTTATTGACATTCTACTGTTAATTAGACAAATGAAGCATCCAGAACAGTACTGGGGACATAAAGAAAGAAAAAAAAATGCCGGCCGGGCGTGGTGGCTCACGCCTGTAATCCCAGCACTTTGGGAGACCGAGGTGAGCGGATCACGAGGTGAGGAGATCAAGACCATCCTGGCTAACACGGTGAAACCCCGTTTCTACTAAAAATACAAAAAATTAGCCGGGCGAGGTGGCGGGCGCCTGTAGTCCCAGCTACTCGGGAGGCTGAGGCAGGAGAATGGCGTGAACCCGGGAGGCAGAGCTTGCAGTGAGCCGAGATCGCGCCACTGCACTCCTGCCTGGGTGACAGAGCGAGACTCCGTTTCAAAAAAAAAAAAAAAAGAAAAGAAAAGAAAAGAAAAAGAAAAAAAAATGCCTTACCACTAAGGGTTTTGTTTGTTTGTTTTGAGACGGAGTCTTGCTTTGTCACCCAGGCTGGAGTGCAGTGGCACGATCTCGGCTCACTGCAACCTATGCCTCCCAGGTTCAAGCGATTCTCCTGCCTCAGCCTCCTACCACTAAGGGTTTTAAGGCGTATGTGTTGTTTTTCTTCCAGCGTTTTGTTCATTGTTGGTGTCACTGATATAAATCCTACAAAGTATATTTTAATATTCGCTAAACAAATATAACTGGTAGATTTTAAATCAGAGCTGGATACAAATGCCTAAGTATAAGGGGATAGAGAGAACAGTCAAAATGTTTATTCTGTATAAATAGTAAGTAGAGGAAGATAAGTTGCAGAAAACAATAAAGAAAAAATAATAGTCATAAAAGAAGGGAATTAAACATTGAGTGTACAGTTTTGTGAGTTTGAGAGAGAATTCAAATGAAATGTTACCTTTGATAGCTTGGGACCATGAGTATACACATTGAAGAATAAAGATTTTGACATTAAATTGTGAAGGAAACAAGAAGAATCATAGTACAGGAATATGAGTGCTGCAGTATATTTTCTCATATAAATATACACTTTTAAATGTTCTGCACCTTGAATTTTTTTTCTGTTTATGATTGCTCTGTCAACAAGGTTATTTTTACCAGAACATTATGCATTCAAACTGGAAGAACATTGTCAGGGGAAAAAGGGAAGTAAATTGGAGGTAAGTGCTATTCTTATACCATATGTAAGCCTTTTAGGTGTCACTGCTTAATTATATATTCTCAGTGCCCCACTCTAAGTGTGGACTTGGATCCTCTTTACAGATACCTTCTCTGACCATATCAGCTGACCCATGGTGACTTTTCTTTCCTCTAAAATCCTAGAGCTTGTTATTTTTATATCCCAAATTTGATAATTACCATGCATTGTTATACAGCATTTTTTTAACAAAAAAAACAGACATGATTTGTTTCCTGATTTTTTGTAAACTCTTTAGGGAATCTTTAAAAAAATCAATTATTGAGCATTCAGTGTTTGCTGGGCACTTCACTTTATTTTTATACGCATTTATTCAGTCTGCTCTAGCAGCTATAAATGTGTTACGTGTGCTCCTTAGAATTAAACCACGATGCCATGCCATGCTATGCAGGGTGTTTTAGAATCTAATTCAATCATATTAAAGGTCTTCTGAGGCTTCCGAAGAGATTGAAATAAATCTTCTTCTAAGATAATGAAGCAGCAGTAGCTAGTTATTTTGAGAATACAGAAGCAGATGTTGGACAATTATTCCTCATTCTCTCTTCCAACTATGCAAATAGATATTTCCTATTTCCAGTTTCTGTACCTGCTTTTCCCATTTTGCAATTTCTGTGGGTCCTTTATCTTCTCATCGTCAAGTTATTGGGCACAATGAATTTCAATGTCAGACCCCTTCCTCTTCCTTTTCCTCCTCCTTTTTCTTTTGTTGTGGTGTCGTGGTATACTTCTTTAAGATGGATGCTTCCTTCTTTCTTTTGTCTTATCTTTGACATTTCTCTTCTGTACATTCCCTTATTTGTTGCCTATGATATTTGCAAGTATCTTTCAATACCAACATTTCTACTAAAAACCTGGTTTTCTTTCTTGGCTGGAGAAAGGAAATAATTCCTAGAGAGGCAGAGGGCTCATCAAATGAATACAAATAGACCCTAAGTATTTGTTGAAAGAGTAAGATTTGTTCTATAATGAAATCAAGTAAAGTTACTTATTGAGTACACAGGGTACAGGTAGATACAGTTGTGTATATATCAATTATTGTGTCCTCAGGCAATTTGAAATGTTTTTGAAGAAGCAACAAATACAATGCTAGAAATAGTTAAATACTAAATTGTATCTTACAAACTTTGTACTACATAGAGACTCAAAATCAAGAAAAGGTGATATGAATATAAAGAACTAAGGGAAATAACTGAAAAGATGAAGTTTGTGCTATGTATTAGGGAATTTTTAAAGCAGGATGGTGCCCTGAAATACATTAAATTGCATGAAATACAGCACCACAGAACCTGAGTTCAAGTCACACCTCTATTACTGAAACGTTGTGTGTCCATAGAAAAATCCTTTACATTCTCTCATCCTTGATTTTCTCATATGTAGCTGGAAATAATCATGATAGTTTAACAATAGCTATCATTTATAAAGCCCTCATCAGATACCAGAAAATGTATAAATATATAGTTTCTATAATCCCCATAACAACTTCTCCAAAAAATAGTTTTTTCTTCATAGCATAAAGTATAAAATGAGATGGAAGATGATTAAAACACTTACCTAAACTCTCACAGGCAAAAGTTAGTAGAGTTGGACTATGACTCAGGTCTGCCTGGCTCAATAATGCTTCCTACAAGACTCTTGAGAGAATTAATGCAGATGAAACTGTAACTCTCAAAATAATATTGATTTCTATACTTCAGTATTTTTTGAGTTATAAGTAACCTTGGCATACAATATTTAAGCTATAGTTCTATATCATGGAAAATGTGGGCTCAGGTAGTTAATTGAAGAGCCATATAGTATCATGGTAGACTCTGAAGCCAAACCACTGTGGGTTTGATACCTGGACCAGACACCAATCATGTGTCCTCAGTAGCGTCATTTCATTTTATGGTGCCTCAATTTATCTTCTGTAAAATTAGGTTAATAATGGTTCCATTCTCAAAGGGATGTTGTGAGGATAAAATGAAAATATATGAAAGTTCTTAAGACAGTGCCTGGTACATAGTAAGTGCTGTGTAATTGTTAGTCACCAGATGTTTCTAATTCTTGAGGTATCTAAAAAGGTGAGGCAAATGCACTTGATAATGAGAACTTTACATTCTCTGTATTTTACCTCTCTTAATCTGGGTCTCTTCAACTAGCCCCTAAAGTTACCCCCTTGTATTCAGAATACAATTATATAGCATTTCTTTTTGAAATATCTCTGTGTGTGTGTTTACATGTATTTATATATAAATATCTCTATGTTTGCATGTATTCATATATGTGCTCATGTAATTTATATTTATAGAGATAATCTATTTATAAAGATACTTATCTATTGATCTATAAAGAAAAGAAAACGTCCAGATTTGCCTACACTTTCTTTTAGTTTGGCTTTTGAAAATTTCCTAGGTAATTCTTCCATCATAATTCATTGTTAGGTCTTAGTTTTTTGGGGTTTGCTTGTTTGGGTTTTTTTTTTTTGGTCATCTTTTTTTATGTTACAATTTAAGTTCTGGGATACACGTGCAGAACGTTCAGGTTTGTTACATAGGTATACACATGCCATGGTGGTTTGCTGCACTCATCAACCTGTCATCTACATTAGGTATTTCTCCTAATGTTATCCCTCCCCTAGCCCCCACCCTCCGACAGGCCCCAGTGTGTGTTGTTACCCTCCCTGTGTTTATGTGTTCTCATTGTTCAACTCCCACTTATGAGTGAGAACATGTGGTGTTTGGTTTTCTGTCCTTGTGATAGTTTGTTGAGAATGATGGTTTCCAGCTTCATGCATGTCCCTGCAAAGGACATAAACTCATCCTTTTTTATGGCTGCATAGTATTCCATGGTGAATATGTGCCACATTTTCTTTATCTGGTCTATCATTGATGGGCATTTGTGTTGGTTCCAAGTCTTTGCTATTGTGAACAGTGCCGCAATAAACATACGTGTGCATGTGTCTTTATAGTAGAATGATTTATAATCCTTTGGGATATACCCAGCAATGGGATTGCTGGGTCAAATGGTATTTCTAGTTCTAGATCCTTGAGGAATTGCCACACTGTCTTCCACAATGGTTGAACTAATTAACACTCCCACCGACAGTGTAAAAGCATTCGTATTTCTCCACATCCTCTCCAGCATCTGTTGTTTCCTGACTTTTTAACAGTCGCCATTCTAACCGGCATGAGATGGTATCTCATTGTGGTTTTGATTTGCATTTTTCTGATGACCAGTGATGATGAGCTTTTTTTCATATATTTGTTGGCCACATAAATGTCTTCTTTTGAGAAGTATCTGTTCATATCCTTCACCCACATTTGGATGGGGTTGTTTTTTTCTTGTAAATTTATTTAAGTTCTTTGTACAGTCTGGATATTAACCCTTTGTCAGATGGATAGATTGCAAAAATTTTCTCCCATTCTATAGGTTGCCTGTTCACTCTGATGATAGTTTCTTTTGTTGTACAGAAGCTCTTTAGTTTAATCAGATCCCATTTGTCAATTTTGACTTTTGTGCCATTGCTTTTGGTGTTTTAGTCATGAAATCTTTGCCCATGGCTGTGTCCTGAATGTTATTGCCTAGGTTTTTTCTAGAGTCCTAATTTTAAAAAGAAAAAAGGGTTTTCATGGTTTTAGGTCTTCTAGGGTTTTTTGTGGTTTTATGGTTTTAAATCTTTAAGCCATCCTGAGTCAATTGTTTTATCAGATAATACATATAAGAGTCTAGAAGTACAAATGTGACTATAATAATGAAAGCCTTCTGCATTACATAAAGTAGAACAGAAAAAAATAAAATTCCTCAACTTTGAAAATATATTTGTTAGGAAAAGTCTGTTTGTTCACTTAAAGTTACAGGCTAAGTTTGTTATTGAAAATTGATTTGTGCACTCGCCTCATGACTATTAGTGCACAGTCTACTATTTCTCATCAATTTTACCCATTCCAACACTTATAAAACACATAGATTCTCTTACTAGTCAGAAAATACGAAGACTTGGGTTTACTTTTTGTTTTTCATGCTTACTACACACGAAAGTAAATATGAGAACCTGTGGCAAAAATTGCTAATTAAAAGAAAAATGGTCCTTTACTTATTTTCTAACCTAACATATATTTAAACATTCTGAGTACTGTAACAAACTTAAACAAAATGGTGACTATACTGTTTTTATATATGAACATGATTTAAATGTTATAATTATGTGTGAATTCATTCTCAGCTCCTATACTTTATTAAGAAAAACCTACTAAATTATATTTTTGTCTGATAATATATAATAATTATTAGTATGTTCATTGTCTATAATTCAGTCATGTTTATTTTCTAGGAATCATCATGTACATTTTTGATTGCCTTATAGTTTTCATTGTAAGTCTCAAAAATCAAGTTCATATTGAATAACATCATTTTCCAATCACTAGGTATTTACTTTAGGCTAACATTTTAAAAATTATTGCTTTCCAGTACGTTTGATGTTATGTTTGGCACTTGCCATAAAGTCAGAAATTTAAGTATATTAAAGACCAAATATTATATGTAGATATATATTACAATATGACTCATCATATTTTTTATTCTGAGAAGAACACTTTGGGGAAGTAGATAAACATCAACACCCTGGGATATGACTACATATTGTGAACTTATTTTCAAAACTGGTATAAACTGTTGAAAGTGTTCTTTTTATTCTGCATCAAGCTTTTTTCTTTTTTAAATTAGGACTCTAATTGGTTTAGGTGTGATATTTGTGTTACAATATATGAAAATCTAAGCATATCAGAAATAGTTTTTTTGTTTCTGTTTTTTTGAGCTGGCTTTTCACTCTTTGTCACCCGGGATGGAATGAAGTGGCACAATTATAGCTCACTGCATCCTCGAACTCCTGGGCTCAAACTATCCTCCTGCCTCAGCCTCCTGAGTAACTGGGACCATAGGCATGAGGCCCCACTCCCAGATAATTTTTAAAATTTTTTTGCAGAGACTGGGGTCTCACTATGTTGACCAAGTTGTCTTGAACTCCTGCCCTCAAGTAATCTTCCCACCTCAGCCTCCCAGATTGCTGGGATTACAGGGATGAGTCACCATGCCTGGCTAGACATAGTTTTAAATCTTTAATACATAACTTTATATTTGTTGTCAAAAATTATTCATTTTAAAACTTTCTAATAATTTTGGTTTTGAGTATAATTCATGATCATAATATATTTTTGTTCTAATTTGACACTTTACATTTAATCATGTGAATAAATCCACACATTTTAATAGTTATATAGTTATGAAATTCTCAAATTAAAATGTTACAATTTTAAAGAGACCCAGTAACAAATATAGAAAAGCATGTATACTAGCATATATAAAGAGAAATATTAAGTCTTCTTTGTATTCTGTTTTAGATACATTCATTCAAAAAGCAATACAGTAGCCTCTCTGGCTTGTTTAAACTTAAGACCATTTTTTGCAGATAAGATCAAATAGCCACGCGTGTATGATACTCTTTCTGATATGGTTAAATTGCTATCACAGTTGAGGTTAAGTTTAAGATGGTTTCTTAATGGTAAATATTGGGAGTCTAGGACCTTTTGCACTAGGTTACAGATGCCTTCTTGCTGATTTATTGTGTTCTAAGTCAAGAAGCTTTGGTTCTGGTCCAGGCTTAAAAAACTACGTCTCCTTCAGTTGTTTATACAAAACCTCAGTGGCTTAGTTGTTTTATTTTTTTAAGTGAAAATATTATTCTTTCATGGATAGTTTAAAAGTTCAAATGAATGAACAGATAAAAAAGCAATTAAAGGAATACCACATGCTAACAAATCTGTAGCATTTTTATTATAAATTTTTTTTATTGTGATGTTATTTATATTCATGATGGTGGAAGTGATGAACTGGCATTTTTATTTCATAAGGGGAAAAAAGGGAGCCAGAAAATGCAGGTTCACAAGCAATTTTGTATTTGGAGAACATGATTAAACAAACTTAATTGTCCTCCTTCTTCTGACTAAGCCACTGTCCAACTCAAACTTCCAGTGATCAGTTGTCCTGGTTTTGGTACCAAAGGTTCGTTTATATTTGTAGTCAAAATACAAGGTTTTCCAAGAAAACCTTCGGTTCCTGGTAAGCCAGTATGATTAGTCAAGTCACAAATACATTTCCTCGTTTCCTGTACAGGCACAAGTCACAAGATTTTCTTACTATTGAAAGATGGAAAAATAGCTGGTGATCATATCAATGTAGAATGTTAACTGATTATCAATATCACATTCAGATTTCATTGGCCTTTGAAGCTTATAAAATTTTGAAGGAAGGAGGAAGAGCTTCTAAAAGAATAGAATATGAAATAACAAATCAAAAACCAGAGGCAGGTCCTTGGAAACAGACTGTGCAAATAAGGGGCCTTAGGCTTCAAAGTGATGGGAAATTAGCTTCTGCTGATTATAAATCCCCTTTTCTCTTTCTCTATACCCACAGTTTAAAAGAAAAAGCTGTTATCTATGGTATTTTAATTTTGACATGGCAAATATATTCATGCATTAAATGTGTAATTATATTTTTATTTTTTTAAATAATTGCAATTTAAAAACTTTAAAATTTTCCCAAAATTGAAGAAAAGTTTGAAAAAAGAAAACCTAAAATAAATAGGGATTCTGGTTTTAATATAAAGCAGTATATTTGAAAGTAAGTTATTTTGCCACAGTAAGTACACAGATTCTTATGGATGTGAAAGAAATGAACGCTTTAGATTCCCCAATTAAAGCAACTACAAAGTTTTTTGATTTCTGAAGCCTGTCAGTCTCCAGATAACAAAGATTTTTGACACAGCAAGCTATTTGTATCCTTTCTTGCAATTATTATTATTATTATTTTAATTATCTGGTTTCTTTGGTTAGCAGCAATTAAAGGTTCATCTAACAAACACTTTAGTTTTTAAGACTTTGGAAGATTACTTTTTTTTTACCTGCAAATATTCTGAAAAAATACTGGTCTGATCTGATATTTCCCGCCAGAATGTCCTTGGCTCATGAAGAAATAAAAGTAATGAGATGCTCAAATTTACGTTATTCCCATGCTTCTGAGCTTTTTCTTTACCATAAATGTGATCCTTATTTCCATTTAGGCAATAACAGACGTATGTGTTTTATGTTTAAATTAAGAAATCTCATTCAACAGATATTTTTTCTTTATTTTTTTTGGTTTGAAAATATGTCTACCTCTGGACAGCAAGTATAAGTGGGAATGTAGGCTGCATTGCCATGTAAAGCAGCTCCTCATCTGTTCCTAGCAGATGTTAGCAAAGTCTTGCTTCCTGACAAGGTTCCAGAAACATCACAGGATATGTGCAGCTCAGTATGGTCTCTCTGGACTGTTTACCCTGAAAGTTCTCCTGCTTGTTGAAGGCCGAGTCTATATTTATTTTGTTTGTCATTGTATCTTCCATTCAAAGATATTTGTTGAATGAACATAGATTTTCTTGAAATCTGGCTAGGACTCAAAGGCCTACTTGCATAAGTCTGTATTATAATAAACATTTTTATGTGGGTCAAAATTTTTATGTGGGTCAAACATTTTTATGTGGGTCATGAGACATCAGCAAAACTAGATCTTTTATTTCAATCTATTATGGCAACAGTTTTCCATCACTTTAAATGCTGGATCATTTGCTTCATGAAATGATAAAAGTTAATGATTTCTAAGCTTCATTTTTGTCTTTGCCCCTTTGATTTCAATAATTAACTATGTCTTTTTCCTTTCCTCAACCTCACCTTAAATGATGCATTTATCTATTTATTTATTTTCTTGTACATTCATTATTCACTCAGTTATTTACATACACCCTCCATTTGATGCACTCTTCAGGAGATCTGAGTGTTAAAAGTTTGAAATTCTGAAAATTTGATAAGATAAAAGGGAACTTAATTTAAGATCACCCTGTTACAGACAGAATTACAGGGATGTGCACAGCTTTGCCTCACAGCATGCCAAAAGTAGTCTCCTTTAGCCCTCTATTTGTTTGAGTGATGCATATGAGAATAATTAACATAAAGAGGTGTCAGTTTAAAATAACTTTTAATTAATGCTTCTAAATTGCTTAAATCAAATCTTTGAGATACTTATATTGAAGGGGGTTTATAGACACCAAAGCTCACCAAAGAGAAAACGGAATGTCTGACAGTAATCAAATATAGCTGTGTGTTTCTAGTATTTGCTGGTGTTGACATTGAAAATTAGAAAAACATTTTCAAATTCATGTATTTTACTGTGAGAATGACTTTTAGAGATGATCAAGATCAAACCTGACATTTAATAATTGACAAAACCAAGATCAGAGAAATGAGTTGGCTTGATTAGTGTTATATTTATATGCATACCTGTGACAAGAAAAAATACAATTTAAACAGATGTCCAAAGTGAGATGGGGTTGACATATAACCAGGGAAGGCCAACTAGCTGGCATCCACAGAGTGCTAATGGCTGCCATTATATTGAGTCTGACTTTCACTCCCTCCAACCTCAGAAATAACTGTGAATGGATCATCCCATTTCTTAGAGGCAGTTTCACACTTGTCTGTTCACAGAAACTGATTCCTAAAATCTATGGCAAAACAATGCCACCCTATTTATAATGAGGAATCACTGTCACATGAGCAGGAATTCTGGGGCAGATTTGTGCATTTTCTCCCTTCGGCAAATCTACAGTATAGGAAGTCACAATCAAAAAGTTGCTAGGGCAGCATGAAATCACAGCAGAATTTGCACTGAAAGGAAGGAAGAAGTGTTACCAGAGTTTGGTCCAGAAAAGCTTCACAGAGGATATCATACCGGAGGAGGGTTATTATGTGTCTGCCAAGAGAATGGAGAATATGATTCCAGCCAGAGAGAACAGCACCTTAAAAGCATAGAATCAAAAGTAACATGCTATGTTTCTAGTCTAGTGTGTTACATTGTAAAGTATGCAAGGGCTGGCTAGACAGGAGATGGTAGGAGTGGAAACAGCCAGGATAAGGCTTGGAAAAATAGAAAAAAGACCAGACCTTGAAAAATTTGGTCCATTCTATGGTAGGAAAAGAATTCAGCCAAGGAGATCAAGAAGAAACATATAGAGAAATAGGAAAAATTCCAGGAGAAGCTGGTGTCCCGGAAACCAGGAGCAGATGTTAGGAAAATAAAATTAGAAACAAAATCTCCCAAACCGGAAAGCCTCTCCCACAAAAGTAAAGGAGAAAGAAACCAGTTTAATTATTGAATAAGCATTAAACTGGAATGTAACGTGCATCACAGAAATCCACTAAAGAGATTGCAAAGATAGAAAGAAATCACCCTTTTATGTGTCCAAGCAGGTACGACTAATTTCCTACATGTTGCCAAGATAAACAATAACTAGTTCTGAAGTAAGAGAACTTGACAGCATCATTTGTCACACATAATTCATCCTAACTTCATTTGGTAATTGGGGTGACCATGTATATTGTCGTATTAGCTAGTTGGCTTTATCCAAAGAAAAAACAAATGTATCTTTATGACAGAAGGTTGTTTTGGAGAGAGGCACCAGCCAAAGTTAGGCTCCTACTCTTCCTTAGGAACTGGGAGACAGAGACACTATCTATCTTCCTTGATGATTCCATTTCAAAAAGTTACTTCCCTAGTCTTTGAGAAAGACATTCTGGGATTGTAAAGCTGGCTTATTATCTTTTAAAAAGAGTTACATATATTTCAAAGAGAAGAGGAAGAACTGAAAACTTTTTAAATAAATGCTTTAAGAAAAGGACAGAGAAAGTTTATTTCCTTATTTTCAACAGGGAGAATTAAGCCTCTCATATTTTATCTGTATTTGCCTTTAGGGACCGTTTTCAATTGAGAGTGATCAACACCTCAAATGCTGTTCTCCGGATTACAGAAGGGGCACAACTAAGAGTCTAAGGAAAGTCATATTGCAGCTCAAAGAGGCCTGTCCTCTACTTCCATGGGTAGCCTCTCTGTTTGTAAGAGCATATTCAAGGAGCCAGCCTACATTGTTTCTGTCTGAGAGTCAAGACATTCACCACTAAATAGTTAAATGGCTTCTCTCTTACTATCCTTTTAAAGTCCTTTGGCTCTATGCTTAAAATGTTGTTTGTATGTATTTTAGGGAATTATGTTAGAATCCTCTACCCTTAGGCATTTTAAAGTACTTGACTCTGGCAAGTTTTTATTCACAGCTCTCTGGGAAATCCCTCCCCCCTTTTTTCACCCTGAGGCCCAAGGACTGCAAAGTAGGGCAGTGTTTTGCCTTCTCACTTCTGCAGCTGCAGGGGGTGAGTGAGGCTGCTTTGCTTTCTGAAGTGTGTGTGTATGTGGGTGTGTGGGTGTGTGTGTGTGTTTTCCTGCAAAAGGGAAATTGACAAGTCCTCTGTAATTGTTCAAATAGCTTTTTATTTTTCATTTATTTATTGTCTAAAGACATTCCTAGAAAGCAGTTTTCAAAAAAAGACCCTATAGATTAAAAATAAGTATTCTACAAGTATGCTATTTAAAATTACAAAAATTAGTAAGGTCAGTCTAAGAAACATGCACAATATATTATTGCACACATTTTTAGTCATTATATGTCAGTTTGGGGACTTTTTGTTATTTAATTTCATGATACATCATCTATTTTAGAAGTCAACATGTTTATGTGTTCACACCTATATTTTGACCATACAGCATTTGTATAACATTTATTTTTTCATTTCATAGATCCAAAGTATACACTGTGTTAATCAAAGCTATTATGAAGCACCAGCTATTTGCTAGTACTGTGCTGGATGTATTTGAAAATTTTTTAAAAAGTAAAGACTTGGTGCTGATCATAGGAGTTTACAGTCTTGGTGGTGAAATGTGACTAACAGATATAGATAATGCATAACTTTGTATAATTAGTACAGAATTTTGTGGCACAAAGCCTCTATTGCAATGGAATTTTTAACATTTAGACATCAATAAGAAATAACCAGGGAAGATGTAATACAGAAGGTAAAATATGATCTTAGTTTGAATGATAGTCAGTGTATCCATCGGGACATATGGTTGTAACTGAGAGGTAGAAAGCACTTTATACTGCAAGGAGGCTGAGTGGGTCATCGTATGCTGAGGAGTTAGACTCAGGCCAAAGTGGCGTTGCTTTGTCTTTCTCTTTTTCTCTGGGTCACTTATCCTCCTACCTAGGCTTCTCTATGTGCACCTGCATCACTTTCCCCTTTTTCTCTGAGACCAGCTTTCTGTACATTTCTAAGCATGATAGAAGAATATAACTCACAGTCCAAACCCCTAATTTTCTACATCTGTTCAAGATGCTACTTGGCATCTCAGAGTCCTGATTTCAATATCCTGAGAAAAAGAGAATCGGACTTGGTCAAGTAAGGTCAGAAATCTTCAGTCAAAAGGGCAACCGGTTAACATAGATGAACTGATAATCACTTCCTAGAAAAAGAGTAAGGTAGGCAGAAGACACAGCATTCAGGTGGAGGTAGAACAGATTGTGGGAATGCACAAAAGCAGAAGGAAGCCTAGGTTTGCGAAAGGGAAAATAGCCCTGTATTTGGGATAACAGAGTCTGAAACAGTTGATTTAGTGCCAGTAAGGAACTATCTGAGGATTCAGTTCACTTTAATATACTATTCTCAACCTGGATAATGGTGGACAGTATTTAATTTCAGACTAGATTTTAGAAAAGGAACTGAAACTAAGAAATCACTTATGCTGTTATTTCTTACTATTTATGTCTCCATATCTAGGATAATTTCAACAAGCATTCTGGCAATACCTAACAGAAGAAAGGAAACAAAATACAAATAATCAACAACAATAAAGACAAAAACAAACTCCTCAAAGCATCTAGGAATGAGTTTTCAGGATTAGATAGAAAAGAAAATATGGAAATAGTGTTTGTCATCATTTTCGTCTGTGATTTCTGAGTAACCACACATTAAGATCAGAGGAAACAATGAAAATAAATGTAGTAAATATTCAAAAGTGAGATTTACTTGCCAAAAGGGATTTCCTATCCACAGATTATCATTTTCCTTTATATCGAAGGCTGTGCTTGTCTGACCCATCCCTTAAATACGGATAGGTTTGGACATAGAGAGGGTCTTTCTTACATGTAAACGTATCCTCAGTCCAGAGAGATGGTGAGATCTATGACTTTCAAAGTTGTCATATCCATTCTGTGCAGGGCCTGGAGTATGTCAGTTAAGTATATTTATCCTGACACATGGATATTTAAAGTATAAATATGTTAAAAATAATTATGCCCACATGCTGAATTTGGCAAAGAAGTGTTTTCTGCCTCAAATGTTTCAAAACAATTGAGTATCTTGGTTGATTTACTAAGCAGCATAATTTAGAACAACTTCTGCAACTTCTAATTTTTATCTTTTTTACTTTATTTAGCTGAAATTGCTTACATCAAAAGAGTACAAAGGAGAGTAATAGAGGAGGGGTTGTGTGGGCATAAGAGGTACCTGGTAGACAGTGAGGACAGAGAGAAAAACACCCAGCTGTTTTGGTGTATTCCCCACAAAGATCCGAGTGCATGACAGGGTCATAACAACTTTAGTCTCCACTTCCAACTTCCATCCTTTCCCTCTAAAAGATAGAGGGGTGGGTTTGGGGGTGGGTGGAGAATAACCCAACCATGGTACCAAAGTAACCCACTTTACTCTGTTTGTCTTGGTCTCAAACAACCTGTTCAGGAACCGAAGAAAGGATGCTGATTGTAGAACAAATTTGGCCTACGAAATTTTGAAATAATGTTAGAGAGATCCTTAACATTTCCTGAGATTGTACAGCAACCAGCTCCTAATAAAGTATTCTAAAAACAGTAGCAAAAACACGAGTCATACCCTCTGAAGATAACCTTGAAGAAGAACAGTCATGGGGCTGTACAGTCTGATCATATTTGCTTTGGTGCTTTTTAAAATTTATTATGTATCAAAAGCTGCCATTTGTTGAATATGTACCATGTGCCATGTATACTATTTTAAATCCTTCATATTATCCGCATAAAAACCCAGTGAAGTAGATATTAATACTCTCATTTTGCAGATGAGGAAAATAAGACACTTTCTAAGATGACACAACTTGAAAATGCAGAGCAGAATCTGAAGCCAGGCAGTCTGCCTTGTGAGTTTATGCTCACAGATACTCTGTTACACTGAGTCATGCTGCAGCCCATATATAGTCCCTGAACGATATGAATACCATAGTTGTGAAAGTAGATTCTTCTTCTTATTATTATTTATTATTAGTTTGACAAATTGCCAGAGGCTAGCTTCAACAGGTGTTGATAGTCTTGGTACTTGTCTCTCCATTTTTCCTTTTTCTCTTCATATGTTTTCACTCTTTTTCTTAGCTAATCAGTACTTTTCCGCAGGGTTCACATTTTATATTACCACTTCCTGAGAACACTTTTACCTTGTAATTGTCACTTTTGTTAACATTTCTTCTGAAATGATTACCACGTTCATGTCTTTGAGGAGTGGTGTCCATTTCATTGTGAAACTGATGATGATTATGTCTTTGTTAACTACGTGTTATCAGTTAATGGTTTAATTTTTTCTCTGATAAAATTCACCATAATCAGTTTTTATGAAATCAAAATCATTGAAAAGATTATAAATGAAATCTATACTTTCTTCTTTTCTTTCTTTCTTTTTTGGACGGAGTTTTGCTCTTGTTGCACATACTGGAGTGCATGGTGCGATCTTGGCTCACTGCAACTTCCGCCTCCATGTTCAAACAATTCTCTTGCCGCAGCCTCCTGAGTAGCTGGGATTACAGGTGCCCCCCACCACGCCCGGCTAATTTTTGTATTTTTAGTAGAGACGGTGTTTCACCATGTTGGCGAGGCTGGTCTTGAACTCCTGACCTCAGGTGATCCACCTGCCTCAGCCTCCCAAAGTGCTGGGATTACAGATGTGAGCCACCGCGCCCGGCCGAAATCTATGCTTTCATAAATTAGAAAAATACTCTAATGGATATGATATAGGTTTCCTTAATTTATTGTACCATTCTGAATTACAACTTACATTTATTACTTTTTCCCTCTGTCATGTATGTTAGTGATTACAGTTCTGGGATTTATCAACATTATAAAATAGGTAAGCCACTGCCTCAGTTGCTATCATCACCGACTTTCCTTCGACTATCTTAGAGATAATTTGATCATTTTGGTCACACAAAAGCTACCCATTTCCTTCTTTCCTCCAAAGAGAGCAAATGTGTGACTTCTTTGCTCCTGACATTTAGAAAGAAACAGTGACAGCATTGCTAATGGCTGGGGAAGAAGGAAGATGGAAAGAGGGATAATTGATGCTCAGTCACCTTTCTTTTGAACTATTTAAAACTTTGAAAGAAAAAGAAATAGCTTTTTAATTATCAGTGTCCTATTATCAGTGTTCTCCTCTTGAATAATAATATTATTCCATATTTAAAACAATGTCCTATTTGCCATTCTTGAAAATATTTATGATTGTGTTTCAATTTTTATTTTGATAGATAATTTCATATGCAAAATGTATGCTAGCTAATATGGCTCTTAATAAATTATATTTATCACTTATTTCAATTATTTTTCAATTTTTACTAAAATAATTTTACTGTACCTAAGGGAATAAATGTCAGTTTCTAATCTTGGTAAATGTGAGCCTTCATAATGAATTTTGTTTGGATCCAGAAACTATCAGTGTCACAGTAGATATTTATATTTATATAGTTATAATTATTAGACTTAATATGCAATTTACTTGAAACATAAATAAAAACATTTTAGAAATAGTATAATTTTATAAATCTAATTGGTATTATTATTAGATATACATCATATATGTAAAATTGGTCAGTATTATCTTCAACTAGGGCTCATAGACTGTTCAGCTGCTTCACCCAGGATTATATAAGCAGGTAATAACACAGTTACAACTTGAAATAATGTCTGCTTACATCAAGAAAAATGTTTGTTCCCTTTTATGAAACCCTGGCAAGACAAATTTGAAATAGCTGAAGGCATCAGAAGTATTCATTGTATGGTTCCTCCATTGTTATAAGCTCAGCTATCTTTGTATTCTCTGGTTGCATGGTTTCCTGATTAGCTCTGCAGTGTTCTGTTCATCTGGGCCACCCTACTGGGCTTAACACCCTCATTTGTTCAGTGACTTTCAATTTGTTTTTGCAATATTTTGTTCTCCACTGGAGAGTCTCTAAGTGGGTATATCAGGTGGGATGGAGCCACTGGGAGCTGTATGGAAGTACTGTGGCACCCACCCAAGCAATCAGGAGCAGTGATTTGGATGGCAGTATGTGGTAAAGTTGCCCTCTCAAGCCATACTGCAAAACATAAAAGTATGAAATATACTGGGTTGGAAAGGAGGGAATGCAAATAATGGTAAATCTCTGTAGTTCCAAGTGCAGCCCATATAATACCAAGAAGAAAATAGAAGAAATCGAGAAGGAAAGGAAGAATAATACAAGATAACAATTCTGTGAGGAATGATCCTAGAAAATTGCTGCTTGAGGAAAAATAAAATAGAATCTGTACATTCACTTTTGTTCTAGACTTTAAGATTATTATGAGGTTTAGTATCAAAATGAGGTTGTATATTATGCAGAACCTTGGAGTCACCTGGATACTAGAGCCCCTCATGTGGCTCAGCAGCAACTTGCCTAAGGGTCCATTCTTTGACTCAGTCCCTTTGCCTCTATCAATGCTGCCAAGTATTGACTCTCTATCTTCCTTATTGCCTCCTGGAATTTTTAATGTTATGTCTATATGATTATCAGGTTCTATTTTACAATACTTTGTAAGCCTCTGGATATATTTTTCATATTAAAGTATAGGAGAGAGTATTTGATGGTATTCATTAGTTACTAACCAATATGGAATATCATTATGTTCTATTTATCTCTTTATCTAATCTATCTATTATCTATCTAGCTAGCTAGCTAGCTATCATCTATCTATCTAACTCTATACATAAAGACTTTATGCTAGGCTGCCTTAAGCACTATGCAGTCTATAGATGAAAATTTTTTTGTCTCAGGCATGATCAAAATCATCATACCATATATTCACAATTAGAGTGCTTTGTGCATTAGCAATTCTAATGAATCGTCCAGGTGAGGTGGTTCATGCCTGTAATCCCAGCAATTTGGGAGGCTGAGGCATGTGGATCACATGAGGTTAGGAGTTCAAGACCAGCCTGGCCAACATTGTGAAACCCTGTCTCTACTAAAAATACAAAGATGGCAGGTGCCTGTACTCCCAAATACTCAGGAGACTAAGGTGGGAGAATCTCTTGAACCCGGGAAGTGGAGGTTGCACTGAGCTGAGATCACGCCACTGCACTCCAGCCTGGGCAAGAAAGTGAGACCCTGTCTCAAAAAAAAGAAATTAAAGAAATTCTAATGAGTCTCCATTTAGAAGAATGGTGGGATATGTGTCATTTACTTTCCACACAGAATTTTATTAATACTTCTTCAATGAATCACATATTACATACAGTAGTGATTTAATACATGGACCTTATTAGTCAAGCATTTGATATGCACTACCAAGTAATCCAGTATATTTTCCTTTTCTTTTTTTTTTAATTATACTTTAAGTTCTAGGGTACATGTGCACAACGTGCAGGTTTGTTACATATGTATACATGTGCCATGTTGGTGTGCTGCACCCATTAACTCGTCATTTACATTAGGTATATCTCCTAATGCTATCCCTCCCCCATCCCCTGACAGGCCCCAGTGTGTGATAATCCCCATCCTGTCTCCAGGTGTTCTCATTGTTCAGTTCCCACCTATGAGTGAGAACATGCAGTGTTTGGTTTTCTGTCCTTGTGATAGTTTGCTCAGAATAATGGTTTCCAGCTTCATCCATGTCCCCACAAAGGACAAGAACTCATCATTTTTATGGCTGCATAGTATTTCATGGTGTATATGTGCCACATTTTATTAATCCAGTCTATCATTGATGGACATTTGGGTTGGTTGCAAGTCTTTGCTGTTGTGAATAGTGCCACAATAAACATACGTGTGCATGTGTTTTTATAGCAGCATGATTTATAATCCTTTGGGTATGACCCAGTAATAGGATAGCTGGGTCAAATGGTATTTCCGGTTCTAGATCCTTGAGGAATTGCCACACTGTCTTCTACAATGGTTGAACTATTTTATAATCCCACCAGCAGTGTAAAAGTGTTCCTGTTTCTCCACATCCTCTCCAGCACCTGTTGTTTCCTGACTTTTTAATGATTGCCATTCTAACTGGTGTGAGATGGTATCTCATTGTGGTTTTGATTTGCATTTCTCTGATGGCCAGTGACAATGAGCATTTTTTATGTGTCTGTTGGCTGCATAAATGTCTTCTTTTGAGAAGTGTTTGTTCATATCCTTCACCCACTTTTTGATGGGTTTGTTTGATTTTTTCTTATAAATTTGTTTAAGTCATTTGTAGATTCTGGATATTAGCCCTTTGTCAGATGGGTAGATTGTAAAAATTTTCTCCCATTCTGTAGGTTGCCTGTTCACTCTGATGGTAGTTTCTTTTGCTGTGCAGAAGCTCTTTAGTTTAATGAGATCCCATTTGTGAATTTTGGCTTTTGTTGCCATTGCTTTTGGTGTTTCAGTCATGAAGTACTTGCCCATGCCTATGTCTTGAATGGTGTTGCCTAGGTTTTCTTCTAGGGATTTTATGGTTTTAGGTCTAACATTTAAGTCTTTAATCCATCTTGAATTAATTTTTGTATAAGGTGTAAGGAAGGGATCCAGTTTCAGCTTTCTACATATGGTTAGCCAGTTTTCCCAGCACCATTTATTAAATAGGGAATCCTTTCCCCATTTCTTGTTTTTGTCAGGTTTGTCAAAAATCAGATGGTTGTAGATGTGTGGTATTATTTTTGAGGGCTCTGTTCTGTTCCATTGGTCTTTATCTCTGTTTTGGTACCAGTACCATGCTGTTTTGGTTACTGTAGCCTTGTAGTATAGTTTGAAGTCAGGTAGCGTGATGTCTCCAGCTTTGTTGTTTTGGCTTAGGATCGTCTTGGCAATGTGGGCTCTTCTTTGTTCCATATGAATTTTAAAGTAGTTTTTTCCAATTCTGTGAAGAAAGTCAGTGGTAGCTTGATGGGGATGGTATTGAATCTATAAATTACCTTGGGCAATATGGCCATTTTCACGATGTTGATTCTTCCTACCCATGAGCATGGAATGTTCTTCCATTTGTTTGTGTCCTCTTTTATTACGTTGAGCAGTGGTTTGTAGTTCCCCTTGAAGAGGTCCCTTACATCCCTTGTAAGTTGGATTCCTAGGTATTTTGTTCTCTTTGTAGCAATTGTGAATGGGAGTTCACTCATGATTTGGCTCTCTGTTTGTCTGTTATTGGTGTATAGGAATGCTTGTGATTTTTGCACATTGATTTTGTATCCTGAGACTTTGCTGAAGTTGCTTATCAGCTTAAGGAGATTTTGGGCTGAGATGATGGGGTTTTCTAAATATACAATCATGTCATCTGCAAACAGGGACAATTTGATTTCCTCTTTTCCTAATTGAATACCCTTTATTTCTTTTTCCTGTCTGATTGCCCTGGCCAGAACTTCCAACACTATGTTGAGTAGGAGTGATGAGCGAGGGCATACCTGTCTTGTGCCAGTTTTCAAAGGGAATGCTTCCAGGTTTTGCCCATTCAGTATGATATTGGCTATGGGTTTGTCATAAATAGCTCTTATTATTTTGAGATATGTCCCATCAATACCTAGTTTATTGAGAGTTTTTAGCTTGAAGGGCTGTTGAATTTTGTCAAAGGCCTTTTCTGCATCTATTGAGATAATGATGTGGTTTTTGTCTTTGGTTCTGTTTATATGCTGGATTACATTTATTGATTTGTGTATGTTGAACCAGCCTTTCATCCAAGGGATGAAGCCCACTTGATCATGGTGGATAAGCTTTTTGATGTGCTGCTGGATTTGGTTTGCCAGTATTTTATTGGGGATTTTTGCATCGGTGTTCATCAAGGATATTGGTCTAAAATTCTCTTTTTTGGTTGTGTCTCTGCCAGGCTTTGGTACCAGCATGATGCTGGCCTCATTAAATGAGTTAGGGAGGATTCCCTCTTTTTGTATTCACTGGAATAGTTTCAGAAGGGATGGTACCAGCTCCTTCTTGTTCCTCTGGTAGAAACTGGCTGTGAATCCATCTGGTCCTCGACATTTTTTGGTTGGTAGGCTATTAATTATTGCCTCAATTTCAGAGCCTGTAATCGGGCTATTCAGGGATTTGGCTCCTTCCTGGTTTAGTCTTGAGAGGGTGTATGTTTCCAGGAATTTTTCCATTTCTTCTAGATTTTCTAGTTTATTTGCCTTGAGGTGTTTATAGTATTCTCTGATGGTAGTTTGTATTTCTGTGGGATCGGTGGTGATATCCCCTTTATCCTTTTTTATTGCATTTATTTGATTCTTCTCTCTTTTCTTCTTTATTAGTTTTGCTAGCGGTCTGTCAATTTTGTTGATCTTTTCAAAAAACGAGCTCCTGGATTCATTGATTTTTTGAAGGGTTTTTTTGTGTCTCTATCTCTGTCAGTTCTGCTCTAATCTTAGTTATTTCTTGCCTTCTGCTAGCTTTTGAATGTGTTTGCTTTTGCTTCTCTAGTTCTTTTAATTGTGATGTTAGGGTGTCAATTTTAGATCTTTCCTGCTTTCTCTTGTGGGCATTTAGTGCTGTAAATTTCCCTCTACACACTGCTTTAAATGTGTCCCAGAGGTACTTGTATGTTGTGTCTTTGTTCTCATTGGTTTCAAAGAACATCTTTATTTCTGCCTTCATTGTGTTATGTACCCAGTACATTCAGGAACAGGTTGTTCAGTTTCCATGTAGTTGAGCAGTTTTGAGTGAGTTTCTCAATCCTGGGTTCTAGTTTGATTGCACTGTGGTCTGAGAGACAGTTTGTTATAATTTCTGTTCTTTTACATTTGTTGAGGAGTGCTTTACTTCCAACTATGTGGTCAATTTTGATATAAGTGTGATGTGGTGCTGAGAAGAATGTATATTCTCTTGACCTGTGTGCAGAGTTCTGTAGATGTCTATTAGGTCTGGTTGGTGCAGAGCTGAGTTCAATTCCTGGATATCCTTGTCAAGTTTCTGTCTCATTGATCTGTCTAATGTTGACAGTGGGGTGTTGAAGTCTCCTATTATTATTGTGTGGGAGTCTAAGTCTCTTTGTAGGTCTCTAAGGACCTGCTTTATGAATCTGGGTGCTCCTGTATTGGGTGCATATATATTTAGGATAGTTAGCTCTTCTTGTTGAATTGACCCCTTTACCATTATATAATGGCCTTCTTTGTCTCTTTTGATCCTTCTTGGTTTAAAGTCTGTTTTATCAGAGTCTAGGATTGTAACCCCTGTTTTTTTGTTTGTTTGTTTTCCATTTGCTTGGTAGATCTTCCTCCATCCCTTTATTTTGAGCCTATGTGTGTTTCTGCATGTGAGATGGGTCTCCTGAATACAGCACACTGATGGGTCTTCACTCTTTATCCCATTTGCCAGTCTGTGTCTTTTAATCGGAGCATTTAGCCCATTTACCTTTAAGGTTAATATTGTTACGTATGAATTTGATCCTGTCATTATGATGTTAACTGGTTATTTTGCTCATTAGTTGATGAAGTTTCTTCCTAGCATCAATGGTTTTTACAATTTGGCATGTTTTTGCAGTGGCTAGTACCAGTTGTTCCTTTCCATGTTTAGAGCTTCCTTCAGGAGCTCTTGTAAGGCAGGCCTGGTGGTGACAACATCTCTCAGCATTTGCTTGTCTGTAAAGGATTTTATTTCTCCTTCACTTATGAAGCTTAGTTTGGCTGGATATGAAATTCTAGGTTGAAAATTATTTTCTTTAAGAATGTTGAATATTGGCCCCCACTCTCTTCTGGCTTGTAGAGTTTCTGCCGAGAGATCCGCTGTTAGTCTGATGGGCTTCCCTTTGTGGGTAACCGACCTTTCTTTCTGGCTGCCCTTAATATTTTTTCCTTCATTTCAACTTTGGTGAATCTGACAATTATGTGTCTTGGAGTTGCTCTTCTCGAGGAGTATCTTTGTGGCATTCTCTGTATTTCCTGAATTTGAAAGTTGGCCTGCCTTGCTAGGTTGGAGAAGTTCTCCTGGATAACATTCTGCAGAGTGTTTTCCAACTTGGTTCCATTCTCTTCGCCACTTTAAGGTACACCAATCAGACGCAGATTTGGTCTTTTCACATAGTCCTATATTTCTTGGAGGCTTTGTTCATTTCTTTTTACTCTTTTTTCTCTAAACTTCTCACTTCATTTCATCCATTTGATCTTCAATCACTGATACCCTTTCTTCCACTTGATCGAATCGGCTACTGAAGCTTCTGCATGCATCACGTAGTTCTCCTGCCATGGTTTTCAGCTCCATCAGGTCATTTAAGATCTTCTCTATGCTGTTTATACTAGTTAGCCATTCATCTAATCTTTTTTCAAGGTTTTTAGCTTCTTTGCGATGGGTTCAAACATCTGCCTTTAGCTCGGAGAAGTTTGTTATTACCGATCGTCTGAAGCCTTCTTCACTCAACTCATCAAAGTCATTCTCTGTCCAGCTTTGTTCCATCGCTGGCGAGGAGGTGAGTTCCTTTGGAGGAGAAGAGGTGCTCTGATTTTTAGAATTTTCAGTTTTTCTGCTCTGTTTTTTCCCTATCTTTGTGGTTTTATCTACCTTTGGTCTTTGTTGATGGTGACATACAGATGGGGTTTTCGTGTGGATGTTGTTTCTGTTTGTTAGCTTTCCTTCTAACAGTCAGGACCCTCAGCTGCAGGTCTGTTGGAGTTTGCTGTAGGTCCACTCCAGACCCTGTTTGACTGGTATCGCCAGCAGCGGCTGCAGAACAGCAAACATGGCAGAACGGCAAATGTTGCTGCCTGATCCTTCCTCTGGAAGCTTTGTCTCAGAGGGGCACCCAGCTGTATGAGATGTCAGTTGGCCCCCACTGAGAGGTGTCTCCCGGTTAGGCTACTCGGGGGTCAGGGACCCACTTGAGGGGGCAGTCTGTCTGTTCTCAGATCTCAAACTCCATGCTGGGAGAACCACTTCTCTCTTCAAAGCTGTGAGACAGGGATGTTTAAGTCTGCAGAAGTTTCTGCTGCCTTTTGTTCAGCTATGCCCTGCCCCAGATGTAGAGTCTACAGAGGCAGGCAGACCTCCTTGAGCTGCTGTGGGCTCCACCCAGTTGGAGCTTCCTGGCTGCTTTGTTTACCTACTCAAGCCTTAGCAATGGCAGACGCCCCTCTCCCAGCCTTGCTGCCACCTTGGAGTTCAATCTCAGACTGCTGTGCTAGCAGTGAGCAAGGCTCCGTGGGCGTGGGACCCTCCAAGCCAGGCATGGGATATAATCTCCTGGTGTCCCATTTGCTAAGACCATTGGAAAAGCGCAATATTAGGGTGGGAGTGTCCCGATTTTCCAGGTACCATTCTGTCACTGCTTCCCTTGGTTAGGAAAGGGAATTCCCCGACCCCTTACACTTCCCAGATGAGGTGATGCCCCACCCTGCTTCTGCTCACACTCTGTGGGCTGCACCCACTGTCTGACAAGACCCGGTGAGATGAACCCAGTACCTCAGTTGGAAATGCAGAAATCACCCGTCTTCTGCATTGCTCACGCTGGGAGCTGTAGACTGGAGGTGTTTCTATTCGGCCATCTTGGAATGACTGTAATCCAGTATATTTTTCTTCAGCTTTGTCACGTTTAATCTTACGAATCCTCTGCTTCATCAATGGATTATACCCTAAATTTCAATTTTTCATAATCTACCTCTTTGCCACTTTGTATATCATCTCCTTCTAAATACCCATCTCTCCTCTCCACAGAAAACCACAGCTTTTTTATGTTAATTTCATTTTTATTACATCCAAGGCTTACTACTCTAAAACTTGCCTACTTCGAATCCAAAGAATTTAACCTTTTCTTTAACAAGTTCTTTATTTTTTCTATAGTCCACCAGCACTCTTATTGTTACTTTATATGTTGAATAGATAGCATGTCAATGTTTTCAATTGTTTGTAATTAATCTTTTGGAAATTTTGTGCCCCCCCTTTCCTACCTCCAGCAGATTTTGAAACCCCTCAAGGCTATGCATTTTTTCCTGCATTTTTTCTACAGCGTCTTAGTTCCCTGTGCAAAATGACTGCTCATTAAACTTTTGCAATGTAACTAATTACGTTGTTTTGCTGAAATGGCATGATACCTATGAGGCATGAGGCTGTATGGCAGTTTTTAGATACACAGTGAAGACAGGAAAATGGAGAGTAAGAACAATAACTCAAAATCAAAGGGGTTGAAGAAAATCAGCAAGTATTTATCATATTTTAATCCCCTACCGAAGTGAGAAGAACTAAAGGCACAGAAGATAAGGTTTAAAGTTAGCATTAAATGAAAATTGTTCTAAAAATAAAGTTATGCTTATAGAAATTTATATTGCTTTTGTTTTTTTACAACTTGAGTAAGACAACAAACCTAGATCTGAGATTGACCAATAATAGTTGGATTATACAATTTAATTTTTCTTTTTGTTAGACATATTGGCCTGTATGTATACTGGGCATGTAAATATGGATACTAATGATATTTTCCAGAAAAACAAGTATAGAATAAATATGTCCAAATTATTTGGCTCATTTACAAAAGATGAGCTCCAGCATCAGGCACACTTTTTTGCAGTAACTCTTAGAACTATTCACACAGGTTTTCAAAATTAAATGGTCAAAAATCCCAAGCTGATTAAAATGTAGTAGGTATAAAATAAAGACTGATGAACATGCTCTGGGACAGAGACGTTGAAATAATTTGTGTTTTCTGTTTAAAGGAAAATGCTACAAAATATTGTTTATATCTTTGAAGTAAATACAGTGGGAGTTAATTTTCTTGATGTTTCAGAAACATGCATTACCTAGAATAATCTTGTAAATATAGGTAAATAGAGTATCATTGGCTGATTGAGTGGAAACTAACTAAAGAGCAAATCAAGTTTTCCACATGGTAATAGGTAATAGATTACCCATTGTGAGCCAGGTTCTTTTGGGAGGGGCAGCTGTGGGTAAAATATAACTTTACTTATGTTGTACACATAAATCACACATAAATGATAAATCACAGCAAATAATTCCTGAACATTTCATAGAAACACAAAATTAATTACATTGTAAACTCTAAATCCATTGTTCTGGAGGTTAGAAAATGGTAGATGTGAATTGTAATTAGAATAATCAGGAAAAGTTTTATGAGGTAACTAAAAATTGAGATCTGCATAGTTGTGAGGATTGGACAAGTAAGATGTCATTAGATGGTTTAATGGAAAAGGAAACTGTAAAATGTAGTTATAGAATCAGAAAAATGAGTTAAAAGTTAATATTCTATTTTTTAAGGCCTGACATTAGAAAATGGCAGATTTAGGGAGAGCAAGTTATTTAAAATATCATGAGTACAACAGTTTGGAATAGAAGAAAGATGAGGCCAGATTAAGGAGGATTTTAAAGGTCAAGCTAAAGCATTTTGAGTTTATTTGGCAAGTTATTCCCATCACCTGCCATTGAAGATTTTTAAGGAGTGAAGACGTTAAGTGGATTTTAGGAAGATAAAGCTGGCAGCAGTATTCTGTATAGAGATCAAACAAAGTGATAAGGGCTTTGATTAAGATGGAAGTTGTAGGCTAAGCAGTTACGAAAAAGAAAATTAACTGTTACTAAGTGTTTTTTTTTCTAAGAGGCACTATATATGAAAGTATTTTTATTAATGATGACTAGTTGAACCCTCTGAAGAACTAGGAAGTAGATACTATTTTTCTAATTTTATAAAAATTTTAAAAAAATTTAAAAAAACAGGTTTGGAAAGGTTAAGTAAGCAACCAAGTAAATGCTTAGAAATAAATTAAGCCAGAATTTAAGATAAACCCTATATTTGACTTCAAAATTAAAGCTCTTACAAGTATAACACACTGAAAAAAAATCTTTGAAATATAAGTAAATGATTAGTTGTAGGGATAAGGTCAGGTTTAAAGAAAATTGAGTCAAAGCTCACACTTGGATAAGTAATGAGTTTTATATTTAATCTCTCTTAACATCTAATAATTTAGTTTGGTTATAAATTTTAGAAGGCATACCATTACAAATACAAGATTGGAACAGAAAAGATCACATATTTCTAATTCTAAATAATAACATTCATCCGTTTGAGAAAGAAATGTACAGAAAACCACAGAAGCAAATCCAGTCTGTGTTTTTCTTGCTCTTGTATAATACTCCTAAATTGATCTGTCACAGAATTTGAAATCATTTTGATGTTTCATTTCAAAATGTTAGTGGCTGCCTTCATTGATGACAACCGCATTTGGCAAACTCTATACTGAAAAAAAGATATTCATGCTGTGATTTAAATCACCAACAGGATAAAAATAGATATGAAAATCTTAATAATTTGAGCATCCAGGAATATCAGGAGCCCTGCCCAGATTTAAAATTGAGGTATTAATATCACATGTGTCTTATGGTCTGGCAATCTTGCTTATATAGAACAGAGTGAATAACCAGAAATCGAGGGAAAAAATCTGAACGGCCAAAGTTTATCTCACAACATGTAAGCATTTAAGGTCAGGTACATTATTCATGAGAACTCAGGACTTCTCTTAAATGAGATTTATTCTTTCACTCTTATTTAGATGTATATTTAATCATCTTTACCATCAAAGGTAATTAGTGGGAAATCCTGGGGGAAATGTTGGTGTATTATATTTAAACTACATAGTCATAACATTAAAGATGATGTTCCTATCATTGACACCTATTTTCAAGAAAAGTATGGCATATTATTATTAGACACTGCTTAAAAAGTCAAGTAGGTTTATAGCAACGATATTTTCCTATCCCAAATATGTAAAATTAAGAGAAAGTGTTGACATTTTAAGTGGGAATTCTTCACTAACAGGAAATTTTATTTATATGGAATACCTTATTATCCTTTGATGGCTTATTATAAGGTTTTTAGTTAATGAGTATAATATTTAAAAATGAATTTGTTAAGAAACAGTTAATGTGTTCAAAAAATTGGTCATAGGTTTTCTTTCAGCTACATCGAGGTATTATTCTTATGCCATACAATTCACCCATTTCAGGCCAACATTGAATGTTATTTAGTAGATTCACAAAGTTGTGCAGCTATGACCAAAATCTAATTTTAGAACATTTTCACCTCCTGTCCCCTCAAAAAAGAAACCCCCTATCCATTAGCAGTCACTCACCATCTTCCTCTTGACAGCCCCACAGCCCAGCCCTAGCCGACCCCTGACTTACTGTCTCTATAAGGTCTCCTTTTTCTGGAGGTCTATATAAACGTAACCATATACTATGTGGTCTTTTGTGACTTGCTTCTTTCATTTAGCTTAATACTTTCAAGGTTCACTGATGCTGTATCATGTATTAGTAGTTCATTCCTTTTTATTACCAAAAATATTTCATTGTATGGATATGCCACATTTAAAAAATTTATTTATAAGTTAATAGTTTTTTTTCACCTTTTAGGTGGTATAAATAGTGATGATATGAATGTTTGTTAATGAGTTTATGTATGCATATATGCTTTCATTTCTCTTGGATATATACCTAGGATCACAGATATTTTTAAAGTGATATATTGAGATTTATATACTTTACCCTTTACTGATCTTAACTGTCACAATTTTTCCCAAAGCTCATTGAATGAATTAGTGTTGCTATATTTAAATAAAACAATTAAAAATCTCTCCCACCCTTTCTTCTTTTCATAACTCTCCAAATGATCAAAGATAATAGCCTAGTTTATGTCATTCCATATTCTATACTGTTCTTGTATGCTTATAAACATATAAAACACATATATGAACTTATACAAGTGCAAAATGTATTGTATACACATATGAGGTTTGTTATATGATTTTTAAAAATGGGATAATACTGGTATTTGCATTGTTCTGCAATACAAATTTTTTTTATCATTTAAAAACCTACCATGAGTTTTCCTCTAGGCCAAAAGAGATAGCTCTGACTCATTCTTCCTAGTGACACAGCATTCCATAAAATTATAACAAAAAGTATAATAAAATGATATAAACATTTGCCTATCATTGGATAGTCAAATTTAATTATTTTCCCTCCAGCTTTTTGCAGCTACAAAGCTACGATAATCATTTTTTACGTATGTTTTTATAAGTAATACAATAATTTCTATAGGCTAGATTCCCCAAATTAGGATGACTGAATCAATAGTAATCCTTAAATTTACTATATATTGCTAAATTCATTTTCACAATGGTGGGTAGCAATTCATACTCTAACCAATAATTCATGAGAGTAACTGTTTCAGTCTCTCCACCAGCACTGCATATAGTAAATCTTTTTAAGTTTGCCAATTTTATGTGTATTTCGTTGTTGATTTAATTTGCATTTCTCTGACTACAAATGAGAGGGAATATCTTTTCATATGTTGATTAGCAATTTAAATTTCCTCTTCTGTGAATTGCTAATTCTTTTCCTTTGCCCTTTTCCTATCAAATTTGTTTGTTTTCTTCTTACAATTTATTGGAGCTCTTTACCTATTAGGGATATTAACATTTGCTTATCATTTGTGTTGCAAATATTTTATCACTTGATTTTTGACTTCTTTTTGTTCTTTGCCATTATTGTTTATAATGTATGCAAATATATCTATTCTTTTTTCCCCCAGTCATTGTGGTTTGCTCAGGAACACTTTTTCTGCCTGCTGGTGGTAGAATATTTTCATATGATTTTTAAAGCATTTCTTAAGTGCATTTCAACTAATGCTTATACAACTAATGTTTATACAAAGGACATAATGTTTCTAAGGTATTCAGTAATATTCCCGATGTTAATGCAATATCCAACTTTTTTTGCTTAGTTCCTTTTCTAAATATCAGATGCTTTATATAATTTGAGAGTATTTTATAAAATGAAATTATATACATTTTATTTTTGTAAACATATTTCAAAATAATCATTGAAAGATTACAGTATATGTTGTAAATGTTTTCTTCAAAAAAGATTACTTATAATGTTATCAGATATGAAATGAAAAATAATGCGAATAGATATTTTTATCAAAAAGGTAGGAATACTGATTTATATGATGTTATAAATCATCTCAGTTTATAAACCTAGAAACTTAGAATTTATAAATCAATATAGAAACTATCTTGGTGTTTATTATTTTCTGATTCCCTTTCAGTAACAATGAGAATCTCTTATTCTTACAGTTGGAAAATCACTATGACTATGGAAAATTTAAAATTCATATAATACCTCTTAATGACTACATTTTGGGGATGAGAGAATTTCAGAGATATTCCATACAGGAAACTACTTTTTGCCTTACCATCCTCAAACTATTTAACTGGTTCTGTGCTTCCCTTACTCTTATTCGGAATATAAAAATGTGCCTGGGGTAAGGAGATTAATTATTATAATGTTAATATTTTATGAGAAAATATATTAAATCATGTCTTGAATATAATTCATGACTGGAAAGTCAGTACATTAAGTTAGATGACTAAAAGAGATTGATACTTCCAAATAACTTGAGTCTGCATTTGAGACTTTAAGTAGTACTTTAGGTTTTAAAATTTTACACTAAAACTTAAAAATTATTTCAGTGCATTAGAAAGATCAGCATTTGAAAATTGCTTATGTTTATTTTTAAAAATATCATAATTGTTGCTTAATAATAAACTATCTTCAACAAAACTTCCTATAACACAATCCCATGTCCTAGCAGGGAATCCTGGCTTGCAGTTTTAAAGTTTGAGAGAAAAATAAAAGTATCATTTATTTTTCAAGTGTATTTCAATTTGTAAAATTATTATTATCTTATAGAACTCCTTTTTCACCTCGTTTTATTAGTATGTTTTTAAAGAAGTTTTGCAAGTCAAAGGACATTTTTAAATTCCTTTTGTGTTGTCAACTAGGTGTAGAATATATTCCCTGCTTTTGATGAATTTGTAATAAGGTTCGAGACATAAAATGTACATTCAGGACAGTATTAATCAGAAAAATATAAGACAAAATTTAAGAAGTGGTTAGGTAGTGCAGTATCAAACTAAGCAAAATGGGAATACAGAAGAGGGTATATTATTTGAAGTTTGAAAGTCATTGGAAACCTAAAGCAAGTGTATGATTTGTATTATTTATTTGTTTACATAAGGGGTGGTTTACAGAGAGGGTATTGACAGAGCAAAAGGAGGAAAGAAGAAATAAATATAAGCTGTGCTAGAAGGAAGTTTAATGAGTTTGAATTATATACAATATAAACAAAACTATTTCAATAAACAACACATTCTTACATGTGGATACTGTTTAAAATAGAAAAGTCTAACTTTCTAAATTTCTCTTTGAATGCCCAAACATAAAAATCTTACACACACACACACACACACACACACACACACACACACACACAAAAACAATAAGTAGACCTAGAAAATACTAATTCAGATACAGGTCTCTGATGAACTTTCTTTTCATAAGAGAGGATTTTGTAACCTATGTTAAATCTCTCCCTCCATTCACAAATATTTAGTGCTCTCTTTCTCTTAATCTGCTTTTTTTTTTATTCAAAGCATTGTTTTTCTGCAGTACACAATAAGTTATGTAATTATTTGTTATTTTCTCTTCCCCTGGAATGCAGATTTTCTAAGAGTAAAGTCTTTGTTTCACCACTGGATTATATCACTCATAATAATATTAAGCTCATGGCAAGAATGAGTAACTGTTGAATGCATTATTGAATGATTGAATTCACTATTTATTGAATGATATTGAAAAAGTAAGGTTATCATTTGAGAAAAAAATGAAAAAAGAATATGTCTTTTGCCTTCATATTTCAGCATAAATGTCAGAATTATTGAAGAGTTATTTTTTAAAAGGAAGGCTGAATAAGGAATAACATTTTAGGCATTAAATAATAGAAAATATCACAAAGAAAGTTCTGTTGAAATGATTACCTAAATGTCTAAAAGCCTGTATATACAAAAATATTATAAACCTATTAAAAACTAAGTGCCCAGTTATATGCTACAAATATATAAATGGGATAATATTCTTAATATAAAATTAGCTCACAAATCATGATGAAAAATATTCAACTTATCTAAATGATTAATCTAAAAACTAGACAAAAAGTTATTAAACTTCCTAAAAGAAAAGCAGATGACCACTATATTGATGGGAAAAAATCATATTTTATTTATAATTAAATGAAATGCAAAATAAAATGCTAGAGAGCATCATTTTTCATCTATCACTATGACACTATGCAAACATCTTTTTGTTGGCTGGTGATGTTGGGACCGGGGGAGTGGTTGGAGGACTGCAGAGTGGAGGGTGGTGGTAAGAGGATGAAAACCCTGAGTTCTCATACATTGCTGTGAGAAGGAGTTATAATGATTACTACATTTTTGAAAAGCAGTTAGGAAATAGTGTCAATCTTAAAAAATATTCTTTCTCTTTAAGTACTTCCATTTCCAGAATTTTTTTTAAGGAAGTTTTCAGAGAAGTGGACAAAATTATATGTACAAAGATCTTAATCTCTGTATTATTTTTTGTTCCTAAGGTTCTAAAAATTGTTTAAAATTCAGAGAGGAATTAAATAAATGATATCACCATAATATGGATATGTCATTGTTTTAAATTGAAGTTATCAGAGGATTTTTACTGTCATTGGAAATATTTAATGATATATCACTAAGTGGGTAAAACTGTATTGCAAAACTATATATCCAGCATGTTTTCTATCTACCTATGTAAATAGATATATATCTAGGCATAAAACTCCAAATTGTATAGTAGTATTTATCTCTAATAATGTTATTATTCATTAATTTTTACATTTATTTTTATAATTTTTGTAGTATCAAAATTGTTCTGCATTTTATATTATTATGCTTATAATCTAGAAAAGAAGTAATAAGTATTATTTAAAATTCATGCAATGTATTTAGGAGTGCATGTATGGCATAAAAATGGTGGAAGTCACTTGCTGATTTTTTGAGGTATAAATTTAGGTTAAATTTTTTAAAGTCAGAAAGCAAGTTAACATGACTTTTCTCCAAGCATATGTTATTATTATATGAACTCTCTAATTATGTGCTTTCTAGTAAAACTCTTTCATTTTGAACTCAAAGTTTTACACTAATGACAATGTAAGACCTGAATAAATATAAAATGTGATGGTATTCTTTAGAATAGATGATGTCATTTAGATACTATTTATGAAAATTAGGTACAATAAATGGAGTTATATATCTTAGATCCTAATAACGAGTGACATAAAATTGCCATCGACTAGCAGTATTTCATGTTCTTGCCCCTGCAAAGCATAACCTTGCAAGCACAAGACTAATGCAGAATTTTAATTCTCTCTTGCTTTCAACTGTAGGCAAAGTAATCCAATTTTATTACACTGTATGATTATTCAATTCTATTCTCTAATCTAGATGGTAGTAGAAATATTTAATTTGTAAATATATTTTGTTAAAGTTAGTGTTTACTGGGTCTATACAATCATTTATTTCTTTCAGTTCCAGATTAATGTAGCATAACTTTCTTTTTTATTATTATTATTTGTTTTGTTTTGTTTAGATGGTTTGGTTTTGTTGCCCAGGGTAGAGTGCAATAGTGTGGTCTCAGCTCACTGCAACCTCAGGCTTCTGGGTTCAAGCAATTCTCCTGCCTCAGCCTCCTGGGTAGCTGGGATTACAGGCATGATCCACCACTCCTGGCTAATTTTTTTGTATTTTTAGTACAGACGGGGTTTCACCATGTTGGCCAGGCTGGTCTCGAACTCCTGACCTCAGGTGATCCACCCTCCTCAACCTCCCAAAGTGCTGGGATTATAGGCGTGAGCCACCGCACCCGGCCATATCTTTCTTTTTAGAAAGTGTGTGGCTAACATAGGGTACTTTACTTTGATATTTTTAGGGAAAAATAATAAAATTTATACTTCAAGAACACTTTGCCTTTGGAAAAATACATTTTTACTTCCCCAGATAGATACTAAGAACATCACTTTAGTAATAGATAATCTTATTTAGAGTCACCTGAAGTAAGGTTTGGAGAAAGGCCAAAAGAGGTATTAGCCAAGTAAGGAAATTAACTAAAGCAGAGAAAACTGAATTTCGGAAGGGAGGTAAGAGGTCAAGAAACATATGTTGGCAATTGTTGCTCTTGTGTAGATGAGATTTGTTTTGATTTTGGCAAATTGTGGAAGAAAAAGAGTAGTACAGTTTTTAGAATGGCTTGCCCATAGAAACCTCTGGTAGTTTATGGCCTATCATTCTGTAGTTTTATTTTGTGATGGTGTTACTCAAAATTAGAAAATTGACATTTGGTTACCTGTGAAACAGTATTTTTGGTCATTCTAACATCAAATTTATTATTACTTTATAGGAAAATAGAAACAAATTGTGACTTTAAAGATATTTCCTGGATGCTGTTAAAGGGTTTGTTGTACGTTAGTCTTTTTTGAGCATTTTGGTTACATGAACTCTTAATTGGTTTCATACTCTTTTTTGGTACAGCCAGAGACAAATACTTTTAGAGATAGCAATCTATAGGAAAGATTTAAATTGTTCAGAAAATTCCAAAAACTTATCATACCCTGAAACAAGATGGAAGATTGCTCTTGCAAAGACAAAGAATACAACTTCCTGTGAAATTACTCAAAAGAGTTAATGGATTACTTAATCCCAGTGTATTTTAACTGTTTATTATAAAATAAAGAATAATTAAGATAGCTCAGTTATATTTGCATTACTCTGCCAATGTTAACAGTAGTTGGCTAATAAACAGATTTTATTCACTACTGTCAGTCTTTTACTTGATGACAGATGATTAGTCTATGGAACACATTTATTTGTAACAGTTCTAACAATGTAGATTAAGGTTTCTGCTCATTACTATTTTCTATTACTATTTACTAATAGTAATAGTATAGTAATTACTATTTACTATTTAATACTATTTACTATTATTACTAATTAAATACTACTTACTATTCAATAGTAAATATTATTACTATTGAATAGTAAATACTATTTACTATTTACTAATAGTAATAGTATAGTAAATAGTAATAGTATAGTAAATACTATTACTATTTACTATTACTATTCTGCTCATTACTATTTTCGCATACAAATTCTATATTTTTGTTGTATGCAAAACTAGTAGGCCAAAGTCAAACTAAAAGTAATTGCATTATATCTAACTTTTAGTAAAACATAGTATCAAACATAATCTTTAAGGAATTTAAATCTGCTTGGAGATAAGTACTGTTATATGACTTGAAGTTCATGTAATATTTTAAGTGCTTCTAAAGAAATAATATATTCACTTGAAAAAGGCAAATAATAATAACAATAATAAAGAAAAACTGTACTCAGTCTGTACTGATTAATAATAAAGAGCCAGAAGACAAAATGTAATATTATATACTTTAAAAATATAGTACATATTTTTTGTAACAGACGAAGATGTTATATTGTCCATTTTATTGAGTGATTAGTAGAGCACTTACTGAACTATAACCTCCTGGTAAAAGTAGCCAGGTGAAGGGCGAAGAAAATAATTAGGTAGGCATCCTCATTTGGCTTTTATTCTGGGTCTTGCTAATAGAGATCATGGAAAAGAGACCTAGTTCACCCAGGCTCGTCCCAAAAGGACTAGAAAGAATAATCAGCTCTTTAAGGAAATTCTAGAACAGCCCCCTTTTCCTTGGATTTTTTTTTTCAGACTAATACATCAGAGCCAGATGTCCTTAGGGGATTTACATTTTAAAATTCTTCCTACTCTTTCTGCAGAAAAGACACTGTTATGTAAGAGGGGATTGGTATTTGGGACTTTCTAATTCAGCAGTCTTCCAATAGCCTTCCTGACGTCCCTCCATCACCAAAAGTCCAAAGCCCTCAATCTGGGGAAGTTGGAGCTATGTGAAAGAACGCTTGAATTTTTCTTGCCCTGTGGGAAGAATAGACCCTGTAGTCAGAACTGCAGTTACTGGAAGTATGACTTATAAAAGTGCTTTGGAGCTAGGATTTTCCACCTTTTCTTTTTCCCTTCATACATGGTTATTGAGATTGTCTTTGTGATTGAGTTCTTGGCACCTTAGCTCTAAAGAAGATTTAGATAAATTAAAAGAGCTTCCGAGAAAAGCCACAAAAATGATGAAAGAGTTAGAAGTATTGATTTATGAGGAAATATTAAAAGAATGAATATGCCTTGGCATGGCATCAAATGAGGATGTGTTGCCATACTATAGCTATAAATATTTGTAAACAGAAGGAGGAGGAAAAATTATTTAAATGGTCCAATGAAGCAGTATGTTACTCAAGAAAGAGAAGGTTAAGACTGTGTATTAATGTCCTTCCTTCTGGATTTGCTCTGTAAATATTCTGGCCACACCTTTACTTGGAAACAGAATTAGTTACCATTTACTATCTAGAACACCTGAATGCCTCATACTGCTTAATGTGGTGAAAAAAAGGAGAATAAAATGAGAATATTATTTCCTTATCAGTTTGAGAAATGTTGTGCAATGTTTCTGAGCTGTCTAGGCCTTTCCTAGGTTTCTGTCTACCAGTACTGCTCGTGGGCACTGAGTAGCTTACGAATGGCAATGGGTTGTGCTGCCAGCAGCGTAGCTGCAGTAATTCTGCCCATCCAAGTACAATCAACTCTTTGTGTTCTATGCAGTGAAGAGCTCCCTTCATTTATTGTGGGAAGAGTTATCTCCACCTTAGCAGCTGTGCATACTGTAAGCTTCAGCTTCCATGGGAGAACCTTAACAGAAGGGAAAGGCAGGGGTGGGCCACCAAGATGCACATTTTCCAGCTGTGCTCAGAAAGGCATGTCTTCCTTCTAATCCAGAAGGGGAAGAAAAATGAACCGCATCTTAAGTCTTTCAGAAATAATATACTATTGAGAGGCGGATGGAGATGAAAGTATTGAGTTTTATTTGATTTATATGATAATAGGCTTGGGCAACTGTTTAGTTCCCCAATCCCATTGAAGGGTGTAGAAAACAAACTACAAATTTCCCCAAAGGAACTTTATTTTGTACAGATGGGTTTTCTTCAAATTGACTTAAATTGTTTCTTGGAATTCACACATACTATATAATGAAGGCAATGTTATATTGGGTAATTCAATTTTAGATGAGACCATGAAATTCTATTTTACCTATAAACTACTAATAATTCCATTTTGGCTTTACTAGGCAACTCTCCTCATGTTGTTTATGGGGGAAAATGAACTCTAAGCTTCAACTTAAAATATCAAGAGGACATACTGCTGGAGGACAAATTCCCTCAGTGGAAATTTGTACAATGCAGATTAGCATCACTCACTTTTAACTATCTGTATTTGCTTTTGTTTTTTAGTTTGTTGTTTAAACATATACGATTTTTATTTAAAATAACAATAAAAAAACAGCGAGTATATCTGCATTTGCTTTAAAGAAAAGACTTTATTTGGTCCTTATTTGGTTATCATTCAACAGGAGAGCTGTGCTCTATCATTTAATATAATTCTGGGGCCGGCGCGGTGGCTCACGCCTGTAATACCAGCACTTTGGGAGGCCGAGGCGGGTGGATCACGAGGTCAGGAGATCGAGACCATCCTGGCTAACACGGTGAAACCCCATCTCTACTAAAAATACAAAAAATTAGCTGGGCATGGTGGCGGGCACCTGTAGTCCCAGCGACTTGGGAGGCTGAGGCAGGAGAATGGCGTGAACCTGGGAGGCAGAGCTTGTAGTGAGCAGAGATGGCACCCCTGCACTCCAGCCTGGGCTCCAGAGTGAGACTCCGTCTCAAAATAAATAAATAAATAAAATATAATTCTGGATTAACAAATTAGCATATTCAGTATTGTGTCATTACATATATACTTACTCTTTAGATATGACTCATACATATTATTAAAAGTAGAAACAATAAACTCAGAGGAAATCACTGCAATGATTACCTGAAATAAAGATGGTGAAGCCACACTTGAGACTGTCCAGATTCTATCTGTGGTTCATCTATAATCATGTAATTTGGTGTAGGTCCTCTTTTATTTTTTTCTTTTAACACATAACTTTTAATAAGCTCATTTTTATTTAGACAGTTACTATCTATACATTTATGAACACTTTAAGGTATATAGTTCAAATTTTTTTAAATGCAAAGTAAAAGCATACATGTTAGACATGCAATATGTATTTAAATACATACATTCTAGAGTAAATTAGATGCTATCTAGAAATACTTTTTGCATTTATCTATTTTGGCTTTCTCTTTCTCTCTTTCTCTCTCCCCGTTTCTCCCTCCTTCCCTTCCTTCTTCCTGCCTTCTCTTCCCTGCCTTACTTATTTGCTTTCTCTTCCTCGCCTTACTTATTTGCTTTCTCTTCCTCCCATTCCTTCCTCTCCTTCTTTGTCTCTTTCTTCTTCTAGCCCTTGTTTATAAAAGAATGTAAACGATTACCAATCCATTTACCATGCTGTGTGACTTTTTATTATAATTCAATGAGCATAAGCTGTTTGAAATTTGTGTCAGTATTTGGTGTGTATATAAATTTGATACAGACCAGGTGTGGTGGCTCACTCCTGTAATCTCAGTACTTTGGGAGGCTGAGGTGCACGAATCACTTGAGGTCCAGAGTTCATGACCAGCCTGGCCAACATGGTGAAACCCCACCTCTACTAAAAATACAAAAAGTAGCCGGGTATGTTGGTGTGTGCCTGTAATCCCAGCTACTCAGGAGGCTGAGGCAGGAGAATTGCTTGAACCCAGGAGGCAGAGGTTGCAGTGAGCTGAGATTGTGCCACTGCACTTCAGCCTGGACGACAGAGCAAGACTCCATCTCAAAAAATAAAAATAAAAATAAATAAACACATAAATAAATAAATAGATACAACCCAGATAGTCAAGCATTTCTTAATAAGTTAGGAAGTCTAACAGTATGTATAAAATATATTAAAATAAGGTATATAAAAATGAAGGAAGACATCCTCACTAGATATTTATATCATTACCAATATGATAAACAGAGACATTAATATCTTCAGCTATTCATAAGGGAAAGAAAAGAGGCCGCTTTTGCAAGGATAGAAAATTGTGTTAGTATGATCAAATTATTGACTATTTTCAAAAGCTTTACTAATTGCTTTTGCATCAAGGATGCATATATTCAATTCAAAATAAAAACTATCAAGTATTTCTAGTTCTAAGTACTCCTATGGAATGAGATTTTACTGACAGTGTTCAATACGCTAATGTGGTAGTTTTTGATGCATTTATTTTGAAGTAATTCAGGATAAGTACAATAAAATAATACCTATTGTCAAAACTGGTGAGAAAGCTTCCATCTTGAGTATAGTAATAGCAAGCAAATTATCAGACTGATAAAAACATAGCCAAATTTGAAATGTTGTGTTAAATATGATGAAATATTTCTTCAAAATGGTTGGGAAAACATAGAAACTGATGACTTTTAGTTTTTACCTAATAATTTTATAATCTTATATATTCAGAGTAATCTTTTTAGAAAAAAATGCAATGTGGTGAAAATATATATAAGGCACAAAAGAAAGAAAAGTAAATGCAACCAATGCAGCAAATAGCTGGATAATATTAAGCACATTAAAAAATATCAATATCTCAAATTTCCATTTATTTGGCAGAATACTTATAGCAAATCCATGCATTTTAAAGCCAATAAGCATTATATAAACGATAACCCAATTAATTGAAAATTGAGTAAATTGATGTGTTACTGTAGATATACACACTCAATACCTTCAAAATTATTTGATTTTTATTATTTTTAGAGTCTGAGTATTTATAACTTCATTTTACTATGTATGTGGAAAGGAGTCTTCTTTGAAACAAAGGGAAAATGAAGGTACTTCAAAATCCATGAAGACGTCTATATTCCCTTTATGAGATTCAATCAGCAAATTCATTTGAGTGAGAAAGAATGAAATCCAAGGCCACTTGGGATAGAAGGCCAAGCCAGGTTTCTAGTTCAAGATTCAGGACTCCTAAATCAAATGGAAGAGTGATATATATGCAAATAGATGTATGCTGTCTCATTGGAGGTTACAAACTTTCTATTTTGCAAAGTATAATGTTAAAACAAAACCCACTATCATTTCCATGTAAAGAAAGGACATATTTTACCACCAGAAAATCAAAATAAAAGTGAAGGATAGTAACACAGAATGAAGAAGAGTGCTTCCAATTAGGTAATTCCAGCTTTTTGAAAATCATACTCTGATATCCTTATATTATTCGAATTTTCCTATATTCTGGTGAAAACTTTCTCATAAACTGCCCAGGTATGCAGATCAATGATCAACCAAACAACTGAGTCCTCAGTTCAAACCCAAAGAATTCAAGAATGGAATCCTATGTAAGCAGTCCAAGAACTCATCTGGTCCAATCTCTTATTTTTAAGGGTAAGAAAACCCACATTCTGAAGCCCATTGGAAGGCACTGGATAATAATCATGCTTTAAATCTGAAGGCATAGGGGAGAAGCAGAATTAGTTATTTGGGGGTGAAAGCAACATACTTCAAAAAAAAAACAACCAGAAATCAGAGACAGCACTAAGAGTTTTAAATAACCCTAAAGTTTTCTCTGCATTTAGGCATGGTATAGTAGTTTGCTAGAGCTGCCACGATAAAATACCACAGACTGGATGGCTTCAACATCAGAAATTTATTTTCTCACCATTCTGGGGCTGGAAGTCCAAGATCAAGGTGCTGGCAGGGTTGGTTTCTTCTGAGGCCTCTCTCCTTCGCTGGCAGATGGTCACCCTCCTGATGACTCTTCACATGGTTGTACCTCTGCGCACTCAAGCACCCTGATTTTTTTGTGTGTGTTGTAATTACTACTGCCATATATATATATGGATATAGAGAGAGAGAGAGTACAACATGACATTTTGAAATACATATACATAGTGAAATGATTACTACTGGCAAGCAAATTAACATATTCATTCACATAGTTATTATACAATTTTTTGGTGTGGCAAGAGCACCTATAATCTACTCTCCTAGCAAATTTTTATTATGCAATGATTGACTATAGATTTTATGTTGTACATTAGATCTCTAGACTTATTAGTCCCACATAACTACAACTTTGCACCCTTTGACCTACATCTTCCCATTTTCCCCATCATCCCTGGTAACCACTTGTTACTCTGTTTTTATGTATTCAACCTTTTCCTTTCTGTATCTGGTTTATTTTACTTAGCCTCATGTCTTTCAGGTTCATCCACTTGACACTTAAGTTCTTTTCATTTCTGTGCTATTGTGAGTAATGCTGCAATGAACATGGGAGCACAGATATCTCTACAAGGTGCTGATTTCATTTCCTTTGGGTATATATCTAGAGAGGGATTCCTGGGTCAAATGAAAACCCTGTTTTTAAAGTTTTGAAAAACCTCCACACTGTTTTCCATAATGAATGTACTAATTTTCATTCCCCTCAACAGTGTAGAAAGGTTTCCTTTTCTCGAAACCTTTGCCAATACTTGTTATCTCTTGTCTTTTGATAATATTCCTGACAGATGTAAAGTGAAATTTCATTGTTGTTTTAATTTGCATTTCTCTCATTGGGAAAGCACCTTTTCATATACCTGTTGCCCATTTTTATGTCTTCCTCGGAGAAATGTCTATTCAGATCCTTTGCACATCTTTTAATTTTTTATTTTATTTATTTATTTATTTTTTGAGACGGAGTCTCACTCCTGTTGCCCAGGCTGGAGTGCAATGGCACGATCTTGGCTCACCACAACCTCTGCCTCCCGGGTTGAAGCAATTCTCCTGCCTCAGCCTCCCGAGTAGCTGGGACTACAGGCATGCACCACCATGTCCAGCTAATTTTGTATTTTTAGTAGAGACGGGGTGTCTCCATGTTGGTCAGGCTGGTCTCAAACTCCCTACCTCAGGTGATCCGCCCACTTCAGCCTCCCAAAGTGCTGGGATTACAGGCGTGAGCCACTGCACCCGGCCCTTTGCACATCCTTTAATCAAGTTATTTGTGTTTCATTTTTTTTACTGAGTTGTGTGAATTTCTTACATATTTTGGTTATTAACCCTTTATCAGCTATATGGTTCACAAATACTTTTTCTTAATCTATAAGTTGAGTTTTCATTTTGTCTCCTTTGCTGTGCAGAAGCTTTTTGGTTTGATGTATCCCTACATGTTTATTTTTGCTTTTGTTGCATGAACCTTTGGTGTGATACCCAAAAAACCATTGCTAAGGACGGTATAAAGAGACTTTTCTTTAATCATGTTTTCTTTTCTTTCATCATGTTTTCTTTTCTTTTCTTTTTTTTTTTTTTTTTTTTTTTTTGAGACAGAGTCTTGCTCTGTGGCCCAGGCTGAAGTGCAGTGGTGCAATCTTGCTCACTGCAACCTCCATCTCTCGGGTTCAAGTGATTCTCCTGCCTCAGCCTCCAGAGTAGCTTTTTTTATGTATGGTGAAAGATAAAGTTCTTAAATTCATTCTTTTGCCTGTGGATATCCAGTTTTCCCAACAGCATTGGAGAAACTATCCTTTCCTCATTGTGCATTATTGGTGCCCTTGTTGAAAATTGGTTAACCATATATGCTTGAGTTTGTTTCTGGGCCCTTTATTCGGTTGCGTTAGTCTATGTGTTGGTTTTTATGGCAGCACAATACTGCTTTAGTTACTATATCTTTGTAACATAATGTTTTTTGTTTGTTTGTTTGTTTGCTTGTTTGTTTGTTTTTGAGACAGTCTCGCTATATCACCAGGTTGGAGTGCAGTGGTGCGATCTCGGTTCACTGCAACCTTCACCTTCCGGGTTCAAGCGATTCTCCTGCCTCAGCCTCCCAAGTAGCTGGGACTACAGGTGCGTGCCACCACGCCCAGCTAATTTTTGTATTTTTAGTAGAGACAGGGTTTCACCGTGTTGGCTAGGATAGTCTCGAGCTCCCGACCTCACGATCCACCTGCCTTGGCCTCCCAAAGTGCTGGGATTACAGGCGTGAGCCACCGTGCCTGGCCAGTAATATAATTTAAAATTAGGACATATGATGTCTCCAACTTTGTTTTTCTTTATCAATATTGCTTTGGCTACTTGAAGTCTTTTGTGGTTCCCTGCAAATTTTAGAGTTTTTTTGTTTGTTTGTTTAAGTGAAAAATGCCATTGGAATTTTTATAGAGATTGCATCAAATCTGTATACCACTTTGGATAGTACGGACATTTTAACAATATTAATTTTCCTAATCCATGGGCATGGAGTATCTTCCCACATATTTGTGTCTTCTCCAATTTCTTTCGTCAATGTTTTACAGTTTTCAGTATACAGATTCTTCAACTCCTTGATGAAATGTATTCCTAAGTATTTTATTCTTTCTAATGCTGTCATAAATGGGATTGTTTTCTTGACTTATTTTTTGCATAAGTCTTTTTGACGTAAAGACATGCAGCTGATTTTTGTATGTTGATTTTGCATCCTGCAACTTGACTGAACTCATTAATTCATTCTTAAGGTTTTGGTGCTGTCTTTGGGGTTTTCTATGTATAGGATCATGTCTTCTGCAAATAGGGATAATTTTACTTATTTTCCGATTTGAATACCCTTTATTTCTTTTTACCGTCTGATCGCTATTGCTAGTACTTTCAGTACTACATTTGATAGCCGCACAATGGGTGGGTTTGATTGCTTGGCAGGTGACAGTCTAATGACCACAACCAAGAAAGGTTTAACAAGGGGATTTTATTACTTTTAACAAGTACAGAGAACACTAGGGAAGTTCCCAAAGCAGTGACTCTCCAAAGAAAGATGAAAACAGGGCTTTTATTAGGCTGATTAGCTGAGTCATTGCAGATAGAGGTGGAGTAAAGGCAGCACAGGAGCAGTTGCTGATCATGCTTCCACATCTATGCGTAGAAAATGGTGAATAGACACCTCTCTGGGTGAGGTTTTTAGTATACTAATGAGGAGAGGTCACCAAAGTTCATCTTCAATTCAGGCATGTATGGATCCAACTGGTTTTCTGGGGCAGAGCTTCTTCCTGGAACTTTTTGAAACAAGACCTCAAGGTGCAACAGTTGCAAGTAGGCACTTTTTCACAGTGTGTACCAGAAAACCCAGGGACTATGGGTTACAAATCCCCCCTGAAACATTCTACTCCTCATTCTTAGAGCTGAAGGTCATTGGTCTGTAACTACTTCATGTAGACCAGGGGCATTGAGTCCCCCTAAAGTTAGAAGAGTGAAACTCTTGGGCTACTGAGTTCAAGTAAGTTTTGGGGTCACCTGGAGTTGTTCAAAGGGGCTGATATTTTTGTTGTAATACAAGCTAGAGATGAAACTGTTGAAGTCTGGAAGACACAAAGTTTACTATCACTTTAAATATTCGAAGACCAAAAAGTAACAGGGGAACAATGGTCACTAGTATCCCCAACAGAGGAAGAAACCAGGTGAGGTGAGGTATAGTGGACTTGACTGTCTTGCAAACCTTGTTGCTTGAGCCCCTTCTGGTTGAAGGAATGCAGCCATTCTGTGTATCTGAATATTTCTTTTATGTTAACCTCTGTTTTCCCAGAGGTGCTTACCCAGGTGCAACAGAAGGCATTGGTGACTGCACATACCCCTCCCTGTTCTGCTAGTAAATAGTCTAAGGCCAATTGATTGTCCAACCCTACACTGTCTAGTGAATTTGGAGAAATATGCACATTTTGGAGAGCCTCCCTGTGTTAGCTACCAAAGTGTTGGATGATAGGGTGAAATTTTTTTAGGGTGATCTCATGGCATGCAAACCCCCCAAGGGGCAGCCAGCCCTACAGCAAGTCTGGTGTCTGACAAGATTAGTCCAATAGTCCTTTTGGGTCTATTATGGTGGTTGGTTTCGTTATGGACTATTATCCAGATGAGCCCCTGTAGGCTCACAGTGCACTGTCCTAGGTATATTACATTATCTACAACAGAGTAATCCACTGCAAGTTGTGGAGAGGAGGAAACGGTTTAACCAACCAAGTAATTAGAGACCCCAAAGGGGAGAGGTAATCTCATAACATTGAGAAGATAAGGATTCTCCATAAATCTCCGCTAAGTAAAAGTAAAATCTCCATTAAGATTTACTTTTCCAATGGAGCTCTTCCCGCAGCTCGAGGAGTGCTATATGATAGTCTGCAATATGCAGGGGGTTGTTTATCTCTTATCAAATTTTACATTAATTGTGACATTTGGTGTTAGGGTCTATCGAGTCCCCATAGCTCTCTGTGAGGGCACACCAGTGGGTGGTGTTTAGAATGCAGAGTTTAGTGAGGTCAAAGGCAAGGAGGATAGACATCAGACTTGCCTCCGTTACCTTCTTGTTCTGAATGCATTTGGTGCTTTTCTCCTTTTTCTGAACAATTTAAATAAATGAGGTCTATTTTCATGGTGACATTGCCCTTAGGGGTGAGGTCCACACAACCTACAGACAGGGAAGGGCCCCTTTATGCTGAGATAGGTTCAGGCGGTATTTTGGATCCCCTTCTTTCCACCATGATGTTAATGTTCCCCTGCAAAGGGTAAGCAACAGGCCACCCCATCTGAGTCTGGGGATACGCAGGGCATATTCAACATTCAGACAGATTATCTCTACCAGCTATAACATGGGAGAAGTTTACTATTGCGCTGGCCTCCCAGAGACCACTGGCCACAGGAACTAAGAGGCCCAAGAAGCATAAGGAAAAGACAGGGTTCATTTTAAGGTGTCATATGGAGGGCTTTACTATCAATTGAGGACCTAACAGAGTGAAAGAGGGCGATAAGCACAGGGGTTCCTACAAGGATGAGAACGATGCCTAGTGTGTCTAGAGAATGGCAAGGGCACATTTTAGTTATATGAGCCTTTTCTTCTGAAAATCAATTTGATATCTCTGACAGGTTCACAAGTGTGTGCTGGGGAGGGGTCCTCTAGGGGCTCCTGGGCTTTCTTCTCTCTTGGGTGATGAATCCAAGGTGTTACCCTCTGGAGTTTAAGGGAAGAATGAATACCTAGAAGCATTTGGCCAGTCCTTGTCCATGCAGGCTGAGCTGGTCCAGGGTGAGGCCAGTCTTTCAGTTCTTGATGTATACCCAGTCTCTTGGCTTGTACAGGTCAAGTTTACCTCAGAGGGGATTGGGAGACTGAGGTTGCCTTAATGGTTAAGAGCAGAAAAGACACATCCACTCAGATTAAATGTCCATTCCCATTCAGAAACTGTCAAAAGAAAAGCATCTTCCTTCTAGCCTCTGAGAGTTCCCACGCAGGGTTGCACTAACTGGGAGAGGAGGATTGATGCTGGGAGTGGGAATAGGAAGCCCCTGGTGCTTTGGCTGTGGAAGTGACTTCTCTTATAGAGGTGGGGAAGGCCCAGGTGGTTGGGATGACAGCCTTCCTCTCTCTGTCCTCTTGGTTCCTGAGTTTTATGAGCAGAGGAAGTTCTTCTCATCTTGGGGGGCTCTCTAGGATTGGGAGCACTTTCTCCAGCAGTTTAGTGGGAGATCTAGGTGGTCCCACCTAGAGATCGCAAAGCCTGCACTATATCTGTAGGGTCCTTTTCTGGTACAGGGCCATAAAACACTGGACATAGGGTATCACATCCCATTTCTCTTATCCCTTACAGAAAAGATCTAGCTGTAGAATGATATGGTAATTAAATGACCTGATATTCCACCATGGTTTCTGGCTAGGGCCCACTCCAGCCAGGCTATATTGCAGAAGAAAATAATCTGCTTTTCAGTCATTGGGGAATACCCAAAGATCTTCCAGTGTTAGCGAATGCACCCTAATGGGCCTTTCTCTGGGAGAGAGGTTGGGTTCCTGATACCTTTGGGTCCTCATTCAGGGCTGATCATAGGTCCCAAGGGGTTTAAGTAAAAAGGTATTGGCTATGCTGATATGCGATCATTACTTCTCTGATGTGTAAAAGAAAAGTAAGCAGATGTGTGAGGATAGGCTGGTGGGGCCCTAATGCAGCCCTGCATGCTCCCCACAAACTCTACCTGTGCTGCCCACCTACCCAGGCATCAGGCACAGTAGCTGCCCCTTCTTTTAAAATCATATCTGAAAACATACCCAGAATGTACCCAGGTAGTAAGAGCCTCTTCTCCTAAGTTAAAATTTTCCCAGCCTATCAAGGTTGAGGGTTTCTGGGCATACTTGGGTCCCTTCTGGTTTTGGGAAATGTCTCGCCCACCACACACACCTAAAGACCTTAAACCCATATTTTTGGAAAAAAAAAATTATCTTCACAGTTAATTTCACTGTTTGTTAGCCAGATCTAGATTACCAGTGACCACAAGGGATATGTCTCTCAATCCCCCAGGGCACCAACCAGCCAAAGACAGGGTTTGTTTGATTGCTTGAGTAACAGTCTAATGACCACAACCAAGGTGGATTTAACAAAGGGTTTTATTATTTGCAGCAAGTAAAGAAAACATTGGGGATAGTTCTCAAAGCAGTGCCTCTCCGAAGAGAGGTGAAAAGAGCCTTTCATGAGGCTGGTTATCAGAGTCATTGCATTTAGAGGTGGAGTAGCGGCAGCACAGGCACAGTTGCTGATCATGCTTTTTCATATGTCACATGTATAAAAATGGGCAATAAACTCCTCCCTGGGTGGGGTTTTTAGCATGTTTGGTGGTGAGAATTTGCCAAAGTTCATCTCCAAATCAGACATCTCTGGATCTGACTGTTTTTTGTTGTTCTGGGGCTGAGCTTCTTCCTGGAACTTTTTGAAACAAGAACTCAATGTGCAGTGGTTGCAGGTAGGTACTTTTTCACAGTGTGTATGTACCCCAAAACCCACAGACTATGGGTTATATGTTGAACAGAAGAGGTGAGAATGGGCATCCTTGTCTTGCACTGAATCTTAGAAAAAAAATTTTCAAATATTCACTATTGATTATGATGTTAGCTGCGGGCTTTTCATAAATGGCCTGTGAGGAAATTTTCCTTCTGTACCTAATTTGTTGAGAATTTTTCTCATGATAGGATGTTGAATTCTGTCAAATGCTTTTTCTATATCTATTGAGATGATCATATAGTTTTTGTCCTTTATTCCATTAATGTAGTGAATCACAGTTATTGATTTGGGTAAGTTGAACCATCCTTGTATTACAGGGATAAATCCCACTTAATTGTGGTGAAAGATCTTTTTAATTTACAGTTGAAAATAATTTGCTATTATTCTGTTGAGGATTTTTGTACCTTTATTCATTAGTAATATTGGCCTGTAGTTTTCTTTTCATGTAGTGTTTTTTTTCTGGCTTTGGTATCATGGTAATGATGGCCTTGTAAAATGAGTTAGTATTCCCACCTCTTCAGTTCTTTGGAAGAGTTTGAGAAGAATTGATTCTAGTCTTTAAATGTTTGGTAGAATTCAGCCATGCAGCTTTCTGGTTCTGGACTTTTCTTTGTTGCAAGCTGTTTACTGCTACAGTTTCTTTTTTTGTTGTCGTTATTGGTCTACTCAGGCTTTCTGTTTCTTCTTATAAGTACACCAGGCAGATTGGATTCAGATTCCTTCTTACAATCTCATTTTAACTTAATCACCTCCTAAAAGATCTTTTCTCGAAATATTATTATATTTTGAGGAACTAGGATTAGGACTTCAACATACAAATTTTGAGAGAACACAATCTAGCTTGTAACACATGACTTACTGAGGCAGGAGAGGTAGTCAAGGAAATGATCATGTTTTCTGGCAGCAGCAATTATAGTGACCATACATCCGACACAATAAACCTTAGCATTCTCATTGTAATTGAGGTCATTCAAGCAAAGCTATCTTCAGTAGGGACTTTCCCTTCTAGAAAGCATATGCATTTTCATTTCACCTTTCCTCAAACTGACCTTTTGCTCATTATAATAGTAAAAGACACACCCCTGGGTGGAGATTTAAGATGCTAATGAAATATGCCACGTATGAGCAAGCATGTACAGCTACTGTGCATGTGCACCCAGAAGACTACCCAGAACATGCTTACTAGTAACACCTCTTGCCACCTGCTCTTGAATAATCATGTAAAACTCCAATAAAGGGAGTTTCTCAAGCAATAATTAATGTTGCCTCACCCTTACAGGCAGCTCACCCTGAATCCTCTCTTTCAGGGTGTACTGTCTATTCTGCACCTAACTTTCAAAATATTCTTTTTCTTTTGCAGTGAATTATTCTATGCTGCATCTCCTTTGCTGTGTGTCTCATTTAAATTCTTTTAAGCCAAAAAGAAAAGAACCGAGGTATCACAACAGCCATCAACATTTCCAGACTATTCACTAAAGCATTAAGCATTGTAAAGTAAAGCATGTCCCCCCCAAAATGCTCTTGAAATAATCACCACAAAAAAAAGATTAATGACAAAATGGGAGATATTGAAATGTAGGGAATAGTACTGTAGTAACTTTACTAAAAATACTCATTAATATCTGTCTAGTAACTTATGATTTACAAAAACCTTTTGCAAATATTATGCCTTGTTTTTTTCTCACAATAATCTTGTGAGGAAAAAATGAGATTAGGTGAGCAAGTCATACTAAATGTAAGAACTGTCAGGTGCGTCCATGTGAAGAGACCACCAAACAGGCTTTGTGTGAGCAATAAAGCTTTTTAATCACCTGAGTGCAGGTGGGCTGAGTCCAAAAAGAGAGTCAGCTAGGTTTGCTTTTGTGAGTTTATATAATGGTTTAGTCAGGATGGTAAAACTAGGTATCCAAAGGCAGAAGTACCTAACCATGCCTAGGAAGGAAAGCAGTTGTTATTTTGTAGAAGGGGTTGGAGTTTGGGAGATTAGCCGGACATGATCAGCAGGGAGAGGACGTGTGTTTTCATGTAGAATTATGCTGAGATAGGTAAAGGATGAGGAATAAATTTGGGCTTGACTGAAGTAATGGGGGCTGTCCGTGAAGCCTTGCGGCAGTACAGCCCAGGTAAGTTGCTGAGGCTGATGGGTGTCAGGGTCAAGAACAAATTGCATTTAATTTTTGAAATAATCATGTGTCAGGTATTTTATAAATATTATTTCAATGAATCCTGATAACTCCTTTTGCCTACTTTATATAAGAGGAAACCAAAACTCAGGATAGAATAGGAAACTAATTTCTTTCTTAAAAGGTCCTTTCATGATAAGTCTCATGGAATTATATATGCATATGTGTATATATATATATGTGTGTGTGTATGTGTGTGTGTGTGTGTATATTCTTTAGAGAGCATATAACATCTATCAGTCCTAGAATGAAATTCTGCTGAAGATATGATGAGGCTTTACTAATTATTCTTATGATTTGTAACTTCAAGTATTTGAGGTACTTTTTCTGGTTTCCCTGAAATCATCTGTGAAACCTTTTCTGCTCCATATATATTAGCAATTCATAATAATTAAAAGGATGATTGGCTTATTTTCTTAGGTATTAACATGAAATTTAATGGAATAGCATAATTGATGCAGACCTTTTCAGTGAATAAGGTGGGGTAATGGATATACAAGAAACTCATTAAAGGCTAAGAGTCCAGGTAGACGATTTTCAGACCCTGTATCTCATTTAGCAAGTGCTTATTGAGCCTTAACCAAGAATAGTTATAATCTTAAAGATGTTGAATCCTGGCCCTTGAGTTCACAGTTTGCTAAGGGGTAAAGGATAAAAATATAGTTATAATGATTGATATTTTTGGCAGCTGTCAGTTTGGTGCCCATCAAGAAATTCAAGAAGATGTGATCAGTCCAGGTGCGGTGGCTCATGCCTGTAATCCCAGCACTTTGGGAGGCTGAGGCCGGCAGATCACTTGAGGTCAGGAGTCCGAGACCAGCCTGGCCAACATGGTGAAACCCCGTCTCTACTAAAAGTAGAAAAATTAGCAGGGCATGGTGGCAGGTGCCTGTAATCCCAGCTACTCGGGAGGCTGAGGCAGGAGAATCGCTTGAACCCGGGAGGCAGAAGTTGCAAGGGGTGAGACAAGATCGTGCCATCGCACTCCAGCCAGGGGGACAAGAGCAAGACTTTGTCTCAAAAAAAAAAAAAACAAACCCAAAATTAGCTGGGCCTGGTGGCACTGGCCTGTAGTCCCAGCTACTCGGGAGGCTGAGGCAGGAGAATAATTTCAATCCAGGAAGCCAAGGTTGCAGTGAGCCGAGATTGTGCCATTGCATTCCAGCCTGGGTGTTGCAGCAAGACTCCGTCTCTAAACAAACAAATAAATAAATAAATAAATAAATAAATAAATAAAATATTTGATCACATAATAGAAATCCACCTCCACAGGCAACCACTCTTCTTCCGTTGACTCTCCTTTTCCCACTACACTCAGAACTCCCTTGTCTGTTATTGAAACTTTGTATTGAAATCTCTTCATGCTGCCTGGATCTAGCTACCAAAATCACTTAGGTACTTGAGAGCTATTGAAATGGAAATTTATTAAAATGCTAGGGTTATGTGTCTCTACCTCTAAGATACATTCTCCCAGTGGAATTCTAGATTTTAGAAATTCTTTCAAAAGTTTTTTGAATGAAGGCTTCAGTTATTTATATTGTCTTACGCTCCCACGTGTGTGCACACACACACACACGCGCGCACCCACACACACACACAGGATGTCTGTTACAAAAATGACCAATTCGTTTTGAACATGCTGTATTTTGTATATTTAGAATTTAATATACAACATTTATGTTTAAATATGTAACAGTATAATTCAAATATGCCCCCAATGTTTTGGCTCCCACTTAGAATCCTAATCTTTCTACCTGCTATTTCCATATCCCTGTCTATGCTTTAACCTAACTGGACAGTTCTCCACCCTTGAAAATGCCCTCTATTATTTTACTTTAATATTACTCCATTCAGAAAATGAGAGCAGCATCTAGAACTCTTCCTTTTCCACTGGGCCAGGAAATGCACTAGTGCCTACACACAATACAGTTGCAGATCATGGTATAAAGCGGGGTTAGTTACAGGTGACTGTTTAAAAGAAGGCAGATTCTGTCCCGGGGGAGTAGTGAAGTTAACAAAAAGATTTCCAGAACATCGTCGGAGCATAATAGGGAATCGAATTCCAAGCAATATACAGAGATCTAAATGGACACAGTCAGTCATATGCTGACTTCAGGGTTATAAGGTCCCCGTCCTATTTCCTGAAATGAAGCTTAAGCCAGGGCAGGTCCTGCCTTCGAGAAATGGATGTATCTGATGTGATAGCTCTTGCCCTCTCATCTCCTGCCAGTGCCTCTCACTGGCGGGGGCCACATGGAAGGCAGCCAGCAAAGGAGGGCCAGGTTAATGCATGACTTTAAGGATCAACCTTCTGGGGGTACAAGAATGAGAAGAAGAGAGAATGGACCTGGAAATGTCAGCAGTTAATTTGCAGCTCAGGGAAGAACACAAAGGACTGACTCTAGTATCGATTGCTTTTTATCTCTAAACATTTCAGAATCTATTATTAGAAGGTAAGATCTTTTCTTTTTGAAAACATAAGTCATGTTTTTTTTTAAAAAAATGAATGTTTTCAAAGACAATTTAAAATGAAAACGAAAATACTAACATACTCCTAAAAAAGGCTTTGTGCCAAAGAAAGAAAAGTTTATTATTTTAAGGAGATAGTATAGTTGCTTTGAAAAGTCATATATAATTTTGTAAATAGGGAAGCCTATTTCAACCTAACTAATTTGCATTTGAAGATATCTATTATGTGGTTTCTATTAAACATTTTATCTTAACTACAAAAATTTGACTTTGTCAATAGCAATAATGATGGTTATCATTTGTTGAGTATTTATTATATGATAAGCACATAACTGTTACCTGAAGAGGTTAAACCCATTTGATCTCTTTAAATGACTCAGCCCAGGTTAAACATTTAAGAAACGAAAAGGAGGCATTTGGACTCATGTCTAGGGCAATCCAGTGCCGGTAAACTTTACTGCCCTCTGACAGCCCTTTTCTATTAGCACTTGTCTCCCTATCACGTTATATTTCTTCGTTCATCACTTCAAGTAGGCTCTAGGGAATACTTTCAATTCCAGTTCCCTTTTGTCTCTCTGTTACAGTTGCTTGTCAATATTTGTGTCAGTTCAACTGTTTATTTTCTTTACTCCTACACCACAAATTCTGTACACTGCCAAAGAAAGCCAAATAAACAAAAAGATTGATTTCACTATAAGTTTATTTTCTCCATCCTTTCAATCTCCACTGGATTCTCAGTACATAGGAAATATTTCATGTTTCTCAGTAATTCTCTCTCCATTTCTTCTTGGGAGATGTTTTAAAATTCAACTTTCTCCACTTGCAAACTAGCTCCCTCTTCTACTCAAAAATTCAGCAGTGACTTTTAGATTAACAGAAGCTGGTAAAATAAAATTTTCTTAAGTTCTTGCCACCATTTCTACAAAGATTTTTGCTTCTGCACTCATTTTTTTCCACTCTGCCTTTGTCTCTCTGTCTCCATCTCTGATTCTGGCTCTTTCTGCTACAGTTAAGGGGGTGTTCTGTTCCTTTCTAAGTCACATCCCTCCAATGTGCAAAGGATTTCATCCTTTTTTGCCTTCTCAAGAAACTATCCCTCTCTCAAGCAATTATATTTAATTTCTAATTCTCATGAATTTACAATAAGCATTTAAATATGTTAAGGGGCCTGATGCAGTAGCTCATGCCTATACTCCCAGCATTTTGGGAGGCTGAGGTGGGCGGATCACCTGAAGTCAGGAGTTCCAGACCAGCCTGGCCAACATGGTGAAATCCCATCTCTACTAAAAATACAAAAATTAGCTGGGCATGGTGTCACACGCCTGTAATCTCAGCTACTCTGGAGCCTGAGGCACGAGAATTGCTTGAACCTGGGAGGCAGGGGTTGCAGTGAGATCATACCAGTGCACTCCAGCCTGGGCTCCAGAGTGAGACTGTGTCTTACAAAAAAAAAAAAAAAAAGTTAAGGATTTTCCTGTTTTAAGCACACACACACACATACATACAGAGAGAGAGGGAGAGAGCACAATACAATTATTTTCTTCAATTCTAAGTATTCCTCCAGCTACTGCAGCTAAACTTTTCTCTTTATAGACAGGCTTCTTATGAAAAAGTTTATACTCCTAACTTTATTTTCTCATCTCTGAATTCAGTCGGCCTTCTCCACCTAAAATTTCACTCTTGTCTTCTTCCTAGGGACCTTTGTCAATTCTGATTTTACTTGACTTTTCCTAGCATTTGATGTTATTGAACATTTCCTTATATTTTGGCTTTTATAACATTGCACTTTTCCCATTACGTACCAATATGTCAGGTCATTTCATGTCAGTCATTTTTATGGAATTTGTCCATTTTTACATATTGGACATCGTAATGATGTCCTTCACACTTTCTTCTGCTGCTTTCTGCACTTTCACTGGATTATCAAAATTCCCATGACTAATTTCCACTGTATGCTGATGATTCCCAAATCTTTATCTCCATTCCATATCTCTATCCTGTGCTTCATGTTGCAGTGCTCCAAATATTTCAAACTTAACATGTTGAAATCTGAACAAACAATTTTCCAAAATCCATATTTCCTTTTGTCTTCTCTAGCACAGTGAGTGACAATAGCAACCACCTGGAAGTTTGAGACAGATACCTTAGAGTCATCTTGTCTATTAGACTAGTTACCAATTCTTTCCATTCCTTTATGCCCGTTATTACTCACAGCAAATAAAATGCCACGTTTTTAAAATTCTACCATCAAAACATGTTACATTTATCACCTTTATCCATTCTCATTGCCATGTTTTCTACCTTTTTCTCAGTACGTACCACTCTCAAATACTGGCATTATTGCCTCAGTCTCCTCAAGGTGCCCATTCTTTGTCCATTCTTAACACGTTCTTCCCTATTGAAACCATTACGTGTGATTGCTTTTAGAATTACTTTTAAAAATGAAAATCTGGCCATGTCACTTGCCTGCTTAAAATTCGTTGTTCATAAAACAAAGTTCAGGCTTTTTAATGTGGCCGCAGACCTCTGTTTAGTTGGTCCCCTACTTATGTCTGATCATTTCTTAATCCTTGTTTTATATACTTTAGAACCAGCCATGCAAGAGTTTCACTTCCTTAAACACAGTGGTTGTGTTTGTGGTGCACTCCCCCGTCCCAGTTTTCCTTCCATTAGTCTCATCTTTCCATTTTCAGATAGGTACTAAGTTTTTCTCAGCCTTTCTTAAAAAGACACACTGAACTGTTCCCACTCTGTATACTTCACCATCTAAAATCTTACTGCTTTGCAATTGCCTGCTTTTCTATCTTTATCTGCCATTAATTATATTGTTCATGGATTATATGCTTTGCAAGGGCAGAAATCATATCAATTTTGTCTATTATTGTATTCCCAGTACTTGGAATGGTGGCAGGCACAATAAATGGTAAATAAATATTTCTTGAGTGAATTAACAAAAATAGGATGTGTGCCATAAGAAAACTATAATTAAGAATATTTACTCCAGTTGGAGGGAATATTCATATCTAATATGTAAAGTATTTTCATAAACATGTTATGCAATAGTAAGAACAACTCTCTGAGTAGGAAGGACTATTGTTTTATGCATGAAAGAACTGAAACAGAAAGTTTGGGATTTGTCCAAGGTCAGAAAGAAAAGGATTTTTAAAAATGCAATTAGGATAACCTCTAACCTCTGCTTCAGTTTTGCTTTTTCTGTCCCACACTGGCTAAAATTTTAAAGTGCTAAAATATAAAATTTGCATATGTTTTTTTCATCAGACACAAGATTATATGATGCCTAGCAGATTACAACTAACAATAAAACAAGAATAATAGTTACCGCTTATTGGATGTTTGCTATGTTACTTACTAGCTGTCCTTTAATTGATGTTAGCTTGACTATTTGTTTTGTTTTTAAATTTTTAATTTTTAGTTTTCAAATTGACATAATCATTGTACATATTTATGGGGCACATAGTGGTTTCAATACATATAATAGTGATCAAATCAGGATAATTAGCATATCCGTCATCTTATACATTCATTATTTCTTTGTGTTGGGAACATTCAATATCATCCTTCTAGCTATTAGAAAATATAGAATATATTGCTGTTAACTATAGTCATTTTACAGTGGAACAGATCACTAGAATGCGTTCCTCCTATCTAGCTATAATTTTGCATCCTTGAAGAAATCTCTCCCCATTCCTCCCTTCCCTCTTCCCTTCCCAACCTTTAGTATCCTCTGTTCTACTTTTTACTTCTATGAGATCAACTTTTTTAGCTAAAAAACTTGACTATTTGAAAAGAGCTACTTTTGACTCAACTCACTTAGATACTATCCCCAAATGTATTTGTGTTTATAATGAAAACAGTAAACACATGCTACACTTCTATGAATATGAAATGTCTAGTATTTGGGTTAGCTAATTTATGACCATTCTTTAAGCTTCATTGTGATTCATCTTCAGTCTTACAGTGGAGAAATCCTCATGCTGTGGAAATTGTCAGATTTCTGTGGTTTTATTGTTTAACCAAGTAGCTTTTTTTGAGAGTTGGAAGTAGGGGTGGGGGTATGGATATAAATTTTCAAATTGTACAGGCACTAGATAGTTGGGAGTTGTCACCCAGAAATTGCTAAAAGTAGGAATTTAAAAACATCTTTGAGTTTGGTTTTTTTTCATCTCTTATTCTCTTGATACTTCACTTGCAAATGGATATGAAAACTTGTTTGGGGAGATATTTATTTGCATAAAGAATATTGGTGCAGTCCTTTAACTTTCATTATTTTATAGAACCAGATTGTAATTCTTACCTTCCTATTTATAGCATGTGTGGGAAGTATATTTTATTATAAAGGGGACAGGCTGAAGACCATCTTTGTTTCCTGTTGGGGCATTTCCAGATTGGATAAAATCGAAGGAGAGCCATCTGTTGAACATTTAGTATTCAGAACTGTAGAACTACTCCTGGCATCTGGTTTTGCCAAGTCCTAGCTAAAAATAAATATTAAATGGAGTTTGCTTCCTTTTTTTATTGGTTTTGAACTCTTCTGGCAGAGGTTGTATATTCCCTAAGGAGAGAAATGTGAGAAAAAAAATGTAGACATTTATTTTTCATTTTCATTCACAAAACATTCGGTTGAATATTAACATCAAATATGCTCAGACATTTCTACTTTCATTTCTATGTCTCTCATGTAAGTTTTTTTAGAAGTTGTTATTAAATAATGATTACCAATTCATTGATTTTGTGTATGTCATAAACACACACACACACTCTCATACACACGGAGACACCCGTCTGTAGTCGCATATTAAGTTGCAATTTTATGATAATGTAATAAAAATGTTAAATTATACCATTTCGCCAGCTCTTGGGAAAGTATTTTTTTTTGCATGTAACTCATCATCATTTACATGCGAAAAAAGAAACAAATAAAATATTTTTATATAGGTTAATAAACATTAATATTCTATCCACAGATATTAATTAATGAATGTCTTCTCTCATGGAGCCAAGGGACCAGTATACCAAAATCAAAACAAACAAACAAACAAAAACCAAGAATATAACAACAGAGATTTGTTATATTTCTGTTTATTTAGAACCTACCCAAATACCAAACTCTATTTACAGCTTATTGTTATTAGCCATCATACATCTTGTAAAAAATTTGAGAAGCTCACATTCTTTAATAATAATCATTCTGGGACAGCAAACTAGTGTTTAAGGGAAGAATCAACTATTTTAATAATTGGCTCTGGTTTGCCTGGCAAAATATTACATCAAAACTGTTTGTCTGTGAATTATGGAAGGGAGGTTTTAATACAAAGGAATGTCAGTAGGCCCCACCCTGGCCAGTCTTTAACAACAGGATGAGAGGCAAAACATTTGTCCTGACAATATGGCATTGTGAAAAATATTTGACTTACGCACATGCCAAAACTAAAGATTCTTTCCTCTTTAGGAAATAAATAAATAAATCTCTTCACCCTCAAAAGAAATGTTTTCGATAAATGCCAAGGATAAAGAAGGCAGAAGGAAATTGTAAAGAAAATGAGGGAAACAACTGAGTAGTTGAGAGTGATTGTGTGGTAAACAGTGATCAGCTGTTTGCACTCAGAGGGGCAAGAATGACAGTTCAGTTATTTCTAGATGCGCAGAGGTATACACTCTTTTCCGAGAGTCAGGATAAATCAATGAGCCTCAAAGCAGTAGATTCTGTTGTTGAATTGAATAGTGAATAGCTTTGTTGGTTTTCAGGGACATATGGCTATTTTATTCTGAATTAATGCATATTACCTTGTTTTCTTTTTTAATGCATTTTAAAATGATAGAGCTCATATACTTGTGAATGTTTGAATACAGAAGAAAAAAAAGACCTAGAGCACTAGGGAGAGCTTTAAGACATCAATTAACAGAGCAATATGAAATTATAATTAACTAAATTAAAACTTTTTAAGGAGATGATAACTTTCCTTTGTATCTTTATGTCATTTTATTTAGATAATTAATGAAAATGGCATCTTTGTTCCTTTGGGTCTTCCTTTTTGTTAGAGAAAATATTTTTACTCTGTGGCAGTTAATTATGCTATATCAACTGAAGATAAAGCTAAAAAGAAGCCATGGTGAAAACCATTAAGGGAAAAATGACAAAATGAATGGAAAAATAGAATGGCTGCCTATACATGAGACTGATAAGTGAAATGTAGTGACATGATACAAAGAACACAGACATATATTTATGTTTGGTTCAAATTTAGGCTTTTCACACTACTTTCTGTCCTCCTTTGAGCTGTGGCAGTATTCAGTTCATAATAGACTCACAGCGTCTCATTACTACTTAGCGTCTCATTACTACTTAGCGTCTCATTACTACTTAGAACTTAGTTAACATTGCCTTCCTGATGTAATGCAATGCCCGGAATTCGATAACCGTTCCTTAAAAAAAAAAAAAAAAAATCACCATTCCTTTTAATAGCTTCAGCCTGTACCAGAAGGATAAGTGGAAATTAGTCCTCAAAGTAACCTCAGCTGTTTCATTAATTATTGTGTACCTCGAGCATCTGGTTATTCAAGGTGAGGCTTCCATGTTCAAGTATGAATCCCTTGGGATCTGCCGTAGGACTCACGGTAGTGCTGCCTGCTTCTCCCACTCTGGCTGACTCCCCTGAGGTAGCATTCTGCCAGGCAAAGCTGCCTTTCCTTGCTCCTACTACAGTGACTTCAGAGGTATGGTTTTCCGTAATTTATCCCAAGTATGAAATGAGTTCCTTTCCTCTATTTTCCCCCACACGGAACCTAGCCTTTAAGTGTTTAAGGAAGCTTTCTTTGTTTAATAGAAGTACAGCATGGAGAAGAATTTGCTGCTACTTTTGTAAGTGGCTTATCTGCCTAAATCTAGGACAATTTATCTCCTCTAAGAATACCCTCAATTGAGCACCCATTCTCCAAACTGTAGGCCTACCTGAAAAACATTTCTCCGTTTTTCCGGGTCAACATCTTCACAAGACTACGCATTATTTCTATGCTGTGCTGGAATTCTTCTTAGTAAAATATATAGCTGCGTTTTCTACTCCTATCAGAGAAAACTATCTACTGCTTCCACAGATATAAGAAAACAATATTCTGAAAGGAGTATATTTTCCTAGTTCTAGGTTTTTAAGTGGAAGGTAGTAAAGAATATAAGAACATGGGTTGTAAAATAAGAGATACTAAGGTTTGAATCCCAGTTCCACCATTCACTAGCTATGAACCTCTGTTTTCTCATCTGTAGAGTGGGAATAATTGTTGTTCATTTCATATAGCAATTGAAGAAAATATATATACACACATATTTATATATGTTATATAAATATATATACACACATATATTTGTATATATAACATATATAATATATATATATAAACATTTTGTGCTGGACATAAATTTTCAGTAACTGTTAGCAAGTTTCAATAAATAAAATCCCGATGTGGGAACTCTTAGGCCTAGCTTATGAATGGAAATAAGCCAGGCCAGGTGCAGTGGCTCACGCCTGTAATCCCAACACTTTGGGAGGATGAGGCAGGCGGATCCCTTGAGGTCAGGAGTTTGAGACCAGCCTGGCCAATATGGTGCACCTGTCTCTACTAAAAATACAAAAATTAGCCAGACCTGGTGGTGCTGGCCTGTAATCGCAGCTACTTGGGAGGCTGAGACAGGAGACTTGCTTGAACCCGGGAGGCCAGATGTTTCAGTGAGCTAAAATCAGACCACTGCACTCCAGCCTAGGCCACAGAGCGAGAGTCTGTCTTGAAATAAAAGATGAAGAAAGAAGCCAGGTTCAGGTTCTAGTCATACCCTCTCCCACAATACCATGCTGCTGTTTTCTCCACTTCAGCCCTCTGTCTTTTGCAAATAGCTGCCACCAAAATAACACAGATAACTGCACAAAAATATTTCAATTACTTCTAGGGAAAGGAAAGCACATAACACTTTTCTTCCAATGAACATAAAAACTTACAGAGATAATTTTTAAACTTTAAAATGGATTCGTCTTAGTCAAATATGTATTATCAAAGAAAATATTATTTGCATTGAAGTAACTTCCTATTTTCAGATTTTCTTGAACAACTGAGTGTATTTGTTTTATTTTTGCATTAAAGAACAAAACCTGGACTTAGAATTTACTCCAAATTAAGAAATTACATACCAAAGAGCACATATTTCTTACACTTTAAATAGTTTTCATTTTACACTTTATCATCATCAGTGTTGAAAAGAGTAATCCAGGTTTAGTCACTTCACTCTATGACATATGTAAAATCAGCTTATTTGGCCACATACCATTGCATCAGGAAGCCCAGAATCCTTGGATTTTGTTATGGCAAATATTATTAATTTCACTTGCATTTTCTTAGGAAATAGTTTCCCAACCAACACTATTATGTGAAATTCAACTGTTTCTTTGCATGTTATTAACTGCAATGTTCCTTAAAAGGACTGTTTAGAGTAAGATCAATGTGGAGGGAAATGTAAGTTAGCCACATTATAAGATAGCAGATGAAACTGAATGCAGTTTCTTATATAGAAAGCAACAACAAGCTGCCATTAAAATGTGAAGATAAGGCCTTCATTGAGAATGAAATTATAGGAAATTAAATATAGAGGGTGGGACCAATCATCAGTACAAGCAAACAACCTGAATCAATATTCTCTAAATGTTGGGTCTAAAATCACAGAAACAGCATAACAAAGCGGGATGAATTTTATGACATTGGATCTTGAGTGTTTGAATATATAACATGACTGAAACTTAATTCTATCTCTGAAATAAACAAATTTCATTTAAAATGTCAATTATAATCAACGTGTAGTGATTGCCTGGTCTGAGAATGAGTTGAAGACTGAGTCCAGATTTATGAGAAAAGAGGACCTTAATTGACATTTGCCATGCTATTGCATTAAGAAATGGCAGCAAACTCTTTGCTGATGCTCTTGTTACTCTGTCTCATAAAAGGCTACATTCACAAACCCTAAGAGGTCAGTAAGAATTTTTATAAGACAATTTGGAAATGAATTGTTGGTTTGGTTTTGGCACTAACAAGTGACAGTGCCACCAGTATCAGAGATCCATCTGGAAATTATATCTCTGTGATTGAGATAGATTCTCCAGAGTAGGATAACTAGATGGCACTCGTTATTGATGTCTTCTATATAATTACCCTGGATCCTGAAATTATGAGTAAAAAATAGTATTTTGGCTATTTTTTATTTTTCATTTTGGTTTACTGACTGGGAAAGACCACAGTGATAAAGGATGTTTGGTTTGTTTGGCACTCCTATTTTTCATTATAAATTGACAAGTAGGAATTCTATTTAGAAGTTGGTTTATGCATTGATGTCTTCAGAGTTTAGCTAGCCAGAATCATTCCAATTAAGTATATCCTGCTGTGATCTCTGGTTGTGCTGATAAAATTAAATGATTACCTGTGAAACTGAGGACCCCTAAATTATGACTATCAAGATTGTCTCTGGAAGGCCTCTCCGAGTAGCCAGCCAACAGCACTGCAATGCTATTTTCCTTTCTTCTTCTAATTCTAATATTAGTCTAAGATCAAAAGCAATTTCTTACTTATATATATATCTTTAGAGCATACATATTTGATAAATTCTTTTATTATTTTTTAGGACTATGTAAGTCTGAATTTGTTGAAAATTCAGAATAGGACTGGCATTACTAGGGAAAACACCGGTGTGGATACAAACTCATGATTATATAACGTATATATACATATGCTTATGTAAATGTAAGTTAGCCACAGAAATCATGCTTTCTGTTATAAAATTTTTAAGGTGTATGTCTTAGTCTCTTTGTGTTGCTATACAGGAATCCCCGAGGCTCTGTAATTCAGAAAGTAAAGAGGTTTATTTGGCTCATTGTTCTGCAAGCTGTACAAGAAACATGGTGCCAGCAATTGCCTCTGGTGAGGGCTTCAGGCTGTTTCCACTCATGGTGAAAGAGGAAGGGGAGCCAGCATGTGCAGTGATCACATGGTGAGAGAGGAAGTATGAGCAAGTTGGAGGTGATACCCGGTTCTTTTTATTATAACAACCAGATTTCACAGGCACACAGACCAAGAACTCACTCATTACATCCAGGAAGACACTAAGCCATTCATGAGGGAATCTGCCCCCATGACCCAAATACCTCCCACTGGATCTCACTGACCAATACCACCACACTGGGGATTAAATTCCAACGTGAGATTTGGAGGGGTCAAACCAACCATATCCAAACTATAGCAGTATAATTTACAGAATAGTATTTTTAAACTTTTATTAATTATGTCATATTTTCTTGAGAAATATAAAATCTTTTTGTATTATTTGTAATTGCAAATAAAATATTACTAAAATAAAGCCATGCAAAAAATAGTGTTTCATTTTCTAAATACTAATGCCAGTTCCCTCATTCTTTTATACCCCTAAATATGACATACACACCCTTGTACTTTGAAGAGTATATGATTATAAATGAAGACATGATAGTCCATTTTAAATAGACTCCCTGTAAAAGATACAAATTTCTTATTAGTGATTAATTTCAATCAGTATAAAATAGACACTTTTTTTCTTTCTAAATACTTAATAGGCCCATAGAAAATTTCAAAATGAGCAGCTCCTAATGAAGGTAATGGCTAATTGTACTGTGATAATTAAATTAGAATTTTGTGAGCCAGTTAGAAAGGACTGTACATCATGTGAACAACACTGTGTATCCTTAATGTTGCTTAACATCAAGTTTCAAGAGTGAAAATATTCACTACTGGGTTTGACATACTTGCAAATATTTCAGAGTTGAAGAAATGAATCATAATATCTCATAGCTCGAAAACATGCCTTCTGTGAAATAGCCTTATTTGAATCTATAGATACCTTTTATTTCCAAAGAAAGCAATTGTTGTGTTGTGAGTAGAACGTTGAGGTGTCCATGAACCTACGACTACATCTTCGCAGAATTCTTAACTCGATGGATTGACTAAAATGGCTACCACTGTTCACCAACCTACTTGAACAACTATTTTCCTAGAAGTGCTTATTTAGGTATTATGTGAACTCTGCCTTTGGCTGTAATTCCAAACATACAGCTGGGTTGATAATGTGCCTTTTAAAAGAGACTAATATTCATATCTCTCAAAAATAAACATATCTATATATATATTTCATATATAAATATAAGGACATTATAGCCCATGATACTAGCAGGATATGTAGTCTATCCAGATAGAACTTTTGTGTTTTTAGCATCATGTTTCTTCTCTCCAGTGGCATAATAGAGTTCTCCAGAGGCTACATATTTAATATATCCTATCTAGACAGTAAAATGATTTCCATAAACATGCACAAGCTGTTTAAAGCAGACCATATCAAATACAATGAAATCTCATTCACTCTAATCCTCATGATCTAGTTTGATGGCATGCTAATTAAAAAGAACAAATACACAATTAAGGTATAACAGCTATTGAAAACCAGGCTTGTCTCACCTAGATTAGTAGAAAGAATAAAGTAAACATACAGATTATTTTTAGATACTTTCAGAACAAAATCGTTGTGTTGCATCATACAATTATTTAAAAACTCTCAAAGGGAAAATCAGACTATGTAGTAGCAACTGCAGTGTAGTGTTCTGGTGTGTGTGTAATTCAAAACAACATATCATGGGAAACAAGATATTTTCAAAATAAAGGGTATTTATAGACTAGTTTACACTAAACAAAGTGGGCAATGCAGGTGTGACATGTAGTTTTTTTCTTGATGTTTCCTCTAATATAAACGTACATTAATGTACACCGTCTGGTCATGCGATATTGAATACTGTATAATTCCAAATGCTTAATATCATATCATACATTATGAAACTAAGGGTAAAAATTATTAATAGCCATCATTTGAACAACTTATCCCCCCATTTTCTTTTTATTGTCTCTTTCTCCTGCTTTATCAAATGTCTGACTTCTTTTGATTTTATTTTTACAGATCTATTTCTAAAAAACATCCCTGTGCTGTCAGTCTCTAGTAGTATTTATATCTGAGAAATTTTAAAGTGCCTCTCCTCTTTCTCATTCTTTACCTTATATCTACATTTTTCTATTTTTTCGCTTTTAATTCAATTGACACAAAAGCCTTGTTGTTCTTGCCAAATTAGTCAGATAGACGGAAGCTCTAATTTATAAACAGATTTGTATCAACATTTCTCAGAAAGAAGAATAGCCAGTAAGGCAAGTTGGTGCCCACTTTTCTCTTAATCTTAGGCTTTTGATCTGTCAGTGGCACCCACATCACCTCTTGCAGCTGTGCTGTTACTGAAGGGTCTTTACAAACAATTTTGAACATATAGAATTTTTAACATACTTACTGATTTTACCTTCCTTGAATTTATTACTTTATGTCATTGGTAATTTCTATGAGAAACTGAGTAAAGAATGCAGTTTATATAAAAACAGTATCACTATAATTTAATGTAAATTACAGTTATAGTTAGTATTAGGGTTGAAATGTAAGTGGAATCAGATTTGAAAAGAGAACTAATGACTATTTGTAGTTTTGTTGGCAAGATGTAACAATATTCAAGAAGGCAGGTACAGATACATATTTATGTTCTCCACATTGGCATGAATGTGAAAAGAAGAAATGAAAGAATGGTAGTCATTCATTCAGCAGATATTTATTAAGCATACATGGAACATATACTACAATGGGCACTGTACTGGGTACTGTGGAAAAAATGATGAACGAGTCAAAAAAGATGCCTGAGCTCTTTTACACTCGGGAAACTAAATAAGTAAATAAAAAATAAATAAATAAATGTAATAACTACTTTTTTTGAGCACTATTAAAGAAGCATACCATGTGATATGATGCAGATCTTGAGGGGGCCTACTTTTCTTTGAGGGAGGTGAAATTTAAGCTGAGATCTTACTGCATTATTAATGTAAAAGCTCTTTCCTCAAACCCTAAGATGCTACGACTCTAAATAATTAATCTAATGTAGTGACTCAAAGTGGGTACTTTAAACAAAATAATTTGTGGTTACATACTATTGCACCTTACTAGTTTTGTGATCTAGGGCAAGTTACTTATACTTCATAAAATAAGAAAAATAATGCCAACTTCAAAGAATTATTAGGAGGATGCCATTATTTCTTCCTCTTAAACGTATCTTCTTTGTTCTATTTTCTCCTTAATGCCAGTCTCCATTTCTTTCTTTCTTTCTCAGCTAAATTCTTGAGATGACTGGGTACTTGCTGAGGCTAATCTCTCATTCCATTCTTCCTCAAAATTACTAGAGTCTCCCCCCTGCTCTTCCTCCCATCACTGTCCACCAAAACTTTTCTGTTGAGGTCAGTGATGACTTATGTGTTGTTAAAGGTAAAGATACATGAAGTCTACAAGACATCTCCTAAATGTTGATATTTACAATTCCTGACCTTTTCCTGAGCCTCAAATCTTCCACTCCTACACTTTTTCTTGTATGAGTTAGTGGCAGCTCTGTCACTCCATTCAGGTAACAAACTTAAAGTCATTGTCGAATTCTTTCCAGGGCTTCACACTCAGAAAAGTTCTGTGCTTGGTTTATTGCTCCACTGTCACTCTACTGAAATTCCTAAATTTGTATTGAAATTTGAACAAGGGATCCTACATCATTTTTCTTTCTTCACTAGGACCCACAAATGTAGCTCTCCTGCCCATTTCTCTCTTATACCCCACATTTGAGTCCTGAAATCCACTATCTTTCTCCTGAGTTAAACTGAAAGCATCCTAACTGGCCTTCCTGCTTCAAATTTTGTCTCTCTTTAGTGTATTTTCAGCACAACAGCCAGAGTGATCCTGTATGTATGTATATATAATATATATGTGTGTGTGTGTGTGTGTGTATGTATAACATATACATGTAATCTGACACAAATACATACATATATACACACCTATATGTATTTATGTAGATTACATTATTTCATTGTTTAAAATCATCAGATGACTTCCTACCTTACTCAGTGTAAACACAGAGATCAAAAGCCCTACACAATCTGATCTCCTGTAACTGTTGACCTTATTTGCCATGACTGTCCCCTCAGTCTGCATGATTCTATGAGCTCCATCTCTGGATCCCTCCCTCTCAGGATCTTTGCATTATTGCTTCCGAAACTTGGAAGGCTTTTCGCCTACATATCCATATGGCTCATTCCCTCGTCTACATCAAGGCTTTGCTCCAATATCTTCTTTTCAGGAAAGTATTCCCTGACCCAATCTATTTAAAATTGCAACCCCTCAACCTCCGGAAACCTTTTTTTTTTTTTTTTTTTTTACGATATACATTTTCTTTTCTATGTAGTACTGATCGCCAAATAATGTTGCTTACATTTTATTTAAGTTGTATCTGTCTTGGCTACTACAATATATGCATTACGAAGGCAATAATTTTGCTTGCTTTTTCACGCTGAACCTCATCATTCTGAAGAGTAAGGGGCTAGCATTTAGTAGGTATTCAGTAATAGCTTTAAATTAATGAAATTAAATAAGGAAATATACATAAAGTACATGCTGTTGGTTCATGGAAAGCCTGCAACAAATAATAATTTTACTGCTATCTTACAAACCACCCAATTTCAAAGTTACTCCAGATTACCTTAGCAGTTATGCAATTCACATTCCCATTGTTTTATCTGGAACGCCAAAGCTCAAAGATTTTAAATGCTGATTCAACAGATATTGCCCACTCAGTGTAAAGACAGAGCTGATCTGGACCTCCACCTCAGGGATCTTTCCACCACATTAGATAAACTTTCTGAGCAGTCACAGTTGCTTGTATTTTATTCTGTTTGAGTTATCAGTCATGCCACAGCCTGCGTCTTTACAATATTGAAAATCTGGCCAGACAGATATCAATAACATCTTTACTTTGCTTACAGAATTGTCAAGAAAAGATTAACAACTCACATAACCTAATTTTCATTTGTGTGTAAGTTGAAAGAATTCAAGATATTAAGAGCAATATATTTAAATAAAAATTTAGATATAACCACTATTTATTCACTGCATGTGGTTTAAAGAAATTATCCCACTAATGGCCTGAACAATCCTGTGGCTGTATTATAATCCCCTGTTGCGACTGAGAAAACTGATGCTTCCGGAGGTTCAGTGATTTGCCTGTGATCGTGCAAGTAGTAAATAAAGTATAAACTAAAAGCTATGCTACCTTACTCTACAAACTTGCTTTTAAAAAATAACACCACACAAAACAGACTTGATCCACTGAAAATACAAATTTCCTACAAAAAGGATTTTTAAAAATGAATGTATAATTGTGTTTCATTATGGTGAGTCAAAATCACAAGACATAAGGTTTGAAAACAGGTCTGATATATCTCAACTCTAGATAAATTTTTTTAATTTTTGCTTTTTCTGTACTAAGTCTGTGCTGTAGAGCACCACAAAAAAAGCCAAGGAGGTTTTTTTGCTTTGTTTTTATTTTTATATGTCATTTGAAGATTTCAAATAGTTCTATATATCACCTTTTGAGTGTGATGAGTCATAATTCCATTATAGACTTATTTTTAGTTTGTCATTATCATCCCTGTTGAGAGCTGTACTTCCTCCAAATTCTGAATGCCAACATTTTCCTAGAGGAAATATCTGAACCATATTTACAATATATAGGGATCCAGAAATATTATTATTTATCACTTGAAACCGAGAAATCATTTTAATAAAAACTACTACTACAAATATATTTTAAAATATATGCTCAGAGTATTTTTGTTTCTCATCTGTCAAGTTAAAATAGAATTTAATATTAACACATATTACTTAGTAAAATAGATTTGAAATCATTTTTATCTGTGCAATTATCTTCTTATTTTATTAAATGATGACTTATTACATTTGTGTATGAAGGTTGAGGGTGGAAATTGGGAGAAATAAAGGAGAAAGATTTATTTATGTCGTGTGGCCTGTTGTTGATAGTGGAACTGTGATTAAATTTATAACTTTAAAAATTATTTCTGTATTATATTACTAACAAAAAATAATATTATGAAACAAATAAAAATTGTCTGATCATTTGGATTATAGTGATCAAGACTTCATAGCCGAAATAAAGGTTTTTGATATTTTTGGTAATTTGGGATAAAATATTAATCTTACACTGTTCATCTACTGTGACTACAGATTAGAATGTAACTACATTCAAAATAATTGGAAACATTGATTTTTTACTATTGTAATAGTTTGTGGAAAAATCATCATACACCAGTCAGATTGGCTATTATTAAAAAGACAAAAAAAAGAGGTCGGTGAGGCTGCAAAGAAAAGGGAACGCTTTTACATTGTTGGTGGGAAATGTAAATTAGTACAGCCTCTATGAAAAACAGTATGGAAATTTCTCAAATAACTAAAAATAGAACTACCATTTAATCTAGGAATCCCCCTAGCGGTTATATGTGCAAAGGAAATCATTATATCAAAAAGTTACCTGCATTTGCTATGTTTATCGCAGCACTATTCACAATAGCAAAGATGGAATCAACCTAAATGCCCATCAACAGATGACTGGATAAAGAAAATGTGGCATAGAGATACAATGGAATACTATTCAGCTTTAAAAATAATCAAATCATGTCTTTTTCAGCAACATGGCTGGAACTAGAGGCTATTATCTTAAGTGAAACAGCTCAGAAACAGTACCACATGTTCTCACTTATTAGTGGAAGATAAGTAATGTGTACACATGGACATAGAGCATAAAATAATAGTTATTGGAAACTCAAATGGTAGGAGGTTGGGAGGGGGCGAGGGCTGAGAAATTACTTAATGCGTACAATGTGCACGATTTTGGTGATGGTTACGTTAAAAGCCCAGACTTCACCATTAGCAATATACCCGTGTAACAAAACTGCACTTGTACCCCTTAAATTTTACAACTTAAAAAAATTGTTATTTAATTTTTATTTTAAAATATAAAACTAGAATTATTTTCTGAAAGATGTTTTACATTAACAGTGAGTTAACTTAGTGTTTAGTTTTGAATTTTTTTAAGTGCTTTACATCTTTTTCTTTCAATAGGCCTTGATGTTGACCAAAGTTCCCTCTCAGCTGCATAGGCAGACATGTGCTATTCTTTTTTTCTGATAGGGTTATAGTTTGGTGTATTAACTCAAATTGGCTGTTGAATTTTTTCTTGTTGCCATTGTTTTAATGTTGTTTGGATTCAACAGCATGTCTGAATTCTGCCAATGTTGTGCTAACATGCTGTTTCCAAAAGTGACTGGAGTAAGGCCAGTGTGGTCACTTGGCCAGTTTCTGAATGCAAACCAGTCACTAGTTAACAGAATTTGAGAGCTTGAGGGAAACTTCAAAAATGACTGTCTTTCAGCTTTCCAGCTGAGAAAGCTGAGACAATGAATATGATCACCTCGTATGGAATTACACAGAGAGTTGAAGAAGTTTAGATTTGATCCAGGACTTAATGGGATAAAAGTAACAGTTCATGTAGTAAAACTCAATATTATTATTTTGTGTGCATAGACATATCCTAAATCACTTTGCAAGTTTTTATTATGACTAGACATGAGAATAACTGGATATAATTTCCTATTCTTCCATTTTTCTGTATCCTTGGTTAAATTGTTTGACTTCTTTATGCCAAAATGTTTGTACATGCTAAATGAGAGTTGTTTTATTTGATTTCCTTTTAGAAAAACAAGCAAGTGGTCAATTATTGAAAAGGACTATTTTTGAAATGTTTGAGATTTAGAAATGAAAATTCACTAATACATAAATTTAATTACTGACAGCAAAGGTGTCACTGATCTAGTTAAACTAATAAGTGAGTGCAAAATAAGGCAATTGGTCTTTATTAATCCTATTATATAATCTAATAAGCTTCTCTTTCCTTTAGTCCTGATAGGCTAATTTGGAAGCAAAAACCAAGCAATGCTAAGTAGCTTTCCAGACAAGTATTAAAATAACCAGGAAAAACATCAAGTCATTTGAGAAAAAGAGAGGAAATATGTCTGCATGAAATATGGTATGAAAGAGTGGGAGAGTCAGTAAAAAATCTGTGTCAACAGAAGCATTATGAAAGGAACTTTTTCAGATGTCTATGTGTATAAGCTAAACTAACTACATATAGATTAAAATACTAGTTTCTATAGTATAAATCTGATTTGAGTACCTTCCTATTGGCATAATGACATGTATAGTAATTTTTCTGTTGATTTTTCTTTCTTGCTTCACATCAAAGTGCTCAAGGCTAAATACGGGAAATTATATTTTTCTTTCTAATCTCTGCATTTGATTGAAGAATTATGTCACCTACCATTTTATAAAAAAGTATTTTGTCATAAAAGTACGTTTTCCCCTAATGTTGGAAGTAGTGTTGTCTTTCAATATTTTGGGGGGAATTTATGTATGTTTATGTAGATATATTTATTTATCTTTAAACTTAACTTTTCATTGATCTCTAATAAAATTCTTAATGGAATGGTACAGCAATTTACAAAACTTTCATTATAAAAAAGTTGCTGGTTTAGTAAACCTAAGAAGAATTGGATTTTTAAACACTGATAAAAACAGCCTACTCAGTCTGAATTTCATTAATTCAGCTCTAGACATCACAGAAACACAGAGATAACACAGTCTATTAATGTCTAATTTTTTCACAGAAACTACCTTTTGACTTTATTGAAACACAAATTTAGATAGCAAAGGATCTGAAAAATATTATGGAATGCAGCTGTTTAAATTGATTCTTCATTTTATTCATATGTATTTCAGCTGTCAAAAAGGAAATGGCCTTTGTGGTTCTTTGAGAAACCATTTGCTTAGGTTTTTGAGCCTAAGTATCTCATATCTTTGATTTCTTTTTTTGGTGGCTGCAGAAAGATGAGAATCATTATGATATAGCTTTATTGTGATATTTACTGTAGTATGCTACCTGTCATGATTGAAATTGACTTGGGAATACAAGTTATACTGGTTATGCTCATCAGAGATAAAGAAATATCCTCTGTACATTTAAACCTCTCTTTTTGAAGACACAGTTTCACTTTACTATCAGAGTTCTGCTTTCCTGGCTTAAAATTTACCAAATATTTGTAGATTATTTCCTCTAATGGTGCATTGAATTATGAGCCATGTCATATAAATACTGTTTGAAATATATGTCCTTCTTTCTCTGCATTTCTTTGTATATCCCAGTTATTCAAAGCACAGACACATAGCACAAACTATGGCATTTGATATCTCAAGTAGAAATTTTGTTATAGATTAATATGTCTAAAATATATAAAGGAATAATAATAATTCTTGAAATGTGTATCAGCTTTAGATCTAGGTATATACAAATAAATCAAATTGACATACAAGATAACTGATATAAATTAAAATTTATATTAAGTGACCTGTAATTCACTCATAAAAATTAGAGAAATGTAACCTTTAAAATTGCTATTTGTGAAATATACATATAGGTGTAGATACAAGTGATTTTGCAGTTCTTCCTTTTAAATTGTTATGCCTTAATATTTCCAGCCCAAGTGGTTTCCCTGCAGCTATTTCAAGAAAATAAACATCAGTTTGAATATTATTAAAACACCTGATTGGTTCATTGAAATTATTTGCTTTCTTTCTCCCTTTCTAAATATAGAGGATTTTTCCCACCACTTTCTATTCTATGATTTGGGCTAAATTTTAATGTTGAAGTCTAAAGGTGTGGCTTTGGGTAAATCACTTAATTTTTCTTTAGTTTTCTCATTATAAAATGATTGCTAGATTACCTAGAGTTCTGTGATTATTGATTTTTATATGTATTTTTCACTATCCCTTCATGTCAAATTGTATATATTAACTAGCAATAATTAGTTCACTATAGTCAACACCTGGCATTTTTATTATAAAAATTTGAGACTTTCCAAGTATTCATGATATATAGTTTAAAAAATTTCTTGGAGAGCAGAAGATAAAGAAAAAAGAATTTATTAAATGATCATAAACAACTTTACTTTCGTTTCTGGAAGAAAATAAACCACACTTGAATCTTACAGAAAAGTGACATGCCCATTAATGGGAAGTGAGAAGCTTTTGAAGAATATCAACTTTGAGAAACTCAGGCAGAGCACCTATCTTTCTATGCTAGGAACTACTAAGGTTCACTTGGGCCCTCCCTATTAGAGTGATACCCTCTCATATTCTTTTCTTTTCTTTCTTTTATTTTCTTCACTTCCCTTTCTTCCTTTTGTCTTTTTTTTCTTTTTTACAAATAAGACATGTTTAAGAAAATAAATATCTAGTCTAACAAACTAAGCTACATTGTTTGTCTTTAGATAGTTCTTCAACATAATAGAGACTACGGGCTGAGCATGATGGCTCACATGTGTAATCCCAACACTTTGAGCGGCCAAGGCAGGAAGATCACTTGAGTCCAGGAGTTCAAGACCAACCTGGGCAACATGGTGAAACCCCATCTCTACTATATATATATGTATTTGAATTTTCCCCCTAGTTTTTAACAAACACATTGTTTTAAAATATGAATTAGCTTTATGTGCTTTCACATATATGGTATTTATTAAATAGGCAATTAAGTTTAAAAGCAAGAACTAGTTAAAAATTTTGTGACTCCTGCTCTGTTTACTGTATCCACAATGTGAGAGCAACCAAATGTTGCTATGATTCTCATCTTTTTTATTTGGGGATGCAGTGCCTTCCAAAACGCTTATATTCTCCGCAATCTTAATTGGCTTATTGGGCAGCAGGTACTAAAAAGAATCCACAACTTATATTTTAAAATCACTCCGTTTGCTTGCTTCTCTTCATTGTCTCATATTTATAATGTGAATTTCCTTCAGTGAAAGGCTTTTTCTCTGAAGGTTGTTCTCACCTCTCACATTAGATACCTGGAAAAGTAAAAACAGAAATAAATTTTAAAAAATTCAAAACAGTTGGATATGTACACAGGGACACAGTTCTTTCAGACAGACTTACGAATTCACACTTGCCAATTAGTTCCAAGAGTACAGGCTGTGAACACGTACAGTGTGAATGAAGTTTCTTCCAAGAATGCATAAAACGTGCAAATTGTAAAAATAGGCTTGTATTACTTAGGATCTTTAAAATGCAGCATGATATTAGCTTAAATTTTGGTTGTATGCCCTGAAAGAAGAACAACAGATTCTTTAATATGTAGTTTTCTTCTCTGAACACTTCTTTTTTGTACTTGCTCCAGCTGATCATTAAAGTTTCCCTGAGTTAGTGGAAATATAGAATTTCATAGCAGTTGACAAATACTGTGTGGAGAAAATCTTTCCCTTTCTATTTCTTCAGGAATTTGTGTCTAAATCCACATTTGTCTTCCAGTGATTTAGTTTATCCCCCTCTGCCCAATATGGAGTGCTCAGACCATAAAATTATATGATGTCAAGTGATGGTTAAAAAATCACCTCGATCTTTTGATCATTAAGGAGCTTCAGAAAGGGAATGACTTTGTTAACATTATCATAGGAAGAACAGTGTTTCTGTTTGTTTTTCACAAACACAATGTGTAATAGTACATTACTCGACATTACACAAAGAAAATATGTAAGAGTGCATTACTCTATGTCATTCAGCAATTGTAGGCAGGAAAACTTTATCATTAAGAGTGAGACACTTTTAGATTCCTGTAACTTGCATTCTAGCTTCCACCTTTTCCTTAATATGTGAACTCTTGGTATTCACTTACTTTCTCTAAGCTTTAGGATTCTTCTATGTAAATGATGATGAGACAAGTATCCTAGGTTGTTGAACTTTAAATGAGTAACTTTATGTGAAACACACAACAAAGAGCCCAGTATATTTAAAATCATGGAAATACACACATATAAATGTTTGTACTGTATATGCCTAACGTGTGTATGTTAAATTTATAATTTGTGTAGTAATTTACATTATACAATGTGAATAAATCATGATGAGAAGCAATTCTAAGAGCCAGGAAGATGAAATAAACTGTTATTTCTGGAAGACGAGTGCAATAATCTGGTCTTGCTTTCCATTAGGACTGATCGGCAGTAAGGATTTATTCATGTCTCCCCCTGTCAAAATCCTTGCAATAAGGCCGTGGGAAATGGAAGCCCAGAAGCCTTCTTGTGGTGGAGAATCAGATGATATCCTTGTTTCTTACACTTATGTAGGCCTGAATTCATGCAATTTAATGTCAAAGACAAAACTGTAATATATAAAGGCACACAAATGGGCTGGATGTTTCCGATTGGTGCTTCCATACTCACTCTCTAACCCTGTCTACCTGGCTTTGTTCCTTGACGGACTGACTCAGCTGAGCTCTCATTGGATTAGGCCAATGGAACAAAGGGGGAAGAGATTGATTTCTAGGAAGAGAAGAGGTTGGGGGTTTATTGCTCTAACTTCCTCTTTTAGGGAGCCACAGTTTGTCAACGGCTGTGTTCCTCTGTCCAAGTAATGGCTCCTGCCTGGAGGCCCTCATCAGCTAAAGGTCTGGCCAGATCCAGACTTCTTGTCTGTTCAGGCCCAGGTGGGGAAGGGGATTCTAGCCCTCACTAGTTCCAGAGTCTTTCACACTCCTCGCTGTTTCTCAACTCCAACCTCTCCTTGGTAAGCAGACTCTTCGTTAATATCTCTTCAATCACGATTTTGAGTGTGCTGATTCCTGACAGGACTTTGACTGATGAAAAAAGCTTCAATGAAATAAAATTAATGATTTCTCTGTAGAGAGGAAGGAACAATACATTATTTAACTCCAGGGATCAATAGCAATTAATGTCTCTATTTCTAAAGCCAAGACAAGCCATAACCAATTTGCCTGAATTTCTCTCTGTGTGTGTGATTAAGAGTTTATAAAAATGATACAAGTGTGTGTGTGTGTATGTGTGTGTGTGTACTATCTTACTGGCTTAAAGGTAGAGTGATGACGTGACTTGCATTTTAGAATGACTGGGGCAACAGCATAAAGGAGAGTGACTTGAGAAGGAATAAAACTGAAGGCAGAAACGGTCATTTGGAGACCTTTGTAATTTAGATAAGAGGTGAAAAGTAACTTTAACTAGATCAGTAGGAGGAAAGTTGTACTAGAGAGGAAAAATTGGAAAGCTATTTGAGGGGAACTATAGTACAATGCTTAAGAATGCTCAGATTCTTACTCCCTTTGTGACCCTAGGCAAGTTATTTAACCTTTCTGAGTCTCATTCTTCACCTCTTCAAACTCGGGAAAATAGTACCTATCTCATAGAGTGTTTGTTTGGATTAAATTGGTATGAGTAAAGTGCATAGAATAGTTCTTGGCACATTTTAAGCATAATATATATTTTAAATCTTATTAGCAGTATATTTATGGATGTGGAAAGATGTGGGCAGAGAGTACATGTCTAGGATGACTTGCAGATATGGGATGTGACAGTTTGTTAATTTTTTGGTACCATTCACTGAAGTAGCTAATTTAGTAGGAAGTTCAGATCTTCAAGTTTTTCTGCTAATTCCATGCACATTTTTTTCCTCAGATTCACACTGCTGTCATCTTAGATTAATGTCTAATATTGTCATCCTCAACATGCTCAAAAAAAAACCCCTTGCATGGAATCTCAAGTGAATTCTGGGCATCTTCCACTATAACTGTCTTAATTTGGTCCCGTTATCCCTGGTAGAGTCCTCCGTAATGATCCAATGCATCTTTCTTTCAGTTCATCCTACCCAAAGTGGCCTCTCTATAATTTTATCTAAAACCAACTATGGCTCTCTGGTATTTCCAGAATAATCTACAATTCAAAGCTCTTGCTCGTTTGGCCCACCTATTATATATTGCTTTATTTCTTCACTGTACTCCATTATCAGATATTTCTGAGCCTTGTTAAAATTTATTCCCTATACCTGGCATACATACTTGTCTCCTGCACATGCCTAGTAAACTTCTAATCATCTTGCAAAGCTCAGGTCACATTCAATTTTTGATTCCTTCTTGCGATCTTAGTTGTGTTCTATCAATCCCTCATGTCCTCATGTCATATTAAGTGATGATCTATTATAGTACTTTTCAAAGTATTTTTGTATTAAAAAAGAGATCCTCAGATTATATTGTGAATGTCATTAATGCAGCTCCTTGGGTACCCTGACCCAAGAGATTCTGATCCATTAGGTCTTCAGGTTTTAATGCAGAAGCTTATGTTCTGACAATCAATAGTCAAAGAGAAAATGATTGACACTACTTGTCTACATGCCTGTGGTGTCTCCTCTTGGTATAAAGTTATTATTCCCTCATGGTTGTGATATCTCCTATGGGATAAGTGGATGGAGGCAATCATCCCCGTTACATTTGATGCATGACTTCAGTGTTGCTGAATTTTCTATTTCAGTTTCATAGTTTAGCTGAGAGATCAGTCAGATACTGAATATCCAACCAAAACAATCAGAATATACCACCTTTCATACCCATGTCTTCAATGCTATTTCCCACTTCTCTATTACACACTAGTTCTAGTTTTTTTCTCTTTCTCCTATGCTTATCAACTTTTACTCCTAAAGTTGTGCTACAACACAATAATCATTCCCTGTTTTTTACTTTTATTATAGCACCGTTCTTCTACTTTTTATTCAGATATATGGATCTATTTTCCCTTGATCAATCTTTCCCCATTTTCCTATGTCATATATGGAGCCTACAGCTTTTTGATTTAATTACTCTGAAAACTGCCTCATCTCTCTCTCTCTCTCTCTCTGTGTATACAATACTGAATCACAACATTTACAACACTTTTTTCTGTTTCACAAGGGTGAGATAATCACTAATAGAAATCAAGAAAACCTCTTGCATGTTTAAATTTTAAAACCATTTATAAAAGATAAATCAACTGATATTAGAACCTGAACTATTAATACATAGACAAAAGTTCATAGTGAAAAAGAAAATATGCATGAATTTGTGATCTTTGCATTTTCATCACATTTTTCAAGGAAACTAAGATGGGAAATAAATATGAAAAGAATACTCTTGTGATAATGTTGATAAAACAATGAGTTGGCTCAATGGTTCTGTGACTAGAAAAATACACAGAGAACTCCAGAGTCTGGATGAAATTTTACCAAAGAAAAAAAAGTTCTGAGTTTCTCTAAATGGAAGGTAACTTTGATATTTTCAGCCTGATTAATCAAATGTGCATTTTTCACATCTATATTTCCAGTGATTCTGGTGCAGTTGGCTCAGGGGTAACACCAATGTATCTGACTCTCCTAATTATACTTTGTACTTTAGGAAGAAATAAAAACTGTTTTTTATACTTTTGCATCACTCAGAGATCTTTTTTTTTTCTTTTGAGATGGAGTCTCGCTCTGTCACCCAGGCTGGAGTGCAGTGGTGTGAACTTGGCTCACTGCAAGCTTCACCTCCTGGGTTCACGCCATTCTCCTGCCTCAGCCTCCCTAGTAGCTGGGACTACAGGTGCCTGCCACCACGCCCGGCTAATTTTTTATATTTTTAGTGGAGACGGGGTTTCACTGTGTTAACCAGGATGGTCTCGATCTCCTGACCTCACAATTTGCCCGCCTCGGCCTCCCAAAGTGCTGGGATTACAGGCGTGAGCCACCGCGCCTGGCCCACTCAGAGATCTTAATACAACATTTTGTATAGAGTAGCTACTCAATTAAATATTCATAAAATTGAATTGAATTGAGTTACTTAAGATTTGTTTTTTCTCATACCGATTTCTTCCATGCTATTTCATGCTTTCATAATTATCAAATTCCTCTCTGGTTTAAGTTCTTTTCCCTCTTGTGCTTTTGCCAGCTTCCAGTTTCAAAGTTCTATTGCAAACTAATTCTGACTGAAGGTGTCATTCCAATTGAAAATGTTTAGTAACCGTTCTATAGTTAAAGACAGTTTTATTTTCTCTGTCATGTTGTTTTTTGTCTTGTTTTGTTTTGTTTTTTGAGATGGAGTCTTACTCTGTTGCCCAGCCTGGAGTGCAGTGGCATGACCTTGGCACATTGCAACCTCCACCTCCCAGGCTCAAGAGATTCTCATGCCTCAGCCTCCTAAGCAGCTGGGATTACAGGCCTGCACCACCATGCCTGGCTAATTTTTTAAATTTATTTTTTAGTAGAGACAGGGTTTCTCCATATTGGCCAGGCTAGTCTCAAATTCCTGACCTCAAGTGATCTGCCTGCCTTGGCCTCCCAGTGTGCTGAGATTACAGGTATGAGCCACTGCACCTGGACTGTTTGTCTTTTATGTAGGAAATGAACCGTCAATTTCATCACATCTACTAATCAAGTCAAGTCACAAGTCATTTAAAAAATACCTGTACTTGAGCCTTTTATTAGCAGTTTTACATACAGTCACCGAAATGTCATCTGTAACTATATACCATATATATATACATACATATATATATGTGTATATATATATGTATGTGTATATATATATTCATGACTCTTTTTTCTCTGGGGCTTAGTCAACACATAACAAAGTTCATTCCAGGAAAACGGGTGGTTAGTCTTTAAAATGGGGAGAAGAGTTCTCCCACTTCGGAATTTGTGCCTCTGCTTCTCTGAAAGAGCATTAGGCACCATCTCTCCTTCATTATGTATGGCAACTACAGAATTTCTATTAATACCATGCAGCTGTCCAAAGGAGGAGGATGTATGTGTGTGTAAGAGAATATGGTAGTGGCGATTCCAGTTATGGTTGGAAGGGAGAGGGAGGTTTACGTTAGCAGATGCAATCCAATGCTGATAAAATATTTCCTGTATTTGCATCTTGGCTTTATGATTTTGAAAAAATATTCAGACTTCAGGTAAATAAACTTGAAAGAATATTAATAACAACAGGCTACTCTTCATAGAAGCTAGAATTATTACATTGTCTCAGCCCGAACTGAGAATCTGAATATCCACACATGATAAATAGAATCTGAGATGTGGATATACCACAGAAGTTACATTACTTACGTGCAGGTTGTATTTTCTGGGCCCTGTCATATTAAAAATCCTGCCTGCTCTGTCTAGCACTGCTCCTGAAGGATAAAATCTGATTGAGCTCTGTTCTTCCAGGATCTGTATCTCCTCGTCAGATTGTTTGAGTTCAAAAAACTTAGCAGTAATTTTTATTTTTTAGGCTTCCTTATTTTCTTGCTAGAAAGCACTAATATTCAAATAATAATAATAATAATAATAAAGCACGAAATGCAATACAGCACAAAACTACTTCCCAAGACTGTTGTCAGAGGATAACCTAATTTTCACACTTTAAAGCTTGTCAGTAGAATACCTATTAAAGAAGAGAAAATGTTATTTTACATGTAGAAATTTTTAGCGTCCCTGCTTTACAACTGTTTACTCTGCTATTTAAGTTATTTCTGCTAAGGTTTAAAAATGTATGCTCTGTGACATATGGCCCATGTCTGTTAGTCTGTTTCTCCACTGATAGGAAATCAAATCCAAATATAACACTGTTAACAGGAAGTACTTTTTCTATGGAATATCTGGGAATCTCTCTGTCTCTGTCTCTCTCTCTCTCCACTCAGTTTCCTCTTATGTTTGAAGTTGAGTATTTTTAAAGAAGAGCCATTCTTAGCATTTTAATGACAAATAAACTAGCTATTTATTTCTAAGTGGAATATTTTATACAGTTGTACAATAGTAAGCTCCAGAACTGAAGGGGAGTTTCTCAATATAAATTATTAAAAATGAATTATTAAAGAAACATTCTTTTTTTGAATGTTACCAATCAATAGTTATTAAGGAGAGAGAAGATGGAAGTAAAGGCATAGCAATTTTCCAGACAAAAAGTTTATTGAAATTTAGTAATGCAATGTGACTACATTCTTATTAAGGTCATTGCACTGCTCTTGGTTTGTAAGCATCTTTAACTTGTGTAACTAAACAATCAATTATGAACAGTGTTGTAGTTTTTCTTTTTTCTCTGGCTCAGATAAAAATTCAGTAAGTTGAGTATCACAGGGTAGCCTATGACTGTTAATTAGCTTTAATAGTTCCTACTAAATCTGTTTGTAGCACAGAAGAAACCACAGAATAGTAGATGGTAATCTCATTCTCTGGTGGGAGACAACTGGCATTGAATGTTGACAAGCTGAGCAGGTAGAGGTTGGGTTTCAATTACCAGCCTTTAGGGCAATCAATGTTTGATAGTCAGAAATAGAATGCATCTTTTAGTCAAGACATTTCATTTGATAAATAAAATTGGCAGGAACTATTTGTTGTGATGTTAATGATGCTCTATTAAACACTAGCTGTGTCAAAAAGCTATTAATTGAAAGGCAAGGAAAAATACCAACCAAGATCTTTTCTTAGTCCCGTGACCAAGGTCAAGTCTGTCACATAAGAGAATCTCAAGAGCAAATGCATAGGGTTACCCAGAACTGAGTACAGAGTCACTTTTGTGTGTGTGTGTGTGTGTGTGTGTGTGTTTCCACTCTCAAGCTAAGACAGAGCAGACAGCTAATCATTCAGGAACCACAATCTACTCTGTCTGCCTTCATTCACCTTCAAATATGTCCTGTGTAGTCATCTATATGCTTTACATGTGTTTACTAGAAAGGTCACATCCTTGCCATAATATACCACAGGATGTCCTTGAAACTCCTCTGCCAATGAAGCCCTTGCTCATGTCTTCTTTACCCATAATCTCTTATAAGGTTTTGGTTTACTTTAATCTGGGGTACAATGATTTTTGGGTAAATGGCAGAGATTGATAGATTTCCCCTAACTTTAGGGCAAACACAAGTACTCAAAGCATTCTTAAATCTCTTTAACCCAGGCTCTTCCCCTCCAGGAAAAATAGAGGAGGTTATTGATATAAGTTCAGATTTTATAACCATCCTTCACTTAAGTTTACTATATGTAAGTTTAAGGTACAATAAAAGTGGACTTCTTCACTTGGAAAACTCAAGTTTCTCTTTATTAGTATTTGGAAGGTTGAGAGCATCATTATTCATCACACTATTCAAAGGAAGAAAGGAAGGGAGGAGAGAAAGGATGGAGGGATGGAGAAAAAGAAGAGAGAAAAATGTTGAAGGAAAAGAAAGTGGTAGAGAGAGGAAAATGGAAGGGAGCATGAAGGAAGGAAGGATAGGTAGATGTATCGGATGCTGTCATTCCTACTCACATACAGGTTTGGTAACTATATTCTTATATAATCAGGGAGAAATGCCAAACTGTAAGCATCCCATCTTTCTCACAGATTTTTTGTTTTTGTTTTTGAGACAGTATCTCTGTCACCCAGGCTGGAGTTGCAGTGGCACGATCATAGCTCACTGCAGCCTTGAACTCCTGGGCTCGACCGATCCTCCTGCATTGGCTTCCCAATGGGTTAAGATTACAGGCATAAGCCACCACACCTACCCACAAATTGTTTAATAGTGTATTTGTTTGCTAGGGCAGCTGCAACAAAGTACTGCAAACTGGATGGCCTTAACAAATTTATTGTCTCACAGTTCTAGAGACTCTAAGTCCAAGATCAAGGTGTCCAGAGGGTTGGTTTCTTCTGAGGGCTGTAAGGAAGAATCTGTTTCAAACCTCTCCCCTAGCTTTTGGTGTTCCTTGAAGATGCAACGCATCAGTCTCTGCTTTGATGCTTATATGGCATTCTTCTTGTGTGCTTGTCTGTGTCCAAATTTCCCCCTTATACAAGAACATCTTTATATGTATTAGGGCCCACTCTAAAGACTTCAATTCAACTTGATTACCCTTGTCAAGATCCTAACTCTAAATAAAGTCACATTCTGAATTAATGGAGGTTGAGACTCCAGCATTTCTCTTTTGGGGGAACACATTCCATCTATAATAAATGACATGTCCTTTTTTGGTAATATTACAGAAAAAAAGTTAGTCTTTAAAGTATGTTTCTCCTATTGCTGCCATAAGACAAGCAAACAAAAGATTCAAGGTAGTAGAGCATAGTGTACTTTCTTCCCATATAGTAGGTGAAATATCTATTAGGAAGTATTTCTATCATGGAAAATAAAGCTTTGATAATTTTTATCAGGTCTATAGAAAATATGGAGATGAGCCTGAAGAGATTAAATACCCTTGGCACCTTCTTTCTATAGGTTGGAGTTTAGTAGAATGTGTTAGCTGAAAATGGGCTATGCTTTTAATCATTTAGTTTACAAGGCATTGATGTAATAGGAGGAACATATATTTAATACTTTAAGATGAATAAAGGTCTAGAAATGGGTAAAAACAATTTCATTATTTGAAAAACAAATATTATTTTGCAGATTATAATAGATGTTTTACAACTTGCCTGCAAATCAGAAATGTACACTCACAGAAGAGAAGATTTGTTTGAATTTGTTCAAACTCAAGGATGTTATTTACAAATGTCAGTATCTGTGACTTGCCTACATAAAGCAGATAGTCTACTGTTCCAGTCCAGAATAATAGGAGGTGATTGATGATCCACCAACCAGTAAGAATATTATAATATGACACCTCAGGAAAATATTGTAATACAATCATAATGTGCATTTTAAGCAGCACACTTTCAGACATTTTTATATGTAGAAGTTACCACATAAGAAATAGAACATAGGAAAGTCAATTAGTCTTTACTCCTCAGGTTAAAGGAAAGTATGATATAACTTATCTTACCATAAGAGATATTGACCTGAATTAGTTTCATTTGATCAAGTGACAATCAGTTAGGAAAAGACAGAATTTAGAAATAGAACTGCAAGTAATTTGTAAAATTAGAGTTCTAGTGTTTGCACATATTCAAGAATTATGTTTAGCTTCTCTACTTCCTTCCTTCCTTCCTTCCTTCCTCCCTTTCCCCCCTCCCTTCCTTTCTCCCTTCCTCCCTCCTTTTCATTCTACTGTAGATCTAGATAGGCCATTTTTTTCTGTTGCATTAATTAATTCATTCGGTAAGCGTTGAACGAACAACACAATGTGCTGGTCACAGTGCTTGGTCCTTGGGATAAAATGCCAATAAAATCAGGTGCCGTTCTTGCTTGTAAGGAGTTTATTTTTAACAGAAGGTGACCGACTGACTTTAACAATCACAGATATGTGTGTAAAACTGTATCACGTTACGTAGTATGAAGAGCTGGTTTATGGAGCTCTGAGTACCCATAAATGAATGATTGGATTTGTTCACAGGGGTCAAGGAATGTGTCCATGAGGAGGGGACACTGGAGCTGAGTTTTAGGTAAGCAATTAGATTAGTGGAAAGGACTTCGAAACTAGGGAGAACAACATGCATGCAAAGGCCTTGGGCCAGGATTAAACAGAGCAAGTTAGAAAGACTGGAAAGAGAGAGAAAGGAGTTTGAATACCCTGAGGAAGCAGAGGAAGAATTTCCAGGGTTTTTAAGGCCATGTTAATGACAATTGTACTTTTAAGGTGTTAGAAAACCATTGAAGATTCTTGAGTAAGGGATTAATATGGTCATTTTGAAAAGATCACTAGTGTTCTCCCTGGAGATTCAATGGGATAGGGACCATCAGACTGCTTTTGCAGTAGTTGGAGTGAGAGATGATAGTGGCTTGCATTGGCATGAGAATGGCAAAGATGGAGGAGATGGACAGATTAAAAGGGCAAGTTCTTATGTTTGTGGTATATGAAACATTTCCGATAGTATTGCCATTCAATGATGTAGGAAAGGCTGAAAAAAGACACCTTTTTTGAGAGAAAAGAGGTGTTGAACATGAATTCAATTGGATATATTGGGATATATTTAAGACATCAAGAGAAACTGGCAAGTAGACAGCTGGGCATAGGGGCCCAGCAGACAAGGCAAAGTCTATGTGGAAAACATAAATTTGTGGACCATATAGATGGTAACTGGGCCGTTCTAAACATAATGTATGTGTTCTCCAGGTAGGAATGGATGAGAAAAAGCTAGAGTAGCATAGGGACCGTCTTATGGTTTTTTACTCTTTTCCTTATACAACCAAATTGGGATGAGCCCTAGGTCTTCTCCCCATATAAATCACCAATGGGAGAACATGATCTTTCTAGGGGAAGGCTTATTTAGTGTTGATTAGCATTACAGGAAGCTTTTCTTGAAAAGATATAATCATAGCTTTAGGTAAACTCTTCCAAAAAAAAGGTATAAATGCCCTTAGCTTCACAGCACATTGTTAGCAGTCTCCATCTCAAGAAAATACAAAATAATTCAAAACAAATATCATGACATAAGTAAATATTTTTGATTTGAGGTTTTCATAAATATACACACATATATCATGTGCAAGACAGTCCTTAGGTTTCTCAAAATTAATGATTACTTCTCTGTTTATTTAAAGAGGAAGTTTATTTCCGGAATTGAATTATGCGATCTTTGCACTAAATCCTAAGTAAAAAAAGATTTTGATTACCTGTACAGCTATTTATTATTGTACTTATCTTTTTGTTAGTGTCACTCATCAAAAGAGTAATGTAGACGCAGAAATATTTCTATTTCATTGTTACTGAGGTGCTCTTCTAAATGTTTGGCTAGAGACTGTAATCTGAATTAGGATTATGTGTAACCATTAATTTGCTGTCATAGTTTGATACACTAATGTAGGTCAGTGACGAAACGCCACTTTAAGGTACTGGTAGCTAATAGGAGCTTATCAACATGAGAACTTGTCAAAAAGGCCTTTCAGTGTAAATTAAGGAAAGTTTGATATATGTCAAAATAGCTCTGGAATTAGACCCTCAGGTCTCTCATTCTCAACCATTAATTAAAATAGAGGCTTCATCTGCATAATAACATTTCTGGTTTATGTCAGTTTTTGACTATTCATTTTAGGTATTGAAATTTCAGTATGGAAAATGCCATTTTATAATAGCTTGTTTGGATATTTCTTTTAATTTTCTACAAATATTTGGCTCCTTTTGAGGTTATAATAGGGAATCAAATACATACTTTGCATTCTAAATATTAAAATGTTATTTCTAAGAATGCTGATTCTAGTGATTGATTAGACAGAAGCCTATCAGAATTGCTTCTCTGTTGATAAGCCTGCTAGTTATTAGATATTTCCTTATGTTTATATATTTAAGTTGTTTGTGATATTAAGTAAATGAAATAGTACTTAATTAAACAAGTTATTTTCCATGTTTATTTTTGAAAAGCCCAGTTTCAGTTGAAATTTTCAGCAATAATTTTCCTTCATTTATTTGATGAACTGACCTCAAAAAGAGAACTTTAGAGTTGTTGACAATTTTGATCATTTAATTACGTGGGCAATATACATAAAGTTGGGGTTTATTTTTACAAATGTACTTATTTTTGGTTTCTTGGGGTTTTGTAGAAATTATTGAGAAGAAAATGTAATGTTTTTAGTAATGAGCAATAATATTACTTTTCACGTTTGCTCCATACATGGAGATTTCAGACTCTCAACAAAAACTAAAAATTTGAATGGTTAATGCCATGAGCCAGAAAGTATGGTAAGTCCTAGATATGAATTATATAACGTGAGTGCTACAACAGTATGAGGTAGAAAGCCATATCCTCCCCATTATATAAATGAGGAAAAGGAGATTACCTTACATTATGGTAGCATTTCCAACTCAGCAAATCCAACTTCGCACACATCACATTAAATAAATAAATAAATAGCAACATTGGGAAGATTTAACTCTTTTATCATTGGAGACTTCATAACTAGAGGAAGGTTTTTTTTGTTTTGTTTTTGTTTTTGTTTTTTTGCCAATACCATTAGGCAGATGTGAAAAAAAACTTGTGGCAGAAAATTATTATTGAAAGAATAACATTGCTTTTTTTCTTTGCTTTAAATTTTGACTGTTTCAGTTACTGCTCTAAATTATGTTGATATTGTAAAACTGTAATATTGGTATTTGGGAGATAAATCCTTAGGACAGTGGGCCACTAAAAGTGGCCTTGCCAAGTTGACAGAGACGGTGACCTAAACCTTAATGAGCTTGGTTATTCCTTGGATTTTTATGTATTGTCTTATTTGCTATACAAATGAATTGAAAAGAATTCAAATGAGATTGGAAGAGTGCAAGAAGCTGTTGAGTTTCATTAAGGAATGTGGGAGGAGGAAAAGCAAAAATCTACATTGGCATCTTGGAAAATGACAAATACTTGTTATGCTCCAATGATGACCCAAGATTTATACCACGTGATACCTACTGAGCCCCTGCCAAGAAAGACACTTACAGTAACACAATAAGCGAAAAAGGCAAACTTTTTAGAAGTTATGAATAGAGGTGTTGGTTTTGCTTCAGGCAGACTTGGTAGGGCAAAGAAGAGGGTGAGCTTTCTGAAGGCCAGAAACAAAATTTAAGACAAGTCAGAAGATGCTAAGTCCATAAAAAATGTCTGGAAGTTCACAGAGAAAAATGTAGTGGATCCAGATAGATAAGTGTTTCCTTTATCCGTCTGGATTAAGAGAACCGGGGTAACTGTAACGTAGAAGCAGAAAAAGTATTATAGTCAGGGAGATAGAGCTTAGCTCCAAAACTTAGAAATAAACTACAGAATCATTATATTAGCTCTGGGGAAATAAATGTGCTCATTGTACAAAAAAACTGAAAAATACAGAACCATATTAAGCAAAAAGCAAAGATATCAGAAAATTAACTGCTCCAAGACATCATCATTGTTAACATTCTAGTTAACATCCCTCTAGACAGGTCTCTAGGTACACAATATGCAATAGTACATTAATGGGGTCATACTATGCACATTATTCTTAGCAATATATTATGGATTTCTCGTCATGTCAATAAATTATACCATTTTTGTATTGGTCATATTGTAATCTATTTATGGATTTTTCACACTTTATTAATCCAATACTTTATTGCTTGATATTTATAATTTTAGCAATCATTTAAAAAATAAAACCACTTTAATGATTATACTTGTTCCTATCTTTTCCCTCTTGTATGATTATCTCTTCTATGATTTTCTTTTTTGAGGCAGAATCTTGCTGTCACCCAAGTTGGAGTGCAATGGTGCAATTATAGCTCACTGCTGCCTCAACCTCCTGGGCTCAAGGGACCCTCCCACCTAAGCCTCACAAGTAGCTAGGGATACAGGCTCATGCCACCAAGCCCAGCTAATTTTTTTTTCTTTTGTCGTGATGAGGTCCTGCTATATTGTGCAGGGTTGTCTCAAACTCCTGGCTTTAAGTTATCCTCCTGCCTCAGCTTCCAAAAGTGCGAGATTACAGGTGTGAGCCACTGTGCCTGAACAATTATGTTTTAAGAAAAAAATTTTGAGAACATCTTTTTAGAGAACTCTTATGTGTACATACTATCTGTATATGTACTAAGTTTACACATAAACTAGAAAATATTAATGGTGTACAGCTGCAGCCAGCACACTATGGGTGGGACATGGTTCCATTAAGCATTAATGATCACATCCTCATAAAATCTTTTGTGGAAGGTTAAATTATTAATCAACTTTACAGATACAGAGACAGAGGCACAGAAAGGTCAAACCATTTGCCCAGTGTGACACAGTTAAGTTTAGAGCTCTTGTTGAAAAACCACAGTGCTTACTCAATCTCTATACACTTCACGCTCTTCTCAAACTGTGTTTTTAAAAATCAAATGATGTCAATATTTTTCCATGCCAATGTAATATTTGGAGTTACAAATGTATATTTTTCCATAAATGCTGTTATTGACAGTTTCTCCCAATATAAATATTACGGTGGGCATACTTGTATATGTATCTTTTGGCAATTTGTCTTCTTACAGTAATTTTTTTAGAGATGGGCCAAAAGTTAAGTATATTTCATATTTGGATCAACACTGACAAACTGCTTCCCCCCAAAACTGTACCGACTCTATCCAGTAAGTATGGAGGTATATATTGCTTCACACTTACTCCAGCATTAGGAGTAACCAATTAATTACTTTACTTATTACATTTACTAATATCTCAGGCAAAAACAAATTATTGAATTATGTAAATTTCTTTTAAAATGATTCAGATAGAACAACATTGAACATGTATACACCACTTGTTTTCGAAAGTACATTTTGAATTGGGCATGGTGGCTCATGCCTATAATCCCAGTATATGGGGAGGCAGAGGCAGGAGGGCAGGAGAGTTGCTCGAGCCCAAGTGTTTGAGACCAGCCTGGGTAATAACAATGAGACCCCATCTCTACAAAAAAAAAAAAAAAAGAGGAAGAAATTAGCCAGTCACAGTGGCTTGTGCCTGTGTCCTCAGCTACTTGGGAGGCTGAGGTGGGAGGATTGCTTGAGCCTGGGAGGTTAAGTCTGCAGTGAGCCAAGATAGTGTCACTCCATTCCAGCCTGGGTGACAGAGCCAGACCTTACCTTATTTTAAAAAGTAAAATAAAAAGAAAGTAGAAAGCCAAGGCTCAAGAACTACGTTAAGAATGCAGAAGCCTCAGGAGCCGATGCGATCAACTGGAAGAAAGGGTATCAGTGATGGAAGATGAAATGAATGAAATGAAGCGAGAAGGGAAGTTTAGAGGAAAAAGAATACAAAGAAACGAACAAAGCCTCCAAGAAATATGGGACTATGTGAAAAGACCAAACCTACATCTGATTGGTGTACCTGAAAGTGACGGGGATAATGGAACCAACTTGGAAAACACTCTGCAGGCTATTATCCAGGAGAACTTCCCCAATCTAGCAAGGCAGGCCAACATTCAGATTCAGGAAATACAGAGAACGCCACAAAGATACTCCTCAAGAAGAGCAACTCCAAGACACATAATTGTCAGATTCACCAAACTTGAAATGAAGGAAAAAATGTTAAGGGCAGCCAAAGAGAAAGGTCGGGTTACCCACAAAGGGAAGCCCATCAGACTAACAGCAAATCTCTCGGCAGAAACTCTACAAGCCAGAAGAGAGTGGGGGCCAATATTCAACATTCTTAAAGAAAAGAATTTTCAACCCAGAATTTCGTATCCAGACAAATTAAGCTTCATAAGTGAAGGAGAAATAAAATACTTTACAGACAAGCAAATGCTGAGAGATTTTGTCACCACCAGGCCTGCCCTAAAAGAGCTCCTGAAGGAAGCGCTAAACATGGAAAAGAACAAACGGTACCAGCCACTGCAAAATCATGCCAAATTGTAAAGACCATCGAGGCTAGGAAGAAACTGCATCAACTAATGAGCAAAATAACCAGTTAACATCATCATGACAGGATCAAATTCATACATAACAATATTAACTTTAAATGTAAATGGACTAAATGCTCCAATTAAAAGACACAGACTGGCAAATTGGATAAACAGTCAAGACCCATCAGTGTGCTGTATTCAGGAAACCCATCTCACGTGCAGAGACACACATACGCTCAAAATAAAAGGATGGAGGAAGATGTACCAAGCAAATGGAAAACAAAAAAAGGCAGGGGTTGCAATCCTAGTCTCTGATAAAACAGACTTTAAACCAACAAAGATCAAAAGAGACAAAGAAGGCCATTACATAATGGTAAAGAGATCAATTCAACAAGAAGAGCTAACTATCCTAAATATATATGCACCCAATACAGGAGCACTCAGATTCATAAAGCAAGTCCTGAATGACCTGCAAAGAGACTTAGACTCCCACACAATAATAATGGGAGACTTTAACACCCCACTGTCAACATTAGACAGATCAACGAGACAGAAAGTCAACAAGGATACCCAGGAATTGAACTCAGCTCTGCATCAAGCGGACCTAATAGACATCTACAGACCTCTCCACCCCAAATCAACAGAATATACATTTTTTTCAGCACCACACCACACCTATTCCAAAATTGACCACATAGTTGGAAGTAAAGCTCTCCTCAGCAAATGTAAAAGATCAGACATTATAACAGACTGTCTCTCAGACTACAGTACAATCAAACTAGAACTCAGGATTAAGAAACTCACTCAAAACCGCTGAACTACATGGAAACTGAACAACCTGCTCCTGAATGACTACTGGGTACATAATGAAAAGAAGGCAGAAATAAAGATGTTCTTTGAAACTAATGAGAACAAAGACACAACATACCAGAATCTCTGGGACACATTCAAAGCAGTGTGTAGAGGGAAATTTATAGCACTAAATGCCCACAAGAGAAAGCAGGAAAGATCCAAAATTGACACCCTAATATCACAATTAAAAGAACTAGAAAAGCAAGAGCAAACACATTCAAAAGCTAGCAGAAGGCAAGAAATAACTAAAATCAGAGCAGAACTGAAGGAAATAGAGACACAAAAAACACTTCAAAAAATTAATGAATCCAGGAGCTGGTTTTTTTGAAAGGATCAACAAAATTGATAGACCGCTGGCAAGACTAATAAAGAAGAAAAGAGAGAAGAATCAAATAGACGCAATAAAAAATGATAAAGGGGATATCACCACCGATCCCACAGAAATACAAACTACCATCAGAGAATACTACAAACACCTCTATGCAAATAAACTAGAAAATCTAGAAGAAATGGATAAATTCCTCGACACATACACCCTCCCAAGACTAAACCAGGAAGAAGTTGAATCTCTGAATAGACCAATAACAGGAGCTGAAATTGTGGCAATAATCAATAGCTACCAACGAAAAAGAGTCCAGGACCAGATGGATTCAAAGCCGAATTCTACCAGAGGTACAAGGAGGAACTGGTACCATTCCTTCTGAAACTATTCCAATCAATAGAAAAAGAGGGAATCCTCCCTAACTCATTTTATGAGGCCAGCATCATCCTGATACCAAAGCCTGGCAGAGACACAACCAAAAAAGACAATTTTAGACCAATATCCTTGATGAACATTGATGCAAAAATCCTCAATAAAATACTGGCAAACCAAATCCAGCAGCACATCAAAAAGCTTATCCACCATGATCAAGTGGGCTTCATCCCTGGCATGCAAGGCTGGTTCAATATACACAAATCAGTAAATGTAATCCAGCATATAAACAGAACCAAAGACAAAAACCACATGATTATCTCAATAGATGCAGAAAAGGCCTTTGACAAAATTCAACAACCCTTCATGTTAAAACTCTCAATAAATTAGGTATTGATGGGACATATCTCAAAATAATAAGAGCTATCTATGACACACCCACAGCCAATATCATACTGAATGGGCAAAACCCGGAAGCATTCCCTTTGAAAACTGGCACAAGACAGGGATGCCCTCTCTCACCACTCCTATTCAACATGGTGTTGGAAGTTCTGGCCAGGGCAATTAGGCAGGAGAAGGAAATAAAGGGTATTCAATTAGAAAAAGAGGAAGTTAAATTGTCCCTGTTTGCAAATGACATGATTGTATATCTAGAAAACCCCATCGTCTCAGCCCAAAATCTCCTTAAGCTGATAAGCAACTTCAGCAAAGACTCAGGATACAAAATCAATGTACAAAAATCACAAGCATTCTTATACACCAATAACAGGCAAACAGAGAGCCAAATCATGAGTGAATTCCCATTCACAATTGCTTCAAAGAGAATAAAATACCTAGGAATCCAACTTACAAGGGATGTGAAGGACCTCTTCAAGGAGAACTACAAACCAGTGCTCAATGAAATAAAAGAGGATACAAACAAATGGAAGAACATTCCATGCTCATGGGTAGGAAGAATCAATATCATGAAAATGGCCATACTGCCCAAGGTAATTTATAGATTCAATGCCATCCCCATCAACCTACCAATGACTTTCTTCACAGAATTGGAAAAAACTACTTTAAAGTTCATATGGAACCAAAAGAGAGCCTGCATCGCCAAGTCAATCCTAAGCCAAAAGAACAAAGCTGGAGGCATCACGCTACCTGACTTCAAACTATACTACAAGGCTACAGTAACCAAAACAGCATGGTACTGGTACCAAAACAGAGATATAGATCAATGGAACAGAACAGAGCCCTCAGAAATAACGCCGCTTATCTACAACTATCTGATCTTTGACAAACCTGAGAAAAACAAGAAATGGGGAAAGGATTCCCTATTTAAGAAATGGTGCTGGGAAAACTGGCTAGCCATATGTAGAAAACTGAACTGGATCCCTTCCTTACACCTTATACAAAAATTAATTCAAGATGGATTAAAGACTTAAACGTTAGACCTAAAACCATAAAAACCCTAGAAGAAAACCTAGGCATTACCATTCAGGACATAGGCATGGGCAAGGACTTCATGTCTAAAACACCGAAAGCAATGGCAACAAAAGCCAAAATTGACAAATGGGATCTAATTAAACTGAAGAGCTTCTGCACAGCAAAAGAAACTACCATCAGAGTGAATAGGCAACCTACAAAATGGGAGAAAATTTTCACAACCTACTCATCTGACAAACTGCTAATATCCAGAATCTACAATGAACTCAAACAAATTTAAAGAAAAAAACAACCCCATCAAAAAGTGGGTGAAGGACATGAACAGACACTTCTCAAAAGAAGACATTTATGCAGCCAAAAAACACATGAAAAAATGCTCAGTCACTGGCTATCAGAGAAATGCAAATCAAAACCATAATGAGATACCATCTCACACCAGTTAGAATGGCCATCATTAAAAAGTCAGGAAACAACAGGTGCTGGAGAGGATGTGGAGAAATAGGAACACTTTTACACTGTTGGTGGGACTGTAAACTAGTTCAACCATTGTGGAAGTCAGTGTGGCCATTCCTCAGGGATCTAGAACTAGAAATACCATTTGACCCAGCCATCCCATTACTGGGTATATACCCAAAGAACTATAAATCATGCTGCTATAAAGACACATGCACACGTATGTTTATTGTGGCACTATTCACAATAGCAAATACTTGGAACCAACCCAAATGTCCAACAATGATAGACTGGATTAAGAAAATGTGGGACATATACACCATGGAATACTATGCAGCCATAAAAAATGATGAGTTCATGTCCTTTGTAGGGACATGGATGAAATTGGAAATCATCATTCTCAGTAAACTATCACAAGAACAAAAAACCAAACACCGCATATTCTCACTCATAGGTGGGAATTGAACAATGAGAACACATGGACACAGGAAGGGGAACATCACACTCTGGGGACTGTTGTGGGGTGGGGGGAGGGGGGAGGTATAGCTTTAGGAGATATACCTAATGCTAAATGAGGAGTTAATGGGTGCAGCATACCAGCATGGCACATGTATACATATGTAACTAACCTGCACATTGTGCACATGTACCCTAAAACTTAAAGTATAATAATAAGAAGTATAATAATAATAAAATAAAATAAAAAACAAAAAAATAAAGAAATTTGTAAATTTTACAATAATGATACAAATGCATGACAATAAATGATGTGATCTGAAAGTGTTCAAAAAAAAAAAAAAAAAAAGAAAGAAAGTACATTTTGAAAGGCCCCGCTCCATGTGTTTTACAACTTAGATTAGTTAAAGTCTAAATAGCTTATTTGGTTTGACATCTAACAAAAACATGATCTCATCACTTCTTTGGGGTTAAAATAGAATAATTTCCAAGATAACATTAAAAATTAAAGTTGTGCAAATTTTGGTGTGAGAATCTAAGCAAAATAATTTTACATTTAACAATGAGAGAGTATGGCTACAAATAATGCTTAGTTTTTATGTATTAATATTTCTTCATTAGTTTAAAAACGGCAGGGAAATATTAATTAGCAGTTTGTATTAGAGAAAATAGGTTTATATATATATGTGTATATATATAATTAAATTTAAAAATCTTGTATATTTAAGTGTTGTGAGTCATCCATTTGATTTTCCGTTATAATTAAGATTCTAAGGTTCTGTGATAGGCCAGGCATGGTGGCTCATGCCTGAAATTCCAGCATTTCAGGAGGCAGAGGTGGGAGGGTCATGTGAGGGTAGGACTTCAAGACCAGCCTGGGCAACATGGAAATACCCTATCTCTACAAAAAAAAAAAAAAAAACAAAACTTTAAAAATTAGCTGGGCGTGGTGGCATGACCTTGTAGTCCTAGCTACTCAGGAGGTTGAGATGGGAAGATCCTTTCAGCTCAGAAGGTTAGAGGTTACGGTGATTTGTGATGGTGCCACTGCCTTAAAAAACAAAAAGGACTGTCATGACAATGCAAGTTTCCTATATTGTTTATTTTATTAACAAACTCTAACATTATTAATAACAATTCTTAGAAGAGGTGTTTATTAATTTATTCAGGAGAATGAAGTATATTCTCTTTACCACTGAGAGTAGGGTCTTGCTCTATTGCAAGCCAAAATGGTAAAAGTGCTTGTGGAGAGGCCGGAGTGTGAGGCTCAGCCCTGGGAGCCTGAGGTTACAGGTAATCTGGAAGATGGCAGATATAAGAAGGTTCCTGGGAAGTACCATGCCACATTGCCACATATGTGAATCACTGAGATACATACTTACAGAGTGAATTTCAGAACTCCATCCTCAAATACATGAAAATTGAATTGTTTGAGCAGAAATTTTGGATAATTCAGCTCCTACATATAAATCTATGAGATTGTCAAAGCCTAATATTTTAAAAATGAGGAGCTGAATTGTAATATGTACTAATAATTGCTTATGTTTCACATTGTATGGTTTAGGCAAATGTTTTTACTTTAGATTCTCGTGGCACCGATTAACTTAATAAGAGTATCTTTTTTATCAGAGTATAAATGATTTATAATTCTTTTTCTGTATTCTATTCTTGCTCCCCACATCCCCAAAGACACAAAGGAATGTCTAGACTTTTAAAAATGGGAATGCAGCAGGGTAAAATGAAATTATAATATATATAAAAAATCACAAAATATGTTTCTAGCATAAGGCAGAATTGGCATCAAAACTAAGCTTTGGCAATTCACAAACCTTCACTGGAGATATTAATTTTGTTCAAATGGAAATAAAAAACACATGATTTTCAGGGTTTTAGAGAGGACTATAGATCATCAAAATAACATGAATTACACAGGTGCTTGATATTTACTAAGTTTACAGTCCATGAGGGTATTGCCCCAGTGGAGCCTGAATCATTTCTACCTTGTGGTAACTGTTCTGCCTTTTGTAGAAGGAGAAAAGAGCCAGACTTGGGGTATGTTCCATTATCTCACTGATCCCTCTCTCCTGGGATCCAAGATGTTTTTTTGACAGGCTAAGAAACTTGTCCTTGGGGCTAGTCACAGGCAGTGGCAGTGATTTCTCACTGGAGAGAAACAGTGGGGACATCGGCAGGCCAGATCCTCACAATTCTCTGCCTACTATTGCTACTCTTGGAAAAACAAATTGAAGTTTTCATTTTTGTCGTATTTCATAGTAAATTTCATTTGTTTTCTTGATGAGTTAGACTGGAAGAAATAACCTCTCTCTCTAATTACCCAATTTATGCTTAAGGTTGGAGCACAATGATAAGACTAATTTCATTTTGGTTAGTATTTGCTGGGGGTTTGTGGATGTTTCCCAGAAAACTGAAGAGCCCTTAATTTTAGAGAAGGATTTAAGTATACATTTCAGTCCAGAGAGATTAAAAAATGATGTCATTATTACCTCTGCCTTTAGAAGTCCTGATCTCTTAAGGTGCTGTGATAATTTATAAGAGGCAAGGAAGATTTGGTTCAAAGAACCTTGAAGAGTTCATTGACCACATGATATATGGCTTCTGACACTATTAACAGGATGCCATTTCACAAGTTTGATTTAGAGGGAAAGACCTGATCAAAGATTTTAAGGATTAAATGCCATCCTTTCCTGCAGTGTTATAATAGCTTCTCTCCCTCTTTTACTATATTCTTTTACCATATTCTTGTACAAATTTCAAAACCTATAAAAAATGGTACCATAAAGGCAAGAGGTAAGCTCCCTCGTTTTTATCTCAGCTTTCTTGTTTGTTTGTTTTATACTCTATGACCTAGTTGCCAAGATTTCTGGAATAGTTATGGGGTTTTTGGTCTAAAATTTACTGATTTGGTAAATATCTAATTTAACCTTTAGTTGGAGACAATTCAGGATGTAGCATAGGATCCAACATAAAAAAGGAACATATATATATATATATATATATATATATATATATATATTTTTTTTCATTATGTGATGTTACATTCATACCAAAGAAGAGGAAAGCTTAGTTCCCTACAATATTTACCTTCAAGTTGGGGTATTCCACTTAGTTTATAAAAGTTGTTTGAGCAACATATGAGATTAGTTAAATATTTGATGGATTTTCAAATATCTTCCAGGTTCAGGTCAAATCTACTGGGAAGAACATAGTGAGGGACTTAGGGCGGGAACAGCCAGGTAGAGACAGGGAACATGGATGACCGATGGCTATGCGTGACTGCCTAGACTTGATGGCCTATGGTTCTTCTCTGGCATACTTGTCAGAAGTTGTCAAATGAGTATTTGAAAAGAATGTTATGAACCTTAGATTCAGTGTAACTTTTTTTTTTCATCTCTAAAACATACAAGGGTTTTTGAAATTTTAGGCCGAGATGCTAATAGGCAACTCTTCTAGATGAGAACAAATAAAGGTAATCCTGATGAAATCTGAAGCTGCAAATGTGGAAATCTTCATGAAATAACATTTTTAGAATTGATAGTGCTTTGTTTTAAAAAATAGGACATGTTGTTTTGTGGAAGATAATTCACAATAATATTTTGCAATTTTGTATTCAATTTTTTATAAAGTTAATATTTGTCAAACAAGATAGTTTTTACACAGAAAATATGATTACTTTTTATCATTGTCTTACCATTAGAATTTAAATTCATAATTGATTTTTTTGTTTACCATTAAAATTTAATGTACATTTAATGTAAGTTTAAAATTAAATTGTTACTGAATGTCATTGCTCTCTTTTGATGACAAACTTTCATCTGTCTTTCAAAATAGTATACCATATACTGCACATAAACAAGTAATTTGACTTTAAATAACAAATTAAATTAAAATTTAAGTTAAATTAAATGTTTAAAGTTTTTTCTTTAAATTCTTGGTTAACATCAACCTAAAAAATTATGTCAACTTTTATTATTTAGCAAATGTTAATAATTGCTATCTGAAGCCAGAAGCTTCTGGATTTAATTTAATTGCCTTACTTTGGGCTTTGTAAAGTCTCTTAGAGTGGTTCAGTTACTTTATAACAATGCTGCCCAACATGTACTAAGGAAAAAATACAAAATATTAAAAAGCTTTCATAATCAAGGCCTTTCAACTAAAGTCATACGAGAAAGATATGATCTTCTCTTGATTAAATCCAGTATATCAATAGGATCTTACTACTTTCACTTTACAACTCATCAAATTAAGGACAAAAAGATATTTACCTCTAGTGGACAGGAATACAATGTTAACCAAACATGGTGGTGGGAGGTTGGTAGAGGGAGTGCAGAAATAAGTTTACATTGATGTGGATATTGTAGTTAGTTTAAAATAACCAATGGAATCAAACAAATAAAATGATCTGCAGTCTGACTTAAAATAATATATATGTTGTTTATCAGAATATTTTTCTATTTGGGATTACATAAATGACAATTACAGAAAGATTTTAACTATTTTTTGAAGAAATTATTGAATAGATATAGAAGTTGAACATTTAGCTTATATGCATGTTTGGATATGTGTTTATGTTCATGGGTGCAGGGAGTATGGCAGTGGGATAAAAGAATAGTCTTTATTGTGTTATAGTGTAGGACAAGTATGTAATTTCAAAGATCTTTGCATAGAAGTAAAAGCAAGTAAGCTAAGGTTGAAGGAGAGGCAAATGATCACAATAATGACCAAAAAAAGAAATTAGCGATTTACCAAAGTGGTCTTCTATTTTCCTGCCCTGTTCTTTTAGAAATACAAATGATAGGCAGAGCCAGACTGTAGAAGACTGAGGAGGGCAAAGCACATGCCAAGGATGGCTGTGAATGTGTTATCATTATTTCTGATCACTAGACAGTAAAGGAAAGACAAGAGGAGTCCTGTTGATGGGAGGATAAATGTTGCTCTTTTGTCTCTGTTTTTTTTTTAATGGGACACATTAAGCTTATTTATATGCTGTAGCATATTTAAATGCTGTGAGGATTAGCCTTGATTGTTTTACAGAAGATATTAAACAGCTTTGAGAGATTCCTTCATATGTTGTCCTGAAGTTGACAGAGTTGAATTTGTAAAAAAAATAAACTAACAGAAAGAGAGGGAAAAAAGAAAAGAAACAAAGTGGCCTTTTAGAGAAATTTATTTTTGAAGAATGTGGAAGGATACTAGAAGATAATATTGTAATGGCAAAAAGTTGCAGTTGTGCTAGAAGTACAAACATGATGAGTTGTTGTTTCTTATGATTAAAGTAATTATTCTTTGCAATCCTAAAATGCTGGTACAATATTGTTGAGATATTCAGTTTTTCACTTATCACTCCTTTTTACATATGAGTAAGCCTAAATAGCAGTTTTACTATTTGCTTCAAGCTTGATTTGACCTACTGAGATCTTTATCCTCAGTAAAACCACACATCATTCATCTTTTGACTCCAATTCTCTGCAGCCATTGCTCAGTCAAAATTCACTAATGCTGCCTTAATTCCCAAAGACAATGACCTTTTGTCTGTGCTGCTCCTAACTGACAACTCCATGGTATGTAATATTTTTGGACAGTCAACTGTGCTCGGCTGTCTACTCATGTAACTTCTAAAGCACCTCATTTTCTTTGTTCTCCTTCTACCTTTCTGACTTTATAATCACTCTAAGTCTCTTTCTTTAGCTTCTCTAGTTAAGAATATATATTTATCATGGTTCTATCATGATTTATTCTCACTCTACATGCTCTACTATAGAACTCTCCTCTATTCTATGTAGCATCAACTACCATTGAAAGCTCTAAAAATGTCCAGCAACAACTTGTCAACTATTGGTGAACTCACCATCAGCATCCAAAACTGAATTCTTCACCTTCTTTTTCAAATCTTCATTATTTTTTTCCTGCCTTTTTTTTTTTTTTTTTGACAGAGTCTCTCTCTGTCACCTAGGCTGGAGTGCAGTGCAACCTCCGCCTCCTGGGTTCAAGCGATTATCCTGCCTCAGCCTCACAAGTAGCTAGGACTGCAGGCGCCAACCACCATGCCTGGCTAATTTTTGTATTTCCAATAGAGACTGGGTTTCACCATGTTGGCCAGGCTAGTCTCAAACTCCTGACCTCAGGTGATCTGCCTGCCTCAGACTCCCAAAGTCCTGGGATTACAGGCGTAAGCCACCACAGCTGGCCCTGTCGAATTTTTTGATAATAAAACAGTAATGTAACTAGGCTAATGAGGAAGATGTTAGGCAATGGAGTTGTCAACAACAGGAGTAATTATGGACTAGGACTGTATGCACAAAAAATATATAAAAATCAGTTTAGAATATCATTGTGAAAAAGGGAGGTGGGGGAGATCTCATGTAATATATTAAACCAGAAACTCAGGTAGGAAAGAAAAGAATGGAAGCCACCATATCCTCGAAGTACTATACACGTGCTACATTGAACATTTTGAGATAAACAGAAGAAACCAATCATTGACAATGCTGATTAGCTAAACGTAACATGTTGTAGAAAACTGAGAAGTGTTTTATGAAAGCATATGATCACTTAAATCAATAGAAAGCTGGGAAGAAAGTTTGATTATTGTTATGTTTGCTTTACAAGCAAAACTGAATGACAGCTAAGAGAATGGTGTAAGTAATACATACTGACTCTTTGGCCATGTGAGAACAGTAAGGTATAGGCTGTCTGTCTGTCTCTGTCTATCTACCTCTCTCTCTCTCTCTCCCTCTTTCTCTTTCTCTGTCTCTCTATCTCTCTGTCTGTCTTCAAAAAATCTATAGTACATGAGTAATGCTGGCACAGCATGGTTTACTGAGCTGTTCACTGGAGCTTCTAGGAGAGGGACCAGTGAACATCCTTCTCTCCACACTCTTAACTAAACAGATCTGTTACCTTAACCAAGAACATAAGCTACATTGATCTAGTGTGGAAGAGTAGCAACATGCCAGTGGCAACTTGAATTCCCAGAGAATAGCTGCATGAGGGATTTGAGGGATTTCACTAAAAAACCAGGTTCTTACTTGAAGCTCTTAGCGGAGAGAAAGCTCCTAGTACCAAAACCATAAATGTCTGATAGCAGCACGTTTTTCAGGAAGCATCGCCATTACTGGAAAAAGTTTCTTCATCAGAAACATTTCTCATCTAAGCCCTCATACCAACAACCCTCTACTCCCCATGAATTGGGCTTAGAGCCCCGCATCTCAAGATTCCCCCAACGGTGGGTAATGTGAGTTCCATGGCGATCAAGAAACTATCTCCTATTAAAATAAAAAATTGTCATCTTTCACCTAGTTAGGGTATAAACTTCAGTGTCATCTTAACTTTTTCCCTCACCCTCAGATTCAGTTAATTGTCATGTCCTATCTAACAAGACCTCTAAAATGCATCTCTCCTCCGTAATCCATTCCCAGCCCTCTCCAGTGTCTCTCCTATGTCTGAGACATAATGGCAAGCTGATAAGGCTGTACAGTGACAAGGTATGGAGTAAAAGATAAACTACAGGGGATACATTTTTACATGGTTATTTCAGAAACACAATAGACACTGGCATATTACAAAGGCATATTTCAGATTTGCCTTTGAGCACACTGTTTTCTCTCTCTGAAATCTCCTTCCTCTTTTGCTCCCAAGAGCATCTCTCTAAACTTAGGTTAAATGTCACTGACTTTGTGAAACTTGTTAGACTTCCCCAGGCAGATTTAGCTATCCTCTGCTTTGTCTTTGTTTACTACTTTTCATTGTCTTCCGTTAGAGTATCTATCCTGTTCAACTATCATATAATTTTAAATAATTTAAACAAACCCAGTAGGCCGTAAGCCTTTAGCAGGTGCAGCTCATGGCATTAATCATATCCCCAGCACAGAGTCTCATGCCTACTATAGCAGCTGCTCAATAAATATATGCTTGAAAGTCTATATATGAGGTGAAAGGATTAAAATGCCTCTGGTTGTTGCCATTGTAGAATAATTTATTTGTACTCTTTTCTCCAGAGTGAATTTGGTTTAACTTTCAAAAGTATATTCTAACAAGATAAAAGAATGTCTCTCTTTTGCCCTTTTAGGCTGACCTCTTCAACCCAAAGCCAAAATGTCCTCGGATTAAGACAGTTGATATGATTAGTGTTAGGAAAGATTTTACATAATGAGATTTGGTTTACTTCAAGAAAATTTGGATGAATATGAGTCTCATGCAATATTTTAACATTGTAATTCATTGCTGACTCTACAGGGCAAAGGAGATCCTAACCCTTAGTCAAATTTAAGGATGATGAATTGAGGTTTTTTACCAACAAGGCAGAGGATCAGAGATGTATTGTTTCAGGTATAAAACTGCAAATTGCATTTATAATTTAAAGTAAGCAAATGCACTGCCATAATAGTTGATATTTTGCTGAAGTAAGAAGTTGATGTCATTATAGTGATAGTTGCTAAAATAGAAACTAAAACTCAATTAGTAAATAAATACCTCCTCTGTGCTGTGAATTATGTGATATGGGGATGATGCCAAAAATGATGCTCAGTCTGGCACTGAGATGCTTACTATCGTGTTTGAATGTTGAGAGAAAGGAAAATCACAAAGCAATAAATACATACCTCCTGGAAAAAAAGAGAAGATAATCATTTATAAGTAATCCAAGAAGGTATCAGGAACATGGGTCCAATTATTGGTATGGGAATCTTAGATGGGAGAACATTATAAGCAAAGACACTTAAAATCTCAGGGTTCTTTGCATTCTCACTGAGGATAGCCTGATATTACAGAGAAATGGGACTTCTAGTTGGATGGTAAGCATGAGGACCCTTGACAGAGGGCCTAAATGCCACCCATGCACAGCGATTAGGACTCTATGAAATGTCATAGGGAGATATTGTAGGTTCTTAAGCAGAGAAACAACATAATGTAAATAGAAATTTCAAAATACTATTTTGATCATTGTGAAATGTCATGGATTTGGCAGGTACTTGAGGTAGGATGATGAACTGGGACAACATTCTATTGTTAAGTTTGGTTAAGTTTGGAGCAATTCTGCTACTTACCTTCTTAATCTAGTTTATGGTGCTCTAACTGCTTTATTAATAGTTTCTCAATAGTTTTTTATACCCCTAGCCTGGTCTAGGTCTGGGTCTAGCTTGGGAGTTATTCAGAACACTAATTTAACTATGACAGACATAGTTTAAATAGACAGCATCAAATAGTGAAAAGAACAATAGGCCAGTGGCTTTGGTCTCGTTTAGCCACAACTAGCCACAGGATTGTGACGAAGTCATTTGATGTCCTCAGGCTTTTCTTTCCTAATCGGGAAATAAGAGTGCTGACCTACATGAACTCTAAGGTCCTTTCAAGTGAGCTTTGTGCAAACAAAAGAATTAAGGGAAGCTTCCAAAATACTGTCATTATCATTGAGCAGCTAAAATATTGAGCACATATTTTGAAGAATACTAAAAGGAAGACAACTTCCACACTTAAAATTTGATGGAATATTCCCCCCTCCTACAGGATAGGTGGTGGGTTCATGATGACTGCAGTATGCAGGCAATTACCTTTTCCAAGAATGTGTTATAATATAGAAGAAAAATAGCAGAAAATTAACCCTTGTAAATGTCACAGTGTGCTTACTCTATAATTTAAGTGGTTTAAATAAAGCCACTTATTTGCATAATGATGTTTTTGAAAGATATACCTTAAAAATAACAATACTAAGCATTGATTTGAAATTAAAAATAACAAGTGTAAATTAGTCTGGAAAGGATGTCATGTCACTATATAATTAGATATATTAATAAACGTGGGCTATCACGTATGAAGCTAAAGTTAGCATGGAAATATATTTTAAGATAATGGATCTGTATTTTCTATTGAACATTTATTTTATTTTATTTTGCAAGCATTTATAGATTTTCATCAATTTGTTAACCTCTATAATATGGATATGACTACATTAGACAGATGCCTAAAAATAAGGACTTCACGTTGTGGGGTGGGGGGAGGGGGGAGGGATAGCATTAGGAGATACACCTAATGCTAAATAGCGAGTTAATGGGTGCAGCACACCAGCATGGCACATGTATACATATGTAACTAACCTGCACATTGTGCACATGTACCCAATAAAAAAAATAAATAAATAAGTACTTCACTAGTATTACCTATCTAAATTGAAGTCCAAATTTGATCACTGCCTGAAATGATTTGTAGGAAATGTGGTGTGAAACATATCAGAGCACTAAGAGAAACACCAAAGATAAGGATTTCTAATGTCATAAAACCAAACGAATTATTACAATGTCTAGACAGAGTCCAGAGACATGATGGAAAATTTTTAATAAATTGGTTTTATAGACCAAACTGGACATTTGACTTAAGCATCATTTAATTTTTCAAATCAGTAAAATGATGCATAGCAGAAAGTTTAGTTACTTTAAAAAGACAAAGGAAAAGGATATTTTATTCCTTGGAGTATTTTTCTTTAGCCAACAAATATAATACCCAGAACCTAGTCTAAGTAGCTCTGTCATTGTAGCTATCTGGGTGTTTGGTAAAAATGCAGATTCCTGGGGTTTCCTGCAGATATATCAGGTCTCTGAACACCTTTGAAATTTGTATTTTTAACAAGTTCTTGAGGGGTGTTTATTATGCATATATAATGTCAAGACCACTTTTCTAGAAGTACTGTTTTTTTCTTATTCTACTATTGGAAACTTTCACCTGTCATTTGATGATGGATATTGGAAAGCAGGGTTCTGAGTTTCAAGGTTGAGTAACAGGATTATGCTTTGGTACCTAGAAAGAGCTGGACATAACCAGTTGTTTTATTAATCATAAGTGGTCTTTTCCATCTTCCAGTTTCTGCCTGAAATTGAGAAAGATAATGAAATACACCCTGATGTCAATTATTAAGCTCTATGGGTAGACTGTGCATTTATGTTATATAAAACAAAATAGTAGATATTGAAAACTATTCTATTTTACTTTCAGAACACAGCTTTTCCCAGAATGATTTTTTTCATGAGTTGGCCTTATAATCTTTTTTTCTTCCATAGAATCACCAAATTTATTTTAAAATTCTATAAGATTCATTGTCTTTAATGTTAGATAAAACATTCCTAATATGCTGGCACTGGCGTTAATTTTTAAGCAATCACAACCTGTGCTAGTAATACTACTGTTTAGGTTGAAGATATCTATAAGGAAATTCTTGAGATCACTGTCCTTTACATGTAGATATAACCTTTCCACTTGCCTTTAACTGAAATGATCATTCTCTTTCACTCCCAAATGTAGTACAAACAAAAATGCTTAGTTCACAAAAGGAGATGATCTCCAATTTGAAGCTAGTAGCTGTCAATAATTTATTTGATGGCAAGCAGCATATCTTATTAGCTAAGTACTTCTCATGACCCACAGAAAGTTTCCATGTAGTTGTCCCCAACGATGTGTAAGTCAAGGAGTGTTAGTTAAATTTTACTGGCCCCTTGGCACTGAAGTAGGAGAAAATTATATTTAGAAATTTGGACAGCTTTATGCTAATGAAGTTTCTTTTGAATCAGAATTTTAGACTCAGGCAACAATGGTATATTGTCTTCTTCCATGGCTTAATCAAGAATCATACTTTGTTTACATCAATACAGATGTCTATAAGTATGGTAAATTAAGTTGGTTTTCACTTCCTGAAAACCAAATCATCTTATTCGTGAGCTTCTTAACTTGTGCGCTACATGACTTAAAAAATTAATAGACAAATGTCAATGTCTTCCATTCAAATTCCCTTTTCTCCTCCAATTGTCTTCTTTCTTTTGCACTACATATTTTTGGTGCAATATTCCTTATTATGTTAAAGTTTGAACTCAGAAAGGAAGGGACCTTCTCACATTTTAACAATCAAATTTTATCTTGTGGTCTTGTATTGATGGTGATTTCCTGAGGCTCTTCCACTACCTTGTTCCCCTGGAAATGTGTTGGTCACTGTTAGATAAATTTGAAGATTTCTTCCAGCAAAATCTTTAATGGCTTGGGGAGGTGTTAAGACTGATGAATCTGACTAATCTGACTATGGTGAAGTCTAATAAGAATTGCTTTTATAGTCAAGACGGTTCATGAGAAGATCACTGACTTACCTTTTCATGTATCTTGTCTCTCTTCTTCCTGACTCGACAGCTCCTCCCACAGTTCGTATTGTGCACTCAGGCTTGGCCTGTAACATTGAAGAGGAGCGCTACTCCGAAAGGGTCTACACTATCCGGGAAGGAGAGACCCTCGAGTTGACTTGTCTAGTCACAGGACATCCACGTCCACAGGTGAGTCCCGAACTGTGACACTGGAGAAAACATTCTCTGACTTTTCTCAGAAGTCAAAAAGTGTATATTTTAGAATATTTAGCTAAAACTGTGTGTGGGGTGTGTGTGTGTGTGTGTGTGTAACTCAAGTGCAAGTATATGTGCAACGCAGGACACGAGTGGGGATTTCGGAACATTCAAACTTGAGCTATTCTTGTGTATAAGATGAAAAAAGAAATTTTTGTTTTGGTATTGTGGGAAATGTAGAAGACACTTCTAAGGAAGCTGTTAAAGAGACAACTACAAAAATATCTCAGTAGAATAACAATTCATATGGCAATGAGTTTCTTTTAAAACGTGGAACATGATTTCATGATGACATAATTGCAACCGAGAGGTATTTGTTCTGAAGAATGTGAAGCATGAAGTCACACGTAATTTTCTTACTCCTGTCATTTTATTCATAGAAAACCTTGAAAAACAAACAGTTGCAGATACTGTATGCACTCAGGCCTTCAGAATCATCATCTACAGCTTTCTTAAGCTAATTTAATAGAAGCAATAAAAATGGAGACTTTTAAAGGGTACTGAAATTACAACAATATGCAAAGGCAAAGCCCAGGCGTGGTGGCTCACGCTTACAACCTCAGCACTTTGTGAGGCTGAGGCAAGGGGATCATTTGAGGCTAGAAGTTGGCGACTAGCCTGGGCAACATAAGGAGACTGTGTCTCTACAAAAAAAAAATTAAAAATTAGCTGGGCCTGGTGGTGCATACCTGTAGTCTCAGCTACTCTGGAGGCTGACGTGGGAGGATCACTTAAGCCCAGGAGGTCAAGGCTGCACGTTGTCATGATTGTACCACCACACTCCAGTCTGGGCAACAGATAGAGACCCTTTCTCAAACAAACAACAGCCAAAAAAAAAAAAGAATAAAAAATTTGTAGGAACAAAAGAAACAGTTATATAGAAGATAATATGTTTAGGTTATATATATATGATGCAACAATCTAATTTAGATGCAGAATATTGAGGATGTTTTACTCAATAATTGATAATTCTTATTGTCAATAACCTTACTAGCTCAAAATTCACATTCGTAATCAACACAAGCACTATGGTAGGAAAAGTAGTCTCACTCAGTAGACAAAATTACATATTTTAAGTATTTGTGTTACAGGAAAAAAGAAATCCAGCTAACAAAGCTACAGAGGGAAAAGCAAAGAGTAATGTGGAGATTTTATGAACTCACCATTTTAACCCTGTTTTTAACTTCTGCCATTCTTAACTCTTACTGATGGATCCTTAAGGATCTTTTTATTTACCATTTTGACTCTGAAATGATAAAAATAGGCATATAAAGCATCACAGAATGAAGCATTAAATAGATAAGACCATGGCTAAAACAGAAATGGTAAAATATGTTTAATAAAACTCATGCTGTTAGTAAAATGAAAAAGAACAAAAATAATCTAGAAAGAATAATTATTTAAAATGTTGAAAAAGGAAAACTCACGATAACTAAAATTTCAAAGTATAACATTTGCTGTTAACTGAAAATGGATTAAAGAATAAAATTGTCTTAATGAAATTTAGAGAAACACAATTTGAGCCAGGATAATTACGCTTGATAGAAAAAAAATGATTCCAAAAGACAACATACAAGGACAGACTGATGACTGATAATTGTTAAAATTTGAAACAAGGAAATGGATATGTGAAACATTTTCATTTTAAAATTTATACAGAAAACAATGAAGTCCAGTGAAAATAATGTTACCAAAAATTTAAACAATGATAGACTTAGTTCAAGATAATATTAACTCAAAGAAAATACAGTGTTGTTATAATTTGATTATATTATATTTTTTGTTTTGTAGACATGGAATAGAAATTTCAGAATCAAAAGTTGGGATCTAAATGGGAGGGTCCAAACACATCCAAAAGAAGCCATGAAGAGCTTTATGAGAGGCAATTTATGGCAAGAGAAGACTCATTGAGGCTCCCATTAGTCCCGCACTGAGTGTACTAAATTTACACCTTCTGAACTCCAAATTATATTTAAAAATGCAACTTCTTATCTCTGTTTCTAACACACCCCAGGTGTTGCTCTGCTGCCTCTCTCTCCATCCTCCTGTCCCTTTAATATTAGAAATTTCCCATTTTATCCATACATTTTCCCTTTTTATCATTCACAATCAGGAGTACAACCTTTGACCTCCAGACAAACCAGATTAGGTTCTGAAACAAAGTAAATCATTCATTTTTTTTTTCCCTAAGCAATTCCATTTTTGGAAACATTTCAATGTGTTTTGATTCTAAGAAAAATGTATTGTTTTGGTCTCAATATTTTTTTATTCCTAGAAGTAATTAAGGTGTTTGCAGGTGAATCAGTTTCAGCTTATATTGCGCATTGAAAAATTAAGTGGGCGGCTGGGCCTGGTGGCTCACGCCTGTAATCCCAGCACTTTGGGAGGCCTAGGCGGGCGGGTCACGAGGTCAGGAGATCGAGACCATCCTGGCTAACACGGTGAAACCACGTCTCTACTAAAAATGCAAAAAAAAATTAGCCGGGAGTTGTGGCGGGTGCCTGTAGTCCCAGCTACTCAGGAGGCTGAGGCAGGAGAATGGCGTGAACCTGGGAGGCGGAGCTTGCAGTGAGCCGAGATCGCGCCACTGCACTCCAGCGTGGGCGACAGAGCGAGACTCCGTCTCAAAAAAAAAAAAAAAAAAGAAAAATTAACTGGGCCTCTTCATTGTCAACAAACTGTATAAGGAAAGCTGACAGAACACCTGGGGCTTGGCATCCCGGCCAAAGTCTAAAGGGCATGCTGTTGGCAGCTGGTCCTGAGGATGATTTTTCTTGGCTGATATCAGAAAGCTGGAATGACTTTCTCGCTTGGTGTAATCTGAGTACAATGATAGTTGGAAATGCAGTGGATGAGAGAGGTTCCTCATTCACTCATCAGCAGATTTCTTAATCTGCTGCCCATTCTTGTAGCAGTAAGAGTCATAAAGATTGTTTATTTCCAAAAGTATTGTAAAGAACATTTTTTCTAGCCTCTTTAATATTTTTTATGTTATATTATTTAGTGATGGGTAGTGACCTGAGAGTACTGATGTATCCGAAGAAAATAAAACAAGTGAAGGAGAGGTCAGTACGATGCAATGGTTAAGAGCATGATGCTGGAACCAGATTGTCTGGATGTAACCCTGGCTCCGCCAGGACTAACAGTGTGACCTTGGAAAAGTTCTGTAATCTCCCAGCTTTCTGTGTCTCCGTTTTCTTTTTTATATATTAGGGATGATAATAACTATATCATAGAATCCTTTTGAGAGTTAAATTTATATTATGGATATATATACACACATATATTCTGTGTGTGTATATATACACATATACATATATATACAAACACACACACATACAAATACAACTATACATTCTTGGTACATAAGCATTATGTCAGCATGTAATAGAAACATATGTTGGCTTTATTATTTTTCAGTAATTTAGGGCCATCAACTCTAAGATCTAGATTTGGATGTGTAGGTATGAAAATAAGTAGATTTTAAAAATGGTTTTAGCATTCCTATATCCTGCTTTAAATTAGATGCATTTAAATCAATTTCAGTATTTGTTGTGTTTCATTGCTCTGCACAGCCTATACATCTCTGTTAATTAGCCTTTTTAGCTTGCAAGGAATAGAACTATGTTCAGACCACCTCGTTTAATGAGGGTTTATTACGAAGATACATGAAGAAGTAAGAAAGAGAGAAAGTAAGGGTTTGCCAGTAAATCTAACAATCTAGTACAAACTCTAGATGTCTACAGCTTCAGGATTCAGCTACCCTTTTTCTTTCCCTCCCTGCTCCCCTCCTTCCCTCCCTGCCCCTTCCCTTCCCTTCCCTCCTCTTCCCTCCACTTCCATCCACTCCCCTCCCCTCCCCTCCCCTCCCTTCCTCTTTCTCCTTTCTCTCTCAAAATTGTCACATCAATACTTTAAATACATTATAAATATAGTCTTCTTGTAAATGACTTGAACAGTAGGATATTTAACATAAATGTTTCTCTTCTCACTCCTACCTGCCCTCCTTCCTAGAAGTAGATATTAAATAGTTTGGCATATCACCTTTCAGTTCTTGTTCGATGCATTTCCTTAAATATAATTATTTATGTTCTTGTTCCATTTTCAATTTTTAATAAATGAGATAATGAAAAGTCTTATTCTATGACTAGAATTTTTCACTTGGCTGTGTGTCCAAAACACCAAGTATGGGTCTAGGCTGGTAGTTCTTAATGTGTGGTTTCTGGAGATAATTGATTAAAAAAGAAAATTCTCAAGATCCGTTCACATTAGAAACCCCTGCATTGGGGCCAGCAATTCATGTTTTAGCAAGCCCTCTAAGTGAATCTGATGTACGCTAAAGTTTGAGCCAGTAGCTTGGATCATTGTCTTCACTCAGGCTGAATAGTTCTTTGTATGGGTGCACTGAATTTTGCTGTGAGTACTCTCAAATGTGTATAATTGCCGCTGTGTCCTTCATCATGAAATTACTTACAGATGGTCACTGTTATAAACAATCCAATGAATACTTGTAGGGTATATGATTGTGTTGCCTGTATGTACGTCTTTGTGAAATGTATGGTAGCATTGCTGTAGCATAGTTTCCTTCCTCAAAATGGAATTATTTAGCCATAGTTGAAAGGGACCTGTTACTTGCTTTCTCAACGGGAGTGTATTTTTTTTTATTTTTGTCAGTTTGATGCAAGAAAGTAAATTACACTCTGTTGTAGTTTAAATTTGCATTTTAAATCACTAGCCAATTTGAACATTTTCCCACATATTTATCAGTCATTTGTACATCTCAATTTACTGGTTGCTCTTATCTTCTCTTTTCTTACTAGTTTGCTGCTTATCTTCTCGTAGACTTGTGAAGACAAATATACTACATAAATAAATTCAATTGCTGATAAATATGTTGCCAATTGCACCTCCCAGTGTGTTACTTGTGTTTTAAGATTGTTTAAGATACTTTTGTTCTCAAGTTTTTGTTTTTAAAAGATCGTTTTTGGCTTCTGAGTTTTGTAGCTACTTTAGCAAGATCTCCTTATATCCATTTTTTTTTTTTTCTAACAGCTTAAAGTCATTTATGTATTTGACAATTTAATCATCAGGAAATCTTTTTGTCCTTAGTATGAAGTGTTAGTCTAGTGTTCTCTTTGTCTCTTCTCTCTCTTTCCCTCTTGCCCTTATACAAACAGGATGGTCAATATTCCACTGCACAGCTTCAAAATGCTATTTTTAGCATTAGCAAAATTACATTAGTCTGCACCTTTCTGTTATTTTCTGTACCAATTCTATTTTAACTTCTACAGCTTTACTATATCTATCTATCTATCTATGTATCTATCTATGTATCTATCTATCTATCTATCTATTATCTATCTATATATGTATATTTTTAGACAGAGTCTCACTCTGTTGTCCAGGCTGGAGTGCAGTGGCACAATCTCGGCTAACTGCAACATCCGCCTCTCGGGTTCAAGCAATTCTCCTGCCTCAGTCTACTGAGTAGCTGGGATTACAGGCACGCACCACTACCCCCTGCCAATTTTTGTGTTTTTAATAGAGACCCAGTTTCCCCATGTTGATCAGGCTGGTCTCAAACTCCTGACCTCAGGTGATTCGCCCGCCTCAGCCTCCCAAAGTGCTAGGATTACAGTTGTGAGCCACTGCGCCAGGCCTATAATACATTTTGATATATAAATGAGCAGGTCATTCCTTTATAGTTGTTTTAAAATATTTCCTCAGTTGACCTCAAACATTTTTTATCTACCCTATGAATTAGAAAATATGATTTTCATGTTCTCCACCCAAATAAATGTTGAGATTTTAGTTACATTGCATTATTCTTGCAATGAGGTCATATGTAGAAAGTATGACCGGTTTTTTAAAGGAAGTTCTCAGTAGGAATACTGAACATTTGAACTTTTAATATTTCAGACTTCTCAGATAGCAATACAATTTAATTGTAACCAGTATAATGTGTGGGTCTTTGAATTTCTTTTGATAATAAACATAGGTATGCCTGTTTGCAAGGTTGGAAGATACTGACCTTCTCCTTTCAAAAACAAAACAAAGAAAAAAATGTGCATCAATCAAAGCAGCTCTGCTTTTCTTCTTTTTATATGCTAGCTTTCTGGGTAAGATTTCATTTGAATAATATTTTTCATCACTAAAATATTTTTGAAAGCCACTCTTTAAAAATCATTATGTAAATCCAAAACACTAGGAAGCATTAAAATTGTCTAGTAGTTTATTACACCTTAACCTTAGTGAGCATTTGCTTTTTGCATAAAAAAATTTGGCTGGGCCATTTTTCAATTTTATAATAGAATTGTATTCAGTCATTTGATTGATTGTTGTATAAATGCATTTTTAACTACCAAGGCTGTTGCAGAGTTATTGATGCTTTTGTCCTTGTTAATCTTCTATGCAGATTCTCAAATGGTAATCTTACCATGATAAAAATGTTAGCAAACGTTAGTAGCCAGATCTTCAGTTCGAAACCATTAGTGCTACGTGTATTGTTCTTTGCAGATATTTTATATATCTTGATTCATATTCCTATACTTTTTTCTGATTTAGTCTATTAAATTTTTGACAAAATGAGAATGCATGCACTTGAATAAGAAACATACTAGATTTTTGGGTTTATCTCCAATTAATGTGGGCAGGTTTAGGTTCTACTATAATCAAATATTATATTAATTCTTTTTTGTGTTTTATAAAATTAATATAATTTGCTTTTTTCATCTGTGATAAACATATCTAGACTGAATCTGTCTGCTATATCATGTTAGAGAGTTTCCAACTAAAATAACTAATACTTTTTCAAATAATCTTTGGATAAGATGTGGAAAATGTTTAGGATAAGCATCCAAACATTTCTTTTTAAAAAAATTCCACATCAGCTGAATGCGGGGGCTCACTCATGTAATCCCAGGACTTTGGGAGGCCAAGGTCGGCAGATTGCTTGAGCTCAGGAGTTCGAGACCAGCCTGGGCAACATGACAAAACCTCATTTTTACAAAGAAATAAAAAAATTAGTCAGGTGTGGTGACATTTGCCTGTAGTTCCAGCTACTCGGAATGCTGAGGTGGGAGGATTGCTTGAGCCTGGGAAGGTCAAGGCTGCACTGAGCCCTGATCTTGCCTGGGCGAAAGAGCAAAAGGCTGTCTCAAAAAAAAAAAAAAAAAAAAAAAAAAAGAAGATTGCCATATCAATGGCTGCTTTCACAATTCCTGCCCCTGCTTCATATACCTAGTCCCATCTCCAGGTGATGTACATCTTTATTAAATTCATGGTTACATGAGTAAATGTATTTAGCATAGGTTGTTTGTAGGAAACACTTACAGTCTTCCTTATAGTCTTCAAATAGTTTTGTTTCCATAGATTTTTATATAGAATAAGAAAGGCTTTTTGGGGTCAACGCTTTAACATACTCCTAAATTGCTAATACTTTTTACTCTCAGTGTATCAGCATCAACCAAAGACTTTTAGAAATTTTATTAAAATTCTCAAGAAAAGTTATTTTTGTTCATCATATTTACCTATCTACTATTCTCTCAGAATTCATCTTTTGTTTAATTTTATGAACAATCGAAAACATCTCATTCATTCCAGATACTATCTCAAAAAAAAATTAGTGTAGTTAATGAGACAATATGTGTAGATCATTTAACAGAGTGCCTAGTACAACATAAATGCTTAGTAAATGATAATCATATTTGTGATTGAGTCATTGATACTAAATAATAATTTATTTACAAACTTAATAATTATAAGCTATTACTGTTATCACTATATACTTACATTTAACTCAACAAAGTAGGTGGAGTAGTCTTGCCTGTCCCATTGAAATTTGTCTCTTCTCTATGCCTGGATTTGGATCCTGGACTTTGAGTAGAGGTAATGCGGGTCTAGAGTGTGATGATACTGGGCTAGGACTAATTTAAGAATAAAGTACTCTTCCATGACTTGGGTTAATTATGAGTAAGCATACCTGGAGCTAGTCCTAATATGCTGTTATGATAGTTCTTTGAAATTTAAACATCATGAGGACTTATAGTAAGTGAGCTAGAGATATAGGAGCTACCTTCACAGAATATTAAAACTTAGAAGACTCAGGGAGGTGGGAATGTTAGCACATATTTATTATATGAGACTCGTTTTTAGAGAGTTCCCAAGGCATTCACTGTGAGAAATGCAGTAGTCAGATGGACACTGGCATCTCTGAGAAGCTCAGGGTGACTGTCCTCTGTATCCCAGGGGTAGTAGGAGATGCTATCGTAGGACAAGGATCTCTAAACTCAATGGTCTGATTCTGCCATTTTCAGAAATGGCAGAAGTTTAGTAGTAACACTTCATCAACAGACTCAATATAGATATCAATAGTGTGAAGAGCAACAAGGTCAGAATAGCAACCAGAATTCTTTTATCAACAAGGGTTTATGACAATGGATAATATATCATAAGTGTTTTTAGGGATGAAATACAAGGGTAGCTGACTAGAGTAGTACTTGACTTATCTAAAAAGACAAAAATGACACCTTGAGGAAGTAGACATTTGCCGCTATAATGGAAGATCACAATCATTCATCCAGTTTCCAAATTTAAACTAGTTCATGTAGCCAGCTCTTACTGGTTGAAAGAGAAATCAGGTTTTCTTAAAGAAAGACCTAGCAATATCACTGAAAGTTACACAAAAATGCTGTCTCAATCCTTCCTTAAAAGAATTTATGGCCATTTTACATAGCGACTTACACTGGAAAAAGTGAACTAGCAAAGCCTTTTGAGGGCTCTTAAAGGTACAGAGCCTGAGCTAGCACTGACATCAATGGACTTGTAATGCTAATGGGGTCTTATGAAAGACAAGAGATAAATGGAATCCTATCCTGGGTAAATGGATTGATCTATGGTTATTTTCCCAGACTCCCAAGTACATAATTGGGACCAACATACTTAGCAACAAGCAGGATCCTCATACTGGTTATATGACCTGTGGAATAAGTCAGAATCATTTTGGTAGAAAAGACCTAGTGGAATCCTATAAAACTGTTCTTCCCAAACCAATGTATGAAATCATCAGTAACACTGCTTCTCAGGAGAAACTTCAGAGGCTATATGCTACCATCAAAGCTTTAACAGTGAAGGAGTCATAGTCTCCATCATGCATCTATTCACTTCACATGTAAAGTAACTAAAAAGTCAGGTGGATTATGATATATAATAGCTTATGGTAAACAACCAAATCAATGCAGCTGCTGGATCAGTTGTGGTATCTTCACTGGAACAAAATCACACCCCTGGCACTAGCTGGCATGCAGCTAGTAATCTAACAAATGCATGCTTTTTAATTCTTATCATGAAAGAGAACTTAGAAGTTTGCTCTTATGTGGGATAGACAGTAATCCACGTGTACATATCTGCCCTAGATCAGGGCTAACGCTCACTCTCTATAATATTACAGTGCACAAGGAACTTGATTGTCTCGGTAACCTATAGACGATTACACAGATGGTCTCCTAACATGATTGTTCAACTTTACAATGGTGCAAAAGTCATAAGCATTCAGCAGAAATCTTACTTTGAATTTTGAAATTTGACTTTTTCCCAGGCTAGTGATATGCAGTGCGATACTCCCTTGTGATGAGGTGCAGTGGCAGTGAGCTTCAGCTCTCAGACAGCCACGTAATGCTGCAAATCTACAGCATACTGTGTAGCCAGATTATTTTGCCTAACTGTGGGCTAATGTAAGTGTTCTAAGCATGTTTAAGATAGGCTAGGCTACACTATGACATTTGGTAGGATAGATGTATTAAGTGCATTTTCAACTCAAGATATTTTCAAGTTTCGATGGGGCTATCAGGAGATAACCCCATTATAAGTTAAGGAGCATCTGTACTGGTCCATTGCATTGATTACATCATGGCATTTTTTACCTAGTGAACAGGAAGCAGCGAGTAGTCTGGATGCCATAGTAAGATGTGTGCATAACAGAAGGTGGTAAAAGTTGTTGCTCTTCACAAGTCCTATCACTAAGAATGGGGTGCAAAATAAGATAGACCTTTGGATTCTATGGGCTGCATGTACTACATTTAAAATATTTCTCCAAGTCATTTTATCAGTTAATTTTGAAGGCTGGCAGTTTCAAGTAGGGCTAAGAGCAAGAAAGTGTTCTGCAGCAAGTCCAGCTTTGAGTGAAAATCGCCTTACTGCTCAGGCAATACAATCTAGCTGCTTTGATGTTGGATAAAGATGCTGTGTAGATTCTTCAGTAAGTCTAAGAAGAGAATCACAGCACAGAACTTTAAATTTTGGAGCAAGACTAAGCTTTCTGCAGCAGAGTACTAATTGCTGTTTGAAAAACATCTGTTTGGTTAATTAAAAGTAGGTTTTAGTTGATACATGCTCCCTTTGTTGTCCCTTGGTCAGGGAGTTCTGGGCACATTCTACTTGCCTTCTCCGAGATTCACAGTAGAATGGAGTCTGTTACTCTAAGCAATGACCAAAGGAATCTCACTTTCTTATATATTTTTTTTTTCATTCTTTGTATCACTGTTCTAAATCCCTACATGGTTTCCCTGGGATTATTTCCCAAAATAAACTCCTTTTTATAGAATTTTCAAGCTCAATGAGGAGTGTATCCACACATGTGACCCTAGTATCTTCTTTGCTGCTGACCTGTGTTGCTTAACTGTGATTCAGAATTATTGTACTTTTATTTTCTTACAGACTTGTAAAGAAAAGCCATAAGTCATTAGCCAGGGTATAATGTTTAGTGAAATTTTGTTTTTATTTCTTAAGACCTTTATGTAACATAATTAGCATGAATATATTTCTAAGTCTGTCTGGACTGCTATAACAAAATAACATAAACTGGGTGGCTTATAAACAATAGAAATTTATTTTTCACAGTCCTGGGGGCTGAGAAATCCAAGATTAAGGCACCTGCAGATTCCATGTATGATGAGGGCTTGCTTTCTGATACTTGTTCTCCTTTTTATTTTAATCTCATATGGCAGAAAGGGTGCACAAGCTCTCTAGGGTCTCCTTTATAAGGGTACTAATCCCATTCATGAGGTATCTACCCTCATGACCTAATCACCTCCCAAAGGCCCCATCTACTAATACTATCGTACTGGGGATTACGGATTAGGATTCCAAAATCTGAATGAGTTCTGGGGAGGGACACAGATATTCAGAGCATAGCAGTGTAGGCTATATTTTCCTTGTTTGTTCTTCTCATCTCAAAAAAAAGTCTTTTACTTGAACTAAATCTAAGCATTTTAAGTTTCCAAGTTCATGCACAAGGAATTTTGTGTGATAGAGATTTATGATATAATTGCAAAGTAAGGATTTGTCTGGTCCTAACAACTTTGCCACTCACATTTTCTGATGGTCAAAATTGGATCATGTGGGAGCTCAGAAAATGGATCTTAAAACTCAGAATCAAAATAATTAGATATACAACTTAGTTGAAAATTTGAAATTAGATGTCTCTTTATGAAATCTATGTATTTTAATGAAAAATATAATATAGGTAGAAGGATAAGATCAGAACCATTGTTTTACTACAAGAGTTGATATGAAATAAGTATTTGAAGATTATCAGGGCATTTCAAGAAGAAAGAAATACCATCTGTCAACATAGAATTGAAAATCTATTGATTGCATTGCTCATAGTTATAAATATATCATTTTAAGGAAAACAGTTGCAGTTTTTTTAATGTGGAAATTCTGAACAGTTACATGAACATCGATGAATTGGATTTTGTATTTTTATTATTAGAAGACTCTTACTGACATAGTTCGGAAATGTATTATTTAAGTAGGAAGACCACTAAATGGTAGATATTTTACAATATGTTTTTGTTCCTCAGATTAACCAACTTCAGCATAGCCTGAAGAGAGTTTTTTAATCATGAAATGATAATCAAATTAATTGATCTAGTTTATGAGTCTGTATTATGTATACGCTTTAAGTATGTGTGTGTGTGTGTGTGTGTGTATAAGTCCAGAATGTATGAGTTATTTGTTATATCCACCCCTACTATTTTAAAAAGGTAGCATGAAATAAATATAGTAGCAATCTACTTGTGGTCCTATTGAACACAATTTATCCTTTTCACTTTTGGTTAGCACATTAAAGATGCCAATTAAGACAATTAATTTACTTGAGTTTTCAAATCTCTAATCTAATGAAACACTCATTAAAATGACTTTAAAGGAGGTTTCAGACTTAAGTTTAATAACTTACAAATATAGAAAATACTGCCTATCTGCTTCTATGCTAAGGAATATGCCATCAGTGGTAATTACTAATCTATACAACTGCTGGTTGTAAACATGATACATTTATTCTAAATTAGGCTCATCACAGCCATTTTCTGAAAAGCTGCAAGATGCTTCAAATGAAATCAGTAAGGAATAACAATCTTTCTATGATCTGAAAAAGTTAACTTATACTACACAAGGAAAGTGCTTATAAAATGTATTTCCAGAACTGAAAAATAAGAAAACAGTTATTAAGAATGATTCAATCAATTCTTTTTTTTTAAGGAATTGTTAATCTTTTATTTTGACTTCCTTTTAATGCCAAGGTCTTAACAAAAAAGTAAAAATAACATTTATTTTCCTGGCAGTTTTATCCTTTTCCATCAGCAAACATTGATTTCTTCCTTTTTCTGCTTCTTGTGGTACATGAGAAAACATTATCTTCTACAACCTGGCCCCTTCTTGTTTACTTACTCGCCTTTGGCAGAAATCATTAAATGATGTTGGATAAGCTTGAGCAGAACATGATCCTTAGTTAATTAGTGCCTTCACTGGTGGGTTTCATAGAAATTCTGTATTTTTAAAAATTAACTTTTGTGCATCTGGGTCTGCAATATGGTATCAAATTTACGTGATTTTTTGTGTTATGATACATAATCAGAACAACTCCATTTTGAATAACTCTTTGTTGTGTCTTCAGGAAGATGTACTGTAGTCAGTCAAACTTACAGGTCATTTTAAAAAGAACTTTCTGAAATAGCACAAAAGCATGATGTCTGCTACTGTACAGAATGAATGTAAACATATTTCATGAGATATGTAAATTTTATATCTGCTAACATCCAGTATGAGTCTAAATGGTTCTCAAATTTCAAAATTGGGCAAGTGCCTGAATTGCATGATAGTCCCTTGTATTACTTCCTTTGGGCTTCCATAAGAAAGTATCACAAAGAAAGTGCTTAAAACAGGAATGTATTCCCTCACCGTTTGGAGGCTAGAATTCTGAAATTACGGTGTCAGGAGGGCCATTGTCCCTCTGAGATTCTGGGTAGAATCCTTCGTTGCTTCTTCCTAGCTTCTGGGGGTAGCTGGCAATCCTAGGTGTCCCATGGCTTTCAGCTTCATCACTCCAATCTCTGCCTCTGTTATCACATGCTTGTCTTCACATGGGGTTTTCCTCTTCTTGTAATGACACCGGTGGATTGGATTAAGGGCTCACTCTATTCCAGCATCCTCATCTCAACTAGTTATACCTGCAACATCTTATTTCCGAGTAACATCACGTTGTGAGGTACTAGGAATTAGGACTTCAGTGTATGCTTTAGGGGCACATAATCAACCTGTAACATATATTATTTATTCATTGAAATTATATAATCCATACTTTTACTGAACAAATTCTAAGGCTACCTTTAAAGGGGCTATTGTACAGCATTGTGACTATAGTTAATAATAATATGTTGTATACTTGAAAATAGCTGAGGAGATAGATCTTATATGAAAACGATGTGAAGCAATGGATATATTAATTAACTTGATTTAACCACTTTACAATGTATATGTATATCAAAACATCACGTTATACACCATAAATATATAATTCATATTTTTCAACTATTTGTTGATAAAATATTAATAAATGGAACATGATAAATATGACTGGTATGCATCATTAATATTGAAGGAAGAGACAGCGCTTTTCCTACTGACTATATTTGTGGTCCCTTCTACTTGTCCCCGCCCCTTCCTCTTGGCTAACTAAGTAGACACCTTATTTGTCACCTCTTCCCAAAAGCTTTGGTTGGTTTAAGAGGCTTGGCTAAGTGCTTCTTCCATGTGGCCACAGAGTGCCTGGCCACTTCCCTACTATCATATATCACAGGACGCTGTTTTGGGGAGTGAATGAGATTATAGGTTTTGGAGTCAAACAGCATGGTTTTAAATTCTACTGTCTCCACTTTCTAGCCCTGTGAATTTTGTTAATTTATTTAACCTCTCTTTTACTTGTTTTCCTCTTGTGTAACATGAGAATAGTTATAGTAAGTATATAATACAGTTCTTTAATGATCAAATAAAGTCATACAAGGAAAGACTTAAAACTCTGGATAATAATGATTATCGTAGAATTATAAAAGAGAATAATCAAATTATTTTCAAATTTTCTGTCCTTCAGTGAACTACAAATTCTTAGAGAACAGGGACTTCATGTCACATTCTCATTTTCTATCATAGTGAAGTATATATATAAAATGATATGCCTGAGATAGTCCTGGTTTGTGGCTGTTGTTCCACTATACTTTTCAATAGCATTCTCTCTCTATTTCAAAAAGTGTCCTGCTCTGGAGAGTAAAATATATGGGATCTGTTGCAGCACCATTCACAATAGCCAAGATACAGAATCAACTGAAATATCCTCCAGTGGATGAATGGATAATGGACATGGGGTGTAACAACACACAACGGAATGTTATTCCACCACACAAAACAGAATGAAGTCACATCATTTGCTACATCATGGATGGAACTGGAGGCCATTATGCTAAGTGAAATAAACCAGGCACAGAAAGACAGATGTTACATGTTCTCACTAACATGTAAGAGCTAAAAATAAACTAATCTCATGGAAGCAGTGAATAGAATGGAGGTTACCAGAGGGTGGGAAGGGGAATAGGGAAGGTGGGATAAAGAGGGTTTGGTTAGTGTGTAAAACATACAGTTTGATAGAAGGAATAAGATCTAATGTTTGGTAGCACAATAGGGTGACTATGGTTCACAATAAATTTTTGTACATTTCAAAACAATTCAAACAGTAGATTGGGAATGTTCCTAACTTAAATAAATGATAAATGAGGTGATTGTTACTTCCAGTTACTCAGCTTTGATTATTACACACTGCATGCTTGTATCAAAACATCACATGTACTCCACAAATACGTAAAAGTATTAGGTATCCATAAAAATTAAAAAGAATTAAAAGTTATATATATATCACACACACACACACACACACACACAGAGAGATACACAATATAGGACCCTAAACATAAAAGCTTCACACGTAGTAGGTCTCAAATATTTACTTAATGAGTGAATATGACAGGCATTATTACTTTGCAGTCAAATGGCATGGTTTTAAAATCTAATGTCTCCACTTTCTAGTCCTGCGAATTTGGTTAATTTAGTATTTTAATTAATTATGCTGCTTTTGGAAAATGCTGAATTGTATTTGCCTGTGCTTCTGCTATTTACCTCTAAGAATTAAGCATTTAATAAGGAAATCTTCCGATTCACTTATGTCCTTGAGGCACTGTTGGAAGCCATATACCTCAATGCCTGTAGGAATGTATTAAATGCTCCCTTGATGGCTTAGAAGACTTAATTTGTCTTCTTATTTTACTACCCAGCTTGGACTTAAAGACACTTGGGAAATGGGACTCAATAATATGAAGCTATTAAATCCCTTCAGTCAGAGAAAATTCTAGCTTTAAACCCTCTACATCACTTTTGACAACAGCACACAGTTTAAAGTACAGATGTAATGGTGAAACATTGGGGTCTCAAGTCATTGGAACATATTCACAAAGTAATAAATTTTTAGACAGTATCTCTAAATTTACTGCTTATAATTTATTGCTTACACCAAACTAAAAAGTTATAATCCTGTGTCTTAATACAGAAATGATGAAAGCTTGTTTTTTGTCAGAAAAGGGAAAAAAATCAATTTAGTAGAAAATAAAACAGAGTTACAAAAAGTGTATGCTAAGACATTCAACTTCATACTGACAACTAGCCCCATAGTTAATTTTGCTAGAAGGCTTTGAGGGAACATTGTCTCTGGCACAAAACAGAAAGCCCAAGGGTAAATTTAATTCCTTTAGAGGCAGAGAGAATTTGGATGCATGAAATAGGATGCATGGGTGATCCATAAGTCATACATTCTATGAAGTATAAACTTCTCTAATATATCTTTGGATCCCCTCTCTGGAGAGCAACATATTGACTTGGCCAATATGTTAGTTAATAGAGTTGGTAAATGTTCCAATATTGTGATGGCACTCTGTAGCATTATGTTTAGCAGTCTGCACATTGCTAAGCATTCTAGTCCACCTCTGTAGTGATTTGGTATGTTCATGGATTAAATTAAAAACTACATTTAATATACTATTAGACATACAGATAAGCTAAGTCAGTAGCTGCCTAGGTACAGGCAGACAGTCAAAGTTATATCATCTGGGTAATGCTGGCTTGCTTCTTAGGCAGTTATCCACAGGAGAGCATTAACCTTGGTAAAATAAGGCCACTCCAGGTTCTAATATTCATTTTACAAGTTCATAAATATGGTTTTGTTAGTATAATGGAAGTAGATTAGAGATGGGTTTGCATTTTCCAGACTCATAAAGGCTGACACATGTACAAACGATCCGAAAATCAGGTTGGGGACATTTCTCATTATGTTTGAGAAATAATGAGAATGCATGCAAGTCAACCAAGGAACCAAATAGTAATCAGGTTGACAAGCAAAAACTTTCGGCTGGGGTACCTGAAGGCCATCTTACCTACTATGGAGTAGGAAACCATGGGCTTGAGTCCAATAGCAAAGAGTTTCTCTCTCAAACAGTTCTCAAATAGGTACTACTTGCCAAGCTGTCCACCCACAAGCTTGTTTTTCCATTCTCAGGGCTGACCAATTACTGTTTTGATTGACACATTCTTTCTTTAGCCATATTAATATTAATACATTCAGTCACATTACACTCAAGTCCCACAGATGTATTAACAATTTGGCTTCATTAAGCTGACTTTGCATGTCTCTATTCCAAATTGTACTTAATTAATCATAACTGCCCTCTCTGAGGATAGTCTCTTTTAAGTTCTTTAGGATGGGTGCTTCTTCTTATATTTTATTAGAAAAACAAAATTTTGATGAAACTTTGATTTTCCCTTATTTGTTCCTTTGCATTTCATGAATATGTAGACTAAGGCTAGAAAAATTAAGTGATAAGACCAAGGCCACCTAGATTGTTGGGGACAGAGGCTACCAAAGTGCTGACTTCAAGCTGCTTCCACTCTACTGCTGTATGTCTTCACACGTTTATACACTTTCTGTCCCCTTTTTAGGACCTGCATACTTTTCAGCTTTGTAGACTGAAATGATCTTACTTGACTTGTTCAGATTTTATTATCGTCACCCATCAAAAGCACAGCCAATGTAACTAACTCCAGGACTTTTCCACTGTCTTGCTGTTTATTTATTAAAACGATTATAGAAAGGAAAGCTGGTGGTTAATTTTTGTTATTATTTTTTAAAAATAGCACTACAGGATTATCATCATTTCTTAAAAGACAAAGCAAAAACAAAAGTATATTCTCCTGAAAATGGGGTTTGAGAATTTGACAATGACAAGCACCGAGCATCGAAAAGATTTAAATTTATGGCAGAATGCATAATTGTTTTTCTCTTTGGAATTTTATTTACAGTTTACCTGGTTGCTTTTGTAACTTGCATCAAATGTAACAAAATGGTATTCATGTAATGTTTATTCCTAACTGCACTGCAGATGCATGAAGTATACATATGTATAAGGTTATGTTCTAGGTGACATGCAAAACACACGCGAAGTGTACTCTATCACCAAATATTAAAATTTTAAATTTTATTGCATTAAATAGCAAAAAATAGAGTTGAGTGAAGCATCTTCTCAGAAGAGCATACAAGTCTTCATGCTATCCCTTTTCAAATTTCATTTTAATTTACTTTTCTTGAAAATAGAGGACTGATTGAAATTCCATTCATTCTTTGTGAACTTTTGCCCTCATCTACCAACTTATTGCCCTTTCCCTCAATATATTTTCCTCTCTTTTGCTTTCTATTTCTTTCCCTAACCCTCGCTTCTCCTTCCTTTCTCTGTTACCACAATGTATACATTTAAAAGAAGCATTCAATATTTGCCCAAAATTAATAGCCATAAGCATAATAATGTAACAAAGACCTTTGATATGCGATGACTTCATCATTAAAGAGATTTTTGGAGTGTACATTTGAACAATAGACATTTTCACTGCCTTTCCATTTAAAAAATGAATGTTATTTATTTATTTGTTTATTTATTTATAAAAGACAGGATCTTTTCTCTGTCGCTCAGGTTGGAGTGTGGTGGCATGATCACAGCTCATTGCAGCCTCAACTCCTGGGCTCAAGCAATTCTCCTACCTTAGCCTCCTGAGTAGCTGGGATTACAGGCACAAGCCACCACACCCGGCTAGTCCATTCTTAATATTCATATGTATTTTACATTTTTAAAAAGATGACAGATTATATAGAACTGATTATGTGTTTGATTTTTTTTTTTTTTTTTTTTTTTGAGACAGATTCTGGTTCTGTCACCCAGGCTGGAGTGCAGTGGCCCTATCTCGGCTCACTGAAGCTCCTCCTCCCGGGTTCACTCCATTCTCCTGCCTCAGCCTCCCGAGTAGCTGGGACTACCGACGCCTGCCGCCACACTCGGCTAATTTGTGTGTGTGTGTGTGTGTGTGTGTGTGTGTGTGTATTTTTAATAGAGATGGGGTTTCACCGTGTTAGCCAGGATGGTCTCGATCTCCTGACCTCGTGATCTGCCCGCTTCAGCCTCCCAAAGTGCTGGGATTACAGGCGTGAGCCATCGCACCCTGCCCTGTTTGAATTTTTGTAAACATCTGTCCACGAACATTCAACTGGGAATTTCCAGCTCTTCAGGTCAACTATTTATTTAGTATTATTCCATGGAAAGTTGCATGAACCTCAAGTGACTGCATTAATGTCAAATATATCAGTATTTTTAGTATATAATAACACCAGCCCATGAAAACAACAACAACAACAACAACAACAAAAAGAATGAATGGCCACATTTAGAATGCTTATGCATATATTCGTTTTTCAGAAAAATGATAATAAAGAGTCTAGCATTTTCCTGGCTTTTCTATACAAACATCATTTCAAGGTATCCAAATAATTGTTGAAGAAAGTGTCTTTTTTTTTTTTTTTTTTCTTTCCGAGATGGAGCTCTGTAGCCCAGGCTGGAGTTCAGTGGTGCGATCTCAGCTCTGCAACCTCCGCCTCCCGAGTTCAAGTGATTCTTGTGCCTCAGCCTCCCGAGTAGCTGGGACAACAGGCGTGCCGCCACACCCGGCTAATTTTAGTATTTTTAGTAGAGATGGAGTTTCACCAGGTTGGCCAGGCTGGTCTCGAGCGTCTGACCTCAGGTGATCGGCTCACCTCTGTCTCCCAAAGTGCTGGGATTACAGGCATGAGTCACTGTGCCTAGCCGAAAGTGTCTTCTTTACAGATGAATTTCAATTAATACACACTGAAGAAATTACAGAATTCAAAAATCAGCATTTTACAACACCTAAAAAATAATGGATTTATGCAGTGATCATCAATGACTGCTAAAATCATTAGTTGAAATATGTTGAGGAAATTAAAAATGGATGGATCAGTATGACAATACCTAGATCCTCTGATAAGTCCTAACCTAAGAATGGTGCAAGCAGATAGTATATACCTCTACTTGTCTCTTGATAAGCACTAAGCACTACAGTGCTATCCATGATTTATTCATGCTCTGTTATCAAATACATTTTAAAAATGGAAATAAACACAATTAAGCCTCTAGAATGAATTACAAATTCTGGAAAATACCTGGATAGAGAAATGTATTAATTGGCATCAAAATATAATCACTAAAATACATAATGTATGAAAATCTATAGGGCAAATCACCTAGTACCTGACATGGGATGGGGGGAGAGGGGTGAATTTTATAGATTAATTAAGATACTTAATGATCATGTCATCCTTATGCAATGGATAGACCTTATCTAGATTCTAATTGAAAAAAAAATACTTAAAAAGATATTTTGAGACAATAGAGGAACACAACTTGGTTATATTATATTAAATTATATTGGTTATTTTATATTACATTAAATTATTATTCCATAGCATATTTAATTATATTTTATTTTCTATTATATTAATTGAACACAACTTGGTAATTTTATATTATATTAATTATATATTTTATTATATATTTTATACCTTATATAATATATTAATTATATATTTTATTATATCATATATACCTTTTATATTATATTATTTTGTTTATATTACAAGGTTTAAAAATGGTATTATGGTGGTTTTAAAAAATGTGTTTGTTAGAGATTCAAACTGAAGTATTTACAGAGAATATGATATGATGTCTTGAATTTAAGACCAATAAAATAAAAATAAATTATTTAAAGGTGAGAGGGAGGATAGGGGAACTATAAATGGCAAACTATCATTTGTTGAAGCTGTGTGATAAGTATATATGGCCTTACTAAACCATTCTGTTTACTTTTGAGTCGGTTTACAATTTTTCAGGATAATATGATGAACATGAAAAAGTAGCATTGGATTGGCTGTAGCACGCAGATGAACGGGGGATAGAGCCTCCAGAATCCTGTCCCATAGAGCTCTCCACAGATCTCCACAGTTGGAGATTTAGTCTGGAAAACATTTTAAAACATTGCAAGCTAAATATCTAGAAAATGGTATTTTTAATCATAGTAAAACACCTATAAAAAGTTTAACCTTGAATGTAGTAACTTCCTGCTACAGCCACTATAACATGAGTTATACAATATTTAATGAATTGTACACAAGAATGAATTTGCTTTTTTGTTTGAGTAATGAGATAGATCGGTGTCTGACAATCTTTTTTTTTTTTTTTTTTTTTGAAACGGAGTTTCACTCTTGTTGCCCAGGCTGGAGTGCAGTTGTGCGATCTCGGCGCACCGCAACCTCTGCCTCCCGGGTGCAAGTGATTCTCCTGCCTCAGCGTCCAGAGTAGCTGGGATTACAGGCATGTGCCACCACGCCCAGCTAATTTTGTATTTTTAGTGGAGACGGGGTTTCTCCATGTTGGTCAGGCTAGTCTTGAACTCTGTACCTCAGGTGATCTGCCGATCTCGGCCCCCCAAAAGTGCTCAGATGGGATTACAGGCGTAAGCCATGTGCCTGGCCTGACAATATCTATTAAAAACAAAACAAAACAAAAAAAACTAGGAGGCTGAGGTAGGATCTCCTGAGTCCAGGAATTCGAGGTGGTAGAGAGCTATGCTTGTGCCGCTGCACTCCAGCCTGGAGCCTGGAAAATAAAGTGAGATCCCATCTCTAGTCCTTTTAATTGTGAGCAGTTAAATACCAGGACCAGTTGTCTAATAAAGCCATATTTAGGGGATGGGGGGGAACATGTCATTTGAATTTTTTAAAATATAAAAAGTGTGTGTGTAGGGGAATGGGTAGGTGTGTGGGTGTGTTTGTCTATTTGGAAGAGATCTAGAGTTAAACATAAAAAAGGAATGAAAATACTAGAGGAAAACATGATTTAAAAAAAAAAAATCACAGGGGAGGGAAGCCTTTTTAAGGATGACAGGAAACTCTGAAGCCATAAATAACTAGTATGTTTGAATACATTAAGTAGTAATAATAATAATGCAAAATACATCTAGGGAAAATCCTGAATTACATTAAAGGCAAATGTCCAACTGGAAAAGAATATATAAAATATTTACAGCTTATATCCAAGAAAAAGAGATAATGTTTTCAACAAAAGAAAAGCACAGCATATTATAAGAAAAAGTACAGTGCAAGAGAAACATGGTCTAAGAATGTGAATAGGCAGAAATACACACACTCAAATGTCTCTTAGACCAAAACTAGCTTAATCTAATACTTATTAATAAGCCTGATAAAAATGGAAAACAGAGACTTAAAAATGTTACATTGTAGAGAAAAAAGTAATTGATGATATACTCTATCAGTATGCATACCCTCAAAATTTGCTGATGGAAGCACACATTTTTAATCAATTTGGAAATATCGATTAAGACTAATGCACCTAGATTTTGACCACAATTTCATTTCAGTGTATTCATACTTGCATATGTATATACGTGTATACTGTCATTTATACTATGTACATGTATAACAAGGGTTTTCATTGCAACATTATATACTAGCAACCTAATTAATTGTCAAACTTTAGGGAATTAGATACATAAATCCATCAAAAAACAGAATACTATGCAGTTTTTAAAAATAATAAAGCCTTCCTATATATTCTGATGTCAAACTTTCCCCAAGATATATTATTAAATTAGAAGAGAAAATGACAAGGCAAGTGGAAACACAGTGCTGGCATGTGTATGAAAAATTCATGGAATAATCCTGAAAGAACATACAAAAAGCTAATAATAATGTAGTGGACAGGGGATGAGGAGGAAAGATACTTACTTTTTATTATATACATTTCTTGTTTCGTTTGAATTGTGTGTCATATGTGTATATTATCTATTCCATACCTTAAATTTAAAAACTGAATAGTACTCAGTTTTTAAATACTGAGAGGTTGGTGAGGACTAGAAAAAGAAAAATAATCTCATTCTAATCTGACATCCTTCACTAAGCCCTGATACTTAACACAGGTCTTTAGATGACTGGACCATAATTTTGGACCCGGTTTGAGGTCTCTGCCTGGGGATCCCGGGTGCCTGAGTCTGTGGCTTGGCTCCTGACGGTTTATGGTGAAAGCTGGTCTCCCTGAAAACACAGAGGACCTCTAGGGGGCAGTGTTTCCCAGAGCTATAGCCAGCTTCACGGTCTGAGTTCTGGCTTCATTACCCTGATCTGATCACTATACATTATATGTATCAGAATCTCATTGTGTACCCCATGACTATGTAAAATTATTATTTTTCAATTTAAAAATAAAATGGAAAAAAATTTAAAATATTCTCCAAGGGTAACCTTTTTACTACTCTTACTTTATGTATTGAATTTGATCCCTGTTATTGCAGTAACTTTTCTGATTTTTTTGTGCGTGTTCATTCATTTATTTTTATTTATTTAATTAATTTATTTATCTTGACTCTTCATCATTCAACTTGCATTGTGTATCCATTCTTGCAGCCATGGAAATTTTAAACCTCAGAGGTTTTTCTTTCTCTTTTCCATCCTTTACTCCCCTCTATAGCTACTTGGGCTTTCCCTCCATAACTCTTTTTCCCCTCTGCTGGCTGATGCCTGGAATCCCTTGCCTGTTTTTTGCTTCGTCTTCATCTCTGGGCTCACTTTGTCATAGAGCAGAATGATGGTAAAGAAATTCTTACTTAGGGTGAGGTTCCTAGCCATCAGCATTTCCAGGAAACTGGCGGGGTTGGGCAATTGTCAGTAAGTACTCTCAAGGTTCAGTCCTGTTACCAAGACATTCAAGAGAAATGCATGAACAATTTAGCCTTCCTGAGATTTTAATTCATCTCAGTCCAACTCCCACTGTATTTCTTAGCCCTATCATTTCGGTTGGAGAAACATTTCATAGTTTTGGTAGATTAGGTCCAAGTGACCTATATACTTTTCCCCAACTGATGTTTTCAATTTCTCATAGTTAATATTAACCCTGTTTTACTTTCCACATCTTCAGTTAGATAAATTTCTTCTCTAAAGTTCTTCTCTGGTCAATATTGTCCAATCAAATGCATAAGAATTAGACAATGAATACATGTATTCTATATTTGTTGGTTAATTTAATTATTTATAATTTTTCACTCAACACATATTTAGGGAATATCTGCTAGAGCATTGCTAGTTAAATCAAGGTGATAAAAATGGTCTAAATGTGCATTTAATTATTTAAGCCTGGCTCCGTTGAAAAATAGAAGGATGTCTTCTTCATTGTTTATCCATAGTGCGTATATGTTTTTAATTGTTTATCTCCTATAAGCATGTCTTAGGTCAGGTTTCCTGGAAACAGTTCCTGAGACGAGGATTAACATGAAAGAGATTTAAGGGAAGTGCTCTTAGCAGATTGGCAGGGACTGAAGAAAGCAGGATGGAGCAGGGAAGGAAGCAAAACAAGGGTGTGAGCTCAGGCAAAGGCACTGAGAGAGTGGCTTCAGCCTGATCCTTCGTAAGAGCTTTATGCCTCAGAGCTTCCCTGTCCGTTGTAGCTTTGAGTCCACTGCACTGTCTGCCGTGGTCAGGCCCTGTCCCTAGAAAAAAGAATTCCCAGGCTGGTAGTGGTGTGGTATGGTATTTTAGTCTTGGGTTTCTGACTTTGTACTCCACACAGTAACCTAGGACTGCTAAATATATATTCGTAAGAGAAATGAATGGAAAATAAACTAGTAGGGAATATCAAGGAGCTTAGACTCTAGTCAGAAGAAGATATTGAGGAGCGTGATGAAAGCTGAAAAAATAAATTGCTGTTGTAATTCAGAGGAAGAATGAAAGATGTGTACTTCAGACCAAGTTGACCAAACTCATTGACCACTCCAAATAACATATTTCTGGGGCACAGAATAGTCATCACATATTAATTGGCAGAGACATTGGCAACTGCAGAATTACAATTTGTCTTTTTGCTAGTGTCTTTTTTAATTGGAATTTTTTTTTATCAGAGATACTTCCATTGGAGACAAAATGGAATTATAGTATGACCCATTATCTCTTTTCTTAGAATAAATAAAAATGACCCATTTTTATAAAGGTGGTTTACTCAATTAACCAAAACACCTCCATCAACATTTGGTGGTTTATCTGACTACCTTAATATATTAATCTATTATTGCCTGATGCACATTTTTCTGGATTTTAGATTTAAGAATAAGGTAATTGCACAAGTATTTATTTCCTTTCTGATAAGTAATCTGGAGAGATACCAGGGATTACGACTAAATAGTAACATGTTTTTTAATCAGTTTATCATTTCCAAGACTTAGTTTCCTCATTCATCTAAGGAGGTTCCCTTTTACCTCATAGACTGGATTAGAACTTATAATTTGGACTCTGGTAGTGTTATGCATTTTTAACCCAATGCCTGATTATGTTTAATTACGAGATGAATAGCTGGAAGATACTTCTGATAGACTGAACTGGCACTCTCAAATAAAATCATATAGGTGACAAACTACTACCACTGCATGTCTACACTGCCTTGACAGAGGTATTTATCACTGGCTTCACCAGTAGTTTCTGTTTGGCCACTTCATCCAAGAAAGTCACAGTTGAAAAGACTGTCTAGTCAAACCCTTGAATTTTTCCCTGGAGCCAATGGGGAATGTAGAGATGACAAGTGATGTGTCAGAGGACACAAAGTTAATGCAGGGAAGAACAGGAATTGTGTGTCAACTCTTAGACCTTGGCTCGTTACATTATGCAGGCTGCTCTCAGGCAGAAGTGAAGTATTTCTCTCCTGTAAGAGAAGATGGTAAGGTGCTTGTCTGCTTAAGTTCAATGTACTAAACTTTAAAAAAACTAAGCAAAACACTTAATGTTTAAAAATGAAACTGGAAATACAGATTTGTCTAAAGCAAAAAATATTAATATGAGTGCTATAGTTTGCAATATTATTAAATGTTCCCCCTTTTTTCATAGAATTATAGTATTACATAAAGCTCTTTAGGTATATTTGACAGTTATCTAGATCTAGTTTAAATCTAGGATAGTAACTAAAATATTTAGGCTGGACTTTGCCTTAGGGCCTTCACATGAGAGGGCATAAATATTTTAATTGTGTAATTGTTATTTTAATTATTTAAAGGAATATAAATATTTTTTAAATGTTTACATTATATTGGCCTTCTTTCAGCACATATACTCTTTCAACTGAGCTTAACTTGTAACTAGCAATAGCATAGTGTGAATAATATCCATCTGGGAACCACTTCATACATTAGAAAATCTATATAATGGTGTGCCAAAGTTGTTAGGTGTGACTCTGTGGGACTCCAAGAGAGGAATTCACAGTGTATCATGGTTACATGACATTGCTTGTTCGCTAACCTCTGTCTGGAATAAGGTTCCACTATTCTTAATTTGTTCCTTCTTACTCATCATTCAAACCTAAGCTGAGGTGATTTCTTAATATGGCACCAAAAGCACAAGCAATAATCACAAAAAAGTAGATAAATTGTACTAAATCAAAATTAGAAACGCTTGTGCTGCAAATGGGACCATTAAGAAAGTGAAGCAACACCTCACAGAATGGGAGAAGAAATTTGTAAATCATATATCTGATCAGGAACTTGTATACAGAGTTTATAAAGAACTCTTACAACTCAATGGTAGAAAAATAATGCAATTTAAAAATGGGCAAAGGATCTGAATAGACATTTCCCCAAAGAAGATATGAAAGTGTTCAATAAGTGCGTAAAATACATGCTCAACATCTTTAGTCATTAGGGAAATGCAAATTAAAACTACAAGGAGATACCACTTTATATTCACTAAAATGCCTATGAACAAAAATAAGGTCAATAACAAGTGCTGGGGAATTGGAATCCTTATACATTGCCAGTAGTAATATAAAATGATGCAGCCACCTTGAAAAACTATTTGAGAATTCCTCAAAAAGCTAAACATACTTACGATATGACCCAGCAGTTTCCTCCTTAGCTTACACTTGAGAAATAAAAACGAACCTTCGCACAAAAACTTGTACGCATACATGTTCATACAACAGTGGCTCATAGTATCAAAAAGTGGAAACAACCCAAATATCCATCAGTTGATGAATGGATAAATAAAATGTGGCCTATCTATACAATGAAATATTATCAGCAATAAAAATAAATTAACTAATAATACATGCTGCAAAAAGGAAGAACCTTGAAAACGTTATCCTATGTAAAGAAAGTAGTCATAAAAGAAAACATCGTGCATGCTTCTGTTTATATGGAATGTCCAGAATAGGCGAATCCATACAGATATAAAGTAAATAGTGGTCGTTTAGGGCTGGTGGGGTTGGGGAAAGAGTCAATGGCAAGAGATGATGAGTGACAACTAATGGCTACAGGGTTTCTTTTAGAGGGAACCAAAATGTTCTAAAATCTGATTTTGGTGATGGTTGGGCAACCACGTGAATATATTAAACATTGAATTGTAAAACTCTAAATGGGTAGGTTGGATGGTATGAATGAAATTTCAGTAGTGATTGCAGTGAAGCCATTTTTAAAAAAAGCCCTACTCTCTTAGTGTAGCCTCTAGAATAATTTATCTGAAACTCAATTTGAGCTCATTTTCCTTTCTTTTGGTTGCTTGTGCTTATATTTATGTTGACATAAAAATTCCTCATATGTCAATCTTTATAGCGAAACTCAAAGTTCCTCATGATCAGAGACAAATTCTTCTTTATTATTATTATTGTTTTTTTAATTTTTGCCGGGGTCTGGCATAGGTCTTCATGCATAGGGAGCATACAACTGAACTTCACTATATTATCCTTTACATTCAAACAGGCTTTTGAAATTATTTCAAAAAATGTTAATATTAAAAGTTGAAATGGACAGGAAAAATCTCTCCCTAAATGTTTGAAAATAAATATAAATTTTAATAAGGCAAAGGTTTCGCCTTGAAAGTGTGAATGATAACAATAAATTATAAGAGAAGACAATCAATATTTACATACTGAAAGTGACAAAATGTACCAGGCCATTAATATGATTTTATGAAGGACAAGTCAGATCAGCCTCATTTTACTTTCTTCTTGTTATAAGAATCTTATAATTCAAAAAATCCCTTATGACTATTTTATCTTTCGTTAAAGCACCATTAAGCTTTTCAAACATTGTGAGTTTGCTCTGACTTTTCCTTGCCTCAGTATGCTTGAGCAAAAGAGCTAGACTGAACCACTAAAACCTTGTTATTCAAATATTATCATATGGTTTTACTGAAAGATTCCACTGTCATCCTGGCTTCATTAATAATATCAGAATATAATTTGACGTGAATTTTGAAGATGGCTTTCAGTAATATTTATGAGTTGATTTTATGTTCAAAATTATGCTTGAGAAAAATAGAAAGTCCCTTACCTCAGTGATTTGCAAGATTTTTTAAACTGAACTCTTTCTTCAACCAAAATCTTATTCAAAATCCACTATGTAAGTCAGAAGAACAGAGTTGTTCTGCTTATCAGGGACTAAAAAAGGGGGTCAAGAGACCCAACCCGTGGCCACTGTCATCCCCTGGGATACCTCCAAAGATTGGTTCAGGCTCCTTAGAGTAAAAAATCACTGCCTTAGTTAAGTGGAAAGTAGGCCTATGCATTTCCCTGCTTCTAAGGAGTTGTTTTTTTTATAGTAACCAATTACCTTCAGCTAAGCTAATTTAATGGCATTTCGCTAACTGATTAGCAAACACCTACCTCATATGTATATTGTTCTATAGACTTTTTAAAAATAGAAAGGTGTTAATAGGTTAACCCCGTGAAAACACACTGGTGTGATGAAAATAGCTATGGAATGAGTTGCATGAAATTTGTTACCAATAATATTTAAAGTGTCAATTTTTGCGAATGGTTTCCTTGGAAAAAAAACCTGAAGATATTTCTATAGTCAAAGTATTTGTATTCCCTTTTCTTCTTAATTAAAAGCCCAATTGAAGTACTAGGGGAAAAGTGGAGTAACAGCTGATATGGGGATTGCTTCTAACCCTGGATATGAGTTTGAGAATGGATGAAGGGAGTAAACAGGTCCATCCTAGAAGGGCAGAGGATAGGTGAGAACCTTTCCTTCCCTTCCTCTTTCAACTCCCCCTCCCATCTCCTTCTTCTTCTCTTGACCATGATTTTAATCTCTATTTCTATCTTGTTCTCTCTTCTTTCTTCTAGTGTGACATACCTGTTATCAGAGATAGCTTGGCCATTCACCCACAATGAAACCTTCAATAAGACCTTTAGCTTTGACTTCAGTTTCTTCATCTGTGCAATAGAGATAATCCTGATGCCTCCCTCGTGGGGTTGTGTGATGATAAGTGAGGCAGCCCGTGGAAAGCACCTAGCAAAGGGCCTGGCAGGTAGTTAGGTCTCAACGAAATTAACAATTGCTCTTTCATTAGTTGTTTCCTTTCCCTCTGTCTTGCCTTAAATTTCATTTTAATACTTAATGTGTTGTATTTCTTATTTATACTTAAGAAAAAAAATGCTAAGCATTTTCATTTGACTTTGTCAAGGTTTTGGCTTGAGGATACTTTCATGAAATAATAGCATGTAAAGGAAAAGCAAAACATTGTTGTTTATGAATATCTAGAGTGTCAAAACTGGGGTGTACACAATAGCAAACTATCAACTTAAAAGTGATTTTCAGCATACTGTGACTTATCAAGGGTGAAGTCCTAGATTAAAACAGTTTTTCTGGAAGTTGGTCACCACAATTGAGAAAGAAAATTATTTTAGAAATCCAGAAGAAAATAAGGAATGAATATTTGATATTTGAGAAATCATTTATAAACAAAATTTTACTGATAAAATTATTTATAAGTTTTTAAATATTTTTAGCTATTTTCTAACATTATAGATGTTTTATGTCTAAAGGGAGAAAAGAATGGTCTCTGTAGCTTAAGTGACTTATTCAAGATCAGGATGTGCAGAGCCAGCCACAGGAATGGGATGGGAACTCTGACTTTTATCATTCCTACTGCTGTTTGATGACTCCTTCAAGGGCAATGAGCCCTCCCAACATCTTTCAAATCAGTCTGTTTTTTCCAAGGTTCTACTTATATGCAATTCTCATTCTCTGCTGCAGAGTGAACATTTGCAAAACAGCCTGGAACCACATTTTAGACCTTTACATTTCAACTTTATTTTCATCTTTTTCAAAAAGAAAAACCACACGCAAACTTTTAGTTGGCCAACAGATTTGCTCGCTCTGTACTTTTGTAGGTATTTTCTGTTCAAAATTAGTCGTGGGGAAATAGGACAGAATTGCATTAGGGATTTTCAATTAATTGTGTTTAAAATATTAAAAATAAAAGAAGGAATTCGAAGGTGAAGCTGTTGCTAGTATTGGAGCAGCACTAATGCAAAGGCAGGTAGAGCTAAGACTCTGGGGGCAGGAAAGGATTGGGGTGCAGATACGGAGGTTTGGAACCATTTTTAAGTTCCTCTCTCTGATAATAAGACCCTAAAACCTTGCATTGGCTACTGTCAGAGCATATGCATTCAAGACTAAAGTTAGTAATCCTACACAGGAAAGAAAATGGCAAACAGACAGAAGAGGAGGAGTGACTTCCTTTTAACTTTCCCTGGAAAGCTTCTAGGGACAGCTTCAATCCTGCTAAGTATAGATTTTCCCTGCAGGATTGCGGTTAGAGGAAATCACGTGAGTAAACAAGCTTCTTTTGTTTTGAAAGTCAAATCAAGACATATATTTCTAAGTCTTTCTATTATTTTGAGACCATATTCACAAGTGTGCTCACGTGCCCACACACACACACACACAACAGTGCACACTTACATACAGCCTATTCCAAGCATAAATTAAAATGTATTTGTAGTTTTCTTACAGTGATGATTACTCTCCTATAAAATATTTAAGAAGTTTTTGTATTTTTCCATCACTATATTTTGTCCTAAAAACACTGTAAAAGAGCTTCCTCACATCACCCTCCCCATCTCATGCCACCTTGTCATTTGAGCCACACATAAACCAAGAAGAGATGTAAAGTGCTATTACCATTCGTTTTCCCTATTAACATTAATCTATATGTTTTGAATATATTTTGGTCTTTTTATTTTATGTTCTTCTGTTAAATCATAGCAACTGAAACTACTTTCTCTCCGAGTTCTTACATGGCATATACCAATATTACCCACATGAATATTAACGCTTCTCTTCTCAGTTATGCCACTTCAAGATGACTGGCAGTCTCTAGTTTATGGAACCACTTGATCCTGTTCTATTAGACACAATCAGAATTGCACATACATGCAGTATAAAATTCTGGTACTCTGGAAAGTAGGTAGAAAAAAATCACATTACCTTTTTTGGAGCACAAATAACAGTGTTTAAGTGTCTGGTATTGCTTAATGGAAAAATCCATGGTACAGTTCAAACTAAATGAAATAATGATGTAAGTTAGGGTGCTCCTTCAAACAGCATCTTAAGTAGATAGTTATGCACTTCTGAGATCAACCCCACAGCAGCCATGCAGCCTCAGAGCTTGTTATGGAATTTCATATTCCTTTAATGGAAATGGCTCCACGCTGTGCTTTCACTTTTCCAACTGTGGCAGTAATAGTTAGTAATCAAGTCATAATGTAATAATCACAACTACAGGGAAATGCTGGCTGATGTAATGGGTTGCAAGGGGAAAAAATATTGGTGTTTTTCCAGACTTTATTTCATCAGTCTCTTTTGTCGTATGTCGCAAGAATCTAAGAATATAGATGAAAACAGACCCTCAAAGGTGCCTTACACAGATGATGCTATATCACTTGCTTATTTCTATGGAATTTTTCTCATCTCAGTACTCACAAAGATGTCACAAACTTGAAATTTTTATGTTAAAATCTGAAAAAACATTATGCTCTGAATAACAGCCTAGAACTTTCCAAATTCTATATACTTTACTGATACTTTAATGAAACAAGGATCAACAAAGCATATTTATGTTCTATAGCTTGCAATAACTTGAATTTTTTCAGAACCTGATTATTTATGATGTTTCAGGAATTTTCATAAAAAATGCTACTTGCTGATTAGAATGAGTTATTACTACTGCTTCTTTGATTAATTATGGTCTCCTAAATTTTCAGTGAAGACACAAAGTCCTCTGATTTAGAAATACAAATTATACACTCATTCTATGAAAACTGTCCTGTCTAGTCTTTTTACTTTTTGGATAAGGAAACTGGTACATGAGAAAGTAACTGACTTTATGTTCTTCATGTACAGAATGGTATAAATGAATATAGTTAATGATGACCATGGATCATTTTGAAGGGCCTATAGCTTCCCTTTTATAACAACACATATATGACATAGCTTCACCAAAAAAAAGTTTAGGGAAGGGCCCGTGAAGTCCTACTACGTATAGTACTAGGCAATGATCTTAAAGATGACAGAATATTTTCCTAAACTATATCCCTCAGCTAAACCTAACTACTGTGCTTAAATGCCAAGTCCTTAAATGCCAAGTCCTACCATTGGAGGCTTCCTCAATCCACAGAGATTTTTTTTCTCCTCAGTTTTACCCAGGTATTAACAAGTAGGACTTAGCTCACAGTGAGCCTTACTTCACAGTACTCTGTGAAAACTTTAGAATCCTAAAAGTGTTAATATGCTCACAGAAAAATTAAAGCGTATTTATTTAAATCATATTTTGCTATTATTCTATTGCATATGGCAGCATTTATCCTTAAACATTGATTTCCATTAACATTGCCAATAATTTATCTACTCATAGAATTCATGCTTCATTAATGCAGAGAATGTTTTGGACATAGTTTGGAGTAGAGTTTCATAGTATCATCAGATCATCACAGGGTAGACATAACTGTGCAACCCAAACTGCATCTTTGTTTCTAAAGGTTACACAATTATAAGGTTTTGGCACCAAATAGATCAGAATTGCATCTAGACATATGACAATAAAACACTTCAAGTTTTCAGAAATGGAGAGTTTAGAAGCATTTGGCACCTTGCTTTCTCATTATTATAGGGTTTCAGGATGGAATGTGTCTGAATTCTAGTCCTGACTATTGTTTGTATTCCTGTCTTTTCTGTTTTTTAAATATTCGATAGAATCCAGCCATTTGTTCTTTTAGTATCATTCTTTTTAAAATTAATTTTTCAAAATTATTTTTATAATGAATTTGCCTGTATATAAAAAGGAAATAAGGGCCCAGCCCAGTGGCTCATGCCTGTGATCCCAGCACTTTGGGAGGCCGAGGCGGGTGGATCACATGAGGTCAGGAGTTCGAGACCATCCTGGCCAACATTGTGAAACCCCGTCTCTACTAAAAATACAAAAAAAATTAGCCAGGCGCGGTGGCGCATGCCTGTAACCCCAGCTACTCAGGAGGCTGAGACAGGAGAATGGCCTGAACCAGGGAGGCGGAGGTTGCAGTGAGCCAAGATGGCACCATTGCATTCCAGCCTGGGCAACAAGAACGAAACTCCATCTCAAAAAAAAAAAAGGAGAAAAGGAAATAAGATGTTTTGAGGCTGCATGAGTAGGTTGTAGCCTTTGTCCTATTGTGTTAGGTACTTAAGCTCATAAACAAAATAATGTTTAAAACTCAAGGATAGGGCAGAAAGAACGTTGCTCAATACTACCAATAAATGTTTGTTAATCAAACCATAACATTTTGACCCTAATGTTGAGCACCTAGAAACTATATCTTTGACCTACTAAAGGGTTTGAAATTATTTTAAGTGCTTTACTTTTTGTTCAGAAAAATAAATCAAATTATTAATCATTTATATCATTCATAGTAAATAATACCAGTAAAAATAACACAAAGCCAACAGTGGGCAAAATTTAAGTTTAAAATTTGTAGAAGAAAAAAACAATTGAGAGAAGATTGTGTTTTCTATGGGATTTTCAAAATGGTATGTGTGTGTTCATTAGAAGTAACCTATAAAAACAGATATTGTTCAGATATGCATACACTTAAACCATTATTTCCAGAAAATAATGGAAAAATTAAATTATTGTGACAAAGTTTCTATTTGACATTTGTGACTTGAGAAATTATGAATCGACAGTCACAGTGACTGGAAAAGAAAAAAAATGACATAAATAACAATTAAAAATTCGATATGGACAAAATTAAATCAATGAGTCAAATTTTTTATGTCATTAACATTAGTTATGATGGATACAAATGAAAATATTCAACAAAATGAATTTTAATGGAATTTAAAATCGTTTCATTTCCTTCCCAAGTCATTAAATTGCCTTTGTGATCTTAAAGACTGTTTTTTTACTTAGAATATTTCCACATTCATATAATTATGATTAAAAACTGTGTATTTACCAAAAAAAGGATCATATTTTGAGATCAAAGTGGAGAGGTCAAAATAGCTTTTACTGTGTCATTCCCCTATCCCACCTTTGTGTCTATAGACATGGTTAGATTCTTAAAAAGGACAGTGTTACCAGGTACTTCATGTAATCATCCCTCATTAATCCTCAGAATAAACTCATCAATTCATTCAACAAATGTTTATTGATTACCATTACCATGTAAGCCACTATATTCAAAGTTAGGTATATAGACAAAAATAAGACAGACATGGTTTCTTACTTCAGAGAACAGGAAAATTATGAATTAGCGTGCTAAGTGTTTTGAATGGGGATGTTCTGGATAACATGAAGGCAGAGCACCTCTCCTAGACTTTGAGAGTCCAAAACGGCTATCCATAAAGAGTGAAGTTGAAAGTTGAATAATTAATCAAATTACAGTGGAAGTATTGGAGAAGAGTAGGAGCAGAAGATTAGCACCTCAGGCAGAGAAAATTACTTGTTCAGAAGCTAGGTGGTGAGAGCTTGACACCTTCAGAGAACCAGAAATCGGTCACTCTAAGAGGGGAAAATACAATTCCAGAGACTGAAGAGATTATAGGGAACAGATCCTGAAGAGCTGAGGAAAATCTACATAAGGACTTTGGAGTTGAGTCCTCTCTGAAATATTTTAATTAAGATATTGACAGAATCAGATTTTAATTTTAGGAAGATTATTCTAGCTACATACTAAAGAATGATTGAGCATGAGGAGGCAGGGAATAGTGGCAAGATGGAAGAGAAGGAAACCAAGTAGAAGACTCATAGTTACATTGGTCAGGTACGACAGTGGCCTGACCAGGGTAGTGGCAGTGGAGATGAACGTGTCTGAGACTTATTTTGGAAGTATAGCCTATGGGATTTAGTGATTGAGTATATGTAGGAAGTGAAGGACTAGACAAAATTAAATAAGTCTGGGGTTTCTAGTTTGAACACTGGGTAGACGGAGGACAGGTGAGGAGAGATAATATGATAATAAATGTTCTGGAATAAAGAATGGGCTTGGGAGTTAGGCAGACCTGGGTTTGGGTTCCAGCTTTATCCCTGAGATAATTTGGGCTAGTTACTTAGTCTATTTAAACTACATCTCTTTGTCCACCTATACATTGAAGATAGGAGGTTCCTCCCTATTTGGCTGTGAGGATTAAATGAGGTAACATATGAGGATTATATGACCTCATTTAATCCTAGACCCATGCCTTGCTCATAGTGTTTGCAATTAATAGCATTAGTTGTAATAATAGTAGTAAAGATTTGTGGAGGCTAGAGATTATCATTTCTATATATCTTATGTGGTAGGTGTTGTGATTTGTGATTTGCTTTTTAAAGGAAGGTCTGAAGAGAGCTTGATTGGAAAATTTTAAACTTCTGTGTTATTGGGAACTTGGGCGCATTCGTTTATTTGGTATTAACATGGAAGTCCTCTAATGTGAGATAAGATTATAGTAATGTCACCACTCCTCACAGTGGAGTCGTGATTTCTCTAGGAGTTTTCAGATTTGGCTAGTCAGTTTTTAAATAAAATAATTTTATCCTATGATAAGCTAATGAGTTTTTTTTTTATTAATGCATTCCCAAAACAAAGTTAAACACTGGCTTCCACAATAATGTCAGGTTTATGCCATTACATTTAGGGTCTTCTCCATGAACTTCGAAGCAAATAAGATAGTAACATACTCAAACTATCATGAATAGAAAATAGACCAACCAATGAAAACTCTCTAGAATGTTTTTATATGGATATTTAAAATATGAATTTTGCTATCATGGAGATATATATATTATTAAATCTTGATTAACTTTATAACATAGAGAGTAATGTGCTAGAGCCATCTCTCATTGGTCTGTGAAAGATTATTCTTAAACACAACGACTATTACAAATTAAATGACATGGTGTTACAATTAGATATACTAAAACCAAATGTAATACATATTCAAAACTAATCACTTCATAATTCTTTTACTCTATTACAAATGCTCTTGAAATTATTTATGTCTACTGAATCCATATGATGGAAATGCTATGTAATGATGTACAGTGCATCTCTTCCTAACTGCATTCAATGCCATTATAGTGGTAATTTGAAAACTGCCCTGTTGAGAATATTTCATCATAGAAATTGGCAAATGCTACAAATCGAAGCTTTTTGTTTTGCTTGGTTTCATTTGTTTAGAGAGCTAGTTGTTAAACATTTACCAGCATAACACTGAACATAGGTACCTTCTTACAGCAACATTAAAAAATAAAATCATGTTCTCACACATAAGTGGGAGTTGAACAATGAGAAAACATTGACACAGGGAGGGGAACATCACACATGGGGTCCTGTCTGGGGATGGGAGGCTAGGGGTGGAATAGCATTAGGAGAAATACCTAATGTAAATGACGAGTTGATGGGTGCGGCAAACTACCATGGCACGTGTATACCTATGTAACAAACCTGCACATTCTGCATATGTATTCCACAATAAAAATAAAATAAAATAAAAATGAAATCATAAAATTTTTAAAGAAAAAAATCACAAATATTTTTAAAAATTGAAATGAAAGATATTGACTAGAGTCAACACAGTGAAAAGCCCTAATTACTAAGAAAATATTTTAAATTATTTGACACTTCCTTAGAAGGTAAGACTTGGAATGTAGAAAACTTAGTTCAGCCCTTTAAAAAAGACTTTCCATGTCCAATGTACTCTGTCTTTTTTAAAGGTATCCTCTTTGAGTAATGCCATAGAAGACTAATTGTACTGTGTTCCAGAAATATGCTTTAAGAAATGGTTGAAAAATTGCAGTCAACCCAACACTTTTAGCCTACCTGGAGCAAATAATTATGAATTTTAGTAGTTTGGCTCTATTATTTTTTGTTTATTATCTTTTACTGATGATGTCTATAATGACATGTTCCATTTGCCAAAGATTTTAGAGCAGAAAAACCTGTGAAGAAATTTTCAGTAGTATGTGATTTATTAGTGAGTTCATTATAGATGGGTCTCAGAAGTACAAATATAGGACAGATTTCAAAACTAATGCCTCTCTGCTTCTTGAAAACAATTGCAGTTATTAAATTATTACACAAGGACACGCTGACTTAAATAGCTTTAATTTTCTTCCTGGGTTCGAGAAATGGTAATGGGGTAAATTCTGTGATACAAAAAGTGGTTTGAATATCATCATTTTAGCTAAACCTGTTACAAAATGGAACATGACTTTGAAAGCTTGTACTGCTCCATAGATGTAAGCGTGGTCACAGGTTGGTTGGTGCTTGTTGGAGTTTTTGAACTTAGAGTTGAATTGTTATTTTTCTTTATGAAAATGGTAAAAATTGTAAATAACAAATGGTAAAAATTAGGATAAAATTAATAAATTAATTTTTCATTTTGATATAAATAATAGCTAAAAATGTTGACTTATAAGTGAATATTTGTCAAGGCAAATCATCTTCTGCCAAATGCAAGGCAAATGTGATGCTTTTGCTATTCAGATGTGATCACCATGATCACCATTTCATGATCACCATGAAAAGAAGCCTGAGCGTTGGCCTAAGAAAGTCCAATGCAGATTAATCTATTGGAACTTTCTAGCTCTTTGCATATATGACAGTCACAGTAATGATCATAAAATAAAGAACATCATCAGTTGTCCTACCCTATAACAGTTTGTTAATGAGGACTCCACTTGAACACTAAAAAACTAATAGTAGATCAAAGACTTTTCTAATTCAAAAGATAATCCTTCAGCCAGAAAATATAAATCACATATTTTCTAAGAGAAGCTTGAAAAATATTGCTTCATATCACTATTTACTGTGTCCTGAATACTTTCCTTAGGTGATGAGATCATAAGGCTTTTGGGGGTGGAGGATGGGTGGCCGTGGTGGGGGCGGTGGAAACAAAATAACAATTTATAATTTGAATCCACATACCTAACTAAATCTAGGTTCTTAAGATTGTGAGACATGAAAACATAAAGGAGAAATTTCCAATTTATTGACCCAACTATGCAGTGCCAGATTGAACTTAGAAAACTTAAAGTAGTAGCATCTTAGAGGGTGGATGTCACCAGGACAATACAGCCAGACTGGCAGGCAGGCAAAGGCAAGAATTACCCTGCTAAATTTGCCTTTGTCCAGGATCTACCCCACAGCCCGATAGGCCCCAAAACTCAAACTTTGCAATGAACTTGGGAGGCTGACTCATGCTGAAAAAACTCACAATAATTTTAAGTTTATAAGCAGAATGATGATTAATTTATGTATTATGATATATTTACCTGCCAAAGAGGTAGTGCCATTCTTTGGCTATGACATTTTTTCCTTGTTAGAAAGCTGTAAGGAAAACCAAATTTTCGTAAAGAGAGATAGATATAGGATTCACATATAATGATATTAAGCTTTCAAATCTATGCTCTTCACCTCCATGAAAGTGAAGTCCAAGATACCAGGGCCTGTCAGGCCAAATATTATGACCTTTTGGTTTAACTTTCCTGTTCTGTATTTGAATAAGGTCTGCCATCTTTGTCTTTTGACTGTACTTTGCTCAGAACTTTCCCTATTGAACTTCTATTCTTCAGATTGATGGCCTAGATGATGTTGCCCAAGCAAATTCATGGAGTAAGAGAGAAAAACATCAGAATTTCCACTGGCGCCTATTTGCACCATTTTTCTATTTTATACATATTTTACAATGTACATACTATTTAATAATAACATCTAACAGTGTATGGTGTAAATTTTGTGTCAGTTGCTGATCTAAGGGCTTTAAACACATTTGATATTTGGGATAGCCTTGTGAGAAAAATACAAATAAAGCCAAGATTAAGTCATGTTAACTCATCCAGAGTGGAGGAGCTGAAAATTCAAAACAAGGTTGTCTGATTTGAAATTCCATGCTTTTAACCACTACACCATTCCCACAATAGTCCCTAAATATAATCCATAGATGAATGAGTACACATATATTAGTGAACAATATGTATTGATAGGGCTATATAGGTGAATCCATTTTTTCAGCCTTGGCCTGTTCTTTCTGATTTGAAAAAGTCTTTTGCATGTCTGAGTGTCAGCTCTCTGATCTGCTTGTCGTAGCCTGGTTTTGTAGTTGAAATGTCTGTGGGTAATCACAGTTCCCTGTTTACAGCCACTACTGTGTGTCTGGATTCTGGAAGTGACCACCTGGCATTACCTTTATAATCTTAAGATCACTCTAGCAACATTTAGTGTCACCACAGACTTAATGGGTGTTGCTTTCTTTATAACTAATTCAAAGACCAATGAGTTCCCCACTCTCCTTGTTTAATGTGCAAAAAATTATCTGCAAGACTATACGGTATAGTGCACTCTTTCCTAGGTTGCTGGTTTAGTTTACTCTCATTTATCTCCATCACACAGGTGGGCTCATAAGACAAGGAGGCCCTCATTTAAGGAAAGAGGTTAGTTTCTTTCATCTGGGCACGGTGAGCACCCAGACGCTTAAACATATGCAACAGACCAAGAGTAATTCAGAAAATAGCATCAAGTGTAAAGAGGAAAAACCTTTTTTGAAGTGAGATTTCTTCCTAAAGGTATTTTTGCTGCTGTACTTGGCATCTTGTTAATAAAAATATTACTTAGGCTATTTCAGTTCTAGTCTTCATACTTGTGTAATGTAGCACTGTGACTTAGGCCATCTGCTTTAACATCTTATGATATGCCATTCTTTGCTGCTTTTAGCAGTGAATCTTTCAAACAGCAGCTTATAAAACCTGATCCTTACTTACTTATTGCATTACCTTTTTTCTTGTTAAAATCTTCTGGATATCCAAGATCTAATTTCACATTTCACTCTTGACCATGTGCTTGAGATGGAAAGGGGATAATTAGTAAATGGAGATCATGCAGTTGTAAAAGATTCCAGCTAAATGCCAATTTCTGTTCCAATTTGACTTTTTGTTTTGTTTTGTTTTAAATCTGAAGCCTTGAATTTTAAAAAGCCTGAAGAACATGATATTGAGGAGGCATCAAAAATGTGCTGCTAGTTATAAATAAGACTATTTATATTTTTTGATGGATTTGTCCTTCCTAACGATGTTTTTTCAAACCCTCTGAACCCTCTTAAGCCTACACAGCTTTCATTGTCATTGCTATGTGATATGACATTGAGGTAATTTGCTTTTGCTCAACTTTTATGCCATTCTTGTCCATATTATTAACTCAGTGGGCTAGAATGCTAACCACTTTAAATAACCCATTTGTTGTCATAGTAACTGATATTAAAGACAAATATAATCTGTCTCTTGGATTCCATATTTAAATCTTTGCTGGTAGTTGCATTCTTTAGTAATGCTATGGACTGACCATAGTACAAGGTACTATGTACAAAGGAGATACATATTACAAAGGTATCCTGAAAATGTAGGTTTGCTTGAGGAGTCAATTCAGTGACATCCAGTATCAGCTCCCAGTTTACAATGTGTTCAGACCCAATCCAGTCCCGTCAATTGTATGTTCAGAGAACTCTAAGAAGGTTGCTGATCTAAATATTACAGGGACTATATAAACAAAAATTGTATTTTTTCAGTGTGGGTGTTGTCTATGCTGTTCAGTTTTTCTCCTTTACTTATCTTTGTAATTTTTTCTATGATGTTTCTAAACCTTTAAAAATTACACTCAGGGTACTGAGAAGAGAACAAGTACATTATAGAAAGCCTTTCAAGAGAGACCTTCTGGACACATCTTATTATCAGCTCTGTATCTTAGGTGACTTCTGTGTCCTTTAGAGGCTCAGGAAAGATTCCACCTCCTGCTTAAAGCTTGACTGTCGTCTTTCACTTCTCTTATGTCACTTTTTTTCCCCAAAATATATGCACTGCATTGAGCACACAAAATTTGATTATAGTGCTAGGGAATCTCGGAGGGAAAGCTGTCTATATACGAAAAACAAAACAAGTTAAATTTCCCTCATCTCACATATTAATTCATCTTGCATCAATTTAAAGATTCATTGCTCTCATCTGGACTTTGTACTCATTTTCTCCAGGCAGGTCAGTTTTTCACATATTCTTATATTTTGGGCCGTGCTATCCTTTTTCTCCTCCTCTAAATTACCATTTTTCCATCTAGCACCATTTGAGGCTGAATGAATTTTCTTAACTCCCTTGATCTCTGGAGATGCAGAGTTATTTTTTGTCTAGGCTCCCCATCCGCCCCCAGCTTCAAAATGAAAGAATATTCTCAGCAGCAGCTTATCCGTTGAATATGTATGAAATATCCTAGATGTTAGATCGTCTTGTCAAAGTCTCTTATATAATAGCTTGGTGGCAACATTGAGTCTTCTCCCTTCCCCCATGTTTCTTCAACTAGCCCTCTTTCTGTTCTAAATATGCAACATCCTGCTCAGCCCGTGGGCCCCTCTCTACTCTCTCAGATTCCATAGTTATCAAAATTCACTTTCCTATGACTTCAGCGACCAGTGTCATTGAGCCCTTATTTTCTAAAGCCGCTTTTCTTCTGAGTTCCTATTTTATATATAGCTATTCTTTTCAGTAGCCACATCTAGTATAGTGCTGCATGTGTACCAATGGAATATTAGTACTGTGGGTTGTCAAATAATGTCACAAGAGAAAAGTGTCCTGTGTTCAAATTTGATTTAGAAAGCCTGTGTTAAACAAGCCAAACAGGTTTCTTTACCAAAGAACACCCATATGTTCATTATATGCCAACAATGAACATTGTGAGTTTTTTAAGGGGAAAAGCAAAAGTAGCATTTCTCAAACATATCTTTTTGGTACACATTTTAGGACACTTATTTATAGGATTGGTTATTTTGATTTGCTTGTTTTAAAGTATAAGCTTCAAACAAGGGTATGCAAGTAGAAGGATATTTTTAAGGAATCAGCCTAAATATCTACAACCTGTATGTGTATAGTTTCCTAAAATCTGCTTCAGAAAGATTTGATGAGATTTAAGTTCTCCTCCCCCACCCATTATAATCACTGCAACCTTAGTCATATTATTGGTACATTACTCCTTGGAAAACAACAACAACAACAACAACAAAAACGCTCCAGGGCACTAAACAAACAAATGGAAATTGGTCTTGGTGTAGAAAACAGTGAATAGCTTTTAGGTTTGAGTAACAGATTCTTCTGCTACTAAGATGGTTTTCAATTCTTTTTGTTTTCAACATAATTGAAGATATACCTAATAAAAGTTTCAGCTGACAGGTTACGGGAAACAATTTTTGATGATTTAGTGTGGCACTGTATATTCTTTTTGTAGCTTGGGAGAGTTTCCAGGAATTAAAATTTCCATATTCTTATTATGTGAGCAAATTTCTCAGTTCTTAATTAGAAAAATTAAAAAAATAAGCAGCATACTGAACCCTCTGTTCCGTTCCAGCAACAAGTGATGATCTTCCAAGTACATGAATTATTGGAAAAAAAATAGCCTCATCCATCTGATTAACAGGTACATTTCCAATAAATACTTTTCACATTATATAATACATTTATATTGTTTAAATCAGGTCTATACTAATATAATTTTAGTGATAAGATTCTCAGTCTCAAAAAACCTGCATTTTCCCACTTCCCATGTGATTATGGTTTGGATTTGTGTCCCCATCTGAATCTCATGTTGAATTATAATCCCCAGTGTTGGAAGAGGGGCTTGGTGGGAAGTGATTGGATCATGGGGCGAGTTTCTTCCTTGCTTTTCTTGTGATAGTGAGTTCTCAGATCTGGTTGTTTAAAAGTGTGTAGCATCTCCCCCTTCACTCTCTTCCTCTTGCTCTGGCTATGTAAAATATGCTTCCTTCCTCTCTACCTTCCACCATGATTATAAGTTTCCTGAGCCTCTGCAGCCATGCTTCCTGTACAGCCTGCAGAACCGTTAGCCAATTAAACCTCTTTTCTTTATAAATTACCCAATCTCAGGTAGTTCTTTATAGCAATGAGAGGACAGACTAATACACCATGTAATATGAAATCATAATTAGTAAATGATTTTCCAGCATATGAACATATTACATGAAGATAAAATTCTGTGGGGAAAAGTGTCATGGAAAATGATTCAAGGAGAAAAAGAAATAACATAACATTTCTATTAAAGAAGGCAGTGCTTTCATATTTTTCAGTGAATGATATTGAGTATCAGATTGTATATTCCATGGACCTATTTAAAGAGGTGATGTAACCATTTTACTTTCAAATCTTAATAGCTGAAATGCATCTTTGCAACTAGTTAAACTTAGGAAGATAATATTAGATGTCAATCAAAAAATATATGAGAAGTTTCTGTTTTTTCAAAAGTCATCTATGAGGGATATGAACAAAAAGTATGTGGAAACCAGTGCTACCAAACAGTCTGGAACGAACTGACCTAAGGCTTCAGGTTCTCTTTCTGAGGCCCAGACTCCTCTGTTCTTCCTGTCTTTTCAGGTCAAGTGACGCTTTCTGGGTAGAGTTATTGGACTATAAAAAGTGATTCACTAATCAAATTATGTAGTCAGTTTAAAAAACTGTTAATAGTTTTTGTGTTCAGTAATTACAAAAATTGTGTTAAAGTAATTTTATAGGCCAGGCACAGTTCTAGGCAAACCACTTATGAACAAAATGATGCCAATTCCTGTCCTCATGAACATTCTAATGAGGGGATGCAGACAATACACATATATAATAAAATATAAGAGTAGTAGGTGGGGAGAGCTGGAAGAAGTTGTCAAGGGGTAAATAAGATTCAATTAAATGTTTGGGAAAACCTTTGTAAGAAGCTGATTTTTGAGCAAAAATCGGAAGGAGGCAAAGGAGTGACACATGTAAATATCCGACGCAAAACAAGAGAAAACAGCAAGGGAAAGGTCTCTGAAGTGAGATCACACAAATATTACTGAGGAAAACGTCATTGTGAGTGAACTGGTGTGGGCTATGAGAGTGTAGGAGATAAGATCTGAGAAGCAAGGGGAGCAGAAACACAGAGCCATGGTGTCTATTGCAATGACATTGTCTTTTATTCTAAGCCAGGAAGCTATTTAGAGTGCTTTGAACAGAGGAGTACACATACTGCAAGCCACAACAAAGTAGTGTTGTTACTCACAACTAAGCTAACTTTCAAACTCGGGCTCTCTTAACCTAACTGTTCCTGTATATATCCTTTTCTTTCCCCATTCCTATCCCCTTCCTTTTTCATCTTGTCCCCCCTCTTTTCTCTTTTCTCTTTTTTCTTTCCCTTTCTTCCCTTCCTTCCTTCCTTCCTTCCTCTTTCTTTCTTTTTCTTCTTTCTTTCTTTCCTTCTTCTTTCTTTCTTTTCTTTCTTCCTTTCTCTCTCCCTCTCTGTCTTCCTGTCTCCCTTCCTTCCTTCCTTCCTTCCTTCCTTCCTTCCTTCTTTCCTTTCTTTCTTCCTTCATTTTCTCTCTCTCTCTCTCTTTCTTTCTGGCTCTAATTTTAATTAAATTACCATTTTATGATTTGTTACATTTAATAAAAGATGTTATTCGATTTCCTTCCAAATTACAAACCAACTCAATCAAACTGTAATACAGAAGGAAAAAGTTATATTTAAAATCGCAGCTATGTAAAATCACTTCTTCTCCTAAGGGAGTATCAGAATTTCCTTCCAGAGAAATGACTTCTTGTTTAGCATATCTTCTTTAAGTGTGCAAGATGCATACTTCAGTGCATGCTGTGTTTGGAAAGACAGAAGCAAATAGATAAACTGGATAAATGTACTACTATTACAAGTAAGGAGGACCAGAGAAATGTAGGCAGAGAACGGGGTGAGACAAGAGAAAGAAAGGAACATAGGAACAAAGAGTACTGTTGGTGAGTGTCACTCATGGATAAATTCCTGACTGGAGTGGAAGGAAAGTGATGGAAAGACTTTTAGGGACATGCATATTGAATATTTTATTTTTTGATTGGTAATATTGATAATCCTATGATGTAATCAAAGCCCCTTTCTCAAACCATCGCAAAATTCAGTAGTCTCCTACACATACTCCATGTTAATCATGCCCTGGCCACGTCAGTTTAAAAGGAAAGTATTATAGGTTGCTGTGGGGCTTGAATAAAATAGCCATTGGAGCAAGATATAAGATCAGGGCTTCAGGAAAAAAAAAAAAAAAGAAATTTGATTTAAAACAAAAAAAGGCCCATTGAAATAACCCAAACTTTGAGGAATTTGTAGGAATCTGGAGGCGGGCATCAAACTTCCCACTAAATGTAGAGAGTGGGGTAGGGGAAGGGAAGAGGCAGGAAATGGGTCAATTTAATTTTATGTAAAAGTCTCAAAAGATGGGATAACATCAGTTAACACCTGGACTATACAAATATGCCCAATACTTGTTTCCAGTAGTACTTATTCTATGATCTCATTTACCAGACAAGCAGGACTAACATGCCTATACTGCTCAGATATAAGAATAATGTCCTGGAAGCTTATTTTATGTTAGAACTGCATTGGGTAGGACCAAGGAATGTGAAAATATGAGGTACTATGACAAGCAGATGACAAAATAAAAGCTAATGCACCTATGAAACCAAATTGTCATTTTTAAGTAGCAAGGCAAAGATGAAAAATTTAATTTCAGTGAAATTTCATCCTATGGAAATTGCGGAAGCTGAAAAGAAAATGAGGATTAAAAGGAGGAGGGAGAAGTTAGGGCCTGGGAAAATTTCCTGTGAAGAAAGTAGTTGCATATAAATTTTGAAAAGCTTCTGAAGATGCAGGCATAGGGCCAACAGACAAATCTAAGTGTTAACAACCTGAATCTAAACACCTACAACAAACATACAAATCTGATCATGTTATATCTTACATAAAAGCACCTGCTGGATCCCACTACCTGTAAGGTACACAATCAGTCCCCTGCGGCCACTCTTTCATCTCCCGTGACTCCCTAGAGGGTTGTTTGTGTAGTCAAACCCATTCCAAGCTCTTCGTCTGAGATACTGTTTTCCTTCATACTACCATGCTTTGCCTAGAATTTGGTATATCCTTTTTCCTTTTGTCAATTTACAATCTCTTTAGTGTGTTAGATACTTCAACCTTTCAGAATTCTGTTTTCTGTTTTCTTGCAAAATTAAAATGGGTAATATGTCAGGTATTGATGTGGTTTGGTTGTGTCCCCACCCAAATGTCATCTTGAACTGTAGTTCCCCGTAATCCCCACATGTGGTGGGAGGGACCCGATGGGAGGTAATTGAATCATGGGTGAAGTTTCCCCCATGCCTTTTTCCTGATAGTCAGTAAATCCTTATAAGATCTTATGGCTTTATAAGGGGCTTCCCCCTTTGTTCAGCTCTCATTCTTCTCTCTCCTGCTGCTATGTGAAGAAGAATATGCTTGCTTCCTCTTCCATCATGATTGTAAGTTTCCTGAGGCCTCCCAGCCATGCTGAACTGTGAGTCAATTAAGCCTCTTTCCTTTATAAATTACCCAGTCTTGGGCAGTTCTTTATAGCAGTGTGAGAATGGACTAATACAGTAAATTGGTACTGGTAATGGGGCTCTGCTATAAGAATACCTGAAAATTGGAACTGGGTAACAGGAAGAGATTGTAGCAGTTTCGAGGGCTCAGAATAAGGAAAATGTGGGAAAGTTTGGAACTTCCTAGAAACTTGGAGGGCTCAGAAGAGAGGAAGATGTAGGGAAGTTTGGGACATCCTAGAGACTTCTTGAATGCTTTGACCAAAATGCTGATAGTGATAAGGACAATGACGTCCAGGCTGAGGTGATCTCAGATGAAGATGAGGAACTTGTTGGGAACTAGAGCAAAGGCAACTCTTGCTATGCTTTAGCAAAGAAACTGGTGGCATTTTGCTCCTGCCCTAGAGATCTGTGAAACTTTGAGCTTGACAGAGTTGATTTAAGGTATCTGGTGGAAGAAATTTCTAAGCAGCAAAGCATTCAAGAGGAAACAGAGCATAAAATTTTGGAAAATTTGCACCTTGACGATGTGATAGAAAATAAAAAACCAATTTTCTGAGGAGAAATTCAAGCCAGCTGCAGAAATTTGCATAAGTAACAAGGAGCCGAATGTTGGTCACCAAGACAGTGGGGGAAATGTCTCCAGGGCATGTCAGAGACTTTCATGGCAGCCTCTCCTATCACAGGCCTGGAGGGCTAGGAGGGAAAAATGGTTGTGTGGGGCAGGCCCAGGGCCCCCCGCTCTATGCAGCCTCAGGACATGGTGCCCTGCATCCCAGCTGCTTCAGCTCCAGCTGTGGCTAAAAGGGGCCAAGGTACAACTCGGGCCATTGCTTCAGAAGGTGCAAGCCCCAAGCCTTGGCAGCTTACATGTGCTGTTTAACCTGTGAGTATACAGAGGAAAATAATTGAAGTTTGGCAACCTCTGCCTAGATTTCAGAGGATGTATGGAAATACCTGAATGTCTAGGCAGAAGCTGGCTGCAGGGGCAGAGCCCTCATGGAGAACCTCTGCTAGGCCCGTGTGGAAGGGAAATGTGGGGTTGGAGCCCCCACACAGAGTCTCCATGGGGGCACTGCCTAGTGGAGCTGTGAGAAGAGGGCCACCATCCTCCAGACTCCTGAATGGTAGATTCACCAACAGCTTGCACCATGCTCCTGGAAAAGCCACAGCCACTCAACACCAGCCCATGAAAGCAGCCTAGAGGGAGCTGTTCCCTGCAAAGCCACAAGGGCTGAACTGCCCAAGGCCATGGGAACCCACCTCTTGCATCAGCATGCCCTGGATGTGAGACATGGAGACAAAGGAGATTGTTTTGGAACTTTAAGGTTTAATGATTACCCTACTGGATTTTGAACTTGCATGGTGTGTGTAGCCCCTTTGTCTTGGCCAATTTCTTTCATTTGGAACTGGTATATTTACCCAGTGTCTGTACCCTCTTCATATCTATGAAGTAATTAACTTGTGTTTGATTTTACAGGCTAATAGGAGGAAGGGACTTGGCTTGTCTCAGATTAGACTTTGGACTTGGACTTTTGGGTTAATGCTGGAATGAGCTAAAACTTTGTGGGACTGTTAGGAAGTCATGATTGTGTTTTGAAATATGAGGACATGAGATTTGAGAGGGGCCAGGGGTGGAATGATATGGTTTGGCTGTGTCCTCACTCAAATCTCATCTCGAATTGTAGTTTCCATAATCCTCACATGTCATAGGAGGGACCCAGTGGGAAGTAATTGAATTATGCAGGTGGTTTCCTACATGCTGTTCTCATGATAGTAAGTTCTTATGAGATCTGATGGCTTTATAAGGGGCTTTGCCTTTTGCTCAGCTCTCATTCTTCTCTCTCCTGCCACCATGTGACAAGAATATGTTTGCTTCCCCTTCTGCCATGATTGTTAAATTTCCTGAGGCCTCCCCAGCCATGCTGAACTGTGAGTCAATTAAACCACTTTCCTCTCTAAATTACCCAGTCTCAGGTAATTCTTTATAGCAGTGTGATAATGGACTAATATACATGTACATGTTATTTTCTTCCTTTATTGAGAAATCACTCTCACCTTTTCCTTCTCCTCACTCCTTTGCTAATTCTTGCTATATTCTAACATACAGATCTGTTTAGCATTTTCCTATCTGTCAAGCTTTGAATTCAGGTTGTCACCCCCAAACTGTGCTCCTGTAAGCACTTGTGTTTCATCACCAAAATGGTACAATGTCAGTGTGTCTCAATTTGCAGTAAAAACAGTAAATTAACAGATTCAATTTTTTAAAATTCTGCATGTTTCTTGCATAGTTTTAAACCTTTATTGTTATCAGTAGCTTACTAGATTATGAAAAATGAAATAGCCAGTTCACATTAACAGAAATATGCAAAGTTGTGATTAAATTATTCTTTTGTTCTTTTTGAGAAGGGACTTGTGTGTGTATTATGATTATATTTTATGTGAAAAGAAGTGATGCTGTCACAATTAAATATATCACAACCCTATTCTGTTCTGAAAGTGGTTTGCCTGAATAAAATTAATAATTTATTTCTTTATTATTATAAGATTATCTTATTGTTAACAATGTTTGTGTACTTCATGAGAATCTAGTATTTATGAATTCTAGATTTTCTATGTTGTATCCTACCTTTAATCGAAGTATGTTCTCTATCCACTTTCCCTTTAGCTGTAAAATGGCCTGATAAAGTAAAAAGTGACCACTATTTTACCATCTTACAAATCTGGATTGAAAGTGAGGTTGTCCAGATCATGGCAGTAGAGGAAGAAGGAAGAATAGCTGGGGTGAGGGAAAGGTCACTCTGGGAAACTATAGCCTCTTCCCTTATTTCCAATAGCACCTTTCCTGCAAACCACCACCAATAATAATAATAATAACACAAGAGAAACCAATCTTGTTCTGAGTCAAATACTATTAACTTCCCTATTTTTTAGTTGGAACAAACCCAATAATAGGTTAAAGTTCTTGTCAAGGACACCCAGCTAATAAGCAGTGACAGCATTTTCTTTATGTTGATTGTGTTTTTTAACCTGAAGATTTTAAAGAAACGTTCTTTTGTCTTGAGTGAGATTGTTTTTCTTCCAAACAATTTGGTATCTATCCAAGTGTGAGTGTGAATGATTTATGGGAAATCTGAACATCTTGGTGTGCTTTTTGTGAAACAGCAAACAAGTGATACTTATTTGTGGTAGCTGTACTTTTAATGACAGTAACAACAATTTAAGAATTGTACGATGGTTTATTCATGTCCAGTACATCAATGTTCAGGATGTAGTATGTATACTTCAGGGGTAGTGAGTTATATAGTAGACAATGTCAAGTGTTTTTTTAAAAAAATTATGTACTAAATATAATAAAGTTCTTACACTGTAATAGGACTGTTCTAACTTTTGAAGATATAACAGGGCATGAGATAGATCAAGTCTAACCTCTTATGAGGCTTACATTTTAGTGGAGAACACAAGGAATACAGACAGAGTTATCTTGCTGAGATCTGAATGATGAGAAAGACCTGATCCATGTGAAGATTTTGGTGAGATGTATGAGGCAGAAGGTAAAAGGGAAATTTTCCAGGTAGATGGAAGAGTAGGTGAAAAGGCCCTGAAGCAAGGACTGCAGTGAAGAATTCTAGGATAGAAAACCAAACATATATGAAAGTCAAAGTTTCTGTAGGCATTTTAAAGCTCCATAATAGACAAGAATAGTGGGAAGCTATTAGAGACTTTTAAGCACGGATGTAAGTAGTGTACTTTGACTTATATTTAAACATTATTTTTTATCTTGTAAGAAAAATAGACCACAGGGGAAGAAAGAATGAAAGCAGATCAACCCAGTAAGAAGTGACTGATATATTTCAGGTGAGATAATAATAGTGGCCTGGATGGTAGTGATATCCATGGAGATACAGCTCCTCCCAGATTCAGATGATGAAGACAGAAACCCCATCTTTCAATGGACAAATGGCCAAGGAATTTGTGCCTATGCCTTAAAATTGCCACAATATCTTAAATTCTTCTTCTCTTCTTCTTTTTTAACAAAAGACACATGTGTGTGGAAAACTTTCTTTGTCTCTTCAGGCTGCTACAACAAAAAACATAAACTGGGTGGTTTATAAACAACAGAAATTTATTTCTCACAGGGCCAGAGGCTGGGAAGTCCAAGATCAAAGTTCTGGAAGATCTGGTGTCTGGTGAGGGCCCACTGTCCTCTCACATGGTGGAAGAAGAGAACTCTAGTCTCGTCAGTCCCTTCTATGAACTCTAATCCCATTTATGAGGGTTCCATCCTCATGACCTAATTAACCTCTCAAAGGCCTCACCTTCTAATACGATCACATTGGGAATTACATTTATACATATGACCTTTGGGGGTACACACACATTTAGTCCATAGTAAAGTGTATTAACTCATTAAATTACAAATAACTAAGTAAACAAACAAATAAGTAAATAATAAAACTTTAAAAATACAGCGTAATCCAGAATTCATCAACGGCAGTCTTGCTCCCTGAAGCCAGCTTGGATTGTACCATGTGGTCTGTTCCAAGTTTTGGGTATTCTGCTCCCTGAAAGTTCCAGAGAACTGTTCTGGCTTCAGCAGTAAAGTATTCTGATAGATGGCTCCATGCTGGTGTTGCATCTTTTGCTATAGTCCAAGGGTAGGAATACATTGACTGAGTGTCTAATCTAATGTCAAGCTACACTACAGATACAATGAATTAAGACCTTTCCCACACCCCAGAATTTCCTTCATAATCCTGTGTCTCTACCCATGTCATTCTGATGCTTTTTAAAGAATTTCTTCAGGACTTCTGGATACAATCATAATAGTCTGTGGGTGTTCTCTTTTAGCTTTTCAATAGTGTGAGGGTCTGTTTCCTTGCCATGTTAGTGACAGGTTACAGATGCATTGTCTCCTATTACCTTCTCTAGTTATCAACTCTTTATTGACAGGATCTGCAACACAAAAGAAATACAAAGAAGAATCTTGTGAACTTTTTTTCAGTAAATAAGTGAAATAAGTGTCTTACTCCGTAGGACTTCAGCTTATTCCTGTACTGTTTACAGAAAAATCTAAAACTGTTTCTCTAAAAAAAAATGTAGCCTAAAGTTACTCTCTGTCTTGTCTTAACAATCAACTCTGAAGAAGGTAAAGAGGCCATAAGAATTCTGGTCAAACATGAGTCTGGGCATGGTGGTTCATGCCTGAAATCCCAACACTCTGGGAGGTTGAAGTGGGTGGATTGCTGAAGCCCAAGAGTTCAAGACCAGCCAAGGCAACATGGCAAAACCACATCTCTTTAAAATATATATATATATAATTTAGCTGGGTGTGGTGGCACATGCCTGTAGTCTCAGATATTCAGGAGGCCGAGGTGGGAGGATTGCTTGAGCCCCAGTGGTGGAGGCTGCAGTGAGTTGTGATTGTGCCACTGCATTTCAGCCTGGGTGACAGAGCAAGATTTTGTGAAAGAGAGAAAGAAAGAAAGAGGCCAGGCGTGGTGACTCATGCCTGTAATCCCAGCAGTTTGGGAGGCTGAGGCGGGCAGATTGCAAGGTCAAGAGATCGAGACCATCCTGGCTAACGTGGTGAAACCCCGTCTCTACTAAAAAATACAAAAATTAGCTGGGCATGGTGGTGCGTGCCTGTAGTCCCATCTACTCGGGGGGCTGAGGCAGGAGAATCACTTGAACTTGAGAGGCGGAGGTTGCAGTGAGCCGAGATTGCACCACTGCACTCCAGCCTGGTGACAGAGCGAGACTCCATCAAAAACAACAACAACAACAAAAAAGAAAGAATGAAAGAAAGAAAGAGAGAGAGAGGGAAGGAAGGAAGGAAGGAGGGAAGGAAGGAAGGAAGGGAAACATAAATTTACTTTTGGTTTTCAGGCAATGGTAATATCACCAAATATACTAATTTTTTTCTGAGTTCTTATAGCAGCATTAATTGAATTTTTTTTCAAATCAATTTTGCTATTAGAGAAATAAAACAAAAGTTTTAAAATTATTTTGATAAACCTAATACTCTGTTGCTTTTAAGAAAACTGTTTTTGTTTTCTAGCCACTAAGATTTACAATTATCTGATGCTCAGAAATTATATTAAAAAATAAAGCGAACCAAGCTGAACAAAAATAAACAAAACCCAGACAATATAGTTTGCATGACGCCAGCCATCTGCCAATTTTAAGACTTATTTTATTACTATAAAACTGTATAAGTTCAATTAGTTATTAAAGATTTGTCATATAACTTTTAAAAAATATAATTTTATATTTAGCTTTGCCCTGTCTAAATTCTTACCTTGTGGCTGCTATCTAGCAATGATTTTCTGCAAATTCACAGAAAAAATTGTCTTCTTTCATTAATCTATTTCCCTAAACTTTCTAACGTGATATTCTGTCTTCTGTGAGGCTTATATAAGATGTGGAAAGAGGCATGCTTTTTATGTTATAATTTTCTATTCCTATTATTCCATCTGATGTTTCTCATTTTTTTGTAAGATAAATTCATCCTTTTTACTCTCCTACTCCTTGTATAATATATGTTATATTTATTTTTTGTCTTTATTTTTTCACTTATTTAACAATACCATTTGACCCAGCAATCCCTTTACTGGGTATATACCCAAAGGATTATAAATCATTCTACTATAAAGACATATGCACACGTATGTTTATTGCAGCACTATTAGCAATAGCAGAGACTTGGAACCAATCCAAATGCCCTTCAATGATAGATTGGATAAAGAAAATGTGGCACACATATACCATAGAATACTATGCATCCATAAAAAAAAGGATGAGTTCATGTACTTTGCAGGGACATGAATGAAGCTGGAAACCATCATTCTCAGCAAACTAACCCAGGAATAGAAAACCAAACACTACATGTTCTCACTCATAAGTGAGAGTTGGACAATGAGAACACATAGACACAGGGAGGGGAACATCACACATCGGGGCCTATCAGGGAGTGGGGGGGCTAGGAGAGGGATAGCATTAGGAGAAATACCTAATGTAGATGACGAGTTGATGGGTGCAGCAAACCACCATGGCACGTGTATACCCATGTAACAAACCTGCACATTCTGCACATGTATCCCAGAACTTAAAGTATAATAATAATAATAATAATAAATATGTACTGATGTTAAACATCTGAAACTAGTCTGGACACGGTGGCTCACGCCTGTAATCCCAGCACTTTGGGAGGGCAAGGTGGGCAGATCATTTGAGGTCAGGAGTTCAAAACCAGCCTGACCAACATGGTGAAACTCCAACTCTACTAAAATTACAAAATTAGCAAGCATAGTGGCAGGTGCCTGTACTTCCAGCTACTGAGGAGGCTGAGGCAGGAGAATTGCTTGAACCTGGGAGGCAGAGGTTACAGTGAGCTGAGATCACATCACTGCACTTCAGCCTGGGTGACACAGTGAGACCCTGTCTCAAAAAAAAAAAAAAAAAAAATCTGAAACTATATCAGCACTATGGGATATACACACCTATTTATTTTATTTCTGTCTCCACACCCGGAGGAGTTCCACAGTTGACTCCTTGGTTTAAATACTACCCTTATCCCAAAGATGCACGTTCAGCAGACGCAGCACCTCTTGTCCTGCAAGGTTTAAATTTTCCTTGTGGCCAAAATGGTCCTGAGACCAAAAGACACTGGTTAAGATACAGCCTGAAGTATAGCCTTAACATTACATGGTAGAAAGTAATTTTTATTCACAGAAAAACACACCAACACATAAAAATATATACAATGCCCATTTGATAACTGAGGATCGCACAATATAGCAGTAACTTCTTGCTTTGGCCATAGGCATTGGATAGATTATGGGGAATCTTCCTATTCTCCAAACCAAGGACTGCAGCCTCACCCTCTGCTACCTATTATGCTCCTAGGGATCATAATACGTTGATTTTGTTGATACGTCCGTGTGTGTGTGTGTGTGTGTGTGTGTGTGTGTGTTTCATTACCTGCTTCAGAATTAATGGGTTTTTGGTCTTTCCTGTTAACCTTTCTTCTTATTTCCTTTGGAAACCTTAATACAGCTTTAAATACATCTTTTATTTAAAAAATAAAGGGAGGAGTCATTTGGTTTTTGCAGTTTGTTGACCTTATTACTAGTCTTCATTCCTGGGGAAAGTGCTATTCTTTTCAGGGCAGATAGTAAGTAACTGGCTCTTTCCACACTTATCTGGATGAACCTCAGGAGTCATCTAGCTCAACCTCCTATACCTGTCAGTAGTCTCTTCTAACAATTCACTGTAGGTATGCATACAGTACCTGTTCTAATACATGAGCATTTTGAGTTGCATGAAAGGAGTTTGGGAAATTGCAGTCTTCTGGAGGGTATTGAAGTAGGTGCCTTTATATCTCTCCCAGCAACCTTCAAATGCCTCTTATTTTCTACCAATATTGGTGATGTTAGAAATGGGTGTGAAATGACTAGATCAGGATCGGGAGAAGGACTGATAAATTTTGGGCTAGCTATTACTGGGAACAAACTGAAAAGCTGGACTTACCAATTACTGGAGATAAAGCTGTGTTTTGCACATAATTGTTGCCCAAAGCATATTTGTAAAATAAATGGATAGAAAGTAAATATAAAATCAAATTGTTGATTAGCATAAACATCAGGTTAATGTTTGGAGTGGGCTGTCAAGTGAAGAGCATAGGGCAGGCAGTATAGTGTAGGAAATGAGCTTGGAGAAAACTGGCCTCTGAGCCAAAGAATCTATCTGTGAAGCTCAGCTCCACTAATCATTAGCTCTATGTGACTTTGAGCAAGAAAGTTGCTTTTCTTACCTCAATTTCTTCATCTGCAAAAAGAGGTGACAATGACAATCACTTTGTAGAGTTGTTGTGAGTATTAAATGAGTTAATGTTCCTAAAAATGCTTGAATGGAGCACTCTATAAGTGATTCCCATTATTTTCTTAAGCAAATGGTTGCAATTACGAATAGGATGTTCCTATTTGAGTGAATTTCCAACTAGGTAATGAACAACTTTAACATTTTGTATTTTTTTAAAAATATTAGAAATAAGAATAAATTTAAAATCTTGTATGTTTACAAAAAATACTACCACTGTGTACCTATAGTTTTACAACTTACTTTTTTCTCTTAAATTATGTCTTGAACAATTTTCTATGGTCAGGACATAAAAATTTTTCTCTTATTTCATAGTTGTTTAGAGTTAGGAAGGCACTTTGAAGTCCTTTATTCTATCCTTCTAACTCCATATCATGAATTAATTGTGCAGTTGGCCCTTGAAGAACCCAGTGGGTAGGGGCACTGAACCCTACACAGTCGAAAACCCATATATAATTTTTGACTTCACCAAAGCTTAACTACTAATAGCTTACTGTTGACCAGAAGCCTTACCAGTAACATAAATTGTCAGTTAACACATATTTTTTATGTTGTATGTATTATATCCAATAAAGTAAGATAAAGAAAAGAAACTGTTATGAAGAAAATCATAAGGCCAAGAGGGGAGGATCTCTTGACCTCAGGAGTTCGAGACCAGCCTGGGCTCGTCACAGGGACACCTCATCTCTACAGAAGAAAATTTAAAAATTAGCGAGGCATGATGGCATGTGCCTGTAGTCCCAGCTACTCAGGAGACTTGAGTTGGGAGGATTGCTTAAGCCTGGGAGGTCAAGGCTGCAGTGAGCCATGTTTGCGCCACTGCACTCCAGCCTGGGTGACAGAGTAAGACTTTGTCTCAAAAACAAACAAATAAAAAAAGAAATGAAGACATGTGGAAGAGAAAATATACTTACTATTTATTAAGTGGAAGTGTATCATCACAATGGTCTTTATCTTTGTTTTCTCATTGAGTAGGCTGAGGAGGAAGAGAGGAGGAGCACTTGGTCTTGCTGTCTTAGGGGTGGAAGAGGTAGAAGAAAATTCACATATAAATGATCTTGTTCTAAGAGAACGTGGGAAAAAATACTGTTTTGGTGTGTGTATATAAAAATATACAGACACAGAACTCACATTTTCAAAGCCTTTTCACAGGATAGCATCTTCTACACCTTTAATCAAGATGTCATGTCATTGAAAAATACCAGCTGGTCTGTGTGCTATAACCTAGACAACAATATGTTTGCCATAAAGGCTGACTCTATTTTATGAAACCTTTAGAAATCAGTATTAACATAAATCCAAGAGTCAAATGAAAAGGATATAAGCAAAATTAATTTTAAAGAATGAAGACAATTATATTTGTAAGTATATGATTGTGATTCTTTCAATGGAAAATTGTAGAGTATTCTAGTATATGTGGCCAAAAAAAAATGTTAGACACCAGAGACCAGAGATAGGCCTTCCAATAGCTAAGAAGTTCTAGTAGAAAAGACAGATATATAAATAAAAATTGCAAGAGTGTAATATTGGATACATAGGGACTTATTCACTTAATTCCAGAGGGTACATAACTTATACAGAAAATACATTGCTTTAGGGAAAATAGAATTTTATTTAAATACATTAAAATTAATTGACTTCTATTATCTTCTCTATAATAATACATTGGGTATTATTCATTTGTTAAGCCAATACATTACAGTTCTGCAGGTAGTTTTTAAGAGACTGCTACATGTCAGGCACTGCGCTAACTGTTGGAGATAAAATAATTAACAAAACAGGTAAGTTTGTCCACTTAAAAGCAGAATCTCTTGCAAGAGAGAGCTAAATAAAGAAGCAATTATCAAGCCTGCTAAATGCCATAAAGGGAAAATCATCAGGGGTAGGAATAGATTATTTATAGATCATAAATTTTACAATTATTAAGCTAGAAAGAATTGCAGTGGTCATCTAATTTTTTACAGAGCCATAAACTAAGACCCAGAGACAATAATGGTGTAGCTATAGGCAGAAACAAAACAATCACAAGTATGTCCTATCACCATTGGTCGCCAGTCGCCACTTAAATTGTTGGAGCATTTGGTTTCATGAGTTTAATATCCTCTATGCAATATTTTATCAAACCATTGAATAACTATATAATTACTGAAAAGCAGAACTGCAAGCATGTATGTGTGGGGAAGGTGTTACAATCTGTATGAACAATTATTCTAAATGAAATAGTAGCAATCTTCATAGGTGATTAGGATAAGACACTTAGTAGGTTTTATTAAGTGCCAGGGAAGCAGAAAAGATACTAAGGAAAATAAAAACAACACCTATTCTCATTTTCTATGCACCGTCTCATTTTTTCTTCACAACGGCCTTCTATATTGGATAGAATTGTCTCTATTTTACTGATGTGGAAATGAAGTTCTGGAAAAAAGAGTACCTTCTTCAGGATCACAAAGTGATTTCATAGTAAAGAAGGGATTTCAATTTAGCTATTTTGTTTTGTTCCCCTATGTAAAACTATTCTTGGTAGGTATACATCACTTTGCCAATTGAATGTTAAACATTTTTTTTACCTCAGTGGAAAAATCATAAAATATGTGCTAGGGTTTTATGATACAATGAAACATTCTGGAATGCAGGACAGTCAGAGGAAAAGAGTTGGGAGATGAAAGTGTTTGGAGCAACGTTTCTACTCTTTTCCCATAACTATTCATATAAATAATTTGTTCCACAAATAATTCACTGGCGACTTAAACTTTTGGTTCAAGGAGTGACCTTTAATTAAAGAAAACACCTTTGCTAAAGCAAACAACTAAAACCTTTCTAACATTAACAAATTTTTACAATGGAAAGAAACACATACAAAAAACAAAGACAATAATCTTTAAATTTCTTCTGTCCTGTGAAGGAATTGACATTTTAATGGAAAAGATAGGATTTTTCTTTTTTTTTTTGCAGCAACTCATTTTATTTCATTTTTTTATTTTATTTTTTTATTTTATTATTATTATTATTATACTTTAGGTTTTATGGTACATGTGCGCAATGTGCAGGTAAGTTACATATGTATACATGTGTCATGCTGGTGCGCTGTACCCACTAACTCGTCATCTAGCATTAGGTATATCCCCCAATGCTATCCCTCCCCACTCCTCCCACCCCACAACAGTCTCCGAAGTGTGATGTTCCCCTTCCTGTGTCCATGTGTTCTCATTGTTCAATTCCCACCTATGAGTGAGAATATGCGGTGTTTGGTTTTTTGTTCTTGCGATAGTTTACTGAGAATGATGATTTCCAATTTCATCCATGTCCCTACAAAGGACATGAACTCATCATTTTTTATGGCTGCATAGTATTCCATGGTGTATATGTGCCACATTTTCTTAATCCAGTCTATCATTGATGGACATTTGGGTTGGTTCCAAGTCTTTGCTATTGTGAATAGTGCCGAAATAAACATACATGTGCATGTGTCTTTATAGCAGCATGATTTATAGTCCTTTGGGTATATACCCAGTAATGAGATGGCTGGGTCGAATGGAATTTCTAGTTCTAGATCCCTGAGGAATCGCCACACTGACTTCCACAAGGGTTGAACTAGTTTACAGTCCCACCAACAGTGTAAAAGTGTTCCTATTTCTCCACATCCTCTCCAGCACCTGTTGTTTCCTGACTTTTTAATGATTGCCATTCTAGCTGGTGTGAGATGGTATCTCATTGTGGTTTTGATTTGCATTTCTCTGATGGCCAGTGATGGTGAGCATTTTTTCATGTGTTTTTTGGCTGCATAAATGTCTTCTTTTGAGAAGTGTCTGTTCATGTCCTTCGCCCACTTTTTGATGGGGTTGTTTATTTTTTTCTTGTAGATTTGTTGGAGTTCATTGTAGATTCTGGATATTAGCCCTTTGTCAGATGAGTGGGTTGCGAAAATTTTCTCCCATTTTGTAGGTTGCCTCTTCACTCTGATGGTAGTTTCCTTTGCTGTGCAGAAGCTCTTTAGTTTAATTAGATCCCATTTGTCAATTTTGGCTTTTGTTGCCATTGCTTTTGGTGTTTTAGACATGAAGTCCATGCACATGCCTGTGTCCTGAATGGTAATGCCTAGGTTTTCTTCTAGGGTTTTTATGGTTTTAGGTCTAACATTTAAGTCTTTAATCCATCTTGAATTGATTTTTGTATAAGGTGTAAGGAAGGGATCCAGTTTCAGCTTTCTACATATGGCTAGCCAGTTTTCCCAGCACCCTTTATTAAATAGGGAATCCTTTCCCCATTTCTTGTTTTTCTCAGGTTTGTCAAAGATCAAATAGTTGTAGATATGTGGCATTATTTCTGATGGCTCTGTTCTGTTCCATTGATCTATATCTCTGTTTTGGTACCACTACCATGCTGTTTTGGTTACTGTAGCCTTGTAGTATAGTTTGAAGTCAGGTAGTGTGATGCCTCCAGCTTTGTTCTTTTGGCTTAGGATTGACTTGGCGATGTGGGCTCTTTTTTGGTTCCATATGAACTTTAAAGTAGTTTTTTCCAATTCTGTGAAGAAAGTCATTGGTAGCTTGATGGGGATGGCATTCAATCTGTAAATTACCTTGGGAAGGATGGCCATTTTCACGATATTGATTCTTCCTACCCATGAGCATGGAATGTTCTTCCATTTGTTTGTATCCTCTTTTATTTCCTTGAGCAGTGGTTTGTAGTTCTCCTTGAAGAGTTCCTTCACATCCCTTGTAAGTTGGATTCCTACGTATTTTATTCTCTTTGAAGCAATTGTGAATGGGAGTTCACTCATGATTTGGCTCTCTGTTTGTCTGTTATTGGTGTATAAGAATGCTTGTGATTTTTGTACATTGATTTTGTATCCTGAGACTTTGCTGAAGTTGCTTATCAGCTTAAGGAGATTTTGGGCTGAGACAATGGGGTTTTCTAGATATACAATCATGTCATCTGCAAACACGGACAATTTGACTTCCTGTTTTCCTAATTGAATACCCTTTATTTCCTTCTCCTGACTAATTGCCCTGGCCAGAACTTCCAACACTATGTTGAATAGGAGTGGTGAGAGAGGGCATCCCTGTCTTGTGCCAGTTTTCAAAGGGAATGCTTCCAGTTTTTGCCCATTCAGTATGATATTGGCTGTGGGTTTGTCATAGATAGCTCTTATTATTTTGAGATACGTCCCATCAATACCTAATTTATTGAGAGTTTTTAGCATGAAGTTGTTGAATTTTGTCAAAGGCCTTTTCTGCATCTATTGAGATAATCATGTGGTTTTTGTCTTTGGTTCTGTTTATATGCTGGATTACATTTATTGATTTGCGTATATTGAACCAGCCTTGCATCCCAGGGATGAAGCCCACTTGATCATGGTGGATAAGCTTTTTGATGTGCTGCTGGATTCTGTTTGCCAGTATTTTATTGAGGATTTTTGCATCAATGTTCATCAAGGATATTGGTCTAAAATTCTCTTTTTTGGTTGTGTCTCTGCCAGGCTTTGGTATCAGGATGATGCTGGCCTCATAAAATGAGTTAGGGAGGATTCCCTCTTTTTCTATTGATTGGAATAGTTTCAGAAGGAATGGTACCAGCTCCTCCTTGTACCTCTGGTAGAATTCAGCTGTGAACCCATCTGGTCCTGGACTTTTTTTGGTTGGTAAGCTATTGATTATTTCCACAATTTCAGCTCCTGTTATTGGTCTATTCAGAGATTCAACTTCTTCCTGGTTTAGTCTTGGGAGAGTGTATGTGTCGAGGAATTTATCCATTTCTTCTAGATTTTCTAGTTTATTTGTGTAGAGGTGTTTGTGATATTCTCGGATGGTAGTTTGTATTTCTGTGGGATCAGTGGTGATATCCCCTTTATCATTTTTTATTGCATCTATTTGATTCTTCTCTCTTTTTTTCTTTATTAATCTTGCTAGTGGTCTATCAATTTTGTTGATCCTTTCAAAAAACCAGCTCCTGGATTCATTAATTTTTTGAAGGGTTTTTTGTGTCTCTATTTCCTTCAGTTCTGCTCTGATTTTAGTTATTTCTTGCCTTCTGCTAGCTTTTGAATGTGTTTGCTCTTGCTTTTCTAGTTCTTTTAATTGTGATGTTAGGGTGTCAATTTTGGATCTTTCCTGCTTTCTCTTGTGGGCATTTAGTGCTATAAATTTCCCTCTACACACTGCTTTGAATGCATCCCAGAGATTCTGGTATGTTGTGTCTTGGTTCTCGTTGGTTTCAAAGAACATCTTTATTTCTGCCTTCATTTCATTATGTAATCAGTAGTCATTCAGGAGCAGGTTGTTCAGTTTCTATGTAGTTGAGCGGTTTTGAGTGAGATTCTTAATCCTGAGTTCTAGCTTGATTGCACTGTGATCTGAGAGATAATTTGTTACAATTTCTGTTCTTTTACATTTATTGAAGAGAGCTTTACTTCCAAGTGTGTGGTCAATTTTGGAATAGGTGTGGTGTGGTGCTGAAAAAAATGTATATTCTGTTGATTTGGGGTGGACAGTTCTGTAGATGTCTATTAGGTCTGCTTGGTGCAGAGCTGAGTTCAATTCCTGGGTATCCTTGTTGACTTTCTGTCTTGTTGATCTGTCTAATGTTGACAGTGGGGTGTTAAAGTCTCCCATTATTAATGTGTGGGAGTCTAAGTCTCTTTGTAGGTCACTCAGGACTTGCTTTATGAATCTGAGTGCTCCTGTATTGGGTGCATATATATTTAGGATAGTTAGCTCTTCTTGTTGAATTGATCTCTTTACCATTATGTAATGGCCTTCTTTGTCTCTTTTGATCTTTGTTGGTTTAAAGTCTGTTTTATCAGAGACTAGGATTGCAACCCCTGCCTTTTTTTGTTTTCCATTTGCTTGGTAGATCTTCCTCCATCCTTTTATTTTGAGCCTATGTGTGTCTCTGCACATGAGATGGGTTTCCTGAATACAGCACACTGATGGGTCTTGAGTCTTTATCCAATTTGCCAGTCTGTGTCTTTTAATTGGAGCATTTAGTCCATTTACATTTAAAGTTAATATTGTTATGTGTGAATTTGATCCTGTCATTATGATGTTAGCTGGTTATTTTGCTCGTTAGTTGATGCAGTCTCTTCCTAGTCTTGATGGTCTTTACATTTTGGCATGATTTTGCAGCGGCTGGTACTGGTTGTTCCTTTCCATGTTTAGCGCTTCCTTCAGGAGCTCTTTTAGGGCAGGCCTGGTGGTGACAAAATCTCTCAGCATTTGCTTCTCTGTAAAGTATTTTATTTCTCCTTCACTTATGAAGCTTAGTTTGGCTGGATATGAAATTCTGGGTTGAAAATTCTTTTCTTTAAGAATGTTGAATATTGGCCCCCACTCTCTTCTGGCTTGTAGGGTTTCTGCCGAGAGATCCGCTGTTAGTCTGATGGGCTTCCCTTTGATGATAACCCGACCTTTCTCTCTGGCTGCCCTTAACATTTTTTCCTTCATTTCAACTTTGGTGAATCTGACAATTATGTGTCTTGGAGTTGCTCTTCTCGAGGAATATCTTTGTGGCGTTCTCTGTATTTCCTGAATCTGAATGTTGGCCTGCCTTGCTAGATTGGGGAAGTTCTCCTGGATAATATCCTGCAGAGTGTTTTCCAACTTGTTTCCATTCTCCCCCTCACTTTCAGGTACACCAATCAGACGTAGATTTGGTCTTTTCACATAGTCCCACATTTCTTGGAGGCTTTGCTCATTTCTTTTTATTCTTTTTTCTCTAAACTTCCCTTCTCGCTTCGTTTCATTCATTTCATCTTCCAGGGCTGACACCCTTTCTTCCATTTGATCGCATCGGCTCCTGAGGCTTCTGCATTCTTCACGTAGTTCTCGAGCCTTGGTTTTCAGCTCCATCAGCTCCTTTAAGCACTTCTCTGTATTGGTTATTCTAGTTATACATTCTTCTAAATTTTTTTCAAAGTTTTCAACTTCTTTGCCTTTGGTTTGAATATCCTCCTGTAGCTCGGAGTAATTTGATCGTCTGAAGCCTTCTTCTCTCAGCTCGTCAAAGTCATTCTCCGTCCAGCTTTGTTCCGTTGCTGGTGAGGAACTGCGTTCCTTTGGAGGAGGAGAGGTACTCTGCTTTTTAGAGTTTCCAGTTTTTCTGCTCTGTTTTTTCCCCGTCTTTGTGGTTTTATCTACTTTTGGTCTTTGATGATGGTGATGTACAGATGGGTTTTGGTGTGGATGTCCTTTCTGTTAGTTTTCCTTCTAACAGACAGAACCCTCAGCTGCAGGTCTGTTGGAGTACCTGGCCGGCCGTGTGAAGTGTCAGTCTGCCCCTGCTGGAGGGTGCCTCCCAGTTAGACTGCTCGGGGGTCAGGGGTCAGGGACCCACTTGAGGAGGCATTCTGCCCGTTCTCAGATCTCCAGCTGCATGCTGGGAGAACCACTGCTCTCCTCAAAGCTGTCAGACAGGGACATTTAAGTCTGCAGAGGTTACTGCTGTCTTTTTGTTTGTCTGTGCCCTGCCCCCAGAGGTGGAGCCTACAGAGGCAGGCAGGCCTCCTTGAGCTGTGGTGGGCTCCACCCAGTTCAAGCTTCCTGGCTGCTTTGTTTACCTAAGCGAGCCTGGGCAATGGCGGGCGCCCCTCCCCCAGCCTCGCTGCCGACTTGCTGTTTGATCTCAGACTGCTGTGCTAGCAATCAGCGAGACTCTGTGGGCGTAGGACCCTCTGAGCCAGGTGCGGGCTATAATCTCCTGGGGCACCGTTTCCTAAGCCCGTCGGAAAAGCACAGTATTCCGGTGGGAGTGGCCCGATTTTCCAGGTGCCGTCTGTCACCCCTGGAAGGGGAACTCCCTGACCCCTTGCGCTTCCCGAGTGAGGCAATGCCTCGCCCCTGCTTCGGGTGGCACACGGTGCACTCACCCACTGACCTGCGGCCACTGTCTGGCACTCCCTGGTGAGATGAACACGGTACCTCAGATGGAAATGCAGAAATCACCCGTCTTCTGCGTCGCTCACGCTGGGAGCTGTAGACCGGAGCTGTTCCTATTCGGCCATCTTGGCTCCCTGCCAAGATAGGATTTTTCTAAGTCCCAGGGAGTTGGCCCTATGAAAATAGCCTGAGGCAATATGAGGATGTTTGGATGTTTATCTAAAAGTGCATGGAGCCTGAAGGAGAGCAGTGGTTTCACCATTTTGCCTGCATGTGCCTCCAACCGTAAAGCACAGACTTAGCTTTTGTTAGGATTATTTAAGGTATTTCCCTTCCCCCAGCCATCTTAAGCTTCCTAAGAGTTGAATTAATTACACTTGTTTTAAGGAAGTATTAAAATAACCTTTTAAATGATCAACTTTGCAACATCAAGTGACTATGAAAGCCCATCTCCTGGATTGGTCATCCACTCCTAAAGGTTTAAGTTTTCAAGCAGAACATGAAAACCCTCAATGATTTCAACAAACATATCTGGAGCAAGTTTCCTTCAAATAACCCATTTTCTAAAATCACACATGTGCCTCTTTATACTCTTGAATGGTATGCATAACATTTCCAAATTTAGCTGATTCAGCCGAATGTTATGAATAAACCATCTGATTAAAGTAATTGGTAATAAAATATGAATAATTAAGTGACACCCTCCTTAGAGATATTTGCTTTCAAGAGAGTTGGCTAAGCGCTCACTAATTGGGAGATCAGGAGAGATCAACAGCAATTTAGCACACTGCTTCCGCTTTACATTTTCCTTTCTGGGTAATGTATTTTTTGCTAAAACCCCTTAGTTGTGTGTGCAATATTCTAAAACATGCACTACTTGTATAGTAATAATCATCAATTATTTTCTAACCATGATTTCTGAGACTTCTTTTCAAATACTTTTTCTCTCCACTCCCATACCACGTTCCTTTTCATTTCCAATTTGTACCTTTTCCTAAATGGAGTATCCACAAAGAAAGGCATATTTGGTGTTATTTTCCCAGACACTGACAAAATACAGTGTTTCTTGAACTTTTTAATAATCTAGTTACTCTTTATTATTATGATTGCTATTTTATTGAATGTTCATAACTTAACACACTCCTATAACCCGGTTCAAGAAACTGAACATGACAAGCACAATATTCTTCTTCTTAAAAAATGTTTCTGGCTGAGCGCAGTGGCTCACGCCTATGATCCCAACACTTTGGGAGGCCGAGGTGGGTGGATCAGGAGGTCAGGAGTTCAAGACCAGCCTGACCAACATGGTGAGACCCCCATCTCTACTAAAAATACAAAAATTAGCCGGGATTGGTAGGGCACGCCTGTAATCCCAGCTACGGAGGAGGCTGAGGCAGGAGAATCGCTTGAACCAGGGAGGCAGAAGTTGCAGGGAGCCGAGATCGCGGCTCTGCACTCCAGCCTGGGCAAAAGAGCAAGACTCTCTCAAAAAAAAAAAACAGCAAAAACTGTTTCTAACCAAAAATAATGTCTATCCTTCCATTATTTTTGGTGAAATCACTTTGTGTTGTATCAGGTATTTGAGTGACAAGGTTATAACACTGGTGCACAATATGTTTCAAGGACTGAAATATATAGAGAAAAAGATTGCTACTAAACTCTGGAAAAAAAAGTATGCCTAAAAAAATGATATAAAATTTTGATATAAAGCCTGTTTCAAAAAGCAAGGATGCAATAACATTTGTGTATATGGAGGAAAAAAACTTTTATTCAATCAAATATTTATTAAAATAGTGTCTTTTCAGGCAGATAATTTAATTTAGAATGATCTCATTTGTTAAGCATTGAAAACTTTTTTTTCCCCAAAGGAAAATTCATTATCTTATTGCAAGGTAATAGTAAAATAGCCAAAGGTAATAATAAAATAACTGACTTACAGTTTCTTTTGGTATGTATTCCCTTGAAATATTAAGAAGTAACAAAAATTCTCTTCAATTAAAATTGTATGCCTGGTATCTGTTTTCTACGAAAGAAGCTTTTTATGTTTCACATCAAATTGATCAAAGCATATTACTTGCCTTTTGCAATGCAAACACATCTTTTTGAGAAGGCTAATTTTCTCATCCCTTAGAAAGTTTATAAATTATTTTACACAATGTACAGTAATTTATTAGACATGTTAAAGTAGAAGCCTATAGTGAAATATTTATGATTAAAATAATGATATGTTTCACCTCAGTGATACTAGTCCAGGAAACTAAGGCAATGTCACAGAATTTGTCCATAATTTAATTTAGCACTTACCAGAGCCCCCTTTTTTTTTTTTTAATAAATTTTGACTTTCATAAAGGTTATGGTCATCAGGGTCACATAATATGTTTTATTTCCCCCAAGCTAGCATGAGGTTCATATTAGGCCCTCAATACAACTTTATGATGGTGATAGTAGCACTCAAATTTGTGGAAGATAATTTACGTTTGATAGTTATCCGAGAACAACTAAACCCAGCTACATAAATACCAATAATGGAGTTTTTGGTAAAGAATAAACAGATTCTTGCAGAGCCAATCACAATTTACTTACAACAAAAAATTTAGATATTTCTTCCCATTTTAAACTTTCTACCTCTTAGCTCATCCTTACTTTCTATTAATTTAAAAAATATTATTATAAATCATTTTGTATTATTTGGGGTCCTCTGCATTAGCATAGTTTTACTAAAAACAGTATATTTTGGGTTGTTTTATTTTGTTTTTACATCATTTTATGTGGAGAAATTAATGAATATATCTCCTTTTTGTTCCTGAACTTTTACTTTCTATTCTTCCTAACACTGCTAAGCTTTAAAGTCTTTTCATAAATCTTATTCTCTGAATAAATGCCTGTCTGGGAACATGGCATTTCCACATTTTTTTTGGAGCAGTCCATAGGGTAAGTTATAACACAAACATTTTAATTAATAATGTTGACGTTTTTATTATTCCTAAATAGGTAATCTTGGTTTTTTTTTGTTGTTGTTTTTTTTTTTTGTAAGCATGTAAGACCTTGAATTTCTTAGAGTACGGATTTCCTTAGAATTACATGGGGGCATTACCAAGATAATTTCTGCTTGTCAATGCTTACCCAGAATATTCTAAAGAAAGACAGCAGCATGTCATAGAAGGGAGGTGAGTATTAAGCACCTACTAAGTGTGAGGCACTGCGCTGGGATAAAGCAATCAACGAGATCTACACAATCTCAGCCCACATGAAGGTTATACTTTTTAGGGAAAAACAGGTAATACACAAATTCATATATGTTCTGATTTCTGATATTGGTAAGTCTGCTGAAGAAAATTGGAGTAGATGTGGTGATTGGGAATAATAGGAACTGCTATTTTTAATAGAGTGTTCAGGGAAGCCTACTCTGATGAAATGACATTTAGGCAGAGGCTTGTATGAAGTTAAAAGAAGAGGGACAGCAAACAGTACAGGCTCTGAAGCAGGAGGACTCTTGGTGTCTTTCAGGAAGGTAGGTTTGCCTTGAGTTCAGTGACTGGGGGTGAGTGACAAGATAGGAAGAAGGAAATAGGGCCTGGTGAATAGGAGTGAGTTCCATTTTCTGGGCAATGGGAAGCCAAAAGAGGATTTAAGCAGTTAGAATGTGACTTGTGTTTTAAGAGGATCACTCTGGCTGCAATTTGGGACATAGATTAGAGGGGTCAAGAATGGAAGCTGGACCTTGTGTCTAGGGAGAGATGATGGTGACTTGGGCACAGATGAATATTTAGAGTAGTAGAAGAAAGAAGAAAGCAGATCAAATGTATTTTGAGTGGAGAATTTTGTTGAGGGACTGCATATGGAGGTGATTCAAGAATTTTGGTATGAGGAACTGGGTAAATGGTACATGCCATATACATGGATATGGAGTTTTAATTTGCTACTTTTTGACAGTACACTTCGACATCCCTTACGAACAGATATATTTGTATAACAAAGATTTTATTTCTAATATTTTTGTACAGCTAAGTGATAATCTGTGACCATTCCAGAAAGAATATCTTGATTGTTGTTTCCATTTTGCCCCATTTCAGTGACTGAGAAGAAATATGCCATCATTTTTACCTGTAAAACTATGTTTAAAAGTCCTACTCATTATTTAGAATCATTTCTACTGCATTGTCTCAGGTGAATTCAGAGGTATAAAGGAAAGTTTGCATTAAGGGCAAGGCCTGGGAGACCCGGGCATAAAATGCGGCTCATAAGTGTTGCAAATCATTTGATTATGTTAGAAGTTAGAGTTCTCCAATTTGCTTAATGTGATTTTAATTTTTTTTTTTTAAATCAGGGAACTAAGGTGTTTTAGATTTTAGGACCTTACCTTCTTGGTTCCTGCCCAATAAATGAATGACTTTTTTCCTTTGCAAGGCTTTCTTTTTTAATGCACTAGATTCTCTGGCATCTGAATTAATAATGTCTGTCTAAATTAGATTTAGGTTGTGGGAAAGGGAAGACTTGCTCTACTCTTGGGGAGGCAATAGCTATTTTTATAGGAACCTGAATATTATAAGTACTCCACATTCAGGGTATTTGCACTAGTAAGTTATATTAATAGGTAACTTGATAACAAATTTCTAAGAACTGGGTCAGAGGGAGATACTAAATTGGTGCCTTACAAAGTTTCTAACAGCTTGGCTTATTTTGCAAGCAAAGTTAGGGTGCATTTGCATGGAGACTTTATAGTTTATGGCCCAGTTCAGGAAAAACTTCTTGAAAATAAACTTTTCCAAAATCTAAAAGCTAATATTTTGTGTTAACTTATTTTAGACATTTTCAAACTAGTTGATTATTGGGTATTTTAATACTTTGCTAATGTATAAACACACAGCATCCTTTTATCTGCTCTCAGAAGGCACTGAAATGGCTCTTTATTTATTTAGCAGTCACTTATGGGATGCTATCATTGCTTCATCTATCTTTGCCCAGAAACTAGGGAAGCATTTGAGAAGATATCGCTAGCAAAACCAGGTTTTTTGTTTTTGTTTTTGTTTTGTTTTAAAAGGTCATTCGAAGAAAGCATCCTGCCTACTTAACATTTCTTTATCCCAGAAATAGCATGTGAATCTCAGTCTCTATCATCATTGTTACCTCTCATGACTTTCCTCAAACACCAACTGCTCCTACACATTTCCTACTAGGCTTAAGTGTATCCTTCAGCTTTGGTCTTGGAAAACTATCTTGTAATAACACTCTTGCCTCCCCACAGTGTTTGCTTTTTTTTTTTTTTTTTTTTTTTTTTTTTTTGAGACGGAGTCTTGCTCTGTCATCCAGGCTGGAGTACGGTGGCCCAATCTCGGCTCACTGCAAGCTCCGCCTCCCGGGTTCACGCCATTCTCTTGCCTCAGCCTCCCGAGTAGCTGGGACTACAGGTGCCCGCCACCACGCCCGGCTAATTTTTGTATTTTTAGTGGAGACGGGGTTTCACCTTGTTAGCCAGGATGGTCTCGATCTGACCTCGTGATCCGCCCGCCTCGGCCTTCCAAAGTGCTGGGATTACAGGCTCCACAGTGTTTTTTGCTTGTAACCCATTTTCTCTAACCATACCTTTGACTCTCTGCTTCTTGACCCTTGGACCCACACATTGGCATTGGTAAAGTTTTTAATTCCCAAGGCCAATTTTAGCCTTCAGATATGGCTTCCTGAGCAGCCACTGGGGTCAGCTAATGAAGCTCAGCCATGTGGGAAAGTTAGTTCCTCTCGGCATGAGTCTAGATATATGGGAAACAGGAACACGAAGGGATAAGACAGATAATTTATTATTATATCTCCCCTCAGGGAATGGCAATGGAAGTATGTTTTCCCTTTGCAAACCTTCCAGATAATCTGGTATGCAGAAGAAAGGCATATCACGAACAACACATCCTTTGCATTTCCTTACATTTTTCCTTGCCACAAGATTGTCCATCCCCTTTTCTTCTCTCATCTTCATTTCCTGAGCTTGCACCTCTCAAAGAAAATGTCAATACTCTAATCCTTGCTTCAGGCTCTGGTCTTTTTAAAGGATTCAGACTAAGATAACTTATTAATCTACTCATTTAGCAAAGATTGTGAGGAACGGAAAGGTTTATAAGATCCCCTCTGCCTACACTGTCTGAATTGCTGTTAGTTGTTCACATTATTCTTTCCAGGATGAGTTTCTAAAAAAGCAAAAACAATAAAACCTCCTCTTTCAAAAGACACCGAAGCTTTTTTGTACCATAGTTCCAGGACTAAGAAAAATTTCTTCCCAGTCAAAACTTTTAAGTAATAAATGTATTATAAATTAATAAATTGAATGATTGAACCAAAGAATGATGAGCTGTTACTAATAGGCATTTTGATATGTCATAGGATGTGATAAGCAAAAATTGTTTTATGACCCAGTAGGATACGTGACTTCTGTCATTAGCTTCTCTTTGTCTTTCAAGTCTTACTAACTTTGGAAAATAAGCAATTTGGAAGACAATATTGTAAGTGATGCTTGAGATGCTTAAGAAATATCTCGCACTCTTTTAAAATCAATAAGATAGTGAAGATTTTGATCATTTCAACATACTCTAATTATATAATTAGATATCATAATTACATGTTCAAATTGTTACACATATGAACACTAATTTCATTAAAGACAATTAAGCCAACTTTGTAAATATACCGTAATTGACTGAAGTGACAAAATTAAGTAAATACTTCCATCAAAGAATATTAGGGAAGGATAAAAATACATTTTTATAATACAATGCCTTTCTATGAACTCTAGCATCTGCTATTTGTTGGAAGTCTTATGTGTATTGTATTCATTTTGTAATGAGAGTTGCAGTGAGACTGTTACCTAAAATAATGAATGTATAAATGTATTAGGTGAGGCAAAAATCCTTATCATGAAGTGCCACAGTAGCGTCTTGGAATGTATGTCATTTCCTGTAGCCTGAATAAGTTCAATATATATTTATTTCCTCTTGGCGTTGTATCTTTAACATGTACTCTTGCCAGAGGAATTGATATTTGAACATATTTAATATCCCGGGACTTCTTGGTAATCGAGTATAGAAGTTGCAGTGGTAGATGTGCATTTGGAATACTGAGATCCTAGGTTTTTATCATTTCCTTTACTTAAGGAATACAGTATGTGAAAATTGCTATGATAAACCAAAATTTCAGATATGTCCAAACCTTAATTGATAATTGATAAATGGTGTCTATAATTTACCTTATGGTATTTTGTATACTAGAGGGTTTGTTATTATGCCAGATGACTTATGATTATAGTTTCACATATATCTACATATATGCATTTGTATAGTATATAATATGAATATTTACATTTAATATTTATAATTTAATGATATAAGTATTTATAGCATATATGCACACACATATATTATTAAGGCAATATTAAGTTACTGTGTCTGGTTATTTTATTTTTATTGCTATGTGATTGTTGGTCTTACTATCTGAATGTAAAAAATAAGTTCAGTGACAAGAAAAAGAAATATTTAAAAAAGATATTTTGCTGTTTTTAATTTGAACTAGCCAGGTAGACGAAAGCATTTTAAGGGTTACCCTCAATAGTTCAGGAGGCAACTAACAGGCTGAATAGTTTCAATTGTGTCACCTATTTTCTTAGAGGACCTGAGTGCAAGTTGTGGGGCTAATAGAGAGATCCATTAGTAGGGGTTCTAATTCATAACTTTTAAAGGTTTGAGTTCTCTCTCCCCAGTCCTTGTGGTGGGAGTGAAATGTTCTCAGAAATGTCTAAATGTAGGTTTGAATTAAAACAGTCTAATATACTATTAGGTCAATACTCTGCCTTTTAGTTAACCACATAGCATGGTTTCTTTTATAAACTGTAACAAAATGTTGTTTTCCCGCCCTTTGCATAAAATTTTCTATAGTAACATCTTTTTCTTTGAATTTTAGGACCAGTAATTCCTCATTTTTATTTTCCCTCTGCCATCTTGCTTTAATGACCCACCTTACTCATACTGCATATCACATGAAGAGTATTCAAAGCAATGAGATATCCTTAAGAAAATGACAACCAATGCTAAAGTACAAATTTGTAATTAAGAAATTAAGGACAGTACACTGATGCAAGTTGAATATATGTTCACATAATTGCTAGCTTGAAAACTAAGTGCATAAGGAGAGATGAACAAATCTTTATCATACACATTGTAATTTTGACATAGATTTTAATATATTGGTTTTGTAATAAGAATTTTATTTATATTTTACCTAACATATAGTTTAGTGTCTTATATGCAGTTCTCTCACACTTATAAGGTCTAATGATTGTAAATATTGTAAAATATATCTTCATTTATGTCAGGATGAAACTATGTATTCATGGGTTTTTGCAGATATTGGTTTTATCTTTACATGGATAGATGAACTGGTGACATAATTTACTATCAAGCAGTAAACTTTTAGTTTTAAACTTTATAAAGTTATTTATTAAAGTGTAAGTACACTGATAATTTAAATACTGAGTGTGAAACTCTTATAATAGCAGTTACTTTCCGTTGAAGGCACATGAAAGTCTTTATGAATTACACAGAGTAGCTTCTGCATGTTTCAAGTAGTACCAAGTAATGTTTTCATTTAGCAGAACATAACTTCTGATTGTTCACACTCTGTTGATGGTGCCACTTCTCTCTTTAGTTACCAATGCCCTCCTATTTTCCATCATTCCTCTTTCTCTCCTTAAAATTATAGAATTGAAAACCGTCATTTAAACTCATGGGTTTACAGATAATACTTAGGCAGCTAAGAGTATCTGTCAACAAATAAATTTCACTGGGCAGTTAGATTCTATGGTGTTGATTTATAATTTTGGAATAAAGCTGCAGTTTGCTTCTTTAGGTACCACAGGTAATTCCCTGGAGGGAGCATACTTTTGGAGAGTGGGGGCTGTAGAGGTGGCATAGTAGTACTGACTTTACACTTCACTTTCTTTGGCCTGGTTTTCAAGGTGAACCTCATTGAGGGCGGTGGAGAGTGAAGGGAGAAAAGGTTTATCAGTCGGGGTTCAACTGCAGACAATAGAATTCATTTAGCTTGTTTAAACACAAGTGGATTACTCTAGGTAATTAATTCCTTACAAAACATAAAGTCTGCAGAGAAATGTCCTAAGGCTATGCCTGCAAGAATAACATACAGAATAATATCACAGCACTTGCCCACCAAGAGAACTGCTTCTTCTATTAGAATCCAAAGTAACTCTCCCTACCAAGGTCCAAGAAAAATGTACCTTAGTTATAATCAAAGGATTAAGAAGCCTGCCCTAAAACTGTTGGATCTGTTTCTTGACTATGTATACTGTGATTTGCACCAACAAAAACTGATGCTTCACAAAGCACATCTCTTCCCACCTAATCTGGTTCTGAATTCTTCATGATATACCCAAACTCTGTCTGCAAGCTTAGAGCAAGGGAGTCTGGTAAACATAGATTTTAGCTTTCTGGCCCCTGAATTGAAAGAAGGCTTTCTAGTCAAAAGTGGAATGAGATGATGAATGTCTAGTAAACTGTATCCTGTGGTCGTGTGGGACAATCATATGGAGAACTTTGCTATCCATCTACCCCTATAACCCATTTGATCTTACCATCTTTGTACAAAAGTCAAAATATCTAATTTGCTACTCAAGACATATGTCTGGAAGCTGCCAATATGTTGACAATTATATCCTATCATTTCCCTGCTGTTTGTGGAGAAGAATACTCTGTTTTAAGAAGATTCTCAGACCTTTCTTATTTTGACTTTTGAATTCTCCATCTTCTCCTTTTTTTTTTTTTTCCAACACGAAGGTTCAATTTTTTTTTCTTCTTCTTATTTTTTCTGTCCCAGGAACATTCAGTTCCAAGAAACCCAGGTAGTGTTATTATAGGATAACTTTGTGTTTTATTCTTCATTGCCATTTCAATTAGGAAAAAAAATCTGGTAGAAGTATAAATATGTATAGGAAACTTTACAATGGCTGAGTAAAATTTAATAATGTGTGCTCACTTTACCAAGAGTTACAGCAGCCTTCCATTTTCACTTGTTCTTGGAGAAAGGTTTCCTGATCTACCTAAATTAAAGCTACTGGAGTCAATGTCTCTTAACATCAAAGTGAGATTGAGCACAGGCTCTGGACTCAGATGGCGTAGGACTTCCATCCTAGCTTGCTCATGTACTACTTTGGGATCTGAGAAAATCATCTTCCTTTCTGATGCATCCGTTTCCTCATCTGTAAATTGAGGACCTAATAGTTAATGTGATTCTTAGGAGGGTTAAATTAGATACATTAATAAATAATTTGGCCGAATAAGTCTTTAATAAATATGTGTGACTTTCGGTAGAAAAACAGTCAATACAGATGCCTGTTGGAACCCTGGAACCACTATTTACTAATTGTGCAGTACTAGGAAAGTTAGTAAATATTTTTGAATCTCAACTTAGTCATCTGCAAATTGAAGACTACAATATATTTACTGCTGGGGTTTACATGAAGACAATTATTGAAAAATCTCCAGTAGAAAATTGAGCACAAAATTAGTTTACATTTCTTATCTTGTTAAGCTTTATTCAAAATCCAAAGAAGGTAAATATAAATTCTTGCAATATTTAACCCTACATTAATCTAGTGGGTTGAAATATTTCAAATGTGCGTAGGAATAGTGTACTGTTAATGCTCTCTGATTCATTGGTCCTAAATTGGGCTACTTACATGAACATTTAAAATGGTCCTCTTTAATGTATATTATTTCTTATTCCTCAGTTTAGTTTTGCATATCTTATTGATAGCTTTCAATCACCTGGATGTTGAATGGAGTTTAAATTGTAAACTGACAGATGTAAAGGTCATTTACATCTCCAAGTGTTGCAAGGTACCCATATAATGTGTTGTTGTTTTTGTTCTTACTTTTCTAAAAGTCGTTCAAATATTATAGTGGCAAAATGTGAGGTAAAAATTTGTCCATAAGATTGAAAATGTACCGATAGGAATTGAAGATGTTAATTTTCTCTTTCCAGTTTCAGATGCCTGGAAAAATGCAGAGGGACAGATGATTCACTGTATAATATTCCTTAAGCCATTTTAATGTAACTTGTTTTGTGGGGGATTTTAGATGAATTATTAGAAAACACTATTAGAATTGCACTGTATTATGTATTTGGTATAGTTTGGCTAAATTTACCTGCTAGGAGAATACTTGAATACTGTAATTACAAACATCTCTGTCAAACCTGTATGCCTTGGAAGCATCCCATTTTTCTATAATTGTGCTGTTGTATAATTGTGTTGGTGTTTAATCCCTTAAATAGCAGGAGTTCATTTGGTTACCTTATGAATAGATGTAAATATGACTGTAGTAGAGCACGGTGGAACAGAGCAATTTATTTTTATTACATTTCTAATACCCTGCAGTGTTTGCAATACTGTTAATTTAGATTATATTCTATTATAAAACATCATTAAAGGAATTCCTGCTTCATTTTCAACAAGATTGAGAATAATGGTGAAAAAAATTCCCATAAGAAACTTATAAGGAAAAGATGGAAATGCTGTTCCACAGCAACACTTAAAAAAAATCTTCCATTTGTAAAATTTGTGATAAATCAATATTGATTATTAAGTGTAAAAGTGCCAAATTTAGATCAGGGAAACCTTTTGAAGCTATGAGAGAAACATTACAGCCAACTGGAATATCCTCCTGTATTTATTAACTCTCATTACAAAAAAGGGCTTGGAATATACAGTATGTCATTATAGCATCTTTACCTACATAAAAATGACATACTGATGATTAAGCTGTGATTTTCTGTTTTAGGCCATTAAAGGCCCAGTTTAATTTTTTTTTAATGAATAGTTTATTCTTTCTCTCATGAGCTGCTACTCAATATTTTTTTTTAGATTTTTAAAATATAGCATTTCTAATGAATGCAGTTTTCTTTATTTATTTAGTTACTTTTAGTTGTTTCTTCAAGGGCATTACTTTTATTATTTTGCATTTGATTAACAGAGAAGATATTTTATTTATAGGGCCTTCACATTTTAAAAATGTATTTGTATATTTTTATTAAGTAATTTTTTATTATAAATTGTTTGCCTGCTAATTCTGAATTTAGAAATAATAGCTAAAACAAGATAAGAATCAATTCTGTCTCACAGAAAAAAAAGTCTAGTGATAGAGGTTATTGAGATGGTATAGTGGCTTCATGATGTCATCGGGGACCCATTCTTAGCACATGACTTCTATCTTGAGGTAGACCCACAATTTAAATTGGTTCCTGGATTCCCAGCTATCACATTTGAATTTCAGGGAATAAGGAAGAAAAGCTAGAAAGATAAGCTGCTTTTAAGGAGCTTCTTCAGAATTCCTACATGACACCTCTGCTTACGCGGTATACTATATGTGTGTAAAAAAAGAAAATAGTTAATTTAGCAAGCTTGAAAATACCATGCCTGCTTGCAAGGTTGGCCTTTGGCTGGCATCTGTGAATTTGGATTTCAAGAGAGTTCCCACCATTCTCCAGCTGATAAGAGTGGCTCACTATGTCTATTTTTTTTTTTTTTTTTTGCAAACAATATAGTTTATGCTGGAAATTTGCTTTAATTTTGGGAGACTGGAATTTTGATATATTGGGTAGAGGGTGCCTAAGTGGCCAGCCCCCAGCAAAAATCTCGGGCACTGAGTTTCTAATGAACTTCCCTGGTAGACAGCATTTCACAAGAGTTGTCATAATTCAACATTAAACATATCCTGTGTGACTCCATGGAGAGAGGACTCAGGAGCTTGTATCCTTTTTTCACCAAACTTTGCCCAATGCAACTTTTCCTTTTACTAATTGCGCTTTGCCTTCTTTCACTATAATATGTCATAGACATGAATATGACTATACATATGCTTCTTGACTTACTATGAGGTTACATTCCAATAAACCCATTGTAAGCAGAAAAAAATGCATTAATTTACCTAACCTACTGAACATCGTAGCTTAGCTTAGCCTACCTTAATGTGCTAGCTAAACATGCTCAGAACAGTTACATTATCACACAACTGGGCAAAATCATCTAACACAAAGCCTGTTTTATAATAAAGTGTTGAGTATCTACTGTAATTTATTGAAAAGATCAAAATTTGAAGTATAGTTTCTACTGAATGTGTATTGTTTTCACACCATCATAAAGTCAAAAATCAAGTAGAAAAATCATTAAGTCAAACAAATCATAAGTGAAACCATCAGTCAGAGACTGTATAATGAGTTCCACAAAGTCCTCTGTGAATCATTGAACCTTGATGGGGTCTTGGGGATCCCTGACAAACAGGAAAATTTAGTAAATGACTATTTTACTACTTTTCAAGTTATAAAACATGTTTTAAAGTCTATCACAGATCCAGTATAGTTTTTTTATAACTAAGATAAATACTAGTATGTTGTGTTTTTATTAACATTTTCTTTTCATCAAGGTGGACTGTAAAGTTTTGGTCTAAATAACTGGAAGGATGGAGTTACCAGTAGTTGAGATGGGAAAGACTGGGAGCGTCGGTTTGGAGGGCAGATCAGGATTTCATTTTGTATATGTTATGTTGGCGATAGAGAGCAGGCACTTGGTGGCTAGAAGTCTGGGATTCAAGGGAGAGGCCTGAACTACGAATACTAATTTAGGAGCCATCATTACATAAATGGTATTTAAAGTACTCCATGAAGTGACTGAGGAAGTGAATGTACAAAGAAAATAATGAGGCTTTAAGGCAGTCAACTGTTCAGAAGTCAGGGAGATAAGTAAAACCCACCAAAATAGACTAAACTCATTCTATTTTGGGTGCATTGTGGAGTGGGATTTTTGTCTAATTCATAATTGTATTCTCAGCAGAATTATATTGCCAGGAATCAATTCAAGCAACAATGATTTTTTTTTAATCATTACTATGTCTCAGGCTCAGTTATTTGGGCTGGGGATACCAAGTTTAAGAATAGTCCGTGCCTTAATGAACTTACCATTGGTTAAGGCAAAATTATTATGTTTTAGGACTGATTCTTTAGAAATGGAGCCTGAGATGAGGATTCATGTGCAAGTGATTTATTAAGGAAATGCCCTTAGGAGAAACTGATAATGGAGCAAGAAAGCAGGAAAGGAAAGGGAGGAAGCTGGGCCAGGATGTGGTTTCACAAGGTTAGCGTCAGCCTGACACTGCAAAGAAATTGGGGTGTAAATTATGCTGCAGAATCTATCCCATCTAGAGGCATGGGAGCAGGGCTTTCATATCCCACAATAATCGTTCGTCGGCCAAGAGTCACAGGGTTAGGGAATAAACTCCCAAGATTTCCCAGGCTTTGCCTCTGACTGCAAGTAACTCTGAATCCCTAGTACCTTATTTCATGAGAAACAAAAAGTCCTAGTGAGGTAACACATAGGAAGGGTAAAGGGCTCTAAGAGAATCAGACAGAGCACCAATTATCTCCTGCAACATATACACAGCTGATTTCTAAAGCATGTGATAAGAACTCTCACAGAGGGAATTTCAGAGTGCCGTGGCAACAAAGGGGGCAGGACATAATAGAGTTTTATGAGAGAGGGAAAGCTTTCTAAAAAAATGATATCTGGAGGACCAGAGGGTGTTAACTAGATACTAAATGAAGGAAAAAGGGAGAACTTTCAAGTCAGAAAGAATCCCAGTATATAATAGCACATAGTCTCACGGTCATGGAAGGACTGGAGGTGTAAAATGGGGAGGAAAAGTTTTCTTACCTTCTAAGCTTGTTGTGGCATTAAAATCAGAGGATGGAACAATAACATTTTGTGAACTTTTAAAGAAATCGAATTCTGATAATGGTGGTTTGGGGCCCAAGAGTAATGTCTTGGCAGTGCTACAAAATCAAACTTCTCTATGATGATTGCATTAATTTCCAACATTTTATATTTATAAGCATTTGCACCAAGATGTACCCTCCTCTGTCACCTCTGGTGTGAAGCAGTGCCAGCAGGCCCTATCGTAGTGCTCCGTGTGCATGTAGGAAGTCTGATGCTGTTTAAGAGAAGTACTAAATTTATCTGTTTTCGCCGATTGTTTATTCACACAAGAGGTGAATAAATTCCTCAAAGGTTAAATTCAAAGAAAAGACAAAGGGAAAAAAAGGATCAGAAAACCTATTGCTATCTGCTTTAAGGCCCATCTAGTGTTCAGAAATATCATCTCCTCGCCCCGCTATTTCACCTCTGTTTCTTACTTGTCTACCGTGATGAGTCCCTCTTCATCATTCTGTTTTCTGCATAGTGAGTAGACCTACTTTGTGAATCCCTTGTTCTTCAGACTCCTCCCATTTATTTATTTATTTATTTATTTATTTATTTATTTATTTATTTATGGTGAGACAGTGTCTCACTCTGTTGCCCAGGCTGGAGTGGTGCCATCATAACTCACTGCAGCCAGGAAATTTTTTTATTTTTATTTTTTGTAGAGATAGGGGTCTCCCTGTGTTGCCCAGACTGGTCTCAAACTCCTGGCTTCAATCCATCCTTCTGCCTTGGCCTCCCCAAGGGCTGGAGTTAACAGGCGTGAGCCGCTGTGCCTGGCCAGGCTCCCTTTTCCTATTACTGCCATGAGCTTCTTATCTGCGTATATCTTGCAGAAATATCTTAAATTGCATCTTAGTAGTAGCTGTGGTGGTAATAGTAATAGTAATCGTGGTCCCTAACATTCTGGATATACTAGAAAAATGGATTTTTATGCATTGAGTAGAGAAATGTTAAGGTTAAAATTTTGTGGCTTTGTTAGAAAATTGTGGTTCTTTTTTTATAAAAACAGATTCAGAAGTAAATGTGACATATTGCTATAATTATTGTAGACTGATACAATTTATTAAAAATTGAACCTGTATGCTCTAGAGTCCTGTGCCATTCAGAATTCCACTTATTCTATTAAGTAATTCAGAGAGAACCTATTTCCTCTGTAATTTTCCCTGATATCATTGCAGGACAAAAGGATAACTTTTGTTTTGAAAACTCTAATAAACTCTGCCTATTAATAATTACATACCATTGATAGTTCTTAATATTCTTGCAGGCTGGCACTCTGTAACCTTTTTAGGTTTAGTTCCCAAGGCTCTGGTGGCAGATCATCCCAATAATTATAGCATATCAGGTGATGTTTATCTAATTTTTTTCTCAAGGATTCTCTTACTGCTAAAGGATCTTCCTTCAGAGTACAAATAATGCTGGGACAATGCTCACATTGACATGAGTACATCTGGCTGAACTCCTTGGCAAACAATAGAAAGGAGCTTCAGTGTACAAATCCTTGTTCACTAGACATTAATTAAATGTGGCATCCTAGAAGTCTCAGGTCAAAGTTTTTATTGAGTTTGTTGCATCTACACAGTATACTTTTTGGATTCAGCCAAGTCTATCTATGCTTCAGGTTTTTAATATTTTCCTAAGATTATCTCAGTCAATACTGATTTAATTTAAGGCTATGTAAAAGCAATGATGTTTCAGGAAGTATCTATATCTATATCTATATCTATATCTATATCTATATCTATATCTATATCTATATCTATCAGACTCTACTGGGAATTGAATAGGCCTAAAATAAGAGAATCTCCATGTTGTTTCTTCAGATTAGGAAGAGAGTTACCAAGAAAAGTATTTCCTAAACTCTAGTATCATTCTTTTTCTGTTAATGTTATTTTTACAGAAATGAGTTTAATGTTAAATTGTAAGATGATTTAAACCCAAATGTAATAATATAGCTGATATGGTTTGTCTGTGTCCCCACTCAAATCTCATCTTGAATTGTAGCTCCCACAATCCCCATGTGTGGTAGAAGGGATCCAGTGAGAGATAATTGAATCATGGGGGTCGTTACCCCCATGCTGTTCTCGTGATGGTGAGTCCTCATAAGATCTGATTGTTTTTTAAGGGGCTTTTCCAGCTTTACTCGGCTCTTCTCTCTCCTGTTGCCATGTGAAAAAGGATGTTTTTGCTTCCCCTTCCCCCATGACTGTAAGTTTCTTGAGGCTTCCCCAGCCATGTAGAACTGTGAGTCAATTAAACCTGTTTAATTCCTTAATATGTAGAGGGTACATAAGGTTTATATTTTCCTGTATGTATTCTTTTCAGTGTTGATATGGTTTGGTGTGTCCCCACCCACCTTAACTTGAATTTTATCTACCGGAATTTCCACATGTTCTAGGAGGGACCCAGGGGGAGGTAATTTAAACATGGGAGCCGATCTTTCCCATGTTATTCTCGTGATAGTGAATAAGTCTCACAAGATCTGACAGGTTTATCAGGGGTTTCCACTTTTGCTTCTTTCTCATTTTCTCTTGCCGCCACCATTTAAGAAGTACCTTTTGCCTCCTGCCATGTCCCTTTTGAGGCCTTGCCAGACATTTGGAACAGTAAGTCCAATTAAAACTCTTTTTCTTTCCAGTCTCAGGTATGTCTTTATAGGCAGTGTGAAAACAGAGTAGTACAACTGTATTCATAGATTTTAGTATGAAATGAAATGGTTTTCTATTCATTGGCTTCTGGATACTTAGCAATTTTCCTTTTAATTTTCTCTTTGAACAATAACAATGTGAATAAAGGTTTCCACGTATTAGTCATCTTTTGATAATTTATTTATAACTGTATTGAACTAAGTTTCAATAGCATGCCTGTCCTACCTCTAATTTTTGATTAGTGAAGGTTTACTTTGCTGTCAACTACATGATCAATTTTTGTAAATATTTAATGGACATAAGAAAAAAATTATCCTGTGGGTAGATGACTTTCTGTATATTTATTAGTCTTATATGTTGACTGTATTTTTTTAGTTTGTCCTGTATTTCCTCTTAACTTAAAAAGTTGCACTATCAAGAACTGCCTGAATCTGAGAGCTGTATTGGAACTTGCTACTGCAATTGCATGTTTGTCAAATTCTTCCCTTTTTAATTTTGTTTGCATTTTGTCTTTAGTGGCTCTGTACTTTACTGAATACCAATTACAAGTAATATATTTATGCTTTTGACTTTTAATATTACAAAAAGTGATGCCTTTCTCTCCCTGTTAGTTTTTAACTGCAAATTTATTATTAATTTAATCTTATTATATATAAATATTATCACTCCTAATTGGTTGATTGATTTTAGTTTACATAATTCCATTACAACTTTATTCAGGCCTTCTTCTCCCATCTTGGCTTCCAATTTTCTATTGTTCCAATCATTTATTGTTATTAGATGTTAACTGTATGCAAGCTTGTTTTAACTTTTAAATTTAGTCTAGCAGGCTCTTTCAGTGGGTAAATTCAACCTATTCACATCTAGTCTACGACTGATATAAATGTTGTATCTTACTGTATAGTGGTCTATTGCATAGAATGGTGACTCTAGTTAATAATAATGTACTGTTAACCAGTTTCAAAATTAATAAACGAGTAGGTTTTAAATGTTTCACCACAAAAAAGTATTCGAGGAGATGAAATTGTCAGTGGGCTTGATTTAATCATTCCACAATGTAAACTTATATTAAAACATCACATCGTACCCCAAATATATATACACACATATATATGCCAATTAAAAATAAAATAAAAATTAAATATATATTTATTTTAAATTATACATTTTTCTTTTACCTTTGCCCTATTTTTTTCTGCTCATTTTATCAAGTTTCTATTTTTTCCACTCTCTTCCCTTAATCTCTTTTTTTTTTTTTTTTTTTTGAGATGGAGTGTCACTCTGTCACCCAGGCTGGAGTGCAGTGGTGCGAACTCTGCTCACTGCAAGCTCCGCCTCCCGGGTTCACGCCATTCTCCTGCCTCAGCCTCCCAAGTAGCTGGGACCACAGGCGCCCGCCACTACTCCCGGCTAATTTTTTGTATTTTTAGTAGAGACGGGGTTTCACCGTGTTAGCCAGGATGGTCTCAATCTCCTGACCTCGTAATCCGCCCACCTCGGCCTCCCAAAGTGCTGGGATTACAGGCATGAGCCACCGTGCCCGGCCCCCTTTATCTCATTTTTCCTTCCATTAATGAAACTGATTTTTTTCTGATACTTTAATTGACATTTATGCTTTTTAAAATGTATAAACAAGATCTGTTTCTCCCACAGGGACACATTTTCCGCTTTCAACTATCCCAAGGTTTAAGATTCCAGAGTAACTTTTTTCTCTCCTTTCCTTTCCTTCCATCCCTACAGTGTTACCTCTGCTTTACATTACATTCCCACCCAAACTTCTAGGTTTTGCTAGGTTATTACAAATCTTCTTATTCTATGTCCTTTTGGTTTTAAGAAACTTTATTTAGTGTTTAAATTGTATACTAACCCAAGGAAATCCTCCTTATTCATTAAATGAATATCTATTAACTGCCCACCACAATGTGCTTTTCTATATCTTCTCAAAATCCCAGACCTCAGATACAATTCATTTGTTGGGAGTTAGAGTATTGTTTCAAATATTTTCGTCATGGGGGGCTATTTGAACCCTGAGGTTAATGAATGTTTGCATATCACTGAATATTTTTATTTCACACAAATGAGCTCTTGAATGGATATGGGATATTGGGAGATAGCCCTTTCCCTCACCTTTTTCAGTAAATGTGGATGTTATTCCACTGTTTTTGAGCTTTCTGTGTTGGAGATGAGAATCCTGAAGACAAACTGACCTCCATACCACTCCAGGAAAATCAACTAGAATTGAGTTTGGCTATCAGTCACGGAAAAACCTGAATAAGAAGTAAACAAGAATTTTATTTTTCCCCATATAGAAGTCCAGGGCTATAAATAGTTTAGGTTAGGTAGGTATAACTCCATGGTGTCGGGATTTCAGGTTTCTTCTATTTTATTACTTCTCTGTGCTTGATTTTTGTTTCAAATCGGCACACTGTTCAAATGGAAGCTACCAAAACTGTGCAAAACATGAAGTGCTTCTTCCCTGTAAGGACATTTCTGCTTGCAACAGCAAGAATGTGGCTAAATGGATGGCTGGGAAATGTCTTTATCCTGGGCAGCCATGTGGCGATTAATAATTTGCGGTTTAAGAAGAAGCAAAGACTTAACATTAGGGAGTGACCAGGCCCTGTGACATTACAAGTTTGTCCCTTTTTCCTGGAAGCCTGAACAATTTTCTTTGTAGACTTTGAGGTCACAACTTTTATCGGAGTATGTATGGAGATTTCTTTTCTCATCAGTTAGGCATATGACTTGGTAAACTGTCCCAATGTGTAAATTTATGTCTTTCTACCACTCAGGAATATTTTATTTCAGTATTTATTTCTTAAAAGTAGAGAATAAAAAGGGAGGAAACATTTTCTAAGTGATTATTTGCATTTCTTTCTACTTTTATTGTCTACTTTTCTATTTCCTATGTTTCATTTGAGAATTGTTTCATTTTTAAAACTTCTTTACAGTAAACAATATTTGCTTCTGGCAACGTAAATTAAGTATAAATAAGAATTTAAAATAAAACTTAAGAAAAGAACATATTTTACTATTCTCTTTTTACTCCCAGTCCCATTTACAGAGTTTTGTATGTTTCCTTGTGTAATTTTAATAAACATTTAGTAATATGTACACACATGAATACACACATATGCTATTTTTACACAGATGAGAATATTCTCTTCTGTTTCTTGCTTTTTGTCTTTTTTTAACTTAATAATACATTTTGTATTTTATTTTTTCTAATGACTGTATTCAGTTCAATTTTAGAGTCAATTTATAACCACCTCTCTATCATTTAGCACTTATATCATTTCCAATGTTACAGTTTTACATATACAGTAGGCTAATTTCTATGCATAATTTTGCAAATATGTTAGTAAGTTAAATTTTAACCAGATAATTGCTAAGTGAAAGTGTGAGTATGCTTCCATTTTTGATATAATTTACAAAATTCTCCTTTTCTTCTTATGGGTATGTCAGTAATACATTTATAAACTACTGGAAATCAGAAATTATGCCATTTGCATCTTTGTGTATTCCATATATATAGAAGATTTTGAATAAATATTGATATTTCTTTTTGTGATTTACAGATTTTTAAAATTCATCTCTTAATAACATTTTTATTCCATTCACAATTAAGGGCAAACGTGGTTATATTTACACAGATATTTTAATTATGTGGATAACTTTTTAAAGATACTTTTTATGCCATTAGATCATACATTTTAATTAACTTCATATGAAAATAGGTATATATAATGGCAATATTATAGGATTTCTGTTTTGATGATTCAGTATTTAGTTTCATTTTCCATGTCACAGCATATGTGTTTGAACAGAGGATTTCTATCAGCTGTTTCTCAGCCTTAAAATAAAAACAAACTAAAATATATAGCAGGGCACAAAGGGAAATAAAATCAAATTATTTTTACTTTCTATTTTGTATCACTTTACAGTATGAGTATGTGGCTTTTATTCAGGTTTTATACACTAAAATACACAAAAGTTGAGTTGAATACCAGTCATTATTGCTAGCAAAAACGAAGTCTGTTGTACACAGCTGTGTTTAAAATAATGGTATTGTTTATAATGAAATGTTTTAGATATTCAAAATGTTTTGGCAGTTTAGTAGAAATGTTCTCCTTGAAAAGTTTACATTGTTTTAAAAATAATTATTGATGTAAAGTGAATACTGATGATCAAAATAGACAAATCATTTGTGGGCTTATTATAGCAAAGCCATCAAAGAAAAAAAACTCTTAAACAACCAGGTGTTTAAAATTATACATAATCTCAATAAGCCATTATGGTATTATGTCTAAACTATTCAAATCAAATAGGAAATTTCAAATAAAAGAATGAGGCATGTCCAAAAATAAAATGAGAACCTACTTGGACAAAATAAGTAAAATTATCTTACAAGGTTTGGAAAATATGAAAAACAAATTTAAATGTCCAACAAAAAGAAAAGTTAATCTATATTTTCAAGGTACTACTGATATTTAACTCCCTTTATGTTATAGTTTATATTGCCCTCCACACTGACTAGGCAATTGATGAATTCTATGCAATTGAATTCAAATTACACACACTGTACAATGATGACATTACATTAAAAATTTTTAAATTCAATCGTGTCTGTAAACCTTATTTTTTTTTTCAATAATTTGATGGGAGAGGCAATGTAGCAGCTCTAAATGCAAACTCTTCAAATGAGTGATTGCTATTTGATTTCTCTGTGGGAAAACCAACCTAAAGTAACAATCTTTGTTGATGCTTGCTCAGATCAGGTGGACCAAAACAGCAGGAAGTGCCTCTGACAGATTCCAAGACTCAAGTGTCTTCAATGAGACTTTGAGGATTACAAATATTCAGCGACACCAAGGAGGCCGGTATTACTGTAAAGCAGAGAATGGCTTGGGGTCTCCAGCGATAAAGTCAATCAGAGTGGATGTATACTGTAAGTAAATTTTCCAGAAAACTATAATTAAGCCTAGTATGGATTTCTTTTGTCCTACAAGTCTATGGTTTTCTCAAAAACCATAGCGTTCTGTTTAGTTGAGAATGAAAACTGTGTAAAATCATGATAGCTCCCTTAAAACATTCCTGAAGGAAGGAATCTTCACTAGAAACTTTCATAACTTCTATGATATAATACATATTCATTATAGAACACTTAGGAACAATATTAACAAGAAGACAATAACCATTGGTAATCCCACTAATAACTGGGGTTTTAATGTATACGTTTTTGTCTTTATATATAAATATATACATGCATTTTTATATTTTTATTAAAATAGGATCATGCTGTATATTCTTTAACTTATGTTTATTTTACCTACATGTGAATACAGCTATTCTTTTTTTTTTTTTAAATGTACATCATACAAACAGAGCATTATGAATTGGCCTGTAAATGACCAAAAATCTCTACGTATAGTCTGCTTTTGATCCAACTCTGTTAAAAGTAATCAGCACCAACCCTGGACAATGCTGTGCCACCTGAAAAGTGTTTGTTGATTTATTTTTGTTCTTAGTCTCATTTTCCTACATTTTGCTATTGACGATAATATTTTAAATCTTTTTGGTCTCCTTAATTCCCCACTGAAACAAAGCAAAGGCCTACATTTAATTTGGTCTTTTGCCCAGGTTTTTCTATCACTTCATTATGTTTTTACAAGAATTTGCATTTTAACTTTTAAGTCTCTAATGTAAGATAATTATTTTTCTTTTCTTAAAGTAATTTAGACATAAGCAACAACTGAGAAGATGTTGTTTTTCTGCCTATCTTCCTTTCTTTCCTCTTTCTTTCAGTGCAGGATAGGATGTTACATAGTTAGCAAGGGGCTTGAAATTATACATGGTCTACTTGTCAGATGCTCTGCTGAATCTCATTTAGTTATTTAGATGACTGAGAAGTGGGTGATAAAGCAGCACTTGTAATTTGCTTTCCACATTCAGATACCTGCTTTCCTTCTGGAAAGGATGGGCGAGAAATCCTTGTTTCATCCTCTCCAGTATCTTCTATTTCCTAAAGCACCCTGCCCCTCATCCCTTAGCATAATTTAGAAACCTTCATCCCCTGTACCACCCTTTCCTTATTATTATGGGTGCACAGGTTGACCACACCTGTATACTTCCCAAAATAGTATAGCACCTGGCTTCCATTTTCCTGACTAAATATTTTCAGTATTTTTGTTCATATACAATTTTAAATTAGGTTAAGTTTAATTTACATGAATTGAATACTTTTTGTAATAGTCTAGAGTACATACTTCTGCTGTTTTAGTTATTGCAGTTTAGGTCATGAAATTTTAAAATACACCTCTTCAATACCTTAAACACAATTGTAAAATCTAAAAACTTTCGAAAATCAGTGGATATGTTTTGTTTGTAACTTTTATAAGCAAAAGTTGATATTAACTAGTGTGGTGTCAAAATTTGACCTGAAATGACTTGAATAGAAAAAAGCTTTACACTCTTTATTTACTAGACTTTGAATAATCATGTTTTGCCCAGGAAATGTGTTTGATTACACAATATAGCCAAATATCCAGCTAAGTGTGTTATGTAATAGATGGCATGTATACTATATAACCTTTCTAAAATCTGAAAATTTCTGAAACACTCCAAAGGTTTTGAATGTAGGATTTTTGACTTGCATTTCTGCAACAATAGGTCTGATAATTTAAAAATCTTATTGCTGGGTTAACAAGTTAAATATAAAGGGGGAAATTCACATTTTTAGAGACTTAAAAAATATTTTTCTCTTTTCCTTTTACTATAGAAAGCCTTTTTAATTGCTAGTCTGCAGTATGCCTTCTCCTTTCTACCTGCTCCTATCTCTTGCTGTGCAGACTGGGTTGTGCCTGAGTATCTCATTCATATCACACACCTTACTGGAAATAATAGCACTGTTCTCTCCAGATTTCCCAAACCCTGCTAGCCTTCTAAAGTTTGACTCCTCTTCCATTCAACCACGCCTGAAGACATTTATTTTGTTACCTTTCTCTTCTTTGACTTCCTTTGGGGTTTTCTCATGCAACCTCGACTTGACAAGCATCTCGTTCCATGTTATTTCAATGAAATATCACTGTGATGCATACCATGTTGAAGTACTATTTTCAGTACTTGTTTGGTGGCTAGGCTTTATTAACAAGCTGTCTAAAATTATACTATTTGAGAAAATAACATGATGTTAAGTTCTATACTCTATAAATAAACATGACGTCTCTCTAATATAAATTTCCCAGAGAATGCCTTACCTTCAGCGCCAATGATCTTTCTACTATGCGGATGTAAACATACATTTAAAGTAGTTATTCCTATTTTTGAGGGCTTGAATAAATTAATTCCTTCAGATAGTAAATTTTCAAACATGCTTTGAGTGATAAGAACACTTAACAATAGAGACCACTAGACCTATCTAAGGAGTCCATGTGCTCCAAATACAACCTTGATTGAAGACCAGAGTTTTTAGTTTAAAGTACGTTTTCTCTACCTGAGTTTCTATAATTTAAAACATGCTTTATCATTGTTGATAAAGACATGACTAGTGTATTCATGTTATGTTTAAATCTGGCAATGTTGGTGTCTAAAATTGAATTATAATCCTTAAGATTTATTTGTGCTCTAATTTTGATTGAATGTTGGACAGCTTAGTTGAATAGATATTCATTTATATAAACTATAAGCAAGTGAATGACTTAATTTATTTCAGGTACTTTTGCTTTAACTATTTTAGGAAATGCTAAAAAAAAAAAAGGACTGTTTTTATCTGTTTGGAATCATGCCTTTAAAATCATCCACTGCATTGTAGGTTTCTGTTTCTTTTTCTAAACTGATTTCACATGTGGAACTTTCATCAACATCAGTAGAATTGGAAACACGATATGCATAAAAAAATACACTCATGCAAAATCGGCAGTAAAAAATATTTTACAACACCAAGCTGAGGCAGAGTATGACTTGGATTTAACAAAAAGAGTAATTAATAATGTTAGAATTTAGTCTTGAATCCCTTATAAAAGATTGTCTCTAAAATCTGCCCCATAATCTATTGATGTATAATAACACATAATTATATATTAATGTAATGCATCAGTAGTCTTAGAGAGTTTTTATAATAGTGAAAATAGGTATCTCTCAGTAAATCCCACGTTCTACAAGTTTCTACCTTTAGAGCTAAAACCTTCCTAAAATAAAATTATGTGCTAACCAGTCATTATTTTGATGAGGAAATGTAGTTTCAGGAAAGGAATTTGACACAATGGTGAATAATATAAAATGGGATGACTTTCTTTAGATCGATATTTTGAAATATTTGTAATAGCTATATTAACATTTTGATCACTTTGAGAAAGTTTATGTATCTTTATTGGCGACTTTTTCCCACATAATTTTCTAAAATTTAATTTAGTAGAAAATATTAAGCTATGTAGATTTTATAAAGGAACTACCACATGCATTTTTTTACTATGTTAATCAAGAATAGTTTGAAAAATTATTATCATGTTCCTCAATTTATAGGACCTATAATTTTATCATTTAAGAATTGTAAAAGCATTCCAAGAGTTTTAGGAAATATAATTTATTGATAAAATATATTTATAGGCTGGTAGATTTTATAACCACACAGTGACTTGAATTTCTTTCCCGAATCGGATTTGGTTATTTATGCAAATATTTCTGATCAAAAGCTAACCAATTACAATTTTTGTTGTTGTTGTTGGGGAAAATCGCTTCTGAGTGTCTTCTGAGTATCTTCTGAGTGTCTGAACATAGTTTCCCCCACGCCCACACAAATCTCATCTGGAATTATAATCACCGTAATCTCCACTGTCAAGGGAGAGACCAGGTGGAGGTAATTGAAGCATGTGAGTGGTCTTCTTCCTGCTGTTCTCGTGATAGTCACTGAGTTTTCACGAGATCTGATGATTTTATAAGGGACTCTTTTCCCCCCTTCGCTCGGCACTTTTCCTTGTGAAGAAGGTGTCTACTATTCGCCGAAGAGGGGCTGTTTCCATTCTGTGCTTAGCACGGCCGCTTCGCGAAGAAGGTGCGTTGCTTTCTCTTTGCCTTCCGCTGTGATTGAAAGTTTATTGAGGTCGCCTCGACCATGCTGAACTGTGAGTCAATCAAACTTCTTTATTTCATAAATTACCTAGTCTTGGGCAGTTTTTTATAGCGGTATGAAAACAGACTAATAGTATTCTCAGAAAAAAAGGAAAATACTGCATTCATGTAACAAGAACAGGAAAACACAAACAAGGGACTTTCAGAGAATATAAAATAGCTCTTACAATATTAAAAGTGATAACATAAAAATCAGAAGGGCTGGAAAATAAACAGTAAAACAAAATTTTACAATCAAGTAGATACTACATAAGAAGATAAGAAAATTAGAGTATTTATCTAGCAGATCAAACATTTGAATAAGAGTTCCAAACAGTCAAAGTGACTTTTTTTTAATTAAGAATTTCCTATCATAGTTGGACATGTGTTCTTAATTATAAAGCTACCACTGGATCCTTAACACAATGGAATAAATCTTCAATGCACATATCAGCATGCAACTTCAAAACAGGAAAAAAACGAAGATCTTTAAAATGTCCAAAGAGTTTTTATTTTTTCCAAAATTCTCACATATAAAAAATTAGGAATCAAAATGGCATAGGTCTGCACAATGGAAATCTGGGGCCAGAAGGCAACTGAGTAAAGCTTTTGAGATTCTGAAGGAAAATTATTTCAACTAGAATGTTCCAGATGGCCAGGCTATTTTTTCAAATATCAAAGAAGAAGAAAGACATTTTTAGACCTATCAGATTTCAATTTTTTTTGGCTAATGCACCCTTGCTGAGGATACTACTTTTATCTATTTTCCTCCAAAACTAAGAAGTAAACAAAAAAGGAAGAAATATCATCCCCAAAATAAGAGGCTATGTATAGGAAGATATTGAAGTTAATCTCAGAATGATAAGGAAGCCGGACAGCACGACAATAGAAGCTTGTCATACACTGAGCTTCAGAAGCAACCAGGACAGATTGAAGCTGGAATAATGGATGCTTACCTGATATTTTAGAGACAAATTCTCATGGAAAGCTTAATAATATGGTAATGATAGGTGGATACAAAATTGAGTATACAAAATATGTGAGTTATTAAGGGAGTGTAAAAAGCTGTATGACGTGAAATGTAATCCAAATATACTACAAGGTTCAGCTGTAAAGATTGCTTGCATAGTCATAATAACAACACTTGATTTAACCAAAAGCATGCTATAAATATATAGTGGATGAGAGGAGGTTAGTATAAGAGTTAAATGCTTCCTTTCTGTGAGAAGAAATCAGTAAGACAATGTGAAAATGAAAAATATGTCTATAAATAGAAGTTGAACACTTACAAATCTGAAGGCAAAACCATTTATAAATAGTGAAGAGATGCATTAGAAAAGGTTGCCTCTGGGTATTGCAAATACCTAAGGTTGTTTGATGTGTCATTATTTGGCTTTTAAAACTGCACTTGCATAGTTTCATTTTTTAAAAGTTAATAAAGTATAGATTTGAAGATTTTTACCTTGGAGGTTCTTGTTATTAAGCTCCATGAAGTCAAAACCAATTTCATTCCACATTTTAGCAGATCATTATTAATTCAAAAACTTAAAACTAGATTTATACTCACACTTTATTTATTCATAAGAATCGATATTCCTTGATATTTTACACCAAATAAAGTTGACTAAAAACATATTATCTCCTATATAAAAGATATGCAAATAGCATAGGGAATGTTGTTACTACATTCTGATAACTAATTTTTCTTCTAAACCTTTTAGAATAAAACTCTAGGTTAATTTCCACTACAATTTTCTTACATGTTGTTTAGAATAAAATATTTTAAAAAATAACTTTGACTTTTACGTCATTCATTGAGTGGCTATTCAAAATATAGCTCCACTGAATTTTGTGGGGCTAAAAAGGAACTTATTAAATAATTTGTACCTTCAATGAGTTTAAAGAAGACAAAGTGACAATTTAATTCATTTAAATGGTTTACAAATGTTAAGTAATAAGGTTAATAACATAAATTATGCTACACAACAGTGAATGATATGCTAATGACCCTGAAAATATAGTGTTGGAAGTAAAAGGTTATTGTGGCCTCTTATGAAAGAAATAGGATTTACACTGCAATTTTAGGGATGGGTTTTGAAAGAATTCTCCCTGCCAGTTCTACACGTTTTTCGACAGCTTGTGTTCGGAACTCCTTTTTTCAAGAGTGTTTGTGTAACAAACAATAGAGATAGTGTCTGCCTTTAGGGAAGAGGGCAGATTTGTTTCCTGACCAGGATAGTAAATATAATATTTACCTCAGGGGCGAAGATTAATCAGGCTTTCTTGCAGGACCTTTATAAGATGGGGAGCTTCCTGAGCTCAGGGTCTCTTAGCTGTGTCAGAAACCAATTGATGTGCATGGCATTCACCTGGGCTGCCCAACACATTGTCCCTATGAAAATTAAGGAGGGAAAACCTATGAAGAGAGGAAGCACATACTTTTGAGGCTTCAGTAATGAGGTCTTTTCTCTCAGACCCAGGAGTCTTGTGTTTGCGGTTAGCATCCATGAAACTGTGGCAGGCTAATATATTAGCCAGCAAGTAGGGAAAATATCAGACCCCTCACCATTCTTAACAGAGTAGTGGGGAAGGCCAAAGGTATCTTTTAATGGGTGAGAAATTTGATTAAAGGCACGATATAAGGGAGAATAATCCCACAGAGTTTAAGGACTAGTGGTTAAGATGGTGGGTATGGAGGAGAAATGAGAGCTTAAATTGAAAGATAGACTGTTAATTATGTCATAATTATGTTGAACTTTTACTGCCAATGTTTTTACTGTATGAATGATGATCTGCCATTTATGTAAGATGCAAAATAAATAATCCTTACATAAAGAAATCAATCCTTTATGTAAATCCTATTAAGCAAAATTTTCTCACCCACCACCCATCCTCCCAAAACATCAGCCTTGGGTTTGGAAGGTCTTAATAATGTTTGATGTGGTAATTACAATGCTTATTAAAATGAGTTGCTGTCATGCAAATTGCCCTATTAATAAAATTTGAGACAGGATTTTGCAATTTTCTGAATTATACCCATGAAGAATACTTGCTTATCAGTGTTATTTACAAGTGGGACATACAACCAATCTAATTTCCAAATAGTATTAGAGTTCCTAATAAAAGAGCTTTGTCAAAAATCCTATTACATACCTGTTTACTGATTCGTGTTCAGAGGACATTAGAGAAGAATTACTTTTAAATCAGTTTAGTCCTCTCTCAATTATTATCCATTCAGTACTGGTCATATGCACCCTCTTAAGATGCATTCACGGAGCACCTACTGGAGTCTTCCGGAATCTCACAAATACACAATCAGAATGGCAACTGGCAGCTTTCCCTCAGTTGCTCTGCACCTGTTCCTACTGCGTTTAGGTCCCTCATTCAACCTGATTCTGAAAATCTCAGGCATTCTATAAGCCTTCTGAGCTGGAGGGCTGGGAAGGCCACTTCAATTAGTCTGTCAGTTTGCAGTGTTAACTGGTGACCTACAATATGAAAACCACTCTACTCGAACTACTGGTGAGAGATGAAACAAAAATACAAGGCTTTTGCCTTGTAGAACCTTATAATTAGTTGGAGACGTGAAAAATAGACATAAAAGTATTTTGGTTAAAAATTAGATGAGTAAGTCTAAAAAATTTGTTTACATATCAAAAGTACTAAGGGAAAAGTGATGCATGACATTCATTAGAAAGCCCTCTCACTAAATATGTTAAGGAATTAAAAAAAATGGATATAATCATTACATCAGTGTGCATTTAATTTCTAGGTTGTTATTCTTATAAAAACTATCCATTCCTGAGCAAACGTATTCTCAGGAATACATTTGTAATGAAAGCTTGTAGTGTTTTTCATAAAGATAGAAGGCTATTCAAATGTGCGACTGTGTTTATACTTTTGCTCTTATTGTTACCAAGAGATCTTTTAAAATGTTCACATCTAAATTTTGTAAAGATTCTCTTTCATCCAAAAATTATTTATAAATTTGGTCATTTAAAAGAGGTAAATCTATGGTTAAACTGAATAAAAGGCCCTTAAGAACACAGTGCATTGTCTGGGTGGGATTCCCTAGCCAAAGGTTAAGTGGCGGTTAAGTGGCAGGCAGATGCTCCTGCTGAGTCAGCCAGAGAATGGAGATTGGCATCCAGCGTTCTGATTTCCAGGCAGTTCATGGAGCCCTCTGAATCTAGCTTTCTCCCTGAGGGCAAAGTCTGCTACCATCAACTCTGTATTGCACAGACATTTCATAAAAACAAAAAAAATGTTTGGAGAAGGAATATAATTTGTACGAGTAAAGTGAGCTAATAAAATGGTTTGAATATAAAAAAGGGAGGATGTTTAATGTGTTTTTTTCTCACGTATTTTAAAGTTCAGCAAATTCTGAGTCACACAGAAGGTAAAGTAAAAGTTTGAAAGGTAAATTATTGCTTACTTAATTATTTAGCCCTTGAGGCCATACTTTCTCTGAATGTATTCAGAATACATTATACTATCAAATTTACATTTATAACAGTTTCAAGAAAACCTGGCTACCTTTGCTTTTGCTGTTCTATACCGTGAGTCAGGTCAAGTACTTTGAAAATATGCATTGTTGACTGGCATTATAGGATAAGGTGGAAGGATTCTCAGAGAGAGTAAAAAAGCCATGAGATTCATACAAAATAAGAAGCTCTTTAAAATTAAAATGATTTCTACCTCCAACTTTAAGACAAGAGTTTATTTTATTTTTTCCTTTTGACAATTGAAGGAAATGATTCTTGAGAAGGGTGTCAGAGAGTACATCTGACCTTGCTTCGATACTTGATATTTTCAAAAACTTAGCTCTGTTCTCTCTTGATAGAGGGAAAAATTTAATATGTCTTAGCTTCTGAAACATACTGGTGTGATTGATCCATGAAATACTGAAGTATCTGAAAAGCAGCCTACTTTCAATCTCTTAAACTGAAAGTGAAGTGAAAATTTCTGCACCCTACTAGAGGGCACTGGAGTGTTTTTATTCATGATCTCTTGAGTTTGTCACCAGGCTTAGAATATAAAAATCCCTGTTTCATGAGGTAACGCTGAGGCAGATATGCAATCAAGACATCCAGATGGCTGTGAATGAAGTAAATGAAAGGGTTTGTTTCAAATGTTTTCAGGTGTCCACCCCTAAGTGCTGTATTCTAAATGTAGAAGGGAACATGTGAAAAAAAGCTTTTAGAAATATTTTCCAGTTTTCAGAATGAGCTAAAATAGAGAAAGGGGAACAAATTCCATTTTTTAATCCCACTTCCACTATCTTATTCCAGTCTCTCATCACTTCACACCTGGTTCCTGCAAAAGGCCTCCCAGCAGACCTCTCTCTCAATAATAGTTCTGTCCTTAAATTTATTCTGCAGATTATTGCCAGATCAATCTTCCTTAAATTCAATGCTTATCACAGTACTTGCCACTCAAAATTTACATTCTTTCTATGTTTTTGATTAATACAAATCCAAGCCCCTCTGCTTATTTTTTCTCCTGTTCCGTTGAAATTTAATTCCTCATCCTCCTAAAGCAACATCCTTCGACCTCACCTCCCTGCTCCCCATCCTCTATCATGCTTCTTGACCCCCATATTCATAGCTATACATTTTGTTCTCCCAAAGGTCTTGTAAACTCCTACAGAGTAGAGGTCACCTTATGTCATTATTTACTGTAACTATGTCCAAATGAACAACTCAGTGACAAACTTAGGGTATGAGAAACACGTGTTGCTTAATTACTCAAGGGCACTGGACATAAAATCAAACTGTTTGATGTTATATCTTTTAAAATGTGCATTTGAATTTTTATCTTCATCCTTCTTTAGACTTGTGGACTTTCTTTCATGATCTCTGAATTCTAAGAAATAGTCTATCAGTCATCTATCTATCTATCATCTCTCCATTTTTTAGGACAAGATCTCACTCTGTTGCCCAGGCCGGAGTACAGTGGTGCAATAATAGCTCTCACTGCATCCTCGAACTTCTGGGCTCAAGTGATCCTCTCACCTCAGCCTCCTGAGTAGCTAGGACTCCAGGTGCACACTGCCATGGCTGGCTAATTTACTAGTTTTTTGTAGAGACTGAGTCTTGCCATGTTGCCCAGTTTGGTCTTGAACTCCTGGCCTCAAGCAATCCTCCTGCCTCCACATCCTAAAGTGCTGGGATTATAGGTGTGAGCCACCACACCCAGCCCTACCTATATACTTATTTTATTTTATTTTTATTTTTGAGACAGAGCCAGAGTGCAGTGGAGTGATCCTAACTGACTGCAACCTTTAACTCCTGGGCTCAAGCAATCTTCCCACCCCAGCCTCTTGAGTAGCTAGGACTACAGGCAGATGCCAACATGCCAGGCTATTTTTTTTTCTTTCTGTACAGACAAGGTCTCACTCTGTTAACCAGGCTAATCTCAAACTCCTGGACTTAAGAGATTCTGCTGCCTCAGCCTCCCAAAGTGCTGGGATTACAGGCATGAGCAACCAGGCCTGGCCTCTCTATATGTTTTAAAGTCTGTGCTAACTCATTCTTAATGATAACAATAACTTACTGCTTAAACATTGTGTTCTTATAAATTTCCTCAAAGCAAGCATTCAAGCAAAGACATGATGGCATTTGTCCATATGTATATTATGAAAAAGAGAGCAAGTGACTAATAATCTTAATGGCAGTTCTCTGAGGGGTCAGTATGTTTTGGTTGGAAAAGCCAGAGTTGGAAATTAACTATGTTCTTTCTTTTTTCTATGAACAGCAGTATTTTCAATGTGAGACTGAGATCTGCAAAACAATGTTTTTGAATAGTGCCCTTTGTGGGAGTAAAATTCTACTTCATATGGTACAGTATATAGTGAAGCATTCAGTATTCATTCAACAAACCATTATCAAATGACTTCTGTGTCGCAGATTCTGTGTGACTCAGTGCTGGGAACACAGTGGTAAACAGAACCAGCATGGTTATATCATCAGAGAGAGTAGAATCCAGCATAGCAGAGTTAAGATAATTGTTGTAGTAGCTGAAATGCTAAGCTAAGATTAGAAGATCATGGTTCCATTTCTTCTTGTGTTAACTCTCAGACTTGCAAAATTGTGAATTTAACAAAGAGACTTACTTAACTTTCCTACGTCTAAGTTTGTTTTTTCCTTTCTAAATGAAAAAAATTGGATGAAACATCCTTAATCATCTGCAAAAGTTTTAGATTATTTAATTATGAACTTTTTTTCTATTGAAAGGATATTTCACATTAAGCAGAAATCACCTAGAATGAAGATTTTTGAGTGTTTTTTGTAGTATGGAAGGAAAAATAGACCTCTAATAAACATATACTTACTTTCTTTTTCTAAGAACAGTTCTGAATAATTTTAATAATATACCAATAAACATTTTCTGAATACCCATTAGGCTTGGAGATATTAAAAGGTATAAAGCATATTATCTACCCAATAATTATAGACTCTTTGAGAAGTAAGAATAGACATAAGATCATAAGCACAAGGAAGAGATATTACAGAAGCTGAGGGGAATAAATAGTCGCTAAAGACCATCATGATCAAAGGAAGTGTTGAAGTTGTCAAGAAAGAGTTGACTTAGCAAGTCTAGGTGAGAGGGAGATATTTTTCTGACAGAATGGGGCTACATATATATGCATACATATGCACATATATATATATACATATGCACATATATACAAACACACATAGACACATACAGACAGAAACAAACTATATATGTATGTTATGTATCTATATATATCGTTTGTCATTTGAAAAAATTTGCTAGTATATGTGTGAATGGTGAAGGGGCTGAGAGAGAGAAAGCAATCAATAGAAGCCCTCTTCTCTACATTTGCGACTTAGGCCACTCCAATTTAAATAGATTGTTCAAATCTTCACAGCATGTTGCTGGCAAAAATAGGAATTAGAAATTAAGTCTTATAACTGTGTACCCACAAGTGGTACATAGTAAAATTGTTTTAGAATATATAATGTTGGTAGTAGAAGAACTCAACATTAGAAATAGAAAACTAGCACATTTTCCTTTTTAGCATGTCATTTAGCAAATAACATGTTTTATTAATAACATAGTGAATAACAAGTTAACTGTGAGTCTGAACTGTTGTAAACTATTGTCAACAAGCTAATTCATTCAGTGAGCACATCTTTTTGAAGTTCCACTGTTAATAGAATAATACAAGGTATGAAGAAGGTGTTGCAACTGATGGGAATTAGAGGAATGAGATAATGTATTTTTAAAAACCCATGAATATAGTTTCTGTACTCTGGCTTAGAAGAGAATGCAAAGTATACCTAAAATGAAGTAACTGATTATTATATACTTTTTCAGTAAGTGCATTAACCTTTTGACAGAGAAGATTTTAGTTTTTCACTTCTATTTCAGGATTTCCTTTCCCATTGAATTTGTGTTTTATTTTACTTGAAAGACATATATGCATAAATTAACACATTTTCTGCATAACTTTATAATAAAATCAGTTTACTAAATTGTTGCTGCTTAATTTTCTCTCCATGGTAAGACCATTTCCATTCAGCTTTGTCTACCATATATCTTCTCTTGTAAGTTAAACATGTAGTGTTGTTCTAAGACAAGAATGGTAATATTGGTAATATTGACTGTAACTGCTGGATAAAGTAGAATGACTCCAGTCTTAGTATGCATAAAAAATTAATTAGCAAGCCTTTCAATTAAGATTGTATAATCCTTTCAAAATGTTCACTGTGTATATGCTCATTTCTAATTCTGTTTGAATTTTTCATCTTTGTACTTTTCTAAATATTATTCTGTGCCAACTCGAATTTTTCTTATTGACACCTGTCAGATCTCACCACCTTTTTTACCTTGCCTAAAGGCCCCAAAGACATTTTTCTGCTCTGTTGCAATTAGAGTGTATCCTCATGAAGTATTTTTGGAGAAGTTTCCTTCTCATAGCTCTGAAACCATATTGCGGGTTTTAACTCTGGTTATGTATCCTAATCTCTTGTGATTTAAAACATTTGAAGACTTGGTCTAAGCCCAAATCTCTTGAATCAAAGCTAGGTGTGTCATTTTAACACTCTGTCAAAAGTCTTCCCCCAGGGTTTCTGAAAATTACTTTGGTTCACAAAGCCTTCTGCCTCCTGAGCTTCTACTTCTCTTTCTCTGTCACTGTGCAATCTTGCTTGGGCCAATCATAAAGCATGGTGCCATTTGTTTTCACAGCAAAACTCCACTACCACCAAGCCTCCATGAGCCCAGCAGACTTCACTGAAAATTGTCCAGATATGATTGAGGCTCCTAGCAATACCTAAAGCTTTACCTGGACCTGATGGAATCATTGATCCTAGTTTCTTGTGTTCCCTCAGTGTATTCAAACATTCTCTGTCTTCCTGGCACCATTCATCCCTGCATGCTTCTCTTTCCTTCTTCCTTTCAGGACCCACAAAACAAATCTCTTTCCCCATCTGTCATCAACTCCCATGTCATGACAAATAGCATCCCCCTTCTCTAAGCCCTGATAGGCCCTCCCTCCTGAACTCCAAGCTTTACCTTCACCCTGAACACCTATAAATGTATTTTTAAAGAGTGATCTCTTTGGGGAAACTAGTGCCAAATATTAGATTAATGAAATTCTTCTACCTTGTTACAGCCACATAAGAAATACCTGGATTCCTGTAACTGCAGAGTTCCCAGGTGGTGTTCGTGATAGGATCTGTAATTGCTTTTACTCTTCTTCTTCTCCTTTTTTAATGTCTAGGTATATGTTAAGATCATAAACACAAATCCTTTAGCTTCAAATTGAACATGAGAATTGGAAACTCTTTTTGGGTATTTAAAACACCAAAACTGAAGAGAGAAGTTATTTTCCGGTATTTCAAAGATCTTCCTTAACATTGCATTTAGCTATGTGTTATATAAGTTCTATAGCATTAACATTTGTCCCACAAGCATATATTCAGTATTATGTGCTACTAACTTGGGCATTAAGGTCATTAGAGCACCATTGTGAGTACAAACATGAGCCAAGCTGCTGGCTTCTCATCCTGGATTTATACTTTGTCACTTGTAGAAATTTTTATAATTCAGATATTTTCACTGTCTGAACCTCATGCAACTAAAAGCTGCTCATTTGTAAAATGGAGACAATAATAACAATTCTTCCCTTATAGGATTGCTGTAAGGATAAAATTAGTCAGGGCCTGTATAGTTATTGGTTCAGTGGCTGACACAAAGTCAGAGCTCAGGAAGGTCAGCTCTTAATTCCTGTCGACAAATGGCATGCTAGGGTTATAGGAGACAAAAGCTCCAAGAAGGATTGTTGTCTTTGACAGCATTGTGAACTTCACATGGGTTGGTGCCTGATAAAAGGCCCTTTTAAAAAAAAAAAAATCAGGAAGTTAATGGAAAACTTCCAAGGGTAGGGATTGTTAAGCAAATGTGTTAATGAGTTAATCTAATTGCAAGCATACATCTCCACCTTTTACTAGGTTTACAGCCTTGGACAATTTCCTTAGCTCTTTATCAAAGGTCCCTGATGATATCTATACAGTTGTTTTTATTATTTAATCATCACAACTACTTTTACAAACGTTAATCAAGTACTTGCTATTTGCCCCCAAAAGTGTTAAGCCCATTATAAGGATTTTAAGTTTTATAACTATAGAAAGGTTTAAAATGATGAATGACATGGTAAGAACTCAATAAAGGATGCTAAGAAGAAAAAGAGTAAGAGTGAAAGGAAGAGGCAGTGGGATATGTCATATTTAATTTGTTTATATTTAGGTGTAAAAGACTTCATGTATATTAAAATTATATCACTATCTATTAATACTACTGGTACTCTACTAACAATAATAAAATAACATCTCATAGCATTTAATATGTACTGTACATGTATCAAGTGCTTTACATATAGGATTTCACCTAATACATTAAATAGGTACAAGTCCCATTTTACAGATGATGAGTGGGAAGAAAAATGATGTGAAGCAGAGAGGATATTTGATGGAATTGAGAATCTGGAGGGACTGGAATGAAAACTCAGATAACTTTAGGAAAAACTGTCTTTGTAATACAAAGACAAGAAGGAAATAGAAAAACAGATAAAGTAGGCTGGCAGTGGCTAGGAAGTTGAAAGAGTTCGTACCTGTTGTCCATTTTGAGACACTAAAATAGAAAGTTATTTTGGTGAGAATGTGAGCAACAGTTGGGTTAGAGGTCTGAAGAGAATTCTACATATTTGAGACAAGTATTGTGAAACATAGGACATGCCATTTACTTGGAGGAGAGAGGCTTGTGAAACAGCACTAAGGCTTCAGTCAGGTTGATGAGTAGGTGCACCAGGCAACACAAAAAACAGGAGATGGGAGGCCAAGATAAAGGGAGAACCATCTGGGTTTATAATTTCAGAGCTAGGATGTCTTTGTGTGATCCTAAGGTCTAGGTAATACTTTTGTGAGAGTGTTGCCGAGGTGAAATGGAAGTGACTGTCCTTTCAGTAGAGGGTATTAGGGAATATGGAGCTAGTGAGGATGTATTGATGCGGATATTGAAATCACAGCATTTGGTAGCAGGAATCATGTAAGAGAGAGGGGTTATAAACCAGGTGAAAAATGTTCCTCAGGAAGTTGATGGAGCAGGTAAACTAGCAGATAATGCAATAAAAATAGAAAAAGGGGCTTTCCCAAGCTGCGGCGGAAGATGGCGGAGGTGCAGGTCTTGGTGCTTGATGGTCGAGGCCATCTCCTGGGCCGCCTGGAGGCCATTGTGGCTAAACGGTACTGCTGGGCCGGAAAGTGGTGGTCGTATGCTGCAAAGGCATCAACATTTCTGGCAATTTCTACAGAAACAAGTTGAAGTTCGGACCGTGCGAGGCTTGCTGCCCCATGAGACCAAGCGAGGCCAGGCTGCTCTGGACCGCCTTAAGGTGTTTGATGGCATCCCACCGCCCTACAAGAAAAAATGGATGGTGGTTCCTGCTGCCCTCAAGGTTGTGCGTTTGAACCCTACAAGAAAGTTTGCCTAACTGGGGCACCTGGCTCACGAGGTTGGCTGGAAGTAGCAGGCAGTGACAGCCACCCTGCAGGAGAAGAGGAAGGAGAAGGCCAAGATCCGGTACTGGAAGAAGAAACAGCTCATGAGGCTACCGAAACAGGCTGAGAAGAACGTGGAGAAGAAAATTGGCAAATACACACAGGTCTTCAAGACCCAGGGACTCCTGGTCTCAGCCCAATAAAGACTGTTAACTCCTTAAAAAAAAAAACAAAGAAAAGAAAAATAGAAAAAGGGAAGTAGTTGTATATATGAGTAATTAAAAACTAATGTGATATATTGATTATGGCATTAAACTTTTACTTGATTGCCTCCAGTGAAACAGATTTATTCTATAAAAAGAATAGTTTTAGAAATATATTCTTTTAAATTGTTTCGTTCATTCTGTTCTGTCTTCAATAAATATTTCTAATTATTTTAGCTCCATTGTATTTGATTACATTTTACTTCAGCAAAAAATAAATTAAAAATGCCATATATGGTGGTGATAATTGGTGATTTTTTTTGTGCTAAGGCTTCTCCACTGTTATGTTCTTTCTTCTTCCTTTTTCGTTCTTTGGTCATCCTTATTACTATATAGAATATACATAGATAAACACATATATAAAACATACAAGTAAATATATATAAATATACATAAAGCATGTATTCTGTTTTCTTTTTCCATTTTTTCTCTATTATCAGCTCTCTTTTTGTTTCAGTCTTCTAATTTTCTCTTTCATTTACCCTTATTCATTGCATTTGGTTTACATATTATTTCTGGGTTCTTATAAATATCATCTGTATTTTTATATTACTGAGATCCATATTATGGTTTTATATTTTTAAATTTACTTAAGGATGCTTTTTACTATTGGTCAGCCATTTAAGCCAAAACTTGCAATGAAGTAGAAATGTCACACATTATGTTGTTCTAAAACTTCTGACCATCAAATTCATCTTTATATTCTTTGCAAATTGATCTGAATTACTATTCTGTAAGCTGAAAAAATAGTGGAGGAAGAAACTGTCCTTGTTTTTCCTGTTCTTCAGTTATGTAACAAATACCTGTCTGCTTATTATTAATATTTATTCCACATAATGTATGATTGCTTTTCTTTGAGTATTATATCAATGTAGTATCTTATTAGTAGACTTCATCCTGTTATGTTATTTGTATGACCTCAGAGCAACAATCACTTTGAAATGAGGGAGTTGGAAGACGTTTTTGTCAGGTCCACTCTAGCACTGACATTTTACTACAACCTTCATTTCTGATAAAAGTTTATGGTTTCGAAGCAACAAATTAGTGAAACCAAAAAATTAGTAGAAAGTGAATATTTTAAAAACTAATTTTATTATTATTCTTTCAGAGATGCTTACTTTAACTTTGTCATAATGATTTGTTGAATTAAAGAAACAGTGTTTCTAGGATAAATAGTCAAAATTGTTGGAATGTTGAATTGGAAGATGAGAAGTTACCTAGACATCAAGTTTTATGTGTCTTTATTTAAAAAATCAGATGTGAAAATACTATTTCAAATTATATATATGACATATGTATGTATATAGAGAGAGAGGGAGTGGGAGAGAGGAGATTTATTTTAAGAAATTGGCTCCCACAATTGTGGGAGCTGACAAGTCTGAAATTTGTAAGGCAGGTCAGTAGGATGGAAATTTAGGTAAGAATTAATGTTTCAGTCTTGAATCCTAACTTCACAAAGCAGCAGGATGGAAACTTAGGCAGAGTTTTTATATTGCAGTCTTGGAGAGAATTCCTTCTTTTCTGGAAACCTCAGTCTCTGTTCTTAAAGTTTTCAACTTTAAGCTTGTTCACATTATGAAGAATAGTATGTTTTATTCAACGTTTATTGATTAAGATATTAGTCACATCTAAACAATAACTTCCAAGTACTAATGTTTGACTAGGCAAATGGGCACCATAAACTAGGCAAGTTGACACATAAAATTACTCATCGCATCTCTTTCAATTATTTTGAGAGTTTATTCTTCAAATGTCTAACCAATTCTCTATAAAAATAAAAGACATATAAAATAAAAGTTTGAAAACATTGCTAAAGTAAATGAGTCTGGTTGAAAGCTTTAACAGAATATTCTTAGCATCATTGCAATCTTTTCATCATAATTGTATTCATTTATAGCTAGTAGTCATCCTATCATTTTGTCAGTTTTTTTTTTTTGAGACGGAGTCTCGCTCTGTTGCCCAGGCTGGAGTGCAGTGGCACGATACCCGCTCACTGCAAACTCCACCTCCTGGGTTCACGCCATTCTCCTGCCTCAGCCCCCCGAGTAGCTGGGACTACAGGCGCCCGCCACCATGCCCGGTTAATTTTTAGTATTTTTATTAGAGACGGGGTTTCACTGTGTTAGCCAGGATGGTCTCGATCTCCTGACCTCGTGATCTGCCCGCCTCAGCCTCTCAAAGTGCTGGGATTACAGGCGTGAGCCACCATGTCCAGCCCTCAATCATTTTTTAAACAAGTTAAAGTAGATATCACTAGCCAAAGTTTAAGAAGTAAAGACTAACCATTTAATCTGTTTTAAACAAATTGCTGTTTTGACCAGTTTGTTTTGGACTAGGTCACACAAAAGTAATTCAATGCAAATATATGAAGACAATACACATATTGCTCATATGCACATATCTGTAGCTAGAGATATATGGCTATGAATAGATCATTTTTTACTTAAACAGGATTACTGCAAAAGTGCATATGAATGGTATCATTTTGCAGGAAATCAAGGACTGAGTATGTTACCATAACTCCATAGTGCTAAAATAATATAAGCTTTCTTGGCTGTTATGATACTTGTCTTTTTGAGACAGAGTCTAGCTCTGTCACCCAGGCAGGAGTGCAGTGGTGCAATCTCAGCTCACTGCAACCTCCGCGTCCCAGGTTCACACGATTCTCCTACCTCAGCCTCCTGAGTAGCTGGGATTGCAGGCGCGTGCCACCATGCCCAGCTAATTTTTGTATTTTTAGTAGAGACGGGGTTTCATCATGTTGATCAGGCTGGTCTCGAACCCCTGACCTTGTGATCCCCCCTCCTTGGCCTCCCAAAGTGCTGGGATTACAGGCGTAAGCCACCGGGCCCAGCCTGTGCTACTTTTGTCTAATCTTGTTGTTTCAGATTCACCAACAAGAACATTTCTGACAAACATGCCTGAGGGCAGTTGTCTTAGTCAATCAAGTTACCAAACAATACCGTAGATGACTGGGCAGCGTAAATACCAAACATTTATTTCTTGCAGTTCTGGAGTCTGGGAAGTCCATGATCAGGATGCTGGAATATATGGTATCTAGTGAGCCGCGGAGCACTTTCTGCTTTGCAGATGGCTGTCTTCTTGCTTTGTCTTCACATGGTGAAGAACAGAGAGTGACAGCAAGGGTCTATCTCTTAAAAGAATGCTAATCCCATTCATGAGGCTTCCACCCTCATTACCTAATTGTTGATCAAGGGCTCCACCTCCACATACCATATCATTTGGGGTTAAGACCTCAACATATAAATTTTGAGGGAACATAAACATTCAGTCAATAGCAGCAATGAACCCTTATAAATATATATTATGTATTATAAAAATAGACACATGCACTTTTGTGTTCATCATGGAACTATTCACAATATCAAAGACAGGGAATCAACCTAGATACCTATCAATGGTGGACTGGATAAGGAAAATGTGGTACATATACAGCATGGAATACTATGCAGTCATACAAAATAATGAAATCATGTTCTTTGGATCAACATGAATGCAGCTGGAGGCCATTATCTGAAGTGAACTAACACAGGAACAGAAAACCAAATATTGCATATTTTCCCTTATAAGTGGCAGCTAACCACTGAATACACATGGACACAAAGAAGGGAACAATAGACTGGAGACTGCTTGAGGGTAGAGAGTGGGGAAGACGGTGTGCATTGGAAGGCTACCTATTGGGTATTATGCTCACTACCTTGGTGATAGGCTCATTCGTATACCAAGCCTCAGCAACACATAATTTACCCATGTAACAAACCTACACATATTCCTTTGAACCTAAAATTAATAATGCCTGTGTTGTAAATGATGATACATGAATCCTAAATTGAGAATATACTTTTAAATAATGAAAATAATTTTTAACTTCTTAAAATGTGAAGCTCCTATAAACTAGCTTTTTAGGGTTATGCCACTATTCATCTGTTTATATTATTATGTAGCTTGTAAGACCTGATGTTATATAAAGTTAGTGGGCGGTGTTAAATCGCTGCAAAAAGTATACGCTTAGGAAGCAGCTAGTACTTAAAATTCTGGCTCCAATGCTTATAAGTTGTTTAATCTTACAGTATTTAAAACCTCTGCATCATTCTCTTAAATAATAAATGGAAATAATGATTTCTTCATCCCAGGATTCTTGTCACTGAGAACCTGTATACTATTACTACTACAGCTACTTATACTCTCCTATAATATGTTTAATGCGAACCAATTATTTCACACAATGTGTTTGGTGCTTTACATAAGTTTTACAACTCAAGGGAAAATTATTTAGCTTATTTTAAGGTATTCTAGTTCCATTTTCCCTGAAAACAAGTAACTAAAAGCAGAAAACACTTTTTAAAAATGACTGCAATATTCTTAGAAATTAAGTAGATTACAAAGTCATTACATAAATGTCTCTTTGTTTTGAAAACTCTTCCTTATAAGCTTACTATTTAACTAGTGATATATATATGTATATATGACTAAATGCCTGGACTAAGTGCCAAAATAGGATATATTTAAAATGTAAATTAAATTAAAATTAGCTAATACTAGAATGCTCAAAAATCATAATTTGCTGCATTTTCTCTTTGTGTCAGTTTTAACTTTATTTCAAATGTGGCTTTTAATTTTCTTTATTAGGCATGGTTTTCAGATGACTTTCTATAAATGCACTTCTCAGGCACTTAAGATGTTATCCACAGATTGAAGGGAATATGTAATCTATTTATAAATTCCTCAGCTGCCTTTCTGACTTTCAGTTGTCAGTTACAGACTTAAGCAAATTTTAAATCTCTGTTGCAATAGCATTTTAAATTTCTATTTAAGATACACAACAAAAGTCAATGAACTGTTTGAACTTATTTCTTTTTATATGGTTTTCATTTTTTGCAAATCACCAGGTTATTTCTTGATTTGAATATCAAAAGAAACCTTAATATGAAGATGATTAAATTTTGTAGATGTAAGTCTATATTAATTATTTATCATTTTTCCATGGCCCAATAAAACCAGTTCATCAAACACATCCAACACACCCTGCATTGAGATGTAGTAGTTGGTGGGCCTTAATGTCTTTGCATTTTAATAAAAGGCATTTTCAAATTTTAAATAATTTAAGGGCTTAAAAGTGCTCCTTGGAGATTTGAGAATATTTTCTCTATTTCTAGTAGATTAGCAATATTAATAATTTTGTTGAAAGAGGATGCTTTTCATGCTAGTTAAATAAATCTAAAAACTATTGCTAACCTTGATGGAAACTAAAAGAACAAAATACAATCATTGAAACTTGAAATATAAGTAAAGTGCGCATGAAAAGAATATAGTTTGAAGTTGAATGAAGAAAAATTTTTATGCCACTGGTTTTAAATAGAATATGTACTGTCATTATTTAACAGATACACTGAATTTTATGCCTAAATATGAGAATTGTACCTTAATGCACAGGAGAGAAAAAGTGAGAACTTGTGTTTAAATCAAACACATTCATATTACAATCATTCCAGAATACATAAAATAAGTAAGAAAATGATACATTGTAACAGAAAACTCAAACAGTGCATTTGGTTCTGTCTCTATATTTTATAGCTAAATGACTGTGTGTGGGAAAGGCATGAAGTATCTTTAAACTCAGATTTCCTATTTTAAAAAACTAGTGTAATAGTAATAATCTTGCAAAGTTGTGGTGGGGGAAGAGAGAGAAAGAGTGAGAGAGAAAGAGAGAGTGAGAGAGAGAGAGTGAGATTCACCTAACTTCCTAATTGTAATTCTAGGATAACTTAAAGCATCATATCTCTGTGACATTCCTTTATCTGAATCTTCGGTTCAATACTATAGTTTTATTATTGGTTCCTGGTTTATTATTAGCTGATTGCTTTATTTTGTCAGATCCAAGTGCTTATCTTGAAACTGTGCTTCCTAGAGAGGGCCCAAGGGTCCAGTTAACCTAGTGGAATGAGAATGATTTACTATTCCTCTTATGCAAAGGGGTAATCCCTATTTTTAAAAGGCTCAACAACTTTGAAGTGTGGATACTGTAAAAAAATATATATATATATCAAATTGGGTGAATTTACTACAATTCTTCATTGAAAACATACTGATGATTAAATTTGTCTATGTTATATATGCATCTAAAATGAAGCTACTTTGAAAATACTTTTTGAAAAAAGCCTTTATTATTGGTGAGTCAGCAGAAGAAAAATGGGAAATGAATGACTCACATTCTTCTGGATGAACTTAAGCCTGAACCTTCTGAATCTGTTATTTAATTAAATCAGTCTTGTCTCTCAAAGTATTTAAGAGCATTGTTGCTGTGTCTAGAAAATCTCTTTCAGTTAAATTTCAACATTATTATCAGAATGTGATTTTGCTATTTAGGATACAGTATAGTAAAATAGAAATATAATTATGGGAAATATGTGGAAACATTTCTTAAACACCTCTTTGAGTTCTAGTGCTGTGGAAGTGATTTTTGAGTTACTTGTGCTAGAGGGACTTCAGAAAATTTATTCTGCTTTTGATCTTAGTGGCTAGAGAGGTAAGTCTGACCATTTAATAACTATACCATAAGACTAAATTAATTCAAGACCACTATAGGAAATCTTTTTCCTGCTGTCCTTTATTGTTATAGCATGTTTAATGTAATTTTATAATGAATGACAAGTGACAAATGGCATTTTCAGCAGTTATCTGAAGGAAGCCTCTGAAAAGCACCCGAAGAAAGGAGTACAATTTTATCATTCTCTGAGCTCTAGGTGTGCTGTGAATCCAGGCTAGGACACCTCAAATAATGCCATAATTCACTGACTTTGCAGACACTAATTAGTAACTTTTTGTCTGCTAATATGAGAAAGCTAGTGTGCTAAGCCCTTTATGTGCATTTTTCTATTTTTGTGCATTTTCTATTATGAGAACCACGACTTCCCCATCTTGACTTATACATTGAGAGATCAAAGATAAACAGGATGACATATTCTACATCTTCAGAAAGTTCATAGGCTACTGCAAAAAAATTCAGAATAATGAGGAAGTATTACATAGTCACATGGTTAAAATCCCAGACTCTGGGACAAATGGGTCTGATTCCTAATCTACTCTATCTATGAGACAATAGGTAAGATTCCAGATATTAAAGTAGTTAATAGTGGTATGGTAGCTACCATACAATGTGATGACAAGTATTAAACAATATAATATGGTAAGATGCTACATTCAGTGGCAAACAATATTAGTTGCTGTTTCTGCTGTTGCTGTTGCTATTATGACAGATCCTGCCTGGAATCTAGTTATTACAGAGGATAAATTAAGGTTGCATTTGATTACTGAAATCTTACTTTTTTAAAGAGGACTGAGAAAGTTTTCCAAGAAAGATAATACTTAAGATAAGTCTTACAGTATGATTAGGAATTTCACCAAATAACTTAAGAATAAAAAGGTTTCCTGAACTTGGGATTTTTAAACAATACAATGATATTCTCCAATGAGATTCAGATAACTCTAATGGGAGGTTTACATGAAAACTGTACTGGTAGCACCTGCCTTTGAACACAAGACTGCACCACTGGTGAGTTTTGGGGAAGGAGGTTTATAGCAGTGAATATCAATCTGTTTTTATACATGACTGGTTAGAAGACACCCTTGCTAAAGTTAACAAGCATACGTGGTTGGCCTATTTAGCTAACACATTTAGTAGCTAACTGAGAATGATTGAACTTGAACACATTCTATAAAGTAATAATTTTGTATAACTTGTTTTTATAGCTAAATTCAACAGAGTTTTGTACAGTAAACTCTAAACAATATATTCTGAAGATGTACTATTTTTCCATATCTTGTTTATTTATTTATTTATATTTATTTATTTTATTTTTGAGACAGGGTCTCCCTCTGTCACCCAGGCTGGAGTGCAATGGGGTGATCTCAGCTCACTGCAGCCTCTGCAGTTTCAAGCAATTTCCATGCCTCAGCCTCCCAAGTAGCTGGGACTACAGCTGCGTGCCACCACACCAGGCTAATTTTTGTATTTTTTGTAGAGATGGGGTTTTGCCATGTTGCCCAGGCTGGTCTCCAACTCCTGAGCTCAAGCAATCCACCCACCTCAGACTCCCAAGTTGTGGGCTTACAGGCAAGAGTCACCTCGTTCGGCCCCATACCTCCTTTCAAAGAATTAGAAAAGCAATTGTTTTTCTTCTGGTCTGTCCCAAATTTCTCTTAGTCCATCTCACACTTTCTGGGCTTGCAGGCATGAGCCACCTTGTTCGGCCCCACACCTCTTTTCAAAGAATTAGAAAAGCAATTGTTTCTCTTCTTGTCTGTCACAAATTTCTCTTAGTCTATCTCACACTTATCTCCACTGCAATTGTCATTGCCTTGCCTTTATTATCAACTACTAATTGCAGAAAGTTCTTTTTTTTATTATTTAAGTTTTAGGGTACATGTGCACAGTGTGCAGGTTAGTTACATATGTATACATGTGCCATGCTGGTGTGCTGCATCCATTAACTCGTCACTTAGCATTAGGTATATCTCCTAATGCTCTCCCTCCCCCCTCCCCCCACCCCACAACAGCCCCCAGAGTGTGATGTTCCCCTTCCTGTGTCCATGTGTTCTCATTGTTCAATTCCCACCTATGAGTGAGAACATGCGGTGTTTGGTTTTTTGTCCTTGTGATAGTTTACTGAGAATGATGGTTTCCAGCTTCATCCATGTCCCTACAAAGGACATGAACTCATCATTTTTTATGGCTGCATAGTATTCCATGGTGTATATGTGCCACATTTTCTTAATCCAGTCAATCATTGTTGGACATTTGGGTTGGTTCCAAGTCTTTGCTATTGTGACTAGTGCCGAAATAAACATACGCGTGCATGTGTCTTTATAGCAGCATGATTTATAGTCCTTTGGGTATATATCCAGTAATGAGATGGCTGGGTCAAATGGTATTTCTAGTTCTAGATCCCTGAGGAATGGCCACACTGACTTCCACAATGGTTGAACTAGTTTACAGTCCCACCAACAGTGTAAAAGTGTTCCTATTTCTCCACATCCTCTCCAGCACCTGTTGTTTCCTGACTTTTTAATGATTGCCATTCTAACTGGTGTGAGATGGTATCTCATTGTGGTTTTGATTTGCATTTCTCTGATGGCCAGTGATGATGAGCATTTTTTCATGTGTCTTTTGGCTGCATAAATGTCTTCATGATTGTATATCTAGAAAACCCCATTGTCTCAGCCCAAAATCTCCTTAAGCTGATAAGCAACTTCAGCAAAGTCTCAGGATACAAAATCAATGTACAAAAATCACAAGCATTCCTATACACCAATAACAGACAAACAGAGAGCCAAATCATGAGTGAACTCCCATTCACAATTGCTTCAAAGAGAATAAAATACTTAGGAATCCAACTTACAAGGGATGTGAAGGACCTCTTCAAGGAGAACTACAAACCACTGCTCAGTGAAATAAAAGAGGATACAAACAAATGGAAGAACATTTCCTGCTCATGGGTAGGAAGAATCAATATCGTGAAAATGGCCATACTGCCCAAGGTAATTTATAGATTCAATGCCATCCCCATCAAGCTACCAATGACTTTCTTTACAGAATTGGAAAAAACTACTTTAAAGTTCATATGGAACCAAAAAAGAGCCCACATCGCCAAGTCAATCCTAAGCCGAAAGAACAAAGCTGGAGGCATCACGCTACCTGACTTCAAACTATACTACAAGGCTACAGTAACCAAAACAGCATGGTACTGGTACCAAAACAGAGATATAGATCAATGGAACAGAACAGAGCCCTCAGAAATAATGCCGCATATCTACAACTATCTGATCTTTGACAATCCTAAGAAAAACAAGCAATGGGGAAAGGATTCCCTATTTAATAAATGGTGCTGGGAAAACTGGCTAATCATATGTAGAAAGCTGAAACTGGATCCCTTCCTTACACCTTATACAAAAATTAATTCAAGATGGATTAAAGACTTAAACGTTAGACCTAAAACCATAAAAACCCTAGAAGAAAACCTAGGAATTACCATTCAGGACATAGGCATGGGTAAGGACTTCATGTCTAAAACACCAAAAGCAATGGCAACAAAAGCCAAAATTGACAAATGGGATCTAATTAAACTCAAGAGCTTCTGCACAGCAAAAGAAACTACCATCAGAGTGAACAGGCAACCTACAAAATGGGAGAAAATTTTCACAACCTACTCATCTGACAAAGGGCTAATATCCAGAATCTACAATCAACAAATTTACAAGAAAAAAACAAACAACCCCATCAAAAAGTGGGCAAAGGATATGAACAGACACTTCTCAAAAGAAGACATTTATGCAGCCAAAAGACACAGAAAGTTCTTAATGTCTGCAACTTGAGCACAGTTTAGATTTTAAATGCAGGGGCTTCATTAGTTGCTTGGCTGGGGTGGTTGTTTTCTCCAGTATGCTCACTAAGGTGCACGCAGTCAGTTAATCATTATCCGGGATGGTTTTTCTCATTTACATGAGCTGTAGAGTCTGTACTTGATTAGCATCCAGTTTTTTCTGCCTTGGTATTCCCTCCCTATGTGCTCATCATGGGTGGGTTCATTTTACTGTGTTCTGACTCTGAGAAGAAAAGCTAAAAAGTAGATATGCAATATTACTCTTTTCTGACTGCAGTACATCAGGAGATTTATTATTTAACTATGATGTGTCCATTAATTGCAAAGATTGGGCAGCTGATGAAAAAATGGGTAGAAAAGTAGCAACTCATTATTAGTGGGAAAATTTATATTATTCTTACTTTGGTAATCTTGTTTTCATGGACATAGTGTCATTTTTCTAGTAAACAATTTTGTTTGAAAAAGTAGTTAATCAACACCTTAATCAAATCAAGATGTTAAAACAACTGATGTGACAACTGAAACTTTTTGAGAATATGAAGATAACCATAAGATGGCCTTTTCTAATAATGGATACTATAAGAATTGGTGATAATATTTCTAGAATTTTCATATATATATATATATGTGAATATATATGAGATATATATCCTAAATGTATATATTCAGAAGTTAATGTATTTTGTAGAAAGAAAATTTGCTTTCTTAAAATGAAAGAATTGATACTAGTTAATTTTATTGAGTCTTTAAAAATATGGATATATGAAAGAAGTATATGTAAGAATATTATGGTAGTTTTCTAGGGTCTCCATATTGTTTTCAAATATTTGAAGTGCTAATATGCATGAGATTGTAGTCCTAAGGGGGAAAATAGACACATACTTGCGTACTCACACACACACACACACACACACACACAAACACATAGGTATGTATATATATGTTAGAGTGGCTAAATTCAGATGCTACAAGTACTTTTTGAACTTAAAAAAATTTAACATTCAGTTGAAAAACTATCTTCCCTAAATCTAATATAAGAACCATAGGGCAAGTCTCAACTTGATGCATTTTCAAATAGTTGAATGAAAGAATGTCTCCTGAAAAACTGAGCTTATGTAGAGAAAAAAACTGCACTAACTGACCTCTAACTATATTGTTTCAAACAAGGTAGTGTAATAAGATTGAAAATCCAGTGCACATACAAGTCTCCATATTGGATTTTCCACTATATTACCCCAGCCAGTTATAGCTGTATTCAACTATGGATGTGAAATGAAAATTGATTTAGATAGTTCCGTAGTGAGCTACTTTCTCTTTTTTCCCCTCCTGGAAATATTTCTGTTTATAAAACTCATTTTATTAAGAGAGGAAAGAAAAATACTGAATAGTTTATATGGGATCATGATTTTCTGAACATTATGAGACTAAATGTTACATAATGTTGTACAGTTATGGCAACCTTGTAGAGATGCACTTTTGCTTTTATTTTGTTGTTGTTGTTATTTTTACATAGCCAAAGATAATGTTTTAAGGTCTATTTCTGGGAACTTTGACCTTACATTCAAGTCAATCTGTGAAGTAACTTAATTGAATTTGCTATTTTATATTTCCTCCGGAGATTATAAGAAAAATTCCAAAGGACACATACCTTGAAGGTCAATGTGTTTATATAATACAGCATGTCCTGACTTTCTAATATTTCAGCCCAAAGGACAAGAAAGGCCCTTCGACCCAAGTCATTGATTTTAATCTGGCTTGCTGTCCCTGGGAGGCTGTGTATATTGCTGTCAGTGAGACTGGTTACACATTCATGCTATTTTACCACAGCAGCGTTGCAAAGGGTAATTAGGTTCCAACTCCTAGATCAGCAAAGTGGCCATGTCCAGGAACTATACGGAAACAAAAGGAAGATCTGGCATGTTTCAATTTGCACAAGTAAATTAACTCTAGCCTCATTTTGGGTGTAGTGACAGATTTGAATTTATCATGGACTGTTTAGTAAATAGCCAGGAACCTGAGCACTTCTGTAAGATGCTACCACTACCCTACAGCTAAAATGACAGATAAATGTGAGAAATGATGGGATTTGGCAGACAAATTCTGGAGAAGTAATCAAAAGAGTGACATTTTACTAGGGCATTGTAACACAGCCTCATTATTTCTTTTTATTGCTATATGAAGGTGTCTTTTAGGTGTTAATTTTCACCATCTCAGTGAGAAAGCCCACCAAAAATGATTTTAGATATATTAAGTCCATCTCCTACCTGACAAAGTGATTAAATACCTCTTTAAGTCTGTGCTCTTCAAAAATCATGTATCTAAGTTCTGTCTGTCACATTAATGATTTAAATATACATTGAAATTTAAGATTTGTTTTTATGATTTAGGAAACAATTATGGGATTAAACTTTTAAATGATGATTGTCTAACAGCAAAAGCATGCTTTCAATCATCATGAAACTGCAAATCAATGACAGCATTTTTGTTTAAAAGGTGATGGGGAGGAGGAAAAGTAAATGGATTCAGAATATCTCAATTTTTTTTAAGGAGGAATAGAAATGACAGCTGACTCAATATCAGCAGCTGTGGTTGCCATAAATAGTATTTTTCACCTTTATCTTATGATTCTTAAGCAGAGGTACTTAAACCTACTGTATTCCATGGCTGTGGGGCAGTAATCTCTATGGTTTCTTGTCAAGTCACTCTGGGAGGAATCTTTTCACAAAAGAGCAACGTGGTGGCTCTAAATTGTCCCTGTATCATGTGGGATTGCAGTAGCAGCACCGATAAAATTGTTCATATACTTTAGCGTGTGTTTGTGGCTGAGCATGTATGGGTATTTCTATATATGGGTGGGGGAGGGAGGGGATGGTAGGGTGAGAAAGGGGTAAGGGGAAGAGAGAGAATGTGTGCCACAGTATAGAGTGAGATCAGGGTTGCAATCTCAGGATAACAGAGCTGTTGGCTCTCCTGTCTGCTTGTCTTTAACTGAAAAATACCTCAAATTAAGTGAGCTGTCGCCAACAACAACAGTAAAGCTTCTTGTTTCTAAGGACTCCTTAGACTATTATACAGACAGAACCTGGTTGGGATAGAGGGTAGCCACAAGCATAAACACCACACATTTTTCATGCTTTTACTTGAAATTCAGTAAATATTGGGAATAAATTGTTCACAAAACAGTTTGTTGTATGTTCACGGTCATTTTCCAGCATGTTGCAATGTTGGTTTTCTTTTGGGGAGAGTATTTGAGGATTTTTTTGATCTCTTTGCTCTGACATGCTAGAAATGAATCTCCTCCAATCATCTTTTTGAATATATCAAGACTATTTCATTTTTGTTCTTTGTAATTTTACAGCTACAAACATTTTTTACATTTCATAGCCCAGTTTATAGTATTTTCCTAAGAAGAGAATCTTATTTATTACGGTGGAATAAATTACCCCAAAATTTTATGGCTTAAAATAACCAACATTTATTATCTCACAGCTTATGTGCATCTGGAATCCCTTCATGGCTTAGCTAGGTCTCCTCCTTAGAGTCTCACATAGGGCTGTCATCAGTGTGTCATCTAGGAGAAGTTTGACTCGGGGTAGATTAACTTTCAAGCTTACTCACATGATTGTTGGTGGGCTTCAAGTGCTGTTCCCTCACAGCCTGTTTGCCAGAAATATCAGTTCCTTGCCATGTGGCAGCACACAACATAGTAACCACCTTCTCTTAGAGCAAGCAAGCAAGAGAGCAATAGTGGACACCCAAGAAGGAAGCCACACTGCTTTTGTAACATACTTTTTGAGGTGAAATTCTATCACTTCTGCTGTATTCCGTTTGTTAGAAGTGAGTCAATAGGTCCAGCCCACATTCAAAGCGAAAAGCTTATACAAAGACATGACTATCAGATAGAGGCAATCATTGGGTTTTTGTTTTAGGAGCCACTTATCACAAATAGTAACATGGAACCAACGGTGTTACCAAACAAGCAAACAAAAAGAGACAGTTTCCTGAGTCATTTTTACAAAATCTCTGATGGGAAAATATTTTTTCCTTTAGACTATTTTTACATTCATATTTTTACTACACTTTTTGTAATTTGATGGAGTATTTGGAACATAAAAAATGTAGAGCAATAAGACACACACACACACACACACACACACAACCTACTTTAATAATAAAACATGAACAATGTAATTAAAATCCCCGATGTGCCCTTCCTTTCCTAGGGATGACTGACATCCTGACTTTGATGATTTTCCTTCCAATATATTTACTTGTAATTTTGCTAGATATAGGCACTATTAACAATGTGTTACTATTTTGTTGTTTTAAAACTTTAATGGTATCTTTATGTGCTCCCATGAGTAAATGTTAAAGATTGTTGGAAAGTGCATTGTTCATAACAGCCAAAACATCTAAAACTTTTAAAGAGGAAACAACATATCTATTAATAGCAGAATGGATATATAAATTTTGGTGTATTCATAAAGTTGAGTATTATGCACAGTGAAAATGAATGAACTAGAGTCACATATTAACATAGATTCATCTCACAAGCATTAAATCAAAGAAAATATGTTTAATACATATTTTTATTCAACTGATTTTTAAGTGGTTCAAAGTTACTTGCTAAAAATGCATATAAGTCACCTTTCCTGAAACTGAAGAAATTATATCTTGCACTTTGTTTTATCAGTTTGCCAACTGTTTATATGGGGAAATTAAACAGAATATTTCTGAAAACTCTTATAAAAGTGTAAACTTTTAAATTACTAATTCCAAGCCTATCTTATGATTATGCTTATTATATACATTAAGTGTAGCTTGGATTTACATAGGTTTATTCAATTCAGAGTTTAGTGTCCTGGAAGCAAATTATTATTTCTCATTTTTTTTCTTTCATATTTTATTCTGAATGCCTAGAGAATTGATAGATGTAGTTGTGCCCCCATTTCCCCACCTAATTTCGCTTTCTTACAATTGGGAAAATTGCAGCAGCTGTGGCTAACTATTTACATTTTAAATAATAACATGTGTAAATAGCATCTTTCTAACTCTTCATTACTGGCAGCAGAAATAAATGGGAATATTGGCCCAGGCTCATTGTAGAAACAGAGCCACATTCAGAATGAGATAAAACAAATGATTATAAACTCATGGCAAAACAAGAGAACAGATTGTCAAAAGAGGGTGGTAATAATGATAATCAACAATACACAATAATCCTAGAAAATCGAAGAAATCCAGCAGATACATTTCTTCAGAGAGGATTAGACTCCATCTGTTGATTTACAAATGTTGAGTAATTTGAGAAGGATTAAATTACTAGAGGTTTCAATGACAGTTAAAAGTGAACTGGTGTTTAAGGCACATTGGTTAATAGCATGAGCTAGACTGTCTGGATTTGAAAATCAGCTCAATTACTTAATAGCTATGGAATCTTGACAATTTCCTAAACACTCCAGTTCTGTTTCCTTACTTGTAATCCTCATATGGTTCATAGGATTTCTCTGAATATTGAGTTAATTTTCACAAAGCATGTAGAAAAATAATTAGGCTATAGTAAGCACCCTATAAATGTTAGCTTTTACAAGTGAAGCATGTATGTGTGGATTTCCGATTATTTGAAAATAATTTAGTACTATAGGTTTATAAGAAATTTGATATTTAATAGGGCAAGTCCTTCTACTCTTTTTTCAAGTTTGTCTTATTATTTTGGCAATTTATTCTTTCATATGAATTTTAAAATTAATAAATAAGCCAAATTCCATAAAATAATCTTTATGTAATCATTGCATTACATTTATAAATTGGTATGGGGTGGGAGTTGTTGCTTTACAATAGTGAATATTTTTATCTGTGACCATAGAAATTGTTTCAATTATTTAGATATTTTTCTCAAGAACATCAGTAAAATAATTCTATTTTTTTCTTAATGGTTTTGAATTTATTTTGTTTAATTTGGCCCCGAATTTTTTTGGAATCTTGTTTTATGAATGGATTTTCTTCTTTTTTATCTAAGTGAGTATTGATGGTATGAACATATGTACACGTATTACTGATTTTTATGTATTAAGCTTGCATATAGCAAGCCTTCCATCCTAATTATAAATAGGTATTGAAATGTTTGAATGTTATTTTCTGTCTGCATTGATTTGTCATCTATATTTGTGGGTTTTTTGTATCTTTTATCTTAATGCGACTAAATATAGTACTCAATTTCCAAACATCAAATTTTACCAATATTTCAGTGATAAATACAATTAAGAATGATGCTTGCTAATATTTAAGATTTTTGAATATGTTTATAAATAAGATTTATACTCATAAATTAGATTAGCTAAAAGTCCTTTCTCCTTTGGTGTTAACCAGTTTTACGGGTAAGATTATGTTAGCCACATGAAACAAATTTTTTCTTTCCTAGGTAATTTGGTAAACATTCTCTGTAAATTGTCTACATGTTTCTTTTTATAGTTTTGACTCTCATTTAATTTTATTGAGTTATAATTCTATTCATGTCTTCTATTTCCTCTCATGTCAATTTTGATACTGTGTACAAATGTTTATAGTATATATATTGCCATCACATAATAATGTGTAATAATAGGCAAATTGCTTAAACTTTCTAACCTTTAGCTTCATTAACTACAAAATGGGAATATTCATAGTACCTAAAGCATAGGGGTGCTTTTAGGATTAATTAAGATAATACATGTTAAGTGATTAAAGAACACCACCTGGCATATAGTTTTTCATTTTTTCCAGAATAATTATTCTGTATTATAAAGTAATGACACACTTTATCACTATTGCCTTATTTTTCTACATTAATAGTGCTGCCATAATATTATTCTGGTTAATATTTTCTTTTTTCTATTCATCTTTTTTATTTAAAATTATATTCATCTTTTTAATTCAAAAACTTTATAAAATTATGTTAACATATTTTATGTATGTCTCTTGTAAATGATTAGACATTTTGAAAAGCAAATGTTTATCTTTTATTAAGTTAAACATATATTTGACATATTTCTAGCATATTACTCATTTATTTCTATTTTATATGGTTTATTTGCTTCATTTTCTTTCATACCGTTTGTTTTCACTTTATTTATTCTTTTAATGGATTTTAAATTCACACATTCTATTTTTATATTTTAACAACTAAAATTTTAGCATGCATGTTCAACCTTATATGTTAAACATTAATCAGTGTCTCAGTTCCCTTCATGATATATATGTTTTAAATATCTTTATTCAACTCAGTCTTCTATGTGCTACAAGTCCATTAGTATAATTAAAAATTTTTAATATGCTATTGTTACTACTAAAAATTAAAGAGAGAATATTATGCTCTACTTTTGTAAAACAATTATTTCACCTTAAGTGTCATCTAATTAGTGGTATTTTTAAAGAAGTGTCATAGAATATTTGTTCTATATAGCCATATTGGCATCAAATAGCAAAACTTCCTTTGAAAAATGCAAATGTTGCTAGTCTTATAGGTTATGAAATAGCATAAGAACTTGGGAAGAGAAAGAATATAGAAATGAACCTGGGCTACATGGGTATTTAATAAAATAACCCAAAGTTATACCAGTATCAATTTATAAAATTTGTCATTATCTTGGTTGATTTCCAGTTAACTACATGGACAAAAAAATGTTCTAAAATATCCCAATAGAGTTCTAATTTGCAGCTGGTTGATTGTTTTACCCTACTATTATCTACAAAGCAATTATTCATGAATAAATACATCTTGACTAGCTTTCAAGGAAATATTGATCACTAATACATTTTAATTAAGGAATATTGAAGCAAAAGAGTTTAAATCAATTAGACAATATGAAAACAGTGAAGTTTAAACAGTAAACAATTATAAAACTTAAGAAAATAAATGTTATTGTTCCACATTCATACATACACCCATATACACATACACACACATAGATTTTAAAATTTATTTATTATATATAGTGAATGTATAATAGAGGAAATAGAGTCTTTCCTCTAAATTGCATGGAAAGAGGATTTAAGTCAGTATTTGTTAACAGGTGGAATTATCATGGAAGGCGTATTCCTGGAATTGATGTCTAAGTTGGGACCTCAAGAACTATGTAAGAGTTATGGATGCAAAAAGGGAGGTGGAGATTTCTATGTAGAGGAAAGTATAATATATAAGGCACAGAAGCAAGAGAGCCCAGTGGATTTTCATGTCAGGAAGACCTGGATTTGAATTCTGGTGCTGAACTATTTTGTAGAAGTCATTTTATTTCAAATACTTGTATAGTCTCTAACAATAATATCAATCTCGAATTTATGTTTTAGAGATTTGCTGTGCATATATATGTGTGTGTGTGTGTATGTTTTGTGCAATTCCTAGCCCAAAGTAAGTGATCAATAAATATGCTATTATAATTATTGTTGCAGTGTTTGCTATAATTATTACTGTTGCTTATTTAAGATGCTAGAATTATGTCAACATAATTTGAGCACACTAAAATGAAAGAGTAGTAAGAATTAAAGTAGGAGGAAAAGGTAAACTAGGGCAGATCATGAACCATCTTACCAACCTCATTAAAACATATGAACATTGTGGCAGTAGGGATCTATTGAAATGTCAAAATTGGAATATAGAAAGCTCTTTCTTGCTATACTGTGATGAATGAATGTAGGGGCAGGTGGAATGAACCCGAAAGGAGAAATGCTTGTAACGTAAGAGATGATGGGCCTAAATTGTGGTAGATGCAGTAGAGAGTGATAAAATTGGAGAGATACTTAGAGGTTCAACTGTGCTGGGCTTAGTTATTAGATCCAGCAATTGAACCAGAATCAATCAAGGCTGATGTAGATGTCTCAAATGTAGTAAATTAGATAGATGATGATACAGTTCCCTGGAAAAACAAACAGTGGGATGAGCCCATATGCAGAGGAAGATAATGAGTCTAATTTTGAACACATATACATATAAATGTTCAGAAAACAACCAAATGTATGTGTCTAAGCAAGCAGTTTTTTGAGCTGGATTTCAGTTTAGGAGATATGTCAACTAAAAATAATTAGACATTATCAACATTTAGATTAAAGCTAAAATCATGTAGTGAATTAAATTGAATTGAGGTTCTGTAAAGAGTGAGAACACACCTGAGAAACACCCAGCCATATTTAAATATCAAATGGAATAAAAGGGTTCCCAAAAAAATCCAAAAAAGCAGTCTAATTTGTTTGAGAGCAGATTTGTATATGAATATCATTAGGAAAGCAGAAAATATAAAACTGTATGAGTTATAGTTCTTGTAATTGTTGGTGTTATCTTCAACTAATTCAAAATGTCAACTGCAAAGACCAATTTTGCCTTAAAGTATGCATCTTTGGTTACTTAGTCTGCTCAGTCTGCTATACAGTACTGCAGACTGGGTATAAACAATAGAAATTTGTCATCTCCCAGTTCTAGAGATGGGAAGTTCAAGATTAAAGTGTCTGCCCTGTGGGTTTCCAGTGAACCTCTCTTTCTGGTTTGCAGATGGCTGGCTGGCTTTCTGTGTCCTCTTCTGCAGCCTTTCCGCTATGTGCACGCACTCCTAGTGTCTCTTCCTCTTCTTATGAGGACCCCAGTCCTATTGGATTAAGACCCCACCTTTATGACCTTATTTAACTTTAATTACATCCTTAAAGGCCCTATTTCCAAATAAAGCCACATTGGGGGTTAGGGCTTCAACATACTGATTTGGGTGTGGGGTACATAACTTAGTCTATTAGAGTTACAATATCAAAATGAGTTGAAAATTCTAATCTGCTGTAGGATTAAAACTCCCTCAATGAAATGATTATTACAAGAAAAAAAATCTAGCCCTTAAGAGTATTCTATATAAGGAGATAAGAATAATTATCCTGATATCATAGATAAACAGAAGAATCAAATATTAAGGGTGCCTGCTCCCACACATACTTGGAACAACTCCTAGCATAGATTAATGTGTTAAACTATTAAGTTTTGAATAAACACTAAGTGAAAAAGTTACCATTTGATTAGTTCATCAGCAAGTAAATGTAGACAATTAGAAGTTTATAGGAACAAAGAAATAATTCAGTTTCAACTTTTTAATATAAATAAAATTAAAGATCAGTATAAATCTTTTCAAATGTCACATAGTTATTTAATGTAAAAATTGTGTTTAGGACACAGCCTTTTTAATTTTTATTTCACCCACACTAGCTCATGATGTATATTGGTTTGCAGGAAAAACAGTATAATGTGACTTGCAAAGCAAAGTATGAAAATAGAAATCAGGAGAGGAAAAAGATCAAGAGAAGTGATGTTCGCTTATTTAGTAGGAAAAAAATAATTGAAAAGATAAAACTCAATTTCAACTAAAATGAACTTTCATCCATGAATCTGAAGTGAGAAGTAGTAAACCCTTGTTTCTAAAAAATCACAAGCTAAGATTATATTAATGTATTTGTGATTAAGTAAAAGCATAGTAATATAAATGAAAGGATTCAATAACAGAATAATTTGCTGATGATGATGGCTTCCAGCCTCATCCATGTCCCTGCAAAGGACATGATCTCATTTGTTTTTATGACTGCATAGTATTCCATGGTGTATATGTACCACATTTTCTTTATCCAGTCTATCATTGATGGGCATTTAGGTTGGTTCCAATGCTGCAATAAAACACAACAGAAAACCAACACCACGTGTTCTCACTCATAAATGGGAGTGGAACAATGTGAAACAATGAGAACACATGGACACAGGGAGGGGAACATCACTCACCAGGGCCTATTGGGAGGTGGCGGACAAGGGGAGGGAGAGCATTAGGACAAATACCTAATGCATGCAGGACTTAAAACCTATATGACTAGGTGCAGCGAACCACGATGGCTCACGTATACCTATGTAACAAACCTGCACATTCTGCACATATATCCTGGAATTTAAAATAAAGATTTTAAAGAAATAGAATAAGAGGAATCACTACACTGTCTTCCACAATGGTTGAAGTTATTTACACTACTACCAAGTATATAAATGATCCTTTTCCTCTGCAACCTCGCCAGCATCTGTTTTTGTTTTTGTTTTTGTTTTTGTTTTTTTTTGTTTGTTTTGAGTGGAAGTCTCGCTCTGTCACCCAAGCTGGAGTGCAGTGGCACCATCTCAGCTCACTGCAACCTTTGTCTCCCGGGTTCAAGCGATTCTCCTACTTCATCCTCCCTAGTTGCTGGGACTACAGGTGCGTGCCATCAAGTCCAGCTAATTTTTGTATTTTTAGTAGAGACGGGGTTTCACTGTGTTGCCCAGGGTGGTCATTACAGGCGTGACTTTAATAATAGGCATTCTGAGTGCTGTGAGATGGTATTTCATTGTAATTTTGATTTGCATTTCTCTAGTGATCAGTGATGTTGGGCTTTTTTTCATGTGCTTTTTGGCTGCATGTATGTCTTTTGAAAACTTTGTCCACTTTTTATGGGGTTGTTTTTCCTTGCAAATTTGTTTAGGTTCCTTATAGATGCTAGATAGTACACCTTTGTCAGACGCATAGTTTGCAAAAAATTTCTCTCATCTCATAGGTTGTCTGTTTTCTCTGTTGATAGTTTCTTTTGCTGTGCAGAAGCTCCTTAGTTTAATGAAATCCCATTTGTCAATTTTTGCTTTTGATGCAATTGCTTTTGGTGTCTCTGTCATGAAATCTTTGCCTGTGCCTATGTCCTTTTACTTATAGGTGGGAGCTAAATGATGAGAACACATGGATGCTTAGAGGTGAACAACATACATTGGGGCCTATCAGAGGCCAGACGGTGGGAGGAAGGAGAGGATCAAGAAAAATAACTAATGGGTACTAGGCTCAATATACCTGGGTGATGCAATAATCTGTACAACAAATCCCCATGACGCAATTTTACCTATGTGACAAACCTGCACCTGTACCCCTGAACTCAAAATAAAAGTTTAAAATAAAAGTTAAAAAAAGAATAGAATAAGAATAAAATAATGAGTAAATACATCAAATTTATTAGAACACATTAAGATATAGTAACATAACTAATAAAAGTATGTCTAACAATCCCAAAACAGTCACTAAGAAGATATTGGCAAATTAAGGAAATATCCAAATTTAGTTCTAAAAAAGATAATCTGGTTAAGATAGAATAAAAAATAGAATAATTCAGTATCGTGAATCTGTAACTACAATAGAATATTTTGGTGAGAAGAAATATTTGAGTTTGAAATATTTCAATTTGATAATTTTTTATAATCATTAAACATTCTTCACCTACCTCTATGAACCACAGAACCATATAATTCTATGCTTTACATACTTTTATGTGATGTGTATATAATTAAATCTCCAATATCACAGTAGCCTATTAAAATATGTAGTAAAATGATTTTACAAAGAAAACCCCAAACCTTTAATTATGTGTAAATGGGACTTGAATTAATGCAGGGATGTGTTTTGAACATGATTTTAGGAGTTGAATAGTATGGATATGTCAGGTCTTCACAAATATGTAATAGTTTACTTGCAATAATACAAATATTTAAAAGTCACAGAGTTATGAAAAAAATGAGGATGTTTGACCTTAAATATTAAGCTACAGTAGAAAGAACTATGTAGTGTAGATATAAATAGAAGAAAAATAGTAAAAATCTCAAGTAATGATTCTATCAAAAGTGGAAAACATAAGTATAAATATTTTTATTACATATGAAAACTTTATTATATGTGCTGTTGATTCGGCTCCCCATATAATATTGTACACATGTAATTATTATTTAATTATTATTATTTGTTTAACATTTGTCTTCCCCATGAGGACAATCACTGAGTTTTTGTCACAATCAATTGTTTGTCTTCTAACAAAAGGCTAGGCACAGTAGGTTGTCAACTACAATTGTTTACCAAACAAGTTAACATTCTAATAATATATAGACCTGTTATCTACCAAAGTCCCTGGTGGATCTTCATTGCTTTTAAGATCAATACTCCCATATGTTGCTCTAATAGCTCTTTGCAGTTTCCTGAATATACCTTGTTCTCTTATACCTACAAGTATAAGGTACTTGTATGCTGTATACAACAGTATACTCTTCCCTCTACCTGGAACAGTACTCACTTTCTAAACTCAGGTAAAGTATCCTTCTCTACATTCCTTCAGGCAGAATTTGTTGCTATTTCTGACTGAGTTTCTATATACATTTGAATAGGTTGTGTAGTTAATCATCTTTCTATAACATAATTGTTTCTGATCGTTTCCATAGCACCACGACACAAGATGATGATGGTTTATATTTCTGTTTCTTTCTGCGTCATTGAATTGTGAGTTATTCCAAAGTAGAAATGTTCTTTTATTTATTTATTCTTATACCTAGGTCAGTGCCTGGTACATAAATGGTAAACATGAAACACTTTTATATAATAAGTGAATTAACTGAACAATGCATTTTGTAAAACTCTTAAAGAAAATAGACTTGGAAAAAGGTGTTTTGTATCTCCAAGAGCCCAAAGTTAGAAACAAATAAAAGGCAATATAGTCAAAGGTTTGCAGGCATAGTCCCAGCTTTAAATATCTATTATGAATAGTGAAAAAAGATTGATGTCAGCTTCGTGGCCCTCGACCAAGTAGACATGCTTTTGAATGCTTTTTAGATATGGAAAGAAACAATGGCCCTAGAAAAGGCCTGGGAATTTAATGAGTTGCCAAATGTGCATTTCTTGTTTTAAACCAGAAAATGACAGTGCCATGCCAGTTACTTTAAAACACCATGGTACTTTTCAAATGAATTTTAATATTACTTAATGCCTTTAACATTTTTTTTTAATCAAAATGGAGCTGTCCTTGACTATATTCTGGATTATGAATCTACAACACCCAACCCCCTCAATGTGTATATTAAGTAATATATCCCTGGGATGCACTCCAAGGGGAATCTTCTTTGTGACACTGTTAGCCATGGGACAGAATTGATTATGATGAAATATTACTGTATATATTTGCAGTTAATCTTCTAAGCATTTCTATTAACCTTTGTTCCTCAACAATTCACAAATGCAAAACTAGTACAGCAGGTTTAATATATTCTGTATATACACACACACCACATACATATAATAAATTGACATAAAATTTCTAAAGTAGACTAGCTTCTGAAATGATTAGCAGCATGCACTCAAAATGTATATTTTCAGTAACGAAACTACTTCCCTTTGAACAATAAGAAATCACTTACATTGGTCTGTGTCATTTGTCAGTAATGAATAATTAAGAATCCTAGAAAAGTAGTTACACTTTTCATATAAATTGTCTCTTCCTTGCTTAGTTTTTCTTCCAGTTAATCCGAAGGAGCTTCTCAATTCTCTGAATGGTAGCAGTGTGAAATTGTTTGATATTTTGTATTATTTTTACTTGTTTTTATAGCGTATTCAGTTAAGAATTTATAAAATATTAGTTATGTTTGGGCCTTAGTATTATTAAAGCAAAAAAACTACTTTGTATTATGTACACTTAGAATTCTCTCATTGTACATTCCATATTTAGAATCTTCAGTACTTTTCCCACAATCTCTTCAGAGATTATGGCTTTCTGGAATATAAAAAACATATTTCTAATAAAAATAAGCAGTTTTTTAAAACGTTATGATTTTTAGAAAATTGCCTTAATTATACTTGGGGTTGTGAGCCAATGGCTTATAAGTATACGACTTTACTTTTTCAAATGTATATTTGAATTAGCCTATATTTATTAAGCCAATATCTAATGTGTCAGACATCCTATCTTTTGATATTTCAATTTAAGTATATGTGAAGATGCTCTATAAACCACAAAGCGAAACATTTTAAGTTTATGACAATTAAAAAATCACATCCCTTTTGTTCACATCGTTAACTTAAAAAATATTCTTCTTTAGGTTAGCCACCTTTCATCTAGGAAAATGAAAATACAACTGAATCAAAATTGGTTTTGAAATTAGTCTATAGAAATGTGTTTCTTATGTAGACTTGTCAGAGGTTTTTATAGGAAACTTCCTAGAATGTTTTATCCTTTTGTCATTTTAATATGATAACTCTGTATCTAATTGTTTTGTATAAACTTGTAATAATGCATTAAAGTTCTAATGAAATATATAGAGCTGTTTCCCCCTAAACAAAATGTTCATAGTTTAATTCTTGCAGAAAGAGCTTTGAGGTTCAATAGACTAGTCCTTGAATCTTTGCTTGACTTCTTAAGTCACTCAACATCTCTGAGAAACTAGCAGGTGAGCAGTTTCTCACCTATAAAATGACAATGATAGCATCTTTGTCAAAGCATTCTTGTAAAAATTGTGTGAAATGTCAAATTCCTGTACAGTTTCAGACACATAGTTGGCTCTGACAAATGATAACAAATAATTTAGTATTATTTGTTATTATGATTTATTTCCTCATTGTCAATTGTTTCAAATAAGTGTTTCAAAATTTCAAACAATTTCTTATTGCTCTTTCTTACTTTCCCTTTTCTCATTTGCCTCTGGTTAACTGAGAGTTGAGCAATTAAATCAAGAAGCAATTTATGAATGTATCTAAAATCTTGGAGTGAGACTAGAAGCCAAAGGCAAGGTGCCAACCCCTGGGATTAAAGGGCATGAACTTCTTTCTGTCTAGTCAGAAGAGCTCTGTGTTCGTGTGTGAACTCCAGGATTTATTCTGGTGATTGACAGTATAGGCAGATTAGCTCCGGATTGGTGCAATATTATATTTAACATTTTGTATTTACTTAGTAATTCATTGTTTTGTCTTGGCCTGACTAGAATGTTGTGAATGTGGAAGGAGAGTAGAGTGTTTCTTTAACAATATATGTAATTTTTTTCAATTTCTGGATGAGTTTTCTCATTTAAATATATTTGACTTATATTTTAGAGGAAATTATCATTTAAAAACCTTTAATCAAGTAGTATCTAGTTAATAAGCTGAGAAAACTACAGAAATTTTCAGTTTTAATAAACTACAGAAACTATTTATATTTAATATTTAAATATTTAATAAATGATTATACCATTGTTATTTTATCATAACTGTCAAGTAGAAAAACTGATTATGTATTATTAGTAAATATAAAAATAACAGTTTTTAAGCTAATGCTAGGTTTACTTTTTTTCTAATTAGATCTATAAATTCATGCCTTAGTATTAAACTTCTTGTCATATGTAAGTAGTAGTTTATTTCCATGTTGACAATTTTTGGAAATTCTTAGCAAAATTACTGGTTACCAATAAATATGAATCTTTTTATTAGTATCTATAGATAAGTGAAGGCAACATGATATATTTTGAAAAGTTATAGGTACAATTATATCTGATTGACACACTAGATAATGGCTTCATGCATACTACTTAATTCAAATTTATATATATACATATATATAAATAACATCATATAAGCCATTGGCTCACAACTCCTTGTATAATTAATTAATTATAGAATTATCTATGAATATTATAACAAGAAATGAAAGAAAATTTTCTGAAAGGAAATTAGTTGTTAAAGTTGTCAAACGTTATATTTGGTCATATCGAACTCATAAGTAAGCTGAGATTCAATATACTCAGCATGCCTGTGTTGAAGGATGTATGTAAATAAAGCAAAGTGGCTTTTGTTTCCTGTCACCTTACCATGCCCATTTGGAATGGGAATTTTGGTACGTTCATATGAAACTCCTTAATGCCTGAGAAAGACCAACTAAATAATTAATTAAATTTCTATCTATCTATATATATATATATCCGAATTAGCCACTTAATTTTATCAATAATGAGACAATAAAAGAGTACTATTTAAAGTCTCATGTTATTTTACTTATACCCAGAAATATCAGGTCCTAAATGTTGCTAAGGTTTAACAGATTGAAATACTTTAGGTGATTTAGTTCCCAGTCAAAAGAAAAATCATTGAATTAGTGTCTTGAAGGCAGAATTTCTTCCATTAGCCTTATTAGCATTTTATTACTTTGCTGTGAAATTTCAGCTTCTTTAATTTAACGTATAAATGTAATTTAAGGTGAATTAATTTGAGTTTGAGGCAGTTTCTTAAAATGAACTTGGTTGATAGCTCTATCAGAATCTAAAACTTAGCACGTTTATTCAGCTTATCTTTGTTTCTAGAACTCAGTACATGCCATTTAACTGCTCTAGATTCTGAATTATGTAATATATTATTAGTTTTAACACTCTCTTTAGTAATAACTTTTCATCAGTTGTCCAATGAGAGACAGGTAGTTAGGGGAAAAGAACTCGAGCAAAAGAAAAACAATAGCTTATATCAGTTGAGAATACCCAACTTAAAAGAATCTGAAGAGTTGTGTATTAATTTAGCAGCATTTTACTCAAATTATGGTAATGAAATTATGGTAAATTTATGATGAAAAATTATATAGAGTATAGACGTTATTGAAAACAAAATTAAACTGGCATTTAATTGAGGTTAAGATGTTAAGCTTTTTTTTTTTTTTTTTTTTTGAGATAGAGTCTCGCCCTGTTGCCCAGGCTGGAGTGCAATGGTATGATCTCGGCTCACTGCAACCTCCGCCTCCCGGGTTCAAGTGACTCTCCTGCCTCAGCCTCCCGAGTAGCTGGGATTACAGGCACATGCCCCCACGCCCAGCTAATTTTTGTATTTTTAGTAGAGACAGTGTTTCACCATGTTGGCCAGGCTGGTCTTGAACTTCTGACCTCGTGATCCACTCGCCTCAGCCTCCCAAAGTGCTGGGATTGCTGGTGTGAGCCACCGTGCGCAGCCCGATGTTAAGCTTTTATGGTGAGACTTTGCTAACGTAACATAATGGGTGGACTACAAGACCTCCTTCACAAACCTGCACATGGACAAGCTTGACAATTTCATTTCATCTGACAGCTTAAGCATGTTCATCTTGCCTTTTTAAGCAGAGTCATGGAATCATGGCTCTGGTTTCTAATCTGAAGGAATTTTGTAAAATGTCTCTAAAAAAGAGATTTTTTTTTTTTTTTTTTTTTTTTGGAACTTAAGGCCTTACCTTCTATGTCTGCTTTTGATGATGCCACTCAGTGTTGAAAGTGAAGGTACTGAATTTCAGATATCTCATTGTTACCTGAAGTCCGGCCAATAGCTGACCTTATTATTGCTCCCATGCTAGAAATTTATTTACAAACTAGTATGGAGGAATCCTAGCACATTTTGACAATCATGAATAAGTGGCCATTGATCATTTTGATTGAGAGCCCCTACTTCTGCAGAAACGATAAATCTGACCCAAATAAATTATGTGGGTTCTTGTTGTCACAAACCTTAGAATGTTTTAGCATTCTCAACAGCAGGAAACCAGTTCCTGACTCCCTTTTCTTTGCTTTTTGGTGGTGGTGGTCTGGGGGAGGTTTGAATGCTGGATTCAAAGACAATCACACAGCAGATGATGTGTCATAAAGCAGGACATTGACATGAGGTCACCCCAAGCCAGTAATACTTTTCTCTTGTGTATCGTATTCTTGCTGAAATTCCCATTATTTTGATTGAGATTTCTATATATTGTTTATTTATAAACTATATATATAGAGAGAGCAGCATTTTACTCAAATTATGGTAATGAAATTATGGTAAAGTTATGAAAAATTATATAGAGTATATATGTTATTGAAAACAAAATTAAACTGGCATTTAATTGTGGTCAAGATGTTAAGCTTTTTTTTTTTTTTTTTTTTTGAGATGGAGTCTTGCCCTGTCACTATGGATAAAGAGAGAGAGAGAGAGAGAGAGAGAGAGAGAGAGAGAGAGAAGCAGCAAGTGGTTGCTTTTAGGCTTTTTTTTTCTTTTTAAAAATTTCTGAGGATATTTAAAAAATATTCTCAGAAACTCCATAAGAGGAAAAGCAAACTGGCTTGTGGCAGAGAAGGGAAGGCAGTTGTCAAATAAAGAGATGTAGACCTACTCCCATTGCATCCAGGCCGGTTACAGATACACAGGTTTTCTGTAATAGATGTCCGATATGTTGACAGTGGTCAGTTTAAAATGGGGAAATAGAGATATTTATCCATAAACAATGTGTCTATGGCCAAATGCAATGGAGTTGTACATTTTATCAAATGGAAATATGCAATAAAAGAGATGCAGCTGTGGTTGAAATGCAATTAAGTTATATGCTTGGGACATTACACAGGCAGCAGTCACTCATTATTGCAAGGCTGGTCTACCAAGATTCACCTGATTGAGACTATAAATGAAATAATTGTATTTAGAGTAAAATATCATTTTGTTCATATAACCACTCACTTGTCAAATAAGAAATTGAAATATTTTTCTGGGATTGACCTTCCTGAATATTTCCAATAACTCCCTGAGATGTTTTCCATGTGTAGCTGGAATGCGCTTTAACTCTTGTAATCTAATATGCCTGAGAGGAGTGTCAATCAGAGCACTCCCTGATGCTTGGAAGTCCTTCACTTTTCCTATTCTTGCCTCCCTTCTGCTCCTTTTGGCCTCTGTAACTTTGTCTCTTGTGAAAAAAGCACTTACTGCTATTAATTTTTTTCCTCCTGGAAAATCTCTATTGCCTTTCTCCCTATGCACTCAGTCAGCACATGCTTTATGTTTTTCACGATCAACTGGCTTGGAGGTGCTTCCCACAGCAGAGCCTTTATAAGGAGAAGACATGAGTACACGGAGAGGTTAAGTATCTTACCTTAAACTGCATTATTAGTTTCATGAGAAGAGCAAAGATCTTGGTGATTACTTAGTTCACCTTGTAACCAGTATGATAAACTAATTCTTACTCAACTTTAATGAGAATTTGTTTTATCCAGTTACTTTAAAAAAATAGGTATCAACTTCAGCAATAATAGTCTGGACCAAAAAAAAAAAAAAAAGATGGACGGTCACTGCATTTGGAAAGCTAATTCTAGAGCAGCATTAAAAGTGTATATATAGAGAGAGTCAGTGGATTCTCCTAAGTTAGGCATACCAGTGGTGACTGGTCAGAGTCTGCATTTGAGAGTATTGTTAATTTTTCCCAATTTTCTGAGCACTAAGCCCAGACCAGAGACGGCAACTGAGAGCAGAATCTTATGTGCTGGATACTTGACTGGATTGTCTGATTATTCTAGCTGACACACACTGTCTTGTCAGCCTTGAGGCCCTGTTTATCAGTTTTAAAATTAATAATTAGAATGAGGAGCATTTGGTAATCAGTGGAAAGTACAAAGTTGGTTATGCTCTTAGTACTATCAGGCTACAACTGGAGTCGTGTATAATATGCTCTTACGTCAGGTGAAGTTTTTGTTGTGACGGTTCATATTTTTGTTTTGGCTTTTTTCATTTTGATAATCATTTGTTTCAAGTTTTATTCCTCCTATTCCTTCAAGCTTTGTAGACTAGAAGTCTAGAGCTGGAGATAAAGTTCTTTCTTGGTTGTTACTCCTTTGAGGACTATTCTAAAGACCTATTCTTAGAAGAGATGCTAATAAAGATATCTTGCCTAAGACCAGACAATGCTGATGACTGCATTGTGGATGAGAGAGCCAATGTTGTTAAAGAAATGCAAATTTCTTTAAAATTTCTCTCTTTTGTTTGAGTAGATAGAAAATATAGGAAATTATATATCTATAGATATTTTTTGAACTGATGAAATAAATTATATATATGTTATTATCGGTATTAAGTCTTTTGAAGGTTTTTAAGAATGAATTAAAGGTTAAAATAGTAAACAGTGGTGGGGCGCCGTGGCTCACACCTGTAATCCCAGCACTTTGGGAGGCTGAGGCAGGCAGATCACGAGGTCAAGAGATCAATACCATCCTGGCTAACATGGTGAAACCCTATCTCTACTAAAAATACAAAAATTAGCTGGGCATGGTGGCATGCACCTGTAGTCCCCACTACTTGGGAGGCTGAGGCAGGAGAATCGTTTGAACTCAGGAGATGGAGGTTTCAGTGAGTCAAAATTGCCCCATTGCAGTCCAGCCTGGGCAACAGAGTGAGACTCTGTCTTAAAAAAAAAAAAAAAAAAAGTAAACAGTGCTGCTTATAAAATAGGACAAATCAAAACAGAGAAAAAGGTGTATATGTGTATACAAGCCTTCAAAAAATGGAATTATATTTAGCCATCAATTCTTTTTTTATTTATGCAAATCAAGGTAGAACAAAAATGTGTTTTTTTATTCTGCCTATCGGTATGTAAGAGATTAGTTTGGGACAAGGGTTTATTACAAGAGCCAAAAATATCTATGAGGACTTATAGTTCCATTATTACTACTAATTTGTTCTGAAAATATTATTTTTAACTGAGTTTCTTTGTGTATCAGTTTTGGCAAAGGCCTAAAAAGTGAAATCATTTTAAAAGACCATCCATACCAGCATTGGAGACCCTTCCACTTTGGTTTATATAAGCAGTTGAGAGTGGAACCTAGAAATGGAAGCAATTGAGGAGTCCTTCGAGAGTTCCACCCTAAGATCTGTAGACTGTTTCTCTACAAAGGATGGGGTACCTTTCTCCCTTACCTCCCCTCCTTCTGTCATCACCTCTACAGTCCTGAAGGAGTTATACCCTATGGCTAGTGAAAATGGAAGGGTCAAAGAACAAAGTAGGTAAAGAGGGAAGAAAGGCTAAGTAACACCACTTCCACTCATTCCCCCTCAAACTTTCAGGATATCAAGCCTGAACTAGAAGACAGCTGGGAGGAATAGAGAAATTTTAAATCAGAAACTTCACAGGTCTTTTACAAAGTTATTGAACTGGACATTTTAATTACAGAAATGGGACTGTTCTCTTTTTTATATTTTTTTATTATACTTTAAGTTCTAGGGTACACGTGCACAACGTGCAGGTTTGTTACATGTGTATATATGTGCCATTTTGGTGTGCTGCACCCATTAACTTGTTGTTTACATTAGGTATATCTCCTAATGCTATCCCTCCCCCATCCCCCCACCCCACAACAGGCCCCGATGTGTGATGTTCCCCTTCCTGTGTCCAAGTGTTCTCATTGTTCAATTCCCACCTAAGAGTGAGAACATGTGGCATTTGGTTTTTTGTCCTTGTGATAGTTTGCTGAGAATGACGGTTTCCAGCCTCATCCATGTCCCTACAAAGGACATGAACTCATCCTTTTTTATGGCTGCATAGAATTCCATGGTGTATATCTGCCACATTTTCTTAATCCAATCTATCCTTGTTGGACATTTAGGTTGGTTCCCAGTCTTTGCTATTGTGAATAGTGCCGCAGTAAACATATGTGTGCATGTGTCTTTATAGCAGCATGATTTATAATCCTTTGGGTATATAACCAGTAATGGGATGGCTGGGTCAAATGGTATTTCCAGTTCTAGATCCCTGAGGAATCGCCACACTGTCTTCCACAATGGTTAAACTAGTTTACAGTCCCACCAGCAGTGTAAAAGTGTTCCTATTTCTCCACATCCTCTCCAGCACCTGTTGTTTCCTGACTTTTTAATGATCGCCATTATAACTGTCTAACTGGTGTGAGATGGTATCTTATTGTGGTTTTGATTTGCATTTTCTCTGATGGCCAGTGATGGTGAGCATTGTTTCATGTGTCTGTTGGCTGCATAAATGTCTTCTTTTGAGAAGTGTCTGTTCATATCCTTCTCCCACTTGTTGATAGGGTTGTTTGTTTTTTTCTTGTAAATTTGTTTGAGTTCATTGTAGATTCTGGATATTAGCCCTTTGTCAGATGAGTAGATTGCAAAAATTTTCTCCAGAAATGGGACTGTTTTCATGATTGACTCAGGGAACTGGGAACGCTGTGGAATGTGCCTGAAATTTCATCCAATAGCAGGATAAGAAATAACCTATCACACAGGCTTTCAGGGCCAGTGGGAGAGGGAATGGAGTTAATTTATAGCTATATCTATTGATTAATACTCATTTAATAAACTGTTCCATACAAGCAGCAGATTTCCAAATTGGTTGATTTAGATTAACCAACTAACTTACTGACTCACTAACTAACTAAACAAATAAATAAGTAAAAGTGAACTTTATAGAATTGCTTTATGATCATCGAATGAAATTTGGAAAACAGTCTGTGAGCTAGATGACATGGAGAAGCACAGCCCTCAATCCCTCCACAAGCCAGTGAGGACATGGTTGCCTCTTTTGCAGCCAGTGTCTGCTGAATTTCCCAATGTGTGCTGTTGTTGCTCGTATTAAATTCAGGGTGCTGTAATTAGCACAATTGCTCCTGCTTCCCAGGAAACAACGTTGTCACTACTGTCACCATATGCCACTGGAATGGGTCCTTCCAGTTCTTCACCGATGGAATATTAGGGGACTGGATGTGTCTGAGTGCAAGCTTGGCTAAATGTGTTTTCCTCCTCATGCTGAAACACAAAAGTGCACTGTATTAGTCCATTTTCATGCTGCTGATAAAGATACACCCGAGATAGGGCAATTTACAAAAGAAGGAGGTTTATTGGACTTACAGTTCCACATGGCTGGGGAGGCCTCACAATCACGGTAGAAGGCAAGGAGGAGTATGTCATATCTTACATGGATGGTGGCAGGCAAAAAGAGAGCCTGTGCAAAGAAACTCCCATTTTTAAAACCACCAGATCTCACAAGACGCATTCACTATCACCAGCATGGGAAAGACCCCCCCACCCCACCCCCACAACCCACCATCATGATTCAGTCATGGTTCCCACCAGTTCCCTCCCCTAACATGTGGGAATTATGTGAGCTACGTGATGAAATTTGGGTGGGGACACAGAGCCAAACCATGTCATGCCCATAGTAGAGATAGGCTGGGAACATGTTCTCTGTCCTGAGGCTGAAAGACTATAGCAACAAAGAAGGCAGGGAGATTGTCTCTGGTGCTTTAGAAGAGGCTAGTCTGCCTCTTCACCACTGGTCCATGGAGCAGGGATGACTTTGTTTTCCCATACTTTTGATATTGCCTACCATTAGGATTCATCAACAACCAGATTAGAGCCCCAAAAATGTGACAAAGAAGAATAACCTATCAATAGTGTCCTGTGTCAGAAGCAAAGGTTAGTAAAAATTAAATGGAACATATACCCAGTGAAACATAGAACAGCTTAAGTGTTAATAAATAAAAAGAAGGGTAATATTTAAAGAGATTTATTTGTCAGGTACATTGATTTGAGTGTGTGTGCACATACATACACATACGCATGCTAGATTTGGTCATACTGAAAATCATAATTTCTTAACTAAATAGTTCAGTAAATAAATTGAAAATGGGGATCAAATTAGTGGCCTAGGACAGGAAGTGCTAGAAATATCTCAAAATACAGAGCATGAAGTATGAAGATATATAAATCATGAGGAGGAGAAAGAGGGAGAAAGACTTGGAGGATATAGCCTATGGAAGTAATATACCAATACTGGAAATTTTAGAAAAATAATTACATTAAGTTGAAAAGGCCTGAACTTGTAGCTGTGCTTACTGAAAATCCTGAACTCATACTGAATCAGGAGAAAAGATAACCGCCTGAGCTAATACGAAAAAATATGAAATCCGAGGAGAAAGAGGAAATCACAAAGCAAAAAAGGACAAATTTTGAAAAAGGATTTATATCAGAGTTCTTATATTTGATTTCAAAAGATAAAAGGCAGCAGAATAATATCTATAGGTTATTAAAGAAGAAGACAGCAACTCAGGAATCCTGTAGCCAGTTACCCTGTCATTGACCACAAGGAGAAAATATTGTTGTACAGGAATCCAGTGAGGATTCCTTTATATTATACAGTCTAAGATATATACTCTAGAAAAGATTGAAGGAAAAAAATAGTGACCTCAAATGGGTCAAGAATGTGGGTTGGCCGGGCACGGTGGCTTATGCCTGTAATCCCAGCACTTTGGGAGGCCGAGGCATGCAGAACACGAGGTCGGGAGATCCAGACCAGCCTGGCTAACACAGTGAAACCTTGTTTCTACAAAAAATACAAAAAACTAGCTGGGCGTGGTGGCACGCCACCTGTAGTCCCAGCTACTCGGGAGGCTAAATCAGGAGAATCACTTGAACCCGGGAGGTGGAGGTTGCAGTGAGCCGAGATTGGGCCATTGCACTCCAGCCTGTACAACAGAGCGAGACTCCTTCTCAAAAAAAAAAAAAAAATCTGGGGAGTGGGGTGTTTAAATCTAATGAATATGAATAAACAGTCTGCAATGTGTGGAATAAGAACCAATTAGATTCTTAAAACTGAAAGCTATGAGTTTAAGGGAAATCTAAAATCAACGAAAACAAAATATAAGAGTTGAGGTTGGCAGGAGAGAAAAGAAGAAATAAAAAGTGTTCTAAGTTTCCTTATCAGGGGCAAGGATGTGGGCAGCAGAGGGTGGGGGCAGAGTGTGCCCTGAAGGGCATCTAAAATTTTTGCTTTATTGAAATGAGGGGAAAAAGAAATTAGCCACCTTGGAAATGAAAAAAAATTACCTCTTCTTGGGTATTCTCTCAAAAATTTTTGTATTTGACTAAATATATATATATATATATATATATATATATATATATATATATAACCTTAAATTCTAATATGTAAATATTTGTATGGCATAAGTTCTAACCATAATAGAAATAAGTAATAAAATGGTGATTGTTAAATTATTTCTTCTTGGACATTTTAAACATACCTTGATAATCATTGTATCAAAGGAAAATCAATAGGTAAATTATATACCATTTAGAAGGCACTTAAACAGATAATTGATAGTAAAAACTTTGAACAAAACAAATGCTAAATTCAATGGAAAATCAGCTCAAAATGCCTTAATTATTTTTTAAAAAAGTAATGGAACACCAGAAATTCTCATCCTAATGAATCACAAAAATGTAATTAAATTAAGTAAATTAATACAGCATTAGTAAAGTAAAAGCTGAAAATAGCATAACAGCAAGCAACTACAGCTAGAAATTTTTAAAAATGCAAATCTGGTTATTTTAAAAGAAAAATAAAAATGACAAATCTCTTGTAATTCTAATAAAATAGGGAAGAAAGGAAGTAAAAATATTCCTGATTTGGAATGAGGAAAGAGACATAACCTTAGATAAAGGAGAAATCACAAAATTAAGAGATGCTTCATGCAGTTCTTAAGGAAATTGATTATTTTCTAGCAAAATTTAAATTGTTAAATGTTGTCCAAAGAGCAGTGCCAATCAAAAAATATGCTTTTAAAGTTAGTATTAGAAATGTGATTAAGTATCTGTATTTGGTTGATGGCACCAGGTCAGATGGATATCTGAGTTTTCACTTACCTAAAATTAAAATTTATATGTGAATTTAATTGATTCTCAATGAACAATCCCAGCAGAGTTTTATGTTTGTCTGTGTGTGTGTTTATTTATTTATTCATTTATTTTAGAGACAGGGTCTCGCTCTGTGGTCCAGAATGAAGTGGAGTGGCATGCAATTATGGCTCACAACTGCAGCCTTGACCTCCTGGGCTTAAGTGATTCTCTTGCCTCAGCCTCCTGAGTAGCAGGGATTATAGGATGCACCATGCCCAGCTAATTTTTAGTTTTTGCAGAGGCAGGGTTTCGCTGTGTTGCTTAGGCTGGTGTTGAAATCCTAGCCAAAGTGCTGAGATTAAAGGCATGAGCCACTTCTCAGCTGCTTTTTTGTTGTTGTTGTTTGTTTGTAAAAGAAAATAATGTGGACATTAACTGCAAGATAGATGCCTGAGAATAACCAAAAAAGCCCGAAATAGAATAGCAGCAAGGGACTGGGACAGGGTGAAGTTTTATTAGTAGAGTTCAGAAGCTAAAAACTTCTATGTCACATTAATATGGTTTTGCATAAGAAAAGAAAAATAAATTGTTATAACAGAGTAGGTAAGCCAGAAGTAGATCCTAACATGTGAAACTTTAATACATGATAAATTTTGGGTTCAACTCGTTGTGGTAGAATGAGTATTCAGTGGTGGTGTGGCTACTATATCTCCATCAAAAGAAAAGAAAATTAGACCTAGAAGTGACACAACATTCAAAATTCGGTTCTGGATGGAGTAAAGACTTCATCGGCAATCTAGGGGAAAACAAGCCATACTTTATTATGCTTTGCCAACCAAAGCTATGCAAGAAAAGACAGTCATATCTTACTATATAAAAATTAAGTTATATGTCTATGAAATGATATTTGCTGAACAAAATTAATAGAAAACTAACCAAAAGATTATCCATAATATACAAAGATTTTTTAATTTTTAAAGAAAAAGATAACTAACCCAGGATAAAAATAGACAAAGGATCTAAGTAGACAGTTCAAGGAAGCAAAAATCTGGAAAATCATCAAATGAAAGCCCGATCAAGTTCACCAGTCATCAGGGAAGTGCAAATATAAAGTAACAATGAGCTATCACTTCACACAATCAGATTGCACAAAAATTTAGAAGAGCAAAAAAGCCTGTTATGGCTGTAATTCAGGAAGAAGAATACTCATATGCTTGTGGTGAAATGTACATTCCTTTTGGAAAGCAATCAGACAAAATTCGATACAACTAGTTACAAACCAGGTTCCTTACAAGAATTTCTCCTATCAAAATAAAGCCACCAATTTGAAGACACGAGTTTAGAGACAATTAATGGGAACGATTGACTAAATTAGAAAATATTCATGACCAGGGATATTATACAACTATTTTTAAAAGGTTGGGGAGGATTAGAGCTCTACCTTGGAGGAATTTCCATGAAGTAGTTTGTGTGAGAAAAGTAAGATTTTTTTTAAGTGTTATATAAAATTCCCATGTACTTCCTCCTCCATGCATGCACAACCCCTCCCACTACCAACTTCCAGTACCAGAGTGGCTGATTATAATTGATGAACCTGCACTGACACATCATTATCACCCAAGTCCATAGTTTACATTAGGCTTCACTCTTAGTGTTGTAAATTCTATAGGTTTGGACAATGTATCATGACACATATCCACCATTTTAGTATCACACAGAGTAGTTCCACTGCCCTAAAAATCCTCTGTGCTCTGCCTATTTATCCCTCCCTCCCTACAAACGTTTGGCAACCACTGGCCTTTTTACTGTCTCCATTGCTTGCCTTTTCCAGAATGTCATATATTTGGAATCATATGATACTGCCTTTACAGATTGGCTTCTTTCACCTACTGATATGCATTTAAGTTTCCTCCATGTGTATTCATGGCTTGAGAGCTCACTGTTTTACAGCACTGAATAATATTCCACTGTCTGTATGTACTACCTTTTATTTATCAGTTTACCCACTGAAGGACATCTTAGTTGTCTCCAAGTTTTAGCAATTAGAAATAAAGCTGCTGGCTGGGCGTCACTCACGCCTGTAATCCCAGCACTTTGGGAGGCCGAGGCAGGCTGATCACCTGAGGTGAGGAGTTTGAGACCAGCCTGGCCAACATGGTGAAACCCTGTCTCTACTAAAAATACAAAAATTAGCCAGGCAGCTGTTCGGGAGGTTGAGGCAGGAGAATCACTTGAACAGGAGGCAGAGGTTGTAGTGAGCCGAGATCGCGCCACTGCACTCCAGCCTGAGTGGTAGAGTTAGACTCCATCTCAAAAAAAAAAAAAAAAAAAAGCTGCTATAAATATCAAGAAAGTGTTATATGATTTAATTTTTACAAAAAGACAAAAATCTGTATACATTATATGCACACATGCACACACACACACACCAGGGATATGTTCTGAGAAATGTGCCCTTAAATGATTTCATCATTGTATGAACATTGTAGAGCATACTTACGCAAACCTAGATGGTATAGCCCACTACACATCTAGGTAATATGGTATAGCCTATTGCCCGTAGACCACAAACCTCTACAGCACGTTACTATACTGAGTACTGTAAGCAGTCGTAACACAGTGATATATGTCTGTGTATCTAAACATAGAAAAACTACAGTAAAAATGTGGTATTATACTTTGTGGAACCACCATTTTATATGCAGTCTGTTGTGACCGAAACACGGTTATGCAGCACATGACTGTATGTATACTCTGTGTGTGTGTGTGTATAGATACTGTATTAGTCTGTTCCACACTGCTATGAAGAAATACCCAAGACAATAATTTACAAAAAAAGACATTTAATTGACTCACAGTTCTGCATGGCTGGGGAGGCCTCCAGAAACTTAAAATCATGGTTAAAGGCACTTCATCACAGGGCAGCGGGAGAGAGAAGAATGAGAGCTGAGTGGGGGGGGAGCCCTTATAAAACCACGAGGTCTTGTGAGAACTTATTATCACGAGGATAGCATGGGGGACACTGTCCCCATGATTCAATTACATCCCACTGGGTCCCTCCCACCACACATGGGGATTGTGGGAACTACAATTCAGGATGAGATTTGGGTGGGGACACAACCAAACCGTATCAGATACACACACACACACACACACACACACACACACACATATATACATAGTTTAAAAATTTATATCCTTTGTTATTTTCATTTTTCAGGAGTTTGATAGAAAATGAGTGAGGAAGAGGTAAAAGAAAAATCCTGGGACAGTTTTTCCAGGACATATCAAGGTTCAAAAACTCTTTCTCTAGAATGACATGCAAAACCATCAGAATAATATTAGCAAAGATATATAAAACATGTAGTTGCATATATTTTAAAAAACTTAGTGAAGATGCAATGGATTCTAATTTGTGTGAGTAAATGAGTAAAAGCAAAATTTCACATTAGAATGAATGAATCTAAGTTTTATAGATAGCCTCATTCTTAGAAGTGTCCCATTTGAGGAAGTTGGCTGTAAGTATTCATTTTGTCTTTTATTATGAATGATCAAATAAGATTACCCATTATTCAAAAATTTCTATGTAGGGAAGATATGAAACATTTCCTGTCATCAATATTTGAACAAAATTTCCCATCGATTTATCAAAGAAAATAGTCCTTTTGAATTGATATCTGCAGAACTACAAATCATTTATATTGATGCTTTGTTCTTAATTATTGATGTCTAACAATGATTTAATTTCTCTTTTGTATAGCTTCACAGTAACCATTTCAGTCAGGTTGTGGTCATTGACAGACATATGCATATAATTAGCATCATCTATTGTTATGAGCTATCACTCATATAGTGCAGTCATACTATAGTTGTATTAGTAATATAAATTTTTGTTCATAAAGTGAAAAAATAATATGCTTTTCTAGCTTTAGTGCCTCCAAGTATATTGAGCAATTATTTTCCTTAAGGAACCACATTTATATATATCTTCTGTATAGGATTTTTAAGATTTCTGGAACTTTCCAGAGAAAAAGATGACATCCAATATAGTTTTTAGTGTGTCTTTCCATCTGGGTTTTTAGATTAATTTGGTTTAATTCAAAGATTAAAGACAGAAAAATTGGACCAAATGGTGGAATAACCTCCTGTGGAAAACATGCTTCTGCTGTGAATATTTTTTAGATTAGTTGATTTTTTAACTTGTGACTACTTGCTGTGACTTCAGTCTCAGTTAATAACTGATTAATCATAAGCCTATGGATTAATTGCACCAGTGCAGGTTGGGAGGTGAGTTAGCTGGTTTATGTCACTAGAGAAACTCGAGTGGTAGTGGAGAGTGGACTAAACAAATGCTTCCATAATTTAGTGAACTGAACTCAAGCGAAGCTATTTAGTGTATAATAACTAACTTTGGAGTTTTTTTTTAAATTAATTAATTAATTTATTATTATTATACTTTAGGTTTTAGGGTACCTGTGCGCAATGTGCAGGTTAGTTACATATGTATATATGTGCCATGCTGGTGCGCTGCACCCACTAACTCGTCATCTAGCATTAGGTATATCTCCCAATGCTATCCTTTCCCCCTCCCCCTTTAAGGTTAAGAAAGTGTATGCCTTGATGTAAATATAAGGAAGGGTCAAAAATAATTTTAAGTTTTCTAGCCTAGAATCCTAGAAGCTTAAATGAAAACCTTCTCAAAAATAGGGACACACAACTGATAAAATAAATCTTGGCCAGGTGTGATGGCTCATGCCTATAATCCCACACTTTGGGAGGCTAAGGTGGGCAGATCACTTGAGGTTAGGTGTTTGTGACCAGCCTGGCCACCATGGTGAAACCCCGCCTCTACTAAAAATACAAAAATTAGCCGGGGTAGTGGCACGCACCTGTAATCCCAGCTACGCCGGCGGCTGAGGCACGAGAATCGCTTAACCTGGGAGGCGGAGGTTGCAGTGAGCAGAGATTGCGCCACTGCTCTCCAGCCTGGGCGACAGAGAGAGACTCTGTCTCAAAAAAAAAAAAAAGAAAAAAACAGAAAAGAATTGTAAAAAAATTCATATAAAAAATGTCGCAAGACCCTTGGGGTGTCGCTTTGCCAGCCAGAAACCTCTGTGGCCAGTGGCACCTTTGCCCAAGTTTTGCTCAGGTTCACTGGGTTTGTTTTGCCCTCTCGGCCTGTTAGGCTGTGCTCATCTTGCGCTATCGGCCTGGATCTCACAGCTGTCAAGGGTGAGCCAGGCATGGAACGGTGAGGGCTGTGTGAGCAACCACAGGGTCTGGCCACTGTGTACAGCCAGGCATGCCAGCTGTGGCGGGGTGGGCAAGTCCCGGCATGGGCATTGGCTCCCTGCTAGGCCGCAGCTGGAGCAGGCGTACTGCAAGCGGCTTTCACTGCAGACACTGGGAAACGTGGTGGTGCCCGGAATCTTGGAGACGCGAGGAACTGCAGAGCTCCAAAGAGAGTGTCACAGCTCTGACTTGGGGAGCTCCTAGGTCTGGGATTCCCGAAGGACCATGGCTCTTCTCTGTTTCTGTCTTTTCTTCTCATCATCCGCAATGTGGCGAGCAGGGGGGCATGTTTCAGTCCTGTTTGTGTTACAGCTCTTTCAGTCCTGCCATTCGGAAGGTCCGGAGTTCTTGTCCCGCATCCAGGAAGCATGAGGTACAAGGACAACTACAGGCGTGAGCAAGGCGAAGAGGAGCTTTATTGAGCAATAGTACAGGTCTCAGGAGACTTGAAGTGGGTAGCTCCTTTCGCAGGCAGGTCATTGCAGCATCTGTGCGGCCCTCAGCAGAGAGGAGACTCAGAGCCGGTAGCTCCTATCTGCAGGCAGGTTGTCATGATGAGTGTACAGCTCTCAGTGGAGAGGAGACCCACAGTGTGTAGCTCTTTTCCCTCGGCAGGTTATCCTGTTGTCTGTCCCAGTCTGGCTGAGTCTGGGATTTTAATGGGCTTCAGAGGGGAGGAAGTGCGTGCTGATTGGTCCATGGGCAGCCATGGGCAACCCTGGAAAAAGCACCAGAAGTTCTCACTTTGGTAGAGGGAACTGGAAGCCTGGGCCCCATGCTACAGAGTCCATGGTTTGAAGGTGGGATTTCACAGGGGTCCTGCCCCTTTCCGCCCAGGAGCCTATCTGCCTCCTGCCCGCTTCATGGCGCCCTGGCTGTTCATGCTAGGGGGTGCCTGCAAGGCTGGTGCCGAGTGGCCCTCAGCCCCATCTTGTCCTCTCTGCTGTACTTGTCACCACCTAAAGTCCGAAGGTGGGTGAGGCAGTGAGAGGCTGGTGTGTCAGTACCGACCCTAGCACCCACACACCAGGCCTGGTCATGACAGTGCTTGGGCCGGACCACAACTTTGCTCCAAAATTGGAGCAGGTGCTGGGAGCCGGGAGAGGCCAGGCAGTGGAACCAGGCACTTCCAAGCATGCAGGGGCAGGGGGGCTTCACGGGCCAAGAGCACAGGGATGTCCGGGTCCACTGCTGCGGCTGGGTGGCTGCAGCTGCGCCTGGGATCACAGGGCTCCCACCCCACCAACTTGGAAGGGGACAGGAATCCTGCCTGTTCCCGGCTCCCGCAGTTTCTATGGAGTGCACAGCCCTAGCTGCATCTCCCCCACTGCGGTCGTCGTCTTTGCAGCAGCCACTCCAAATGGGGCCACTGCTGCTATCAAAGTATAACACTAAAATAATAATTATTTACTAAAAAATAGCTATTTCAAACATTGGGCCTTTTCCTAATGCTCCTTATGTTTTATTTTATCCTAGGAATTTAAATGCACTCAGCTTAAGGAAAAACAAACTCTCTCTGCTTAATGAAAAACAAAACTGGAACAAAACAAAACAAGACTCTCTTGATCACGTGTTGTCCTCTACTCCCCTAACTACTTTTTTTTATTTTTTATTTTTTTTGTTAGAGCCAAGTTTCTTGAAAGGATGATACCCATTAATCTCTTTATGTTTTTACTTGACTTTCACTCTGTAGAGTACAGGAAAATGCTAGACCCATCACTTCACTGACTCAACTCTGGCAAAGGTCACCAGTGATTTATTACTTGCCACATTTAAAGTCACTTTCCAGTTCTGTTGTCTTTTCACCACTTATTCTGCTCTCCAACCTCTCCATGGCTGTGGAAGTGCTATTTTATTTACTATTGACTTGTTTTGACTCTACCTCTCTTCTTCTTTATCACTTTTTCCTTAGTCTTTTACAAAGCCCTCCCGCCCAACTTTTTTTTTTTTTTTTTTTTTTTTTTTTTTTAGCTTCTTTTCTTTTCTTTTTTTGCCTGTACTTACTGCTGCCCAGGCCTCTCTCACTGGTCCTTCCCTTTTTCCATTCTGCATACTCCTCAAGTGGTCCATTCCCCTTCACAGCATACCGATGACTCCTAAATCCATATCTGTAGCTCAGACTTATTCTGGTTGTAGGTCATGCACATTGCAACTGGAGGAGCTGCGTCAACCAAACAGAACTCAACTTTCTTACCTTTTACAACTCCCATCCCACTCCACCCACAGCCAGGTAAAGTTCTCTCTTTACATTTCATGTTTCAGTTAGTGCACTGTCTACCCAACTGCCAAATCCAGGTCCTTAGAGACCTTTTTTAACTCCCACCTTTTGCCCAGCCCAGTTTCTAATCACTCACCTAGTTCAGTTAAGCCTCCTCTCCATGCCCATTGTCACCCTTATTTCAAAGCCCCTGTCATTGTTCATCTCAGTTGTTGCCACAACCTTCTTACTGATCTCCTTACCACTCTTTTTACCACCTCCAAATCTCTTCTCCAGAAGGAGCTAGGATGATCTTTCTAAAGCAAAAGCCTGGCTAAAAAAGTAATGGAATGGATTTTCTTTAGCATAGATGGTGCTACTAATGATTTGGTCCATTTTTGTCTCTCAAACATCATACCAAATTACTATTCCTCAGTACCCAGAAGTCTTTTCTAGCTTTGCTGGATATCTGATATTGGCTCTGATATCTCAGAACTTCATGTGTGCTACTTCCTACTCTTCACATGTATACATTACTGTATACTTGTGAAGAATTTTGGCCCCTGTTGAATAATAAAAGTCATATGCACTTAAAATAACATTTTGTAATTATTTAATTTATTATCTGGCATACTCTCTTCATAATTTAGGATTTATTTCAGACATCATCTTTTCAGGAAGCCTTTACTATTCTTTCCAGAAAGAAATAGTTGTCTGTATTTGGCTTACATCTCTATAGGATCATTTATTTAATTGTGTTGTGTTTTTTTTTCATCTTATTCATTTATTTTCCTTTTTTGACTCATGAACTGTAGGCTACTTGTAAACTGAGTTATTTATATAATGTTTAGCATATTGTAGACATGTAAAATATGCATGAAAATAATAAACATAAACATTTTAGATTAAGACATATTTGATAATACTCATCGGGTTACATATATACTGGCAAATTACTTCATCTCTCTGAAACTTGACTCCTAGGACATTAAAAGAGATGAGGTTTCTATAAAAATGAAATTAGTTGGCATATGTAAAGTTTCTTCCAAAACATCCTGGCCCAAAATAGGTATTCAATAAATATTAGGCATATCATTCATTAGTTGATTATTTGTACACCATGTCCTGAACACCTACATGTTGAGATTAATAGAAACTCAAAAAAAATATTGCAAAGTAAAACTGGGCAAGTAGATAATTCTTATAGGTTATACAAAGAAAAACTGTGGAAAAGTTCAGATTGTCTTGGAACATTTCTCTTACTGTTACATCAAAACCTATGTCAAATTTTTTCATGCCACAAATTCTTTTGGGAGACAATTGGGAGACAGTTATTTCTAGAGTTGAGGAAAACAGCATATATTACATTAATTTTCTTAAACTGACTTTAATCTCCTAGTGTTCAGCCAAAAAAAGTTTCAAGAAAATTAGTTTAGTTATAAAGGAGTAGCCACTGCATTTAAATGAAAAAACAAATTTTTCTTATATTATTATTATGATACATATCAATTTCCTTGCTGAAAACTGACATTGACTATATTCATGACAGATTAATCTTCCTTTATATTTATTAGATTATTGAGTATGCCTATTATATTGGTTTTTAAGAATATAAATATAAGATATGAGTCCTATACAAATAGAAATATATTTTATAGGAAACCATGTTATTGAAATATATTTAAAATAAATATATATCAAATAAGACACTCAATTATTTACATTACTGTATATATGTGAAGAATTTTGGCCCCAGTTTAATAATAAAAATCATACGCTCTTAAAATAACATTTTGTAATTATTTAATATCTAGATATTTGAATTTCACACATTTAGCCTATAAAATTAAATTTATTTTAAAGAGAAATATAAATAAAATAACAATAGTAGAAAAGAATTCAGTGTGGTTGTGTAATATTATCAGGGTCATAAAGTATGAAAATTGACTGTTGAATAAACATAGAGACATATTTTATGCTCCCTGAACTACATTTAAAAGCTAGAGAAAATTATGAATAGTAACTTCAAGTTCTTATGATAAAACTGTGTAGCAGGTGCTTTTCCTTCCTGGAAGCGTTGGAAGATGTTGGCTCTCAAGTCAGCCCTTCTAATGGAATTGTCCTCAGCTGGCAAGAGCCACCTCAGTTTGGGAATTGCTAATGCAGTGAAGCATCAATATCCTTTGTAGGAAAACTCTGTAGGGCCACTCTGAAAGGCCTTCTCAACTCAACAGCTCCATCTGACTTATTTGGAAGTAATGCATCACAGTTGAACTCATTCCACTGCCTAATCCCTCTTTTTTTAAAACACTACCACATGAGTTGATTCTGAGGGCACTCTCCAACAAACTTCCAAAATGCATGTCTTCATCAAAGAATCAGATTTCCAAAGAACCCATTCTAGGTGACCTGAGGAAGATAACTTTAAAATGGAATTTTAGAGGTGGATCACTCAGCAGCCAACTAGCTGGCTGCAGTGAGGGCCCCATTGCTGTTGGCAGGTAGCCACTGATAGCTCTTTTTTTTTGAGACAGAGTCCTGCTCTGTCACCCAGGCTGGAGTACAGTGGCACAATCTCGGCTCACTACAACCTCTGCCTCCCGGGTTCAAGCGATTCTTGTGCCTCAGCCTTCTGAGTAACAGGGATTACAGGCATGTGCCACCATGTCCAGCTAATTTTTATATTTTTAGTAGAGACAAGGTTTCACCATGTTGGCCAGGCTGGTCTTTAATTTCCTACCTCAGATGATCCACCTGCCTTGGCCTTCTAAAGTGCTGGGATTACAGGCATGAGCCACCATGCCCAGCCAACCACTGATAGCTCTTGATTGCTATAGTGGGAAGTTGTTAAAATCTTCACCTGTGATAAGGATAGGTGGTGATGAAAGGTAATGCCCTGTGAGTTCAATATTTCAGGCTTCTGAGGAATTCAGAGGAAAGTAATAATTATAAGGACAATGGAATCAAGTTCTGCTGGGTTCCTTTTACGCAGTGGAGAAAAAAAAAAGAAAGGCTGAGTGTAATTAATCATCACTTGACCGTGGTATGTGAGCATAAGACCTCTTTGGCAAAATACAAAGAGATTCTTATCTTCTGCAGTCAAAGTTAATAAAAGCAGATAATAAGGCTTAGGACTTATTTAAAAATATAACAGAATTTCAAGAGGCCTGCATTCTCAGCTATGCCAGAGTCTGAACCCTGGTTGGGAACAAGGGGAATCTTACGGGAGGTTACATCTGGGTTTATGGACTCCACAACCTTGAAGCCTCAAATTATCCTAAGCCATCTGGACCTATGGAAGTTGCCTATTCCTCCCAATTAGAGGCAGTCATTTCCATCTTGCTTGAAGATGATACAGAAACTTCTTCCCTTGGAGGTAACTCACACCCTTCTTGGGATATAACCCTACCTCTATTCTGGCCACCAGATCCGTATAGGGTCAATAGATAACATTACTTGGCTCTGGAATTGTTGGGCTTCTAAGAGAGGAAAAAGATTATGCTTTAAATTAGCTGTAGACCCCAGCCAGGAGTTAGGGAAGTATGTATGGAGCTAGATGCTGAGGCTGCTGGATGAGATGGGATGGAGAATAAGAGATTGAATAAAATTGAGGATGGAAAATAGGATCAAGTGAGGATAGTGACACAGATTATTGATATGGGAACATTCCACCATGATACAAGATTTAACGCTTAGACAAGGACAGCAGGAAATAGTGTTATACACTGCTAGGATGGCTCATGGAAGCTTGGGGAAAGCAATGGTCTCCACTAAATAAAGTATAAATGCCCAAACTGCTGTGCCGACAGTGAAAAAAGGACCCAATGACTCAGAGAAGTGGGAATGCTAAAGTGAATATATCATATAAGTTCCAGAAATATCATCAGCTCACTTTTTCTTTGTAAAGGCTTGGAGAACACCTCCTTGACTAAAGCAGTAAGAATGTGCTGATGGCTGAGACACAAGCATCATTAAGAAGCTCAGTGGTGACTGGACTGTCCTCTATAGGCAAATGTTAATAGCAGTAGATGCTATTATAGAATTGGCCTCCCTCGTAACAGCGGGGATGACAGATTTTCAAAATAACAGAGGCTAGGAGGTAGTTCTTAGTTGTCACAAGAAAAGTAGGCACATTTATTTTTTGTTTTTTGTTTTTGTTTTTGAGACAGTGCTCACTCTGTCCCCCAGGTTGGAGTGCAGTGGTGTGATCTTGGCTCACTGCAACCTCTACCTCCCGGGTTCAAGCAATTCTCCTCCCTCAGCTTCCCGACTAGCTGGGACTACAGGTGCCCGCAACCATGCCCGGCTGATTTTTGTATTTTTGGTAGAGATGGGTTTCACCATGTTGGCCAGGCTTGTCTGGAACCCCTGACCTCAAATGATCCACCCAACCTCAGCCTCCCAAAGTGCTGGGATTACAGGTGTGATCCACTGTGCCCAGCCAGGCACATTTATCTTAATGAATGGCTTGTTCAAATGTATCTAAGACTCCAGAATCACAGAGAGCTATGGAGATGGTTAACAGAACACAGCATCTCTAGGGGAAAATAAGTGGACAGCCAACAAACTGTTGCGCAATCTACACAATTAAAAACGGGTGAATAAGAGTGTGCATATGGCTACCTAATAAAAAGCCACGATCCTTGTCCAATTTCTGTACCTGAGGCAATTTTCAAATTTTGAGCTCGTTGACTGAAGACTTCAACTGAATCACCAGAAAGAACCCCAAAACACCATAGCAAATGTATGTGGTAATTATTCTCTCAGTTCTTTCTACAAAAAACCTACATCCATTTACTTGAATAATCATAGACTAGGGAAAATGGACTCCTGAGATACTCTGAGAAATGTCATACACAGGATCCAAATTGACCTGGATATCAGGATTCCGGAGTGGGCACATTGCCATGGATTATCTGGTCATACGTACTATATCAACTAAAAATGCCAACTTAATAGAGTGATAGAATGGCCTTTTAGAGAGGGCAATTGAGTCTTAGAGAGAAAATATTCAGTAAGGAGTGGGTGCTACCCTCCAGGATGCAGTTAAATTCTAAATCAATGACCATTATTATATGCTGCTTTTTCTCCTTATAGAATACACAGGTCCAAGAACCAAGAAGTGACCTCACTACCATCACATCCAGTGACCTACTGGGGGATTGCTTTCCTTCCCGCAACTCTGGGCTCTGCCAGTTTAGAGATCCCAGTTCCCAGAAAGGGAAAAAGCTTCCATTAAGTGACATAGCAAGAGTCCCATTAATCTTTAAGCCGTGGCGTCAACTCAGTAACTTTAGGCTTCTGTGTCAGGAAGCAGCAGATAAGAGGAGTCACTATCCTGGTGGGAGTGACCAGCCTATATGAGGCTGTTGGTAGGACTGTTGTTATATAGTGAGGCAGGAAACAATATGTTTGATACCCAGTTAATGCAGTGAGTCATTTCTCAGTATTCTCTTGTCCAATTTTGGTCATAAACAGACAAGTACATCAGCTTTGGTTTGAGAACATATTATGATCAAGGGCTCAAATCTGACAAAATTCTAGTAATGCAACTAGGTAAGCTACCTATACCAAAAAATGTACTAGCACAGGGTGAGAGGAATCTAGAATGGCAATAGTAGAAGGAGATGATGGATATAGTCCTACTATAGTTCCTTTTGAAAGTTTTTCCAGAGAGAGACTAACCAGAGTCTTGGAGTAGCTTTTCCCGGAGATTTATCACACCTAGCAAGTAGATCTGACTGGATACTGCAGTGCACCAGTTAGATCCCTTCCCCAGAACTGAAGCACTCATTCCTCCCGCTGCTGAGAGTATTAGCAGATGATTGCTATCAGCTAAAATTGCTATCTCTAGAAATAAGCCAAACAGAGCAGGCCCTCTCAAGGTTATGTCTCCTAGCAAGGAGTAGCACAAATTGAATGACCTGTTGATAGGGGAGGTGGTGGGTGTATAAAGGCTTAGCCCCTTTGGCTCAGGGCAGGGCAGCTTTGAGGGGATATCCCAGCTCAGAGAGTTCTGCAAAGCTACAGAGACCTTTTGTAATTCAACCCTCCCCTTGATCAGTCCTACTTCTTTCACTCTCTCACGTGTTGATCTGTAAGATACTTCCCAGAACCACTTCTGCACACACATCTCTGAATCTGTTTTCTCAGAAACCTGTCCTAAATCAAATACAAATATTCAATATATATTTAGTAATATAAAGAATATATATTAAAATAGATTTAAGTGATATGTGTGTATATATTACTTGCATTATATATTATTATATATGTAAGTATGTATATCTACACGTGCATACATGTGGGCACACACAAACATATATAATCTCCCTTAAAATTGTATATTTTTAGCTGTGCTATCATTTCACTTGTCTTAAAGAAATCTTGTTTTGGCATGTTGTTTTTAAATCTGAAATGCAAAAAACACTTAGAAATTTCTAAACATGAGTCAATTCAACAGATAATCTAGCCAATACTATAAGCCATTGTCACAAAATTCGAATCTTGAAAACCAATGACCCAAAAGTCATCCAGACCAGGGAAGAACAGGTTTGGTTTATTCCTGACTGAGTCTGTTGACACCACCACCTAACAAGAAAAGAGCTGGGGATACATCAAGAAATGGGTGTTGGAAAGTACAAACCTATTAACTGTTTGGAAGTCATCATTGTTACACTGTTTACCATCAAATTCTGTTTTGTTCCTGAGCTTTCTGAATTCAGAATTGAATTTTTACAACATATACAGCTCATAACTTCTAAAAATAAGCCTGTGACTAAAGAGATTATGTTTTGAACAAGAAAAAAAATAAATTGTTTACAATTGAATCAGAGTATCTTTTATCAAGTCACTAAGGCTAAATTCAATTAATCAATATATATGATGTATATGAAAGGCTAATCACCAAATTAATATTTGATAGATTTTAAAAATCTCAAAACATTTTATGATAATGATGCTGGTATCCCTAAATATCCGAACTTAATAAAACCAGACAGCATATATCGCTGCACAGCTAATAGAGTGAATTTAAATGGAAAGTTCCTTTAAGCTTTACCAAAAAGCAGCAGTTGTTCTGTAAATTTACACTACTAAAATTAGAGGCCTTTGAGGTAGCTGTGAAAATATTCTGATGTTGGAAGAAAAAAAAAACCCTCAGAATGTTGCAAAACTAGAAATCAAAGTAGGGCTGTCAAGCGAATCACATTTGAAAAAAACTTTTTAAAAAATGGGGAAATTTTGGATTCTGTTCTTTACTTTGATTCTCTAGGGTAGCTATTACTTCACTACTTTGGTTGGCATTTTATTATGTTAACACATCAGAGAGAATCTTTTCTAAGGAACAATGTCTTTTAAATATTCAGGGTAGCATATGCTCACACACTTCACTATTCTTATGTCCATATAAATACTGTAGGTTATTTCCAGGCCTTTGTTAAAGTTTTTGTCATGTAGAAGCGTTTGATAGTCTGGACAATGGGCAAGTGGCATTTTATCTATTTATAATAAGAGTTGAATGTATTATGAATTGGTGAAATAAAAACAAGAAAACAGCATAGAATCAATAGGAGTTTAAATGAGACTCCAATAATGATAGTAATAATATTATTATTAATAATAGTAATAGCTAACTTTTATTAAGCATTCATTAAAAGTAATGTCAAAAACTGAAATTACTTTTGCACCAACTTAATACTATGTGTCCAGGGCTTTATGGACTATCTCATTTAATCCTTCAACAGCCTAAATAATATGGTATCGTTATCATTCCGATCTGCTGACAAGGAAATTGAAGACCCCAAAGTTAAGTAACCTTTCTTGGTTATAATTAAAAGGGGTAAACTGGGTGAAGGTGGTAATGAACACAGCAGGTTTTGCATCATACTTAAAGTGTGTACTAAGTTTATACTAGCACATGGAACTAAAAGCTTGCTGCTTTAAGGCAAGTACACTTTTAAAATTTATTTTTCGCTTAAGAAAAGAACGTGGAATATGCCATATCAGGGGTTGGCAAATTATGGCCCATTAGCCAAAGCTGGTTGAGGAGTGTCTGTATTTATAAATAAAGTTTTATTGGATCTCAGCAACATTCGTTATTAATTTACCTATTGTGTTTGGCTGCTTTCACACTGCAATGGTAGAGATGGGTAGTTGAAACAATCATTTGAACCACAAAGCCCAAGGTATTTATAAATTGACCTTTTTCAGAAAATGCTGAGCCTCTACTGTACAGTCTTTCTTTAGGATACATGCAAAATGACACATAATTAGTTCCAATATCCAGTAATAGAAACAGGAGTGCCTTTTAATAATGCCTTTTAGCACTCTTCAAATAACAAATATAATCTGGAATATAAAATTTGAGATAACATTTGGTCCTGTGCAAGATCATATTTTGGTACTATACATATTCTAATAATTTGTAAAGATAATTTTTAAATTATTTTTAATATATCAGTTATAAATAATTGGAAAAGAAGTATATTAAGACAAAGAGGTCTAGTATAGTAGTTCACGCCTGTAATCTAGCACTTTGGAGACTGAGGGGGGAGGAGCGCTTGAAGCCAGGAGTTTAAGACCAGCCTGGACAACATAGCCAGTCCCTGTCTGTACAAAGAAAAAAAAAAAAAAATTAGCCGGGCATGGTAGCACATGCCTGTAGTCTCAGCTACTCAGGAGACTGAGGTAGGGGGATGGCTTGGGTTCAGGAGGTTGAGGCTGCAGTAAGCTCTGATTGCACCCCTGGACTTCAGCCTGGTTGACAGAACAAGACCCTGTTTTAAAAAAAGAAAAAAGAGAAAGAGTAAGTCAAGCAGCTTGATATTAATTTTTTTTGTCACTGAGATTCATTGTTTTGGCTAAGCTCTTGAATTTGAGTGTTTTAAATTTTTATCTCTCTCATGGAACTCTGTTTTATGTGGCTATTGACAAAGAGTTGGAAATATACAAAATTAATTTTACTCTATCAACAAATAGAGATACTAATATACTTTACTTCTTATCATTGGAAATGTCTTTGTAAATGAATTCAATAAGCTGAGTGAAAAAAAAAGTACCTAGTGGTAAGTAATACAATCAATGAGGAATATGCATTTTTGGTGGGTTATATAAGCACAATACTTTAAAAGTCATCTGTCTCATAACATTGCCATTTGGTTGTTTTTATTTCCTCTAGATTTGGATGATCCAGTAGTAACTGTTCATCAAAGTATAGGTGAAGCTAAAGAACAATTTTACTATGAGAGAACAGTGTTCCTCCGGTGTGTTGCCAATTCCAATCCTCCTGTTCGGTATAGCTGGAGACGTGGCCAGGAGGTCTTGCTGCAAGGATCTGATAAAGGAGTTGAGATTTATGAACCATTCTTTACCCAGGTATGAATTAAGGTACAGTATTTCCACCCTACTCTGCTAGGATACTTTCCTAATTCAGGCAGCATGAATTCATAGCTATTTGAAAAGGTAGTTTCTCTATTCTGGCCTTTCAAAAAACAATGTGTGCTTGACTTAAAGATTAGAGAACTTAAATATAAAGGACAACTTATTTTTATGTGGTTAGTTAAATTTAAAATGTTAACTTTTGAAAACTTTTTTTAGCTTACTATGTCCTAACTTTTTTTAATCTATAAATTTTCCTATGTTTCACTATAATGTACATAGTTATACATTTTGCTAGCTGATTTGGGTTTTGTGGAAAGTATTTCTCAAAAGGAGAGATTTTGATTTCCCCATTTGCAAATGGTGAATAACTATTAAAAAAATGAAACCTGTTTGAAATTTATTTGGCTTTAGTTTTAGGAAAGATATGTCTTTAATTTCCTTTAGTCGTGTTTGTTTTCGACTTGGTTTAGAAATAGAGCTTTAAGTATGCTAAAAATAAAAATAATTAATGAGTCATTAAAAATGTATTTAATAAAAGTTGAATTAATTTTACATAGAGTGAATGTAATATGAAACATTCTTGTGTAATACACAAAGAGTAAGGAATTAATAAGTCTTGAGGAAGATATTGAAATTTGTGGGAATATTTGCATGCTGTTATTATAAAGGTTTTTTGATGAAAGAAGCATAAACCTAAATTAACAATGAAAAAGTTTTAAATAAAAAAATATTTGGACAAATGTTCAAAAGTATTGTGACAGTGAAAAATAATTTTTAAAATTATACAAATTGGCTGGGCGTGGTGGCTCATGCCTGTAATCTCAGCATTTTGGGAGGCTGAGGCTGAGATGAGGTCAAGAGATTGAGATGATCCTGGCCAACATGGTGAAACCCCATCTCTACTGAAAATACAAAAATTAACTGGGCATGGTGGCACATGCCTGTAATCCCAGCTACTCAGGAGGCTGAGGCAGGAAAAATCACCTGAACCCGGGAGGCAGAGGTTGCAGTGAGCTGAGATTGCGCCATTGCATTCCAGCCTGGCAAGAGAGCGAGACTCCATCAAAAAGACAAAAAAAAAGAAATTACATAGATCACAAGATAGGCAGGAATTTGACACATCGTACATACATTTCAGATATCTATATATCCCTAACTAGGGAAATGTGTAACTAATCTTTAATTATTATAAATATTTTACTTCACAGTTTTAAAGATTAATACAGCTTTCATATCTAAACTCTAATAACATAAGGTTATTTTGACTTTGTAAATATCCCGGCATCCCATTTTTCACCATTGAATATATTTCCTTATATGGTAAACTAAGGCCTGAGCTCCTTCAGATTAATATAATCACCAACATTTAGACATTAACTGTGGAATAATGCAGTGATTACATGATAACATCTGCACACATCATATATATTCCTGTTTTGCAAATAGATTGTAAATAAAAATATGTATTCTTTATTTTTTAAAAGGTATAGAACAGTTTTAACTTGCCAAAGTATAAATCTCTGAAACTCAGCATTGCACATGTATTACTAGTCAGTTCACCGTAACATAGTACCTAAATGAAGCCTGTTCTAATCTGATTGTCTCTTGATTTAGGCCACTATGACACTAAGTGTTCCCTGCCAGGAGGCAGGACTGAATTTTCCCCCATACATTCCGCAATACTTTAATGCATTCTTCAATTATGACTAAAATGATTTTTTTAGTTTAAAATATTATCCAGATAAATGATCATCTATTACATATTTTATTTTTCTATTGTCAATTTATTTTTAAAATACAGACATTATTAAGATTTAGAAAACATGTTTTCCTCTAGAATCTTGTAAAACATAGCATTTATAGATAATGAGGAAATTCTAAACATCTTTTCTCTATATGGCTATTTCCTTCCGTTAGTTTGTTTGTTTGTTTGTTTTTGAGATGGAGCCTTGCTCTGTCACCTGGGCTGGAGTGCAGTGACATGATCTCTGCTCACTGCAACTTCCGCCTCAGGGTTTAAGCGTTTCTCATGCCTCAGCCTCCTGAGTAGCTGGGATTACAGGCACCTGCCACCACACTGGGCTAATTTTTGTATTTTTAGTAGAGGTGGGGTTTCACCATGTTGGCCAGGCTGATCTCAAGCTCCTGACCTCAAGCAATCCACCTGCCTTGGCCTCCCAATGTGCTGGGATTACAGGTGTGAGCCACCGTGCCCAGCTATATGGCTATTTCTAACCTGCAAATGGGTCTAATCACTTGGAAATGAACATATGGGCCTTGGCCAGATTTTGGAAAAATCTTTCATACTATCAAAGTATTTAGGAATTTATTTTAAATTTATTAAACAAGCACAATCAAACTTTTAAAAAAATTGATACATTGTAATTGTCCATATTTATCTGGTATGATGTGATGTTTTGATACATGTCTACACATTGTATCATAATCAAATCAGGGTATTTAGCATATCCATTACCTGATACATTTATCATTTCTTCATGGTGAGAACATTCAAAACATTCTCTTCTAGCTGTATTGAAACATACAATACAATATTGTTAAATAGTCAACTTATTCTGCAATAGAACACTAGAATTTATTCCTCCAAAGTGTAACTTTGCACCTATTAACCAATCTCTCTCTATTCTCCCTCTCTCTAACCACTGCTAACGATTATTGTGCTCCCTAATTCTATGAGGTCAACTTCTTTAGATTCCACACATGAGTAGATAATATAGTATTTGTCTTGCTGGTACCTTAATTATTTTACTTAATATAATGTCCTCCAGATCCATTCATGTTGCTGGCTCTGGGACAGACCCATCATTTGCAGCAATGTGGATGGATCTGGAGGACATTATATTAGGTAAAATAAACATTCATCATTTTATAGCTGCATTCATTATTTCATAGCTGAATAGTATTCCATTATGTACATATTCCACATTTTCTTCATCCATTCATCTGTTGATGGACACTTAGGTTTATTCCATATTTTGTCTATTGTGAATAGTCCTGTGATAAATATGGAGGTGCAGGTATCTCCTTGACATACTGTCTTAATTTCTTTTGGATCTATCCAACAGTAGGATTGCTGGATCATATTATAGCTCTATTTTTAATTTTTTGAGGAACCGCTATACTGTTTTCCATAATGGCTGTACTAATTTGCATTGCCGCCAACAGTGTATAAGTGTTCCTCTTTCTCTGCATGCACACCAGAATTTGTTATTTTTTTTCCTTTTGATAATAGCCATTCTAATGGGAGGGAGGTGATAGCTCACTGTGGTTTTGTTTTGCATGTCCCTAATAATTAGTGATGTTGAGCATTTTTTCACATAGCTGTTGGTCATTTGTATGTATTCTTTTGAGTAATGTCTATTTACATCTTTTGCCCATTTTAAAATGAGATTTTTTTTTTGCTATTGAGTTGAGTTCTGTGAATTTTCTAGATATTAACCTCTTATCAAATGCATAGTTTGCAAATATTTTCTCCCATTCTGTAAGTCGTTTCTTCACTGTGTTGATTGTTTCCATTCCTATGCCCAAACTTTTTAGTTCAATATAATTCTATTTCTCTATTTCTGTTTCAGTTGCCTGTCCCCAGACCAATGTCATGAAGCATTTCCCCTATGTTTTATTCTAGTAGTTGTGTTATCTCAGGTCTTACATTTAAGTCTTGAATTCATTTTGAGTTGATGTTTGTATATGAGGAGAGATAGAAGTCTAGCTTTACTTTTCTGCATGTGAATATTCAAGCTTCCCAGCACTATCTACTGAAGACACATTGTCCGTTCCCTAACGTGAGATTTTAGCACTTTTGTTGAAAACTCATTGGCTGTAAGTGTGTTGATTTGGTTATGTGCTGTCTATTCCATTCCATTGATCTATATGTCT